>NC_092335.1:546400937-547044375 GCF_046630445.1 Rutidosis leptorrhynchoides | reverse complement strand
CCATGAACACGTTCGATTATCCTAACGGTCCAATCCTTTATGTGTTTAAACAAACAGTTCTTTAATTAACTAAGAATCCCTCAAGCGGGGTGCAACGCTTGAGACCGCGTTATGGTGAAGTGTACTAATCAGCACTGACCGGGTTCCATGGCCTTACGTAGCAGAGGTGCAGCTTACAACAACCGTTGTGCTTCAGCGTACATGTACGAAGTTTATATGCTTGGTGACTACACTAGCATGGTCTAGTACCGACAATGTGCTAGGGTCTAGTTAGATGTTTCACTACGAAAGAGTCCTCGGTCGAAATCCAAGGCTCGGTGGACTTACTATAACTGGTGTGCCTCAGTCAAACTTACGTTGTATCCGATAGACTTCTCTTACTAAGGGGTGACACAGATAGTGTACTCTGAATTGGGGTTCGCGACTTCTCAATAACAGAGCCAATAACTATGTTCTATTAGTTAGAAAAGCGATTGAGTTTAAAGCATATTCGGAGAGCATCTTAACAACATTCACAAACCATAATATTATTTCGGCATTATAACTGACTACATCATAGCATACACTAAAGATAACTACTCGCTAATTATGGCAACAATATCACAGAGCATAGTAATGGAATACATTGTATAAAGACAAAGGATAGAAGTACCAGTAGATTGAATAAGTTCCGAATACAAAAGTGACCACTTCAAACTCCAGACCGCTCCTAATACAATCTTCGGCGTTCTTCTCCAGGTACTAGGTTTCCCGCATGGAGTCGAAGACCTTGAAATTATGAATAATATTGTAGAAAGAGAGAGAAAGAAGTGAATTGAAGTGTGTGTAAAAATGGATGACAAAGACCCTTTAAATAGAAGTGAATTCTTCCTGCAAACAGCTGGCGGGCCGTTTGGCAAGCCGTTTGCAGGGCCCGTTTGCAATGGTGGCTCGTTTTTTATGACCGTTTGCTTGGCCTATTTGGCAAGCCATTTTCCATAGTGGCAGGCCGTTTGGCAAGCTGTTTGGCCTGTCCTGGTTTGCTGAATTCACTGAATCGTAACTTTTTTCCTTGATCGTAGCTTGGTTTCTTGTCTTTCACCGTTTTCTCTCTAGAATCTTCGTTTTAGCTCCGATTCTCTTGATTGTTTTTGCACTGTCTTCTTAATCACTTGATCTTCAATTTCAACTGACAGAGCGGGCATTTCTGGCGATAAAGCTCAGAACTTTATTATTTTTGGGCCTTAATACCGGGGTGAAAATGTGACTTTGTAGCCGATATCAAATATCCCACACTTAGATTTTGCTTGTCCTCAAGCAAACTTCTCGTTTTTACCTTAAGAAATCTTTTCGGAGTTTCTTTTCTAAAAGCCTAAGTGGTTTGCTTTTTATTATAAAAGCGGAAAGTAAGGTTAGTTATCTATGTTAGGGTTGAAACTATCTCTGCAAGCACGCGAGGAGGTTACATGAATTAGGCTGACTTTCACGGGTCACTCAAATCACACAAATGTTTAGGGTTCCCTATAGATCTAAGAAATGAATTCACTCATAGCCAGTCATGTTGCACCCATCGTCATAGGCTTGATAAAGACTCAAATTCTTGCTACTAATGTGAAAACGGTAGTAACAATAGCTTCTAGGTCATTTGTCAATGATGAAAAGGAATTTTGGAGTGGTGGTGAAGTTGTTTTAAGAGGTAAGAAAAGGGTAATATAGTCTTTTAAAGACTTTTATTTGAAATTTCAGAAAACATAGGATAGATAGGAGTGCTGATATTTTTGAGAAGCACTTTTGAACGTTTCTCCTTTGGACTGATAAGTATTTGCGGTCAAGTTTTTCTTCGGCGTTTCTCTTTATAAGTTCTGCTCTTTTTTTCAGAACTTTGAAAATACATATTTTTTTTCCAGAGATTATATCTCGAGAAACTTTCTGCCGGCAAACTTTTTCAAGACCTTGCCATGATACTTGAGAGGCTTATAACATCGGGTTTTCGGAAGGAATCTCTTTTTCCGATTTTTTCGAGTGATAGTAAAGATAATGGAGATGATGTCTAACATCCTCAACTGGGCTTAGCTATAAGATTACTAGTTTGCCCTTAAGTTTGTATTAAGTTAATATATGCTTTATTTTTTATATAATATTTATTATTATGTGATGATGTGGTTAGGACCAGTTTGTGACAAGGGTTACTGAACAGGTTTGTTTATTTAATTTGAACTTCGTTTGGGTCGCCAAATGATGTACGAAAGTTATCAGATAACTGGTAAATACCCGTGTGTGATGGGGCATTGTATTCAACATAAATATATAAGCATGATACAGCTCATTTCCACCATTTTCTTGAAACTTCCACACAACACCTCGTACCTAATTTTGTCCCATTCTTGAAACCCTAATCTCCAAATCTTGTTAATTGATCCTTGTTTTTATTAAAAATCAGTAGCAAGTGATTTCTAGAGTCTAAACAAGGCAAGATTTGTGTGTTTTCATACATGAATCTGTGTCAAAAATGGGTTTTTAGTTAGTTTTTAACAAAGTGGATTTTGATGCCAAATTGGTTGAAATTGTTGTTTTTTTGATGTAATTCGTTGGGTTTTAAGTTTCTATAAGTGTTATAAATGTTTCCTAAACGGATTTTGGTGTTAAAACGTTTAGAAATCGAGATTTGGATGATTTTGGTTCGAAACCCGTCAGTTTCTGCTGCACGAAGAACACAACCATACGATTGCAGCTTATAACCACACAGGTACACTGTGCAACCGTACGGGTGCATGTGCAACCGTACGGATGCAGTGGTGTTGGTGCAACCGGGCAGTAGTGTGCAACCGTACGGGAGCACTATGCAACTCTACGGATGGACTTGCAACCGTACGGAT
Source organism: Rutidosis leptorrhynchoides (assembly GCF_046630445.1). Lineage (NCBI taxonomy): Eukaryota > Viridiplantae > Streptophyta > Magnoliopsida > Asterales > Asteraceae > Rutidosis > Rutidosis leptorrhynchoides. The sequence goes on along the minus strand of NC_092335.1, from coordinate 547,041,520 downwards.
GCATGTGCAACCGTACGAATGTAGATCAGTGATGCATTATAGTAAAATTTAGTTGTTTCCTAGCCGTTATGCTGTCCGCGTGACTTATGATGATCAGGATGTAAATTCTGGAAATGCATAAGTGTTAAGTAGACGTTTTAGCGGCACTTTTTGATACTGATTTACTGTATTGTACTGTTTTGTGTTAACGAACAGAAACTAACTTGATTTTCCTTATGTTCATGTGATAAGGATAAGGAAGTCGCTCAGTGATAGATTTTATGAGCTACTTACTGGTAGTCAGTGAGTGGGACTAACTGGAGTATATAGTATAGAGTAACATGTTATATTATGATTGCCATGCTTGTTAGATATACTTAATGTTATGGTTAGTTAGTATGTTGTGATGACTGCATGTTAGTTGATGCTTGTCTGCTGGAGCCCAGTGCGTCCCTATTGTGTGGTAGCCTCGGTAGGAGAGATCAACCTGCGGGTTGGGTTCCTCATGTGGTAGCCTAGTCAATCATGGTGTATATATATGTGAATGACATGTCTGTCGCGTATGGATTATATATATATATTTTTTTTTTGAACGGCAAGATTGCATCAGTCCGGACCGAAGCCTAGTCATCATTTGCACACACACACGTTCGGGCAGGAAACCCGAACCACGATCACAGGGATCTGAACCCTTAAACCATCCCGAAAGGCAGGCGGGCCGGACCTTAGTCCCGGATCGGGTCGGTAAAACCTTCCCTTTGGGCTGACCTCAATGGAGCCTATTTCAGTCCATGTTTAATTTGGTCATTCAGAAGCCAGGTTCGAACCCTGAACCTCTTGCCGGGAGAGGGTGTTAGACACCACCGCGATACCACTCAGGCAAATGCCTCGGTGGTCATGTGGATTATATATATACAACACGGTGGTGGAGGAACTTCTGGTAAGCCCAGTCCGATCAACTGGTGGTTAATGGTTTGGCCGAGCTGCCAGAGTCTCTGTAGACGGCACTTGGGTGATGTTTATGTGTTAGACTATGTGACGTGATTAGTATGATAGTTCCTGTATACTATTGCATGTAGTTAGTTGTGCTCACTTAGCTTCGTGCTAATTCCCCTCCATCTCCTCCCTGCAGGTTGTTAGCTTTGTAGATTTTTCTTTTGGGAGAAGACGGGCATGATGATGTTATGTTTGACAGGATTTAACTCTGATGTGGTCTTACTTTGTTAAACTGTGATCTTTTGTAAACATAATGTAATTATGTATTTTTCGGTTAACTATGTATTTTGTTGAAACGACACGTGACACTGGTTGTACTGTATTAGCAATAGCTAAAGTCTATTTTGTAATTAATTAATAAATGCTTCCGCCATGTGTGTGTGTGTGTATATATATATATATATATATATATATATATATATATATATATATATATATATATATTTAGCGGTGTCACATGATGGGTTGGTAGAAGTAGTGAAGGTGTGGAAGGCTTATTTTAACAAATGGCTTGCTCTTTGGATTACAACCGAATCACATTTCGTTGCTTGAAAATGCAGATCTAGAGCAAGTTCTGATTCTGAGTACAGACATCGGCACTCTCAACGGAAAATAGTGAAGCATTAAAGATGAATGCTGGTCTTATTTGGGTGCCTCACCATAATCAAATTGGGCCGATAATGCCTACTCATGCAATGCTCAATTAGAGATTCGGTTCGTCCCAACAAGATTTCCACCTTAATTAAGCCTTAATTTTATTTACAAACTTTTCAGGTTTTCGAAAGTACTTTTTAGGAAAGGCTTTCTTTTGTTAAAAATTTTTGAAATTTATCTTAAGAACTTGGAATCTTTGTAATGGGTTATTTTAATATAGCATAAAAAGATTATACCAACATCCTACACTTAGAAGAACATTTTCCTCAATGTTCCTAGTGTATCCCACACTTAGGAGTTTTAGTTAAAGATTTGAGATTATTTGTCTAGTGTTTATTTGGGTTGGAAACCCACACTTAGTGATAAGCTAGGAATGTGGCATAATTAAAAGTTGAGCTAATAACGAGGAGAAAGGAATACCCCCAGCAGATGGTCTTGTGAAGACAGGTCGTCTCACCAATCTTGGAAGTTACGTCCTTTATTGATCGGCTCATTTGTCATCCTTTATTCTTCTACACTGCTTTATTGCACGGGTTGCCTCCTGAGAAGCGCTTTTGTTTAAGGTCGTTGGCTCGACCTTAATGATGCCTAAAAAACAGCATTCCCCTCTGGTAGTTGTAGTCTTGGTCTTCTCGAGGGAAAGTGAGTCGCGGTGGATAAATCATGAGAACGTGTCGGACCAAAAGTGGCAGTAGATCCGGCACTTCCCTAAAAGATCTTCTGAAATATAGGTAGTGTGCAATTTCGGCTCGTGACAAATCTTGAAGTTCGATGAGAATATGATCCATGGCTCTGCTGATTGACCCATGAATGTCAATCATTGAGGCAGTGTTGGTGGTGATTGTCTCTCTGATAGGATGTTCATTTCGGAGGTCTTCAAATAGTGTCAGAAATTGTATCTTCAGTATCTCAAAATCTTCGAAACGGTGATCTCCACAGTAGACGTCTGTAGATTTGCACAGATTGGTCAAGAGGCGAAGCTGAAAAGAAGTGAACAGCAGTCCTGACCTAAGCATTAATGTCACCGTCTTTGAGTATATCTCCCGACATCCAGCTTTAAATATGAAACAAGGATCTGTGGATTCATGGAAGATACGTGCTATCTGCTTTGTAACGTAGGTGGCGATGTTGACTCGGTCTGGTTTAAGATGAGAAAACGGATTGTTGCGTCTTACTTCTTCTGTGACTACGCCTCGTAACTCTTTAATGATCAGATCAGCGCGGTGATCAATTGTTACATAAATCACTAGCCTGTCTGGTGTGCTTTCGAAATTATCTCTTTCCAAGAGAGCAAAGAGGCTGTGAATATCTTCGATCATTTGCAAATCATAGTTATAAGTCGGGGCATCCGGTGGAAAGTGTGACGACCCGGAAATTTCTGACCAAATTTAAACTTAATCTTAAATGTTTCCGACACGATAAACAAATCTGTAATGTTGAGTCTCGAAAATTTTGGAACAGTTACATGAATGCATTTGCCCTTCTGACCATTCCCGACGATTCACGAACAATTGTTTGTAAATAAATATGTATATTTAAATGTAAGTATATGTATATTAATTTGAATTTATAAAATATAATTTAAACATTTGAATTAAATATGTAAAATAGAATACAAAATAATTAAGTGTAAATTTAAAATGAATCTATATATAAATATATATGATTTATATGATTAATTATTATTATATGAATACTATAATATATATAATTCATAAATAATAAATATTTAATAAAGGTTATCATATTATATATGATTATATTATGTAATTAATAATATATAATACAAATTAAAATATAGTTGATGTATTAAAATTAATACTTTCATTATCATTATAAATATTAATAATAATATTAATATTAATACCAGTATCATTAATAATATTATATGAAATTTGATACAATTGATTTGTTACGTTATTACTAATATTATTATTTTTAACAATATAATATAAGGATATGAAATTTGTTATATTATTATTACTAATATCATTATATTTTTACTTTTATTATTATTATAGGTATTTCTATATTTAATATTATTATTAGTAAATTCTATTTCTATAATTAATGATAAGTATTGTAATTACAATTTTTATTAATTAGTATAAATATTGATTTTTTACTTTATTAACACAGATATAAATATATACAGATATATTAATAGATATAGAAAATCATATGTATAAATGCATATGTATAAAATACAGTTATATATATAATTACATATATAGACATATATATAAAAATACGATTAAATACAATGGTATACGTATTCTGTTTCAGGTCATTATCAATCTGTAGGTGATCTTTGATTCTGTCTCTAAAATCTGTACTAGAACGAATTTGATTTAAGATACAACCAAATTCTGTTTCCAATCTCTTTCACTTTATTTAATCTTTCTTCTGATTGAATTGTTTGTCAATCATGGGTGTAATATAAACAAAATCTGTTGAAGGTCAGTATCAACTTTATATTTTCTTTGTTTTCTTCTTCCTGGTGCGAATATCTCTGTCGACGCCATACATCACTTAATTGTGATTCTTCTTCTCTTCTCTCTATCTATATTATTATAGATACATCTTCTCTATATAACAATAATACGACATCTTAGTTGTTGAATTATTATTCGATTGTCCGGCATCTTCTATAACTATTACTATCAACACAAACAAAACTTATCTTGATTTCTGCATCGTTTTTCTTTTCGAACTCAACCATCCTTAACTCTTGGCCACCATCACAATGGTCTTCCATCGTTACCCTCTACAACCCTTAAGCCACCAAGAGCCGATACCCTTTTCGTTGTATCATAAACCACCACTTCCACCGCCACCTTCATGACCATACCCTACTCTCTCTCTCTCATCCTCTCTCTCACTATATTTTTTTCTGTTTCAAATCGATGCAAACTAATAAATCATTTGATTATTTCGATTGCTGCTTTTATGAAAAGAATAGATTACATATGGTATATGGTATACAAGGAGAGGCGAGTATGCAGGGCAACATATATAAATATGTTGTTGTTTTAAAAACCATCCCTTTCTCCTTCTTTTGGGTCGACATTCATCATGCAACAAACCACACTTGGATATTAAAGAAAATGGGATGTGAGCTGTTACAAGATTTCTTAAATTGAATCACCATGTTCTAGTGGGACGTGTTTCTTCCTCTTTTTTATTGTGGGTCTCGAACTCATTAATTACAGAAAATAAGGGGACAGATATATATTAGAAATAATAAATTGTCATGATTACAAATTTGAAGTAAGTGTGGAGAGGGGTCGGAAAGGGGGACATCTACACATTAATTGTTTATCCTTTTACACCTACATCGAATAAAGTATTGTAAGAAAATTCTTTCTGCTCCCACTAATATCCCACGATGGTGACCAATGACGATGAATCGATAATTACTTTTTACAATTAAAAGGAAAAGGAGAGGGGATCAATGATGGAGACGTGTTCATAAACCCACACACTGAAATTCTTTATTTTTTTCTCTCTACAGATCATGATTAGGGTTGCTGCAGCTTGTTTGTGTTGGTTAACTCCAAACGCCAAAAATCCTTTCCCTAAACTGATTTAAACGGGCCTTGGTGTTGTATATTTTGGACTTTTGATGTAATGGATTGAGTTATACAGATTGGGCCGATAATGGATTATTGAGCCGAGCAGAAAAAAAACATAGAAATTGAAACTAATATATAGATGATGCTTATGATGGGGAAAACAGAAAGATATACTAGATATATAGATATAGTTGGGTGTTAAATCAGAAAAGCAGAAGCAGAGGGATGGTTAAGGGTGTTGTGGGTTTAGCGGGAGGTCGCGGGTTCGAGCCCATGCTATGGCATTTATTTTTAGGCTTGTTTGGAAGGTAGCCCTCTTTGATAAATATTATTATTATTATTATTATTATTATTATTATTATTATTATTATTATTATTATTATTATTATTATTATTATTATATTATTATTATTATTATTATTATTATTATTATTATTATTATTATTATTACTACTAAAATTAACATTTTTATTAAAGGTATCAATTTTTTACTAAAGTTATCACTTTTATAATTAATATTAAAAGTATCATTTTTAACTCTATTATCATTATTATTATTTTTATCATTACTAATATTATTTTAGTATTATTGTAATTTTAACAAACAATATATATATATATATATATATATATATATATATATATATATATATATATATATATATATATATATATATATACAAAAATATATTTAACACATATAACATAACAAAATTTATATTTTTAGTTATTCTAACTATATAAAATGAATATATGGAACATATAAGTTATTAATATTAAAATGATATAACTAATAAATTTATATAAATATAAATTTGTTCGATTACAATTATGTGTGTTAATATATACATAAATGATATAGGTTCGTGAGTCCGAGGCCAACCCTGCATTGTTCAGTTCTGTCGTATGCATATTTTTACTACAAAATATCATATTGTGAGTTCATTTGATTCCCTTTTACTCTTTACATTTTTGGGACTGAGAATACATGCGCTGTTTTTACAACTGCTTTATTAAATGCTTTTGAAATATATTTTGAACTGCGAATACATGAAATGCTTTTATAAATGTTTGACGAGATAGACACAAGCAAAACATTCCTCGTATGAATTATTATGCAGACAGAAGTTCTGCGAATTATTATTGAATTATGTGAACATGATAATTGCCACCATTGAATTATGTGGACATGATAATTGCCACCATTGAATTATGTGGACATGATAATTGCCACCATTGAATTATGTGGACATGATAATTGCCACCATTGAATTATGTGGACATGATAATTGCCACCAATTGATGTGAATGTTATGTATCGAGAGAATGATTTTATACACAGGTTATATGTATGATATTTTGTACACGAGATATGTGTACGGTTACTAAGATTTATGAAAAATGGTTTCGTACACGAGAAAGGTGTACTGTATTTAAAAGAAATCGCATGTACATTACAGGTGGGTATAGGATTCGGGCCCATTTGTACCATGCAACATTTAAATCTTGTGATCTATCAAAATGATGAATTTTATTATTTTATGATAAACTTATGAACTCACCAACCTTTTGGTTGACACTTTAAAGCATGTTTATTCTCAGGTATGAAAGAAATCTTCCGCTGTGCATTTGCTCATTTTAAAGACATTATTTGGAGTCGATCATCACAATGGGACCAGATGTTGGTGACTTCGTCCAGATGGATTAGGACGGGTCACTACAGGTGGTATCAGAGCGGTGGTCTTAGCGAACCAGGTCTTGCATTAGTGTGTCAAACTGATAAGTCATTAGGATGCATTAGTGAGTCTGGACTTCGACCGTGTCTGCATGTTAAATGTTTTGCTTATCATTTTTGTCGGAAATCATCTGCTTATCATCCTTAGGAAATTACCTGCTCATTATTCTTAGTCTAGACACGTTTTACTGCATTGACTGCATGAATAGTGTATAGACAAAATTCATATCTTAGCGTATCTGTTACTGTAGACATTGCCTGATATCTCTCGTAAATTTTTCCGTAATTTAAGGGATCCTGGTACTATATATATCTATGCATATTATGCATTGAGAATACATCCAACTATCAATTGTTGTCACTAAACTCTTCATACCAAGAATCTTTTCTGTGATCGCGTAAAATGGCCTCTACGAATCGACCACGTTTCTCTGACTCCGAAGACAGCGTGACAGGAGCACACCAACCAATCAACTACCGTGATTACTGGATAAAATGGGGGTGGGTTCGCGACATACTCACCCTTTGGAGAAGGGAAGAAAGTACTCCATATCATGAACCGAATCTACCACCTAACCTTGGGGTACTCGACCCACTCACCGGAGAACCTGTTCGCAACACCGTTTATACCCTTTTTGCAAGAATTTTTATTCTTGAGGCTACCATTAACGGAACTAGAGAAGATATCCGACCTCTACCTCCCACTGATAACCAACCAGGGTTAGTAGAAGAAGTTAAAGAACTCCGAGCTCGAGTGTTAACTTTAGAGAGCACGGTACACAATTTGCAAGCACCAGTAGTATCACCAACACCAGTAACATCCCCAGCCTCAGCACCAACAGCACTAATACCACCAATAACAACATCCGCGTCACCAGCTTCGACATCTCATTCTATACCTCGAGTATAATCATCGTTCTACATGACGTTCTACATCATTTATCTTCGTTCGACATAGCGATTATGTAATCTCTAATGTTTTAGAGATTATATATATTCTTGTTTTAACGGTAAACCAAATGAGATTAATAGCATATTAACTCATTAAATCTATATTACATCTGAAGAAAATATATATGTATATATTTTTTTTCATAAAGATTATAATTTAAAATTCTTTCGTACAAACTGTTAATGGTGAAAATATTTTAACGGGTAGGTAATACCCGAGGAATATTTAGATTTCACATTAATAAGTACACTGTACATTCTTTCAAATCTAATTCAACAGTCATTTACTATCCTATCTACAACCACCGATATATGTATCTGTTCATCGCAAAATAACCCTTTTCATTCAATTTCATATTTGGATTTTGATCTATCAGAATCCAACAAGTGGCATAATGAAGAAAACATTGGACAAAATAAAATTTTTTAGAAACAAACAAATTAACTATGAGAAAAATTTTGTTAAGAATTCACGCTAACAAAAATCCTAGCTAACTGTTCCTAGCTAACTGATTACATTTTATTCATCGCAATTTAATTATCGCAATTTATATTCTCGCAATTTTATTTATTGTCATTTAATTTCTGTTATTTACTTTACGCACTTTATTTATCGTCATTTAATTCCTGCTATTTATTTTACGCACTTTAAATATCGGGACACGTATACAAGGTTTTGATATATCATATCGACGCATCTATATATATTATTTAGAATAACTATAGACACTCTATATGCAGTAATACAGGAGTTAGCTATACAGGGTTGAGGTTGATTCTACAATAATATATATAGTTTGAGTTGTGACCGAGTCTGAGACATGTACACGGGTCACGATACGTATTAAATAATTCAAATATTATATATTAAACTATATATGAATTATTGGAATGTTAACTGTAGACTATCGACTGTGGACTAATAATATTGGATAATTAAAATGAATTAAAATATTGATTATAACATATGAAACTAAACATTTCTTCAAGATTGCCACTTGATTTCATCTTAAACCTCATTTGTATCTTGACGATTACAATCTGCGTTCAAACCTTTCATGATTCTTGAAAACACCTCAATCGAGAGGATGAACCAACCGCATATCATCTACGAAAGAAAAGATTGATGCATATAGTTATGCACCTGAAAACACTCGGAACCTGAGTAAACGTTTAACACGTATCTGTGCTAATTCCTTTAGTGTTATTATTACCCAAAATAACTTGGTAATTCCTTTCAAAGTAGCAAATTTTGTCACAGCTCCAGCAAGTTAACTTTGACTTTTCGTTCGAACCTTATTAACACCTTGATATATATATGTGTGCTCTTGTATTGTTATCGGGAAACCTTTTATATTCAACCATATTACCATCAACGTTTAATCATCTAAAAAAACACAATTCTCTTGAAACCACCTCGGATTGATAACCGATGATTCAGGTATGGTAGCATTAAATGTAGAGGAAACAGAAAAATTATAGATGGTCTAAACGGCCAAAAGTTTGATGATAAAGAAGGGAGTGTTAGGAACGCTCGATAGAAAATTTGGTACTGAAAAACAGACTGAGCAAACCATAAAGGAGACCAAGGCCAAATACAAGGACCATACCATATATTTCAAGAATCCAGGTAATTCTGGATCCAATGAAATCTTTAGAGAATATCTTGCTCCAAAGTCATGTTAAAATCTTGCGGAAAATCTTTCTTCATCAACTTTTGAACTTAGAAATCTCAAAATATCATCATAAATATCTTCGATATTTCTGAGGATATTTTCATAAATATTTTTGTCCGAAATTATCTACCTCTTCGTGTTTTCTGTATTTCATTATATTGGAAACTTCTGTAAAATCTAAGTATAAATTATGAATGATTTCTTGAGAAGTGTTAGGAATTGAAGAATTGGTTAGTATAATATAATGACGTCCGGCCAACGTGATTATATTACAGTAAGTCATGCTGAGTTTCTAATGGGACGTAATGATTCACAGATCATAACATCATCATGTGAGATGTTACATAACTCTTTCATTCTAATTAACCTCTGAACATATCAAGAAAATATATTCTTAATAGTTCTATTCTCAGTGATTCTAGTAAATTGACAGATCAAATCGTGCTAATACATTACTGTCTGCTTAGAATACTATAATTATTCGAAACTCCATACTTATAAATTCTGGACCATTATTCGCTTGGCTTGGAGTCGGGAAGAGAAAACAAAAGCATGGAGCTCCGAAATATAAGAGAAAATATAAAGCCCAATAACAATACGGAGGTTACAAACTGTGGATATTAATACAGATAGCAATATAAAGACACGGCATAATTAAGAATAGTATCACCCCAAGGTAATAGTAGAAGTAAACAGATTCTTCTGGTGGAAGATTAAAAAGAAGGATGACAGAAATGTTAATTAGAAAAATATCAAGGATTAGAACTGGATGAAGCATTTTCACAATCTTTTAGAAGTAAGAAGTAAGAACGAAAGTATAGGAATGATGAAAATAATGGAACGGAAGAAGTTCATTTATAGTGAAATATCCGACAAAGCAATCGAAACAGATTATCGCAATTAATCAAAGAGGATCCTAATTTCCTTATTTACCGGAAAATCAAATCTTATTACTAAAATTTCCTCTAAATCCCTTGAATTCCGGAAATCAATAGTGACTACGTCACTGGTTAAGACGAACCTACATTTATTCATTTCACTCTTTCATGATAACTTCACTCGTACTCTTCGAGTAATCGAATTATTTTATCCATATTACTCGATGGTAATAAAACTCTATTTATCAACTCATATTCGTCATGAAAACATTTTTATTGTTAGCTATGACGACCTCGATCAAATTTCGGGACGAAATTTCTTTAACGGGTAGGTACTGTGATGACCCGGAAATTTCCGACCAAATTTAAACTTAATCTTAAATGTTTCCGACACGATAAACAAAGTCTGTAATGTTGAGTCTCGAAAATTTTGGAACAGTTACATGAAGGCATTTGCCCTTCTGACCATTCCTGACGATTTACGAACAATTGTTTGTAAATAAATATGTATATGTAAATGTAAGTATATGTATATTAATTTGAATTTATAAAATATAATTTAAATATTTGAATTAAATATGTAAAATAGAATACAAAATAATTAAGTGTAAATTTAAAATGAATCTATATATAAATATATATGATTTCTATGATTAATTATTATTATATGAATATTATAATATATATATATATATATATATATATATATATATATATATATATAATTCATAAATAATAAATATTTAATAAAGGCTATCATATTATATATGATTATATTATGTAATTAATAATATATAATACAAATTAAAATATAGTTGATGTATTAAAATTAATACTTTCATTATCATTATAAATATTAATAATAATATTAATATTAATACCAGTATCATTAATAATATTATATGAAATTTGATACATTTGATTTGTTACGTTATTACTAATATTATTATTTTTAACAATATAATATAAGGATATGAAATTTGTTATATTATTATTACTAATATCATTATATTATTACTTTTATTATTATTATATGTATTTCTATATTTAATATTATTATTAGTAAATTCTATTTCTATAATTAATGATAAGTATTGTAATTACAATTTTTATTAATTAGTATAAATATTGATTTTTTACTTTATTAACACAGATATAAATATATACAGATATATTAATAGATATAGAAAATCAGATGTATAAATGCATATGTATAAAATACAGTTATATATATAATTACATATATAGATATATATATAAAAATACGATTAAATACAATGGTATACGTATTCTGTTTCAGGTCATTATCAATCTGTAGGTGATCTTTGATTCTGTCTCTAAAATCTGTACTAGAACGAATTTGATTTAAGATACAACCAAATTCTGTTTCCAATCTCTTTCACTTTATTTAATCTTTCTTCTGATTGAATTGTTTGTCAATCACGGGTGTAATATAAACAAAATCTGTTGAAGGTCAGTATCAACTTTATATTTTCTTTGTTTTCTTCTTCCTGGTGCGAATATCTCTGTCGAAACCATACATCACTTAATTGTGATTCTTCTTCTCTTCTCTCTATCTATATTATTATAGATACATCTTCTATATATAACAATAATACGACATCTCAGTTGTTGAATTATTATTCGATTGTCCGGCATCTTCTATAACTATTACTGTCAACACAAACAAAACTTATCTTGATTTCTGCATCGTTTTTCTTTTCGAACTCAACCATCCTTAACTCTTGGCCACCATCACAATGGTCTTCCATCGTTACCCTCTACAACCCTTAAGCCACCAAGAGCCGATACCCTTTTCGTTGTATCATAAACCACCACTTCCACCGCCACCTTCATGACCATACCCTACTCTCTCTCTCTCTCTCATCCTCTCTCTCACTATATTTTTTTTTCCGTTTCAAATCGATGCAAACTAACAAATCATTTGATTATTTCGATTGCTGCTTTTATGAAACGAATAGATTAGATATGGTATATGGTATACAAGGAGAGGCGAGTATGCAGGGCAACATATATAAATATGTTGTTGTTTTAAAAACCGTCCCTTTCTCCTTCTTTTGGGTCGACATTCATCATGCAACAAACCCCACTTGAATATTAAAGAAAATGGGATGTGAGCTGTTACAAGATTTCTTAAATTGAATCACCATGTTCTAGTGGGACGTGTTTCTTCCTCTTTTTTATTGTGGGTCTCGAACTCATTAATTACAGAAAATAAGGGGACGGATATATATTAGAAATAATAAATTGTCATGATTACAAATTTGAAGTAAGTGTGGAGAGGGGTCGGAAAGGAGGACATCTACACGTTAATTGTTTATCCTTTTACACCTACATCGAATAAAGTATTGTAAGAAAATTCTTTCTGCTCCCACTAATATCCCACGATGGTGACCAATGACGACGAATCGATAATTACTTTTTACAATTAAAAGGAAGAGGAGAGGGGATCAATGATGGAGACGTGTTCATAAACCCACACACTGAAATTCTTTATTTTTTTTTCTCTCTACGGATCATGATTAGGGTTGCTGCAGCTTGTTTGTGTCGGTTAACTCCAAACGCTAAAAATCCTTTCCCTAAACTGATTTAAACGGGCCTTGGTGTTGTATATTTTGGACTTTTGATGTAATGGATTGAGTTATACAGATTGGGCCGATAATGGATTATTGAGCCGAGCAGAAAAAAAACATAGAAATTGAAACTAATATATAGATGATGCTTATGATGGGGAAAACAGAAAGATATACTAGATATATAGATATAGTTGGGTGTTAAATCAGAAAAGCAGAAGCAGAGGGATGGTTAAGGGTGTTGTGGGTTTAGCGGGAGGTCGCGGGTTCGAGCCCATGCTATGGCATTTATTTTTAGGCTTGTTTGGAAGGTAGCCCTCTTTGATAAATATTATTATTATTATTATTATTATTATTATTATTATTATTATTATTATTATTATTATTATTATTATTATTATTATTATTATTATTATTATTATTATTATTATTATTGTTATTATTATTATTATTATTATTATTATTATTATTTTTTTTTTTAATAATAAACTTAAAAGTTTTAAAACTTACAAAAAATTAGTGGGAAGCCTAGAGACAATCTGGGCCCCCACACCTCTAGCAATAGCAAAACCTATCCTAGTAAAAATATGAGCAGCAGCACCGGCACCAATATCTTGCGCCATCAAACTCTTCTGAACCCGCTTAAGCAAAGAAATAGCCTCCTTCTCTAATTCCCCAAGGGAAGAAAATAAGAAAGGAATGAAACCATAACCAATCGCCTGACAGCAAGATTCGTACTTGACCCGCTTCCGACGAGCCGCCTCAACCACAGCACGTCCAGGGACAAAGTCAGAAAGCCCAGACTGTGTCAAAGGAGAAGACCCTGTCAAGTCAACACAGACATCGCGACCACAATCCCAGGAATAAAGTAACACATCTGCAGGTCTGAGGGCCCTGCCGTTCCCTCCAGACAACCCAATGTCAACCTCCTTTCTCGCAGAAATCCCAGATCGATAACAAACATCAACAAGGGAATCCCGAACAATATTATGTCGATGCTTAATACCCACCATACCAGCACAAGACACCGCGTGATCCCCGAAAATATCCCCAGTAAAAACCCTTGAACAGGCAGAGCATGCCGTCGAGATAGAGAATAATGGAACACCTAACCGGTAGCACAACACACATCGGTAAGTCTTTGAGTTCATCATCTGACCCAACCCCAAAATAGGGACTGCCCTTAGCCAAGCAGAGGTGTGAACACCCTGCTGTGATTTCCATAAGGCCGATTGTCGGGGAGATAACGAAAAAGTGGATTCTGCAGAAGCGGTAACCTTTGTGAAATAAACATCTGCCAATTTCTTCATGAGTATTGGGGCAGCGACCTCACTCGGATTACCTAAAATATCAAACCCAACCGTATTATTAAACAGACCCAATGCATCTTCAAAAGCATGACCAAGACCAACAATACCCGCATGACGTATTATTATTATTATTATTATTATTATTATTATTATTATTATTATTATTATTATTATTATTATTACTAAAATTAACATTTTTATTAAAGGTATCAATTTTTTACTAAAGTTATCATTTTTATAATTAATATTAAAAGTATCATTTTTAACTCTATTATCATTATTATTATTTTTATCATTACTAATATTATTTTAGTATTATTGTAATTTTAACAAATAAACAATATATATATATATATATATATATATATATATATATATATATATATATATATATATATATATATATATATATATACATACAAAAATATATTTAACACATATAACATAACAACATTTATATTTTTAATTATTCTAACTATATAAAATGAATATATGGAACATATAAGTTATTATTATTAAAATGATATAACTAATAAATTTATATAAATATAAATTTGTTCGATTACAATTATGTGTGTTAATATATACATAAATGATATAGGTTCGTGAGTCCGAGGCCAACCCTGCATTGTTCAGTTCTGTCGTATGCATATTTTTACTACAAAATATCATATTGTGAGTTCATTTGATTCCCTTTTACTCTTTACATTTTTGGGATTGAGAATACATGAGCTGTTTTTACAACTGCTTTATTAAATGCTTTTGAAATATATTTTGAACTGCGAATACATGAAATGCTTTTATAAATGTTTGACGAGATAGACACAAGCAAAACATTCCTCGTATAAATTATTATGCAGACAGAAGTTCTACGGATTATTATTGAATTATGTGAACATGATAATTGCCACCATTGAATTATGTGGACATTATAATTGCCACCATTGAATTATGTGGACATGATAATTGCCACCATTGAATTATGTGGACATGATAATTGACACCATTGAATTATGTGGACATGATAATTGCCACCAATTGATGTGAATGTTATGTATCGAGAGAATGATTTTATACACAGGTTATGTGTATGATATTTTGTACACGAGATATGTGTATGGTTACTAAGATTTATGAAAAATGGTTTCGTACACGAGAAAGGTGTACTGTATTTAAAAGAAATCGCATGTACATTACAGGTGGGTATAGGATTCGGGCCCATTTGTACCATGCAACATTTAAATCTTGTGGTCTATCAAAATGATGAATTTTATTGTTTTATGATAAACTTATAAACTCATCAACCCTTTGGTTGACACTTTAAAGCATGTTTATTCTCAGGTATGAAAGAAATCTTCCGCTGTGCATTTGCTCATTTTAAAGACATTATTTAGAGTCGATCATCGCAATGGGACCAGATGTTGGTGACTTCATCCAGATGGATTAGGACGGGTCACTACAGAAAGATCCATATGCTTCCGGATGAGAGTCAGTAGTGCTCGTTGGTTTACTGAGAATGGAAGTGCAGATCCGGCTATGGTGTTGTAGACCTTAGAGTAAATGATCTTCTGATCTCGACAAAATCTTGTCTCAAGAATAGTGCGAAGCACTAAATTGTGCTCTCGTTGCCTTTCTTCATGGTAGATATGAACGTGAAGAGTAATGATAAAGTCTTGAATGGGCCCTTCTAAGAATTCAACATTATTGTCTTCTCTCTGTAGATAGAGGTTGTATTCCTCTCAGATAGCCATGATCTGTTCTGTTAAGCGTAGTGTGAAATCAATTGTTGATTTACGGATGGCTTCGAGAATATCTTCAAATTTATCGGTGTCATTGATGAAAGTTATCATGTCGGCATGATTAGATATGACCGGAATCCGATCTGAAGAAGAGTCTGGCTCCTCCTGATCTGGTTCAGGTGGGGAATATGAGTCATCCAGAATGTCTTCATGTTGCTCTTCCTCGTCATCATTAGTATAGCTTTCTTCTGTAGATTCGTCTGATGAACGGGCTTCTTCAGTATTTTGGTGCTTCACTTCGACACTTGCAGGGTCAATTTCTATATCTTTAACCTCGACCTTATCAGTTTTCTTCTTGAAATGATTGATTAAACTGTGATCTTCCGTCTTGAGCCTCATTAATTCTTCATGACATTCTAAGCTTGGAGAGGGTATTATCGCAGTTTCTTTTACGTCTCCCGTTTCCTCTTCTTCCTCAGATTCTTCCTCTTCCTCTATTTCTTGGCTGAGATCCTCTTCTTCCATTTATGGTTCGTCAGCAGACTGTGATTCGACACCCATTTCGATATCATTAGCTGGTGGTGGAGACTCATCATCGGAAGTGAACCGTCTGGTGGAAATAGCAAACATCTCTGCCTGTCCAGAGAGATCGGTAGGTCGGTCAATTTTGAAGGTAACGCTCTCCCCATGTGATCGCAAGATCAAGGTTTGATTATACACATCAATGACAGTCCTAGCCGTATTCATGAAAGGTCTCCCTATGTAACGACCCGTCCTTATCCTCCTGGACGAAGTCTTCAACATTTGGTCCCATTGCGATGATCGACTCCAAGTAATGTCCTTAAATTGAGCAAATGCACAGCGGAAGACTTAATTCGTACCTGAGAATAAACATACTTAAAAGTGTCAACCAAAAGTTTGGTGAGTTCATAGGTTTATTGTAATAACCATTTCAATATTTTAATAGACCACAAGATTTCATAATCATAAACATAATACACTCGCAAGTGTATGTAAAGCATTCTAAGTGGTTGAGCACTTGGTAACCATACTTAACATTTAATCAACGTCGCATATTCCCTTTATTATGAAATCTCACTACACCGTACCAAGTGTAGTCACCAAAACGAAGTACTGTGCAACCGTTGAATACTGGTCGTCCAGTCCGGTTGGGGTTGTCAGGCCCGATAGATCTATCAACAGGATTCGCGTTTACAATACCCATGTAAATAGTAGTTACCAAGCTACAGGGAAATATGCCAGTGGTACAACTCAACGTAGAATATATTTTTAAGTACTTGTGTCTATTTTGTAAACATTTATAAAAGCAGCGCATGTATTCTCAGCCCAAAAATATATATTGTAAAAGCAATTAAAAAGGGAGCAAATGAAACTCACCATAGTGTATTTTGTAGTAAAAATACATAGGGCGATATTGAACAAGTATAGGGTTGGCCTCGGATTCACGAACCTATATCATTTATATATATATTAACACATATAATTATAGTCGGATAAATTTATTCTTAATTTATATATCTTATATATTTAATTTGTAATAAATGTATTCTTATTTAGAAAATATTTATTTGTTATAATAATATTGTTAATATGAAAATAATACTAATAATATTTTGTTATTATATTAATATAGATATAGATAGATGTTAATAAATAATAATGCTAATCATAATAATAATAATGATAAAAATATTGATAATTCTATTAAGGATGATAATAATGATAATTTTAAAAATAATAATTTTGATAATTTTAATTATAATGATACTTTTAATAAAAAATGATAATAATAATAATAATAATGTTAAAAATAATAATATTAACGTTAAAAAAATAATACTAATAATGATAATAAAAATAATAATAAAATTAATGATATTAAAAATAATAATAAAAATAATGATAATTCTAATAAAAATAAAAACGATAGTTTTAATGAGGATGATGTTTATAAAAGTTGATAATAATGATACTTTTAAATAACAATACTAATTCTTAATGACAATTTTTGATGATATCAATATTCTTATTGATATTACTAAATATGATAATCATATTAATATTAATAATAATAATAATAATAATATTAATGATATGATAATAATAATTATAATAAGATAATAAGATACTACCTTAAGAAAATATGTAGGATGAAGTTTCTAAAAAAAAATGCCATAGTGTAGTATCGAACCCGTGACCTTTCAAATATACCCAACACCCCACACCATTACTCCGTCTCTTTTATCTGTTATTATTTGCATTCTAATCTCATTTATCCTTATTTCCGCATTCATCTTTTTCACCCAGAATTTAAACTGAGCAGCAGCCCATATCCCAACATTTTATGATGATTATCACGGCCCAAGAACTAACCCAGCTTAATTCGATCTAGATTTGTCTCGTGAATTAAACAGCTGGAAGTGGGGTTTAATCATAATCATAAGCTTTACCTAATTACTAAAAATAATAACACGTCCCTTTTATTATTTTTTTTTGTCGGCCATCAAAAAGGAAAACAAAAGGCACGCTAGAAGTTTAATTCATCATTCTTATTTCTTCTTCATTGTTTGCTTCATCACTAATATCTCCATTGATTACTGTTTAACGAAACAAAAATAGAAGAAAACTGCAGCAGCCATATATCGAGGGTTGCTTATGGTTTTGGATGATCTCAGGTGTTTTGTTTTGAACAATTTACAGTAACAAGGATTGGGTTGAGGGAGAAGTTCGTAGGGTTCAATCAAAGCAGGAAAGAAAAATAAAAAGAATAAACTACAGTTTTGTCATCGTCTTTATTTATCAATCATCAATCATCACTAATATCATGTTATCGGTTGTAATCAGAAGCAGTTTAGCAGATGATAGTTTGCGTTTGAAGAGGAAACAGAAAACAGATGTAGTAGTTATTAGGTGGGTTTTGGTTTGGGCTTTTTGAAACAGAAATCAGGAACGGGGTAGTAGGTTAATGGTTTTTTGACAGTGGTAGTGATATGGGTTTATTCGAGTAGCAGTCTTTGGTTCCTATATGAATAATACGAGCAACAGTAAAGTTGCAGGTGTCCTTGGGTTAGTTTTAAAATGATTTCATAGAGTACTAGATGGGTTATGTGGTGGTTTTGTGGCGGTTCTTTATGGTGGAAGGTGGTTTTTGATCAAGAAATAGAAAAATGATAATTTGTGGTGATGTTCCATTGGTGTTGTTTGTCGTGAAAAGAGTTAACAAAGATGGTGATTTATGTTGGTACATCAAGGTCCTGTTATGGTGGTTTTTCATTGGATTGATTACGATGATGTTGAGTCTATTCGAAAACTTCATCAACAGCAACAATATAGAAGCTCGGGACGTGTTGGTGGTGGGTTCACGATGAAGAGGGAGAGAAAATGAGAGAGAAGGACGGGTTATGGTGTTTCACGGTGGTGTTCATGGTACACGATGATGAGGATGGAAGTGGTGGTTCAAGTTATAATCGAGTATAGTAAGTAATAACAATTTGCAAAGGTTTTGGTTTGGGTTGTGATCGTATGATGGGAGGTTAAATGATTTCTCTGTAACTTGTGTTGATCGAATTAATAAAGAAAGGAAAAAAAGAGACATAAGATCACGGGTGTAACACAGAAAAATAGTACACTGATAGTGATTTTAATCCGTATATGTATTTATTTATATTTTTATACGTGTAAAGCTGTATGTATATGCTTATATATCAGTATACGTATGTACATAAATATATAATTGTATTATGTGTATGTATATGTATTTGGCTGTATTGATACATCCATTTATATATCATTATATATGTATATGTATATATATAATTTATATATTTTGATAATTAGCAAGTATAAATATATTAATACTATTAATACTAATAATAATATTACTAATAATAATAATAATAAAAAAACTAGTAATAATATGATAGTATTATATTAATACTATAAAAATCATGATTTTTATTTACTAATAATGATAATATTAGTATAAATGGTAATAATAAACTTATTAGTGATACTAATAATACTAGTTATATTAATATTATTAATGACATCAATAATAATAAACTTAAACATATCCAATTTCATATGTATATATATATATATATATATATACATACAATTGTTCGTGAATTGTCAGGTATGGTCAATTTCATAAATATAGATTTCAAACTTTCTAGACTTAACATTACAGATTTTGCTTATCGTATCGGAAACATATAAAGATTAAGGTTTAAATTTGGTCGAAAATTTCCGGGTCATTACAGTACCTACCCGTTAAAGAAATTTCGTCCCCGAAATTTGATAGAGGTGGTCATGGATAACAATAGGAATGTTTTCATGACGAATATGAGGTAATAGTGGAGTTTTATCATTATTGAGAGATAGAGATAAAACGATTCGATCATGTGAAGCGTACAAGTAAAGCTATCACAAAAGAGTGAAATGAGTAAATATATATATTCGTTTCAACCGATGACGTAGTTACTATTGACTTCCGGGATTTAAGGGATTTAAAGAAAATCTTACGTAATAAGATTTGGTACTTCGGCGATTAGGGAAATCAGGATCTTCTTTGATTAAATGTGATAATCTGACTCGATTTCTCTGTCTGATATTTTACTATAAATCCACCCCCCTTCACTTCCTTATTTCCATATCTCACATCTTATTTTTTTTTCTCCCTCAATTCATACCTTAAAGTATTCTTCAAAATGCTCCATCCCGTTCTGCTTCTTGTTATACTTCTAACTTTCATATCTTTCATTCTTCTCTTTCATCTGCCGTCAGAAGAATCTATTCACTTTTATTATTTCCTTGGAATTATAATGTTTTTAATTCTCCCGTGTCTTTACGTTGCAATACGTATTGATATACACGGTTTGTAATTTATGTGTTATTGTCGAGCTTTATATTTTCTTTATATTCAAGAGTTATATACTTTTGTCTCCTCTTCCCGGCTTTGAGTCAAGCGAATAATGGTCCGGAATTCGTAGGTATGGATTTTGAATTGAATATAGTTATTGTTCTAAGGAGTGAATCGTATTGGCATGATCTTGATTTGGCAAATTACCAAAATATCCGGAAGGATATGACTATCAATAAGGTATGTTCTTAATATGTTTAGAGATTGGGTAGAATGTAAGAGTCGTGTAATATGGCACATGATGATGGTACTGTGAATCATCACATTCCATTAGAAACTCAACATAACTTACTGTAATATAATGACGTTGATCAAGTGTCATTATATTATACTAATTCATGCTTCAGTTCCCAACACTACTTCAAAACATTCATATTTTAAACTCGAAGGTTTCAGAATTTAGAAACTAACACAGTTTCTTTTATGTTGCAGATATTACGGAGAATTACATGATCGCAGGTAGGAATAGTTGTGAAAATATCTCCAGAATTATGGAGAATATGTATAACAGAAGATATGAAGATATCTTATAATATCTAAGATAAGATGATGATGAAGAATATCATCTGGAAAGGTTTAGGATAAGGATTAAGGTTCTTACTAACGATTTCAGCAGGCACTGAATCATTTTGATTCTTTGAAAGCAGATTCAGTTCTTGTGATTTATCCACACCTTCCTTCATACTTTGCTCGGTCCGTTTTCCAGTTCCAAACCTCCTCTTTTCTGAGCTTTATCAATACATTCTACTTTATCGTCAACTTTTGACTGCTAAATTCATTTACAGTTTTTGCTGCTTCATCAGCATTTAGAGAACTACTTCATAGTTCAGGGTGTTTTTCAGAAACTTCACATTCGGAATATGAAATTCTTAGGGATAGATGTTATAAGTATAACTGAAGAGGTTCTGCGAATTTTCAAAATACTGATTGCGGGTTCCGCCAAAGAGATAACGAGCTGTTGGTACATCTGTTGATGATGTCGCGGGATATGAAAGGTTTCCTGGTAACGATGGCGAAAGGATAACGTATATGTCAAGGTTATAATAAGACTAGTCTTGCTGAGAAATCGAAGTTAACTTGCTGGAGTTGTGACAAAATTGGCGACTTTGAAAAGGAATCATAAGGTTGTTTTTGCTAATGAATGGTAAAGGATTCAACACGGGTACGTGTTAAACTAAGAATTTAGGTTCGAGAGTTTTTCAGATGTATAACTGTATGCATAAATCTTTCTTCCGCAGACGAGGTGCGGCGGGTTCAACTTCTCGATCGAGGTGTTTTCAAGAATCATGATCGGTTTGAATATGAATTGTAATTGTCGAGGTACAAATGAGGTTTTAAGATAGAATCAAGTGGCAAACTTGAAGATTAGTTTAGTTTCATATGTTATAATCAATATTTTAATTCATTTTACTTGTCCATAGTTAGCAGTCTATTAGTCCGATTGTCCAATGGTCCAATAGTTCAACAGTTCAATATATTCATATATAATTTAATATACATAATTAATACGTATCGTGACCCGTGTACCGGTCTCAGTATTGATCACAACTCAAACTATATATATATTTTGGAATCAACCTCAACCATGTATAGCTAACTCCAACATTCACATATAGAGTCTCTATGGTTGTTCCAAGATATATATATGGATGGGTCAATATGATATGTCGAAACCTTGTATACGTGTCCCGTTATTTAAAGTGCGTAAAATAAATACAGAAATTAAATGACGATAAATAAAATTGCGAGAATGTAAATTGCGAGAATGTAAATTGCGATAATTAAATTGCGATAAATAAAATGTAACCAGTTAGCTAGGAACAGTTAGCTAGGAACAGTTAACGTGGATTCTTAACAATATTTCAATTAGTTAGTTCGTTTGTTTTTAACAAATTTTACTTTGTCCGATGTTTTCTTCATTATGCCACTTGTTAGATTCTGATGGGTCAAAATCCAAATATGAAATTGAACGAAAATGGATTCTGTGATGAACGGATACGTATATCTATGGATATAAGTAGAATAGTGACTGACTGTTGAATCAGAGTTGAAGAATGTACAGTGCAACTTATTAATGCGAAATCTAAATATTCCTCGGGTATTACCTACCCGTTAAAATATTTTTACCATTAACAGTTTGTACAAACGAATTTTTAATTACAATCTTTATGAAAATATACTTGCATATATATTTTCTTCAGATGTAATCATGGATTTAATGAGTTAATATGGTATTAATCTCATTTGATTTACTGTTAGAACAAGAATATATAATCTCTAAAACATTAGAGATTACATAATCGTCATGTAGAACAAAGGTAATTGATATAGAACGATATGTAGAACGAAGATAGTCGGTGTAGAACGATATGTAGAACGGAGATCATATTTGAAGTACGGATGGTGATATTGAGGTGTGTGATGTTGAGGCTGGTGTTATTGGTGATACTGGTGCCGATGCTGGTGGTAGTGCTGGTGCCGGTGATGTTGCTGAAGCTGGTAGGTTTCGCACCATATTTTCCAAAGCTACAACTCTCGCGCGAAGTTCGTTGACTTCATCTATTATTCCGGGATGAGTGTCGGTTGGAACGAGCGGATAAATAAGATTTAGAATTTTAGATAGAAGATAATTGTGACGAGCTACCCTAGAGATGAGGCTAAAATGGTGTTTCAGATAGGCTCATCGGTAAGTGATTCAGGTTCTTCGCCGAGGGTGTAGGTTGGTGGAAGTGATCGCCTTCTTCGCGTCTCCATTGGTTAAGTCGACTGCGAACCCATCCGATGAATTGGTTGGACCATTTCGGTCATACTGCTTTCAGAGCCGGCGTGGGACTCCATATCAGAATTCGAGGGACTTGATCTAATGGTGAGTTCCATTGCGTACGATTGAATAAGGGATTTTTCGATATGAAATGATTTTCGGATATCAGATGATATTCTAGTTATATAGAATACCTATACATAGTACAGAAGATCCCGTGAATTACGAAGGGATTTAAGGAAACGTGTCAGATAAAGTCTACATTAACAGATACTCTAAGATATGAATTAGCAGATACGCTAAGATATGAATTTATTTGTACACTATCTATCAAATAAGTGCATGAAGTCGTGTCTAGACTTAGGAACGATAAGCAGATAATTTCCTAAGGATGATAAGCAGATGATTTCCGACTAGGAATGATAAGCAAAACTTTTGACATGCAAACACGGTCGAAGTCCAGACTCACTAATGTATCCTAACAACTATCAGTTAAACACACTAATGCAAGACCTGGTTCGCTAAGACCACCGCTCTGATACCAACTGTAACGACCCGTCCTTATCCTCCTGGACGAAGTCTTCAACATTTGGTCCCATTGCGATGATCGACTCCAAGTAATGTCCTTAAATTGAGCAAATGCACAGCGGAAGACTTAATTCGTACCTGAGAATAAACATACTTAAAAGTGACAACCAAAAGGTTGGTGAGTTCATAGGTTTATTGTAATAACCATTTCAATATTTTAATAGACCACAAGATTTCATAATCATAAACATAATACACTCGCAAGTGTATGTAAAGCATTCTAAGTGGTTGAGCACTTGGTAACCATACTTAACATTTAATCAACGTCGCATATTCCCTTTATTATAAAATCTCACTACACCGTACCAAGTGTAGTCACCAAAACGAAGTACTGTGCAACCGTTGAATACTGGTCGTCCAGTCCGGTTGGGGTTGTCAGGCCCGATAGATCTATCAACAGGATTCGCGTTTACAATACCCATGTAAATAGTAATTACCAAGCTACAGGGAAATATGCCAGTGGTACAACTCAACGTAGAATATATTTTTAAGTACTTGTGTCTATTTTGTAAACATTTATAAAAGCAGCGCATGTATTCTCAGCCCAAAAATATATATTGCAAAAGCAATTAAAAAGGGAGCAAATGAATCTCACCATAGTGTATTTTGTAGTAAAAATACATAGGACGATATTGAACAAGTATAGGGTTGGCCTCGGATTCACGAACCTATATCATTTATATATATATTAACACATATAATTATAGTCGAATAAATTTATTCTTAATTTATATATCTTATATATTTAATTTGTAATAAATGTATTCTTATTTAGAAAATATTTATTTGTTATAATAATATTGTTAATATGAAAATAATACTAATAATATTTTGTTATTATATTAATATAGATATAGATAGATGTTAATAAATAATAATGCTAATCATAATAATAATAATGATAAAAATATTGATAATTCTATTAAGGATGATAATAATGATAATTTTAAAAATAATAATTTTGATAATTTTAATTATAATGATACTTTTAATAAAAAATGATAATAATAATAATAATAATGTTAAAAATAATAATATTAACGTTAAAAAAATAATACTAATAATGATAATAAAAATAATAATAAAATTAATGATATTAAAAATAATAATAAAAATAATGATAATTCTAATAAAAATAAAAACGATAGTTTTAATGAGGATGATGTTTATAAAAGTTGATAATAATGATACTTTTAAATAACAATACTAATTCTTAATGACAATTTTTGATGATATCAATATTCTTATTGATATTACTAAATATGATAATCATATTAATATTAATAATAATAATAATAATAATAATAATAATAATAATAATAATAATAATAATAATATTAATAATAATATTAATGATATGATAATAATAATTATAATAAGATAATAAGATACTACCTTAAGAAAATATGTAGGATGAAGTTTCTAAAAAAAAATGCCATAGTGCAGTATCGAACCCGTGACCTTTCAAATATACCCAACACCCCACACCATTACTCCGTCTCTTTTATCTGTTATTATTTGCATTCTAATCTCATTTATCCTTATTTCCGCATTCATCTTTTTCACCCAGAATTTAAACTGAGCAGCAGCCCATATCCCAACATTTTATGATGATTATCACGGCCCAAGAACTAACCCAGCTTAATTCGATCTAGATTTGTCTCGTGAATTAAACAGCTGGAAGTGGGGTTTAATCATAATCATAAGCTTTACCTAATTACTAAAAATAATAACACGTCCCTTTTATTATTATTTTTTTGTCGGCCATCAAAAAGGAAAACAAAAGGCACACTAGAAGTTTAATTCATCATTCTTATTTCTTCTTCATTGTTTGCTTCATCACTAATATCTCCATTGATTACTGTTTAACGAAACAAAAATAGAAGAAAACTGCAGCAGCCATATATCGAGGGTTGCTTATGGTTTTGGATGATCTCAGGTGTTTTGTTTTGAACAATTTACAGTAACAAGGATTGGGTTGAGGGAGAAGTTCGTAGGGTTCAATCAAAGCAGGAAAGAAAAATAAAAAGAATAAACTACAGTTTTGTCATCGTCTTTATTTATCGATCATCAATCATCACTAATATCATGTTATCGGTTGTAATCTGAAGCAGTTTAGCAGATGATAGTTTGCGTTTGAAGAGGAAACAGAAAACAGATGTAGTAGTTATTAGGTGGGTTTTGGTTTGGGCTTTTTGAAACAGAAATCAGGAACGGGGTAGTAGGTTAATGGTTTTTCGACAGTGGTAGTGATATGGGTTTATTCGAGTAGCAGTCTTTGGTTCCTATATGAATAATACGAGCAACAGTAAAGTTGCAGGTGTCCTTGGGTTAGTTTTAAAATGATTTCATAGAGTACTAGATGGGTTATGTGGTGGTTTTGTGGCGGTTCTTTATGGTGGAAGGTGGTTTTTGATCAAGAAATAGAAAAATGATAATTTGTGGTGATGTTCCATTGGTGTTGTTTGTCGTGAAAAGAGTTAACAAAGATGGTGATTTATGTTGGTACATCAAGGTCCTGTTATGGTGGTTTTTCATTGGATTGATTATGATGATGTTGAGTATATTCGAAAACTTCATCAACAGCAACAATATAGAAGCTCGGGACGTGTTGGTGGTGGGTTCACGATGAAGAGGGAGAGAAAATGAGAGAGAAGGACGGGTTATGGTGTTTCACGGTGGTGTTCATGGTACACGATGATGAGGATGGAAGTGGTGGTTCAAGTTATAATCGAGTATAGTAAGTAATAACAATTTGCAAAGGTTTTGGTTTGGGTTGTGATCGTATGATGGGAGGTTAAATGATTTCTCTGTAACTTGTGTTGATCGAATTAATAAAGAAAGGAAAAAAAGAGACATAAGATCACGGGTGTAACACAGAAAAATAGTACACTGATAGTGATTTTAATCCGTATATGTATTTATTTATATTTTTATACGTGTAAAGCTGTATGTATATGCTTATATATCAGTATACGTATGTACATAAATATATAATTGTATTATGTGTATGTATATGTATTTGGCTGTATTGATACATCCATTTATATATCATTATATATGTATATGTATATATATAATTTATATATTTTGATAATTAGCAAGTATAAATATATTAATACTATTAATACTAATAATAATATTACTAATAATAATAATAATAAAAAAACTAGTAATAATATGATAGTATTATATTAATACTATAAAAATCATGATTTTTATTTACTAATAATGATAATATTAGTATAAATGGTAATAATAAACTTATTAGTGATACTAATAATACTAGTTATATTAATATTATTAATGACATCAATAATAATAAACTTAAACATATCCAATTTCATATGTATATATATATATATATATATATATATATATATATATATATATACATACAATTGTTCGTGAATTGTCAGGTATGGTCAATTTCATAAATATAGATTTCAAACTTTCTAGACTTAACATTACAGATTTTGCTTATCGTATCGGAAACATATAAAGATTAAGGTTTAAATTTGGTCGAAAATTTCCGGGTCATTACAGTACCTACCCGTTAAAGAAATTTCGTCCCCGAAATTTGATAGAGGTCGTCATGGATAACAATAGGAATGTTTTCATGACGAATATGAGGTAGTAGTGGAGTTTTATCATTATTGAGAGATAGAGATAAAACGATTCGATCATGTGAAGCGTACGAGTAAAGCTATCACAAAAGAGTGAAATGAGTAAATATATATATTCGTTTCAACCGATGACGTAGTTACTATTGACTTCCGGGATTTAAGGGATTTAAAGAAAATCTTACGTAATAAGATTTGGTACTTCGGCGATTAGGGAAATCAGGATCTTCTTTGATTAAATGTGATAATCTGACTCGATTTCTCTGTCTGATATTTTACTATAAATCCACCCCCCTTCACTTCCTTATTTCCATATCTCACATCTTATTTTTTTTTCTCCCTCAATTCATACCTTAAAGTATTCTTCAAAATGCTCCATCCCGTTCTGCTTCTTGTTATACTTCTAACTTTCATATCTTTCATTCTTCTCTTTCATCTGCCGTCAGAAGAATCTATTCACTTCTATTATTTCCTTGGAATTATAATGTTTTTAATTCTCCCGTGTCTTTACGTTGCAATACGTATTGATATACACGGTTTGTAATTTATGTGTTATTGTCGAGCTTTATATTTTCTTTATATTCAAGAGTTATATACTTTTGTCTCCTCTTCCCGGCTTTGAGTCAAGCGAATAATGGTCCGGAATTCGTAGGTATGGATTTTGAATTGAATATAGTTATTGTTCTAAGCAGTGAATCGTAATGGCATGATCTTGATTTGGCAAATTACCAAAATATCCGGAAGGATATGACTATCAATAAGGTATGTTCTTAATATGTTTAGAGATTGGGTAGAATGTAAGAGTCGTGTAATATGGCACATGATGATGGTACTGTGAATCATCACATTCCATTAGAAACTCAACATAACTTACTGTAATATAATGACGTTGATCAAGTGTCATTATATTATACTAATTCATGCTTCAGTTCCCAACACTACTTCAAAACATTCATATTTTAAACTCGAAGGTTTCAGAATTTAGAAACTAACACAGTTTCTTTTATGTTGCAGATATTACGGAGAATTACATGATCGCAGGTAGGAATAGTTGTGAAAATATCTCCAGAATTATGGAGAATATGTATAACAGAAGATATGAAGATATCTTATAATATCTAAGATAAGATGATGATGAAGAATATCATCTGGAAAGGTTTAGGATAAGGATTAAGGTTCTTACTAACGATTTCAGCAGGCACTGAATCATTTTGATTCTTTGAAAGCAGATTCAGTTCTTGTGATTTATCCACACCTTCCTTCATACTTTGCTCGGTCCGTTTTCCAGTTCCAAACCTCCTCTTTTCTGAGCTTTATCAATACATTCTACTTTATCGTCAACTTTTGACTGCTAAATTCATTTACAGTTTTTGCTGCTTCATCAGCATTTAGAGAACTACTTCATAGTTCAGGGTGTTTTTCAGAAACTTCACATTCGGAATATGAAATTCTTAGGGATAGATGTTATAAGTATAACTGAAGAGGTTCTGCGAATTTTCAAAATACTGATTGCGGGTTCCGCCAAAGAGATAACGAGCTGTTGGTACATCTGTTGATGATGTCGCAGGATATGAAAGGTTTCCTGGTAACGATGGCGAAAGGATAACGTATATGTCAAGGTTATAATAAGACTAGTCTTGCTGAGAAATCGAAGTTAACTTGCTGGAGCTGTGACAAAATTGGCGACTTTGAAAAGGAATCATAAGGTTGTTTTTGCTAATGAATGGTAAAGGATTCAACACGGGTACGTGTTAAACTAAGAATTTAGGTTCGAGAGTTTTTCAGATGTATAACTGTATTCATAAATCTTTCTTCCGCAGACGAGGTGCGGCGGGTTCAACTTCTCGATCGAGGTGTTTTCAAGAATCATGATCGGTTTGAATATGAATTGTAATTGTCGAGGTACAAATGAGGTTTTAAGATAGAATCAAGTGGCAAACTTGAAGATTAGTTTAGTTTCATATGTTATAATCAATATTTTAATTCATTTTACTTGTCCATAGTTAGCAGTCTATTAGTCCGATTGTCCAATGGTCCAATAGTTCAACAGTTCAATATATTCATATATAATTTAATATACATAATTAATACGTATCGTGACCCGTGTACCGGTCTCAGTATTGATCACAACTCAAACTATATATATATTTTGGAATCAACCTCAACCATGTATAGCTAACTCCAACATTCACATATAGAGTCTCTATGGTTGTTCCAAGATATATATATGGATGGGTCAATATGATATGTCGAAACCTTGTATACGTGTCCCGTTATTTAAAGTGCGTAAAATAAATACAGAAATTAAATGACGATAAATAAAATTGCGAGAATGTAAATTGCGAGAATGTAAATTGCGATAATTAAATTGCGATAAATAAAATGTAACCAGTTAGCTAGGAACAGTTAGCTAGGAACAGTTAACGTGGATTCTTAACAATATTTCAATTAGTTAGTCCGTTTGTTTCTAACAAATTTTACTTTGTCCGATGTTTTCTTCATTATGCCACTTGTTAGATTCTGATGGGTCAAAATCCAAATATGAAATTGAACGAAAATGGATTCTGTGATGAACGGATACGTATATCTATGGATATAAGTAGAATAGTGACTGACTGTTGAATCAGAGTTGAAGAATGTACAGTGCAACTTATTAATGCGAAATCTAAATATTCCTCGGGTATTACCTACCCGTTAAAATATTTTTACCATTAACAGTTTGTACAAACGAATTTTTAATTACAATCTTTA
Organism: Rutidosis leptorrhynchoides; assembly: GCF_046630445.1. Classification (NCBI taxonomy): domain Eukaryota; kingdom Viridiplantae; phylum Streptophyta; class Magnoliopsida; order Asterales; family Asteraceae; genus Rutidosis; species Rutidosis leptorrhynchoides. Next base: position 547,010,768 of record NC_092335.1, on the reverse strand, counting down.
TGAAAATATACTTGCATATATATTTTCTTCAGATGTAATCATGGATTTAATGAGTTAATATGGTATTAATCTCATTTGATTTACTGTTAGAACAAGAATATAGAATCTCTAAAACATTAGAGATTACATAATCGTCATGTAGAACAAAGGTAATTGATATAGAATGATATGTAGAACGAAGATAGTCGGTGTAGAACGATATGTAGAACGGAGATCATATTTGAAGTACGGATGGTGATATTGAGGCGTGTGATGTTGAGGCTGGTGTTATTGGTGATACTGGTGCCGATGCTGGTGGTAGTGCTGGTGCCGGTGATGTTGCTGAAGCTGGTAGGTTTCGCACCATATTTTCCAAAGCTACAACTCTCGCGCGAAGTTCGTTGACTTCATCTATTATTCCGGGATGAGTGTCGGTTGGAACGAGCGGATAAATAAGATTTAGAATTTTAGATAGAAGATAATTGTGACGAGCTACCCTAGAGATGAGGCTAAAATGGTGTTTCAGATAGGCTCATCGGTAAGTGATTCAGGTTCTTCGCCGAGGGTGTAGGTTGGTGGAAGTGATCGCCTTCTTCGCGTCTCCATTGGTTAAGTCGACTGCGAACCCATCCGATGAATTGGTTGGACCATTTCGGTCATACTGCTTTCGGAGCCGGCGTGGGACTCCATATCAGAATTCGAGGGACTTGATCTAATGGTGAGTTCCATTGCGTACGATTGAATAAGGGATTTTTCGATATGAAATGATTTTCGGATATCAGATGATATTCTAGTTATATAGAATACCTATACATAGTACAGAAGATCCCGTGAATTACGAAGGGATTTAAGGAAACGTGTCAGATAAAGTCTACATTAACAGATACTCTAAGATATGAATTAGCAGATACGCTAAGATATGAATTTATTTGTACACTATCTATCAAATAAGTGCATGAAGTTGTGTCTAGACTTAGGAACGATAAGCAGATAATTTCCTAAGGATGATAAGCAGATGATTTCCGACTAGGAATGATAAGCAAAACTTTTGACATGCAAACACGGTCGAAGTCCAGACTCACTAATGTATCCTAACAACTATCAGTTAAACACACTAATGCAAGACCTGGTTCGCTAAGACCACCGCTTTGATACCAACTGTAACGACCCGTCCTTATCCTCCTGGACGAAGTCTTCAACATTTGGTCCCATTGCGATGATCGACTCCAAGTAATGTCCTTAAATTGAGCAAATGCACAGCGGAAGACTTAATTCGTACCTGAGAATAAACATACTTAAAAGTGTCAACCAAAAGGTTGGTGAGTTCATAGGTTTATTGTAATAACCATTTCAATATTTTAATAGACCACAAGATTTCATAATCATAAACATAATACACTCGCAAGTGTATGTAAAGCATTCTAAGTGGTTGAGCACTTGGTAACTATACTTAACATTTAATCAACGTCGCATATTCCCTTTATTATGAAATCTCACTACACCGTACCAAGTGTAGTCACCAAAACGAAGTACTGTGCAACCGTTGAATACTGGTCGTTCAGTCCGGTTGGGGTTGTCAGGCCCGATAGATCTATCAACAGGATTCATGTTTACAATACCCATGTAAATAGTAATTACCATGCTACAGGGAAATATGCCAGTGGTACAACTCAACGTAGAATATATTTTTAAGTACTTGTGTCTATTTTGTAAACATTTATAAAAGCAGCGCATGTATTCTCAGCCCAAAAATATATATTGCAAAAGCAATTAAAAAGGGAGCAAATGAATCTCACCATAGTGTATTTTGTAGTAAAAATACATAGGACGATATTGAACAAGTATAGGGTTGGCCTCGGATTCACGAACCTATATCATTTATATATATATTAACACATATAATTATAGTCGAATAAATTTATTCTTAATTTATATATCTTATATATTTAATTTGTAATAAATGTATTCTTATTTAGAAAATATTTATTTGTTATAATAATATTGTTAATATGAAAATAATACTAATAATATTTTGTTATTATATTAATATAGATATAGATAGATGTTAATAAATAATAATGCTAATCATAATAATAATAATGATAAAAATATTGATAATTCTATTAAGGATGATAATAATGATAATTTTAAAAATAATAATTTTGATAATTTTAATTATAATGATACTTTTAATAAAAAATGATAATAATAATAATAATAATGTTAAAAATAATAATATTAACGTTAAAAAAATAATACTAATAATGATAATAAAAATAATAATAAAATTAATGATATTAAAAATAATAATAAAAATAATGATAATTCTAATAAAAATAAAAACGATAGTTTTAATGAGGATGATGTTTATAAAAGTTGATAATAATGATACTTTTAAATAACAATACTAATTCTTAATGACAATTTTTGATGATATCAATATTCTTATTGATATTACTAAATATGATAATCATATTAATATTAATAATAATAATAATAATAATAATAATAATAATAATAATAATAATAATAATATTAATGATATGATAATAATAATTATAATAAGATAATAAGATACTACCTTAAGAAAATATGTAGGATGAAGTTTCTAAAAAAAAATGCCATAGTGCAGTATCGAACCCGTGACCTTTCAAATATACCCAACACCCCACACCATTACTCCGTCTCTTTTATCTGTTATTATTTGCATTCTAATCTCATTTATCCTTATTTCCGCATTCATCTTTTTCACCCAGAATTTAAACTGAGCAGCAGCCCATATCCCAACATTTTATGATGATTATCACGGCCCAAGAACTAACCCAGCTTAATTCGATCTAGATTTGTCTCGTGAATTAAACAGCTGGAAGTGGGGTTTAATCATAATCATAAGCTTTACCTAATTACTAAAATAATAACACGTCCCTTTTATTATTATTTTTTTGTCGGCCATCAAAAAGGAAAACAAAAGGCACGCTAGAAGTTTAATTCATCATTCTTATTTCTTCTTCATTGTTTGCTTCATCACTAATATCTCCATTGATTACTGTTTAACGAAACAAAAATAGAAGAAAACTGCAGCAGCCATATATCGAGGGTTGCTTATGGTTTTGGATGATCTCAGGTGTTTTGTTTTGAACAATTTACAGTAACAAGGATTGGGTTGAGGGAGAAGTTCGTAGGGTTCAATCAAAGCAGGAAAGAAAAATAAAAAGAATAAACTACAGTTTTGTCATCGTCTTTATTTATCGATCATCAATCATCACTAATATCATGTTATCGGTTGTAATCAGAAGCAGTTTAGCAGATGATAGTTTGCGTTTAAAGAGGAAATAGAAAATAGATGTAGTAGTTATTAGGTGGGTTTTGGTTTGGGCTTTTTGAAACAGAAATCAGGAACGGGGTAGTAGGTTAATGGTTTTTCGACAGTGGTAGTGATATGGGTTTATTCGAGTAGCAGTCTTTGGTTCCTATATGAATAATACGAGCAACAGTAAAGTTGCAGGTGTCCTTGGGTTAGTTTTAAAATGATTTCATAGAGTACTAGATGGGTTATGTGGTGGTTTTGTGGCGGTTCTTTATGGTGGAAGGTGGTTTTTGATCAAGAAATAGAAAAATGATAATTTGTGGTGATGTTCCATTGGTGTTGTTTGTCGTGAAAAGAGTTAACAAAGATGGTGATTTATGTTGGTACATCAAGGTCCTGTTATGGTGGTTTTTCATTGGATTGATTACGATGATGTTGAGTCTATTCGAAAACTTCATCAACAGCAACAATATAGAAGCTCGGGACGTGTTGGTGGTGGGTTCACGATGAAGAGGGAGAGAAAATGAGAGAGAAGGACGGGTTATGGTGTTTCACGGTGGTGTTCATGGTACACGATGATGAGGATGGAAGTGGTGGTTCAAGTTATAATCGAGTATAGTAAGTAATAACAATTTGCAAAGGTTTTGGTTTGGGTTGTGATCGTATGATGGGAGGTTAAATGATTTCTCTGTAACTTGTGTTGATCGAATTAATAAAGAAAGGAAAAAAAGAGACATAAGATCACGGGTGTAACACAAAAAAATAGTACACTGATAGTGATTTTAATCCGTATATGTATTTATTTATATTTGTATACGTGTAAAGCTGTATGTATATGCTTATATATCAGTATACGTATGTACATAAATATATAATTGTATTATGTGTATGTATATGTATTTGGCTGTATTGATACATCCATTTATATATCATTATATATGTATATGTATATATATAATTTATATATTTTGATAATTAGCAAGTATAAATATATTAATACTATTAATACTAATAATAATATTACTAATAATAATAATAATAAAAAAACTAGTAATAATATGATAGTATTATATTAATACTATAAAAATCATGATTTTTATTTACTAATAATGATAATATTAGTATAAATGGTAATAATAAACTTATTAGTGATACTAATAATACTAGTTATATTAATATTATTAATGACATCAATAATAATAAACTTAAACATATAAAGATTAAGGTTTAAATTTGGTCGAAAATTTCCGGGTCATTACACCCTAATACTATTGGTGTATGTAGGTCTTCCTTAAAGTCCATTACTACGAAATCCGTAGGGTAAACGAATCTGTCAATTTTTACCAATACGTTCTCAACTATGCCCTTAGGATATCGACTTGTATGATCGGCAAGCTGGATTTTCATTTTAGTTGGTGAAAAGTCTCCTAATTCTAATCTCTTGTTGTAGTGACCCGTCATAATCCACCTGGACGAAGTCTTCAACAGCTGGTCCCATTGCGAGGTACTGACCTCTATATGCCATGAATGACTCCATGTAATATCTTTAAAATGAGCAAATGTACAGAGGAAGATTTCTTTCAGACCTGATGAAATGTCCCGTTCATAATGATTATAAACATTTCATATTAATTGATTTCGTTGCGAAGTTTTGACCTCTATATGAGACGTTTTTCAAAGACTGCATTCGATTTTTAAAACAACCATAACCTTTATTTTATTGTTAAAGGTTTTAAAAATATTACGACTATTATCAAATAATGATAATCTAAAATATAGCGTTATCACACGACCATTACATAATGGTTTACAATAATATTACACATCAACTTAAGTCTTCAAATGCAGTTTTTAAACAATATTATACAAGCATGCAGACTTCAATCTTGTCTTTATTTAGCATGTAACAGCGGAAGCTCTTAATAATCACCTGAGAATAAACATGCTTAAAAAGTCAACAAAAATTTTGGTGAGTTATAGGTTTAACCTATATATTTATCAAATCGTAATAATAGACCACAAGATTTCATATTTCCATTTCTCATAAACAACATGCAATCAGCATAAAAATTATTCATATGATGAACACCTGGTAATCGACATTAACAAATGTATCTAGAATATCCCCAATATACAGGTACACTCATCTGTATATAAAATTGAAGTACTAAAGCATCCATAACATGGATGGGGTTCGTTAGGCCCATAGATCTATCTTCAGGATTCGCGTCAATTTGGGGGTCTGTTTCCAAATTCTTAGGCTACCAATCTGAAAGGGTGATATCCGGTATAATGATTCAATCATAGAATATAGTTTCAAGTACTTGTGTCTATTTTGAAAAACATTTATAAAAATGCATGTATTCTCATCCCAAAAATATTAGATTTTAAAAGTGGGACTATAACTCACTTTCACAGATTCTTCCTTCGTCGAAAATAAGACTTGGCCACGGGTTAATTCATGAACCTATAATAATTATATACATATATATATCAAAGTATGATCGAAATATATTCATACCATATTTTATTACGTTTTAACGATTTAAGTTTGTTAAGTTGACAGTCCAACGTTAGTAGTCCATAATTAATTGTCCACAGTTAGTAGTACAGAAATAAATCAATATATATATTATCTCGAATCAATCCACGACCCAGTGTATATAAGTCTCAGACTCGATCACAACTCAAAGTATATATATTATTTTGGAATCAACCTCAACCCTGTATAGATAACTCGATCATTACCGCATATAGAGTGTCTATGGTTATTCCAAATAATATATATAGATGACGTCGATATGATATGTCAAAACATTGCATACGTGTCTATGGTCTATCAAGATTACATAATATATGTTAGAATTCATGTATAATACAATATAAGTTAGTTAAGTTATGGTTAGTATAGATTGGTTACAAAGTTTCACGTAGCTAAAACAAGCAAAAGTATCCAATTTTATTTTACCCATAACTTCTTCGTTTTAAATCCGTTTTGAGTGAATCCAATTGCTATGGTTTCATATTGAACCAAATATTAATAATCTAAACAGAAAAAGTATAGGTTTAAAGTCAGAAATATAAGTTACAAGTCGTTTTTGAAAGAGATAGTCATTTCCGTCGAAAGAACGACATCTTGATGACCATTTTGAAAAATATACTTCCGCTTTGAGTTTAACCATGATTTTTGGATATAGTTTCATGTTCATATGAAATATTATTTTCTCATAAGAACAATTTTTAAATCAAAGTTTATCATAGTTTTTAATTGTCTAACCCAAAACAGCCTCCGGTTTTACTATAACGGCGTATGTCCGGTTTTACGGTGTTCTTCGTGTTTCCAAGTTTTAAATCATTAAGTTAGCATATCATATAGATATATAACATGTGTTTAGTTGATTTTAAAAGTTAAGTTAGAAGGATTTACTTTGTTTGCGAACAAGTTTAGAATTAACTAAACTATGTTCTAGTGATTACAAGTTTAAATCTTCGAATAAGATAGTTATATATATATATATATATATATATATATATATATATATATATATATATATATATATATATATATATATATATATATATATATATATATATATATATATATATATGAATCAAATAATGTTATGAACATCATTACTACGTCAAGTATAGTAGGTAAACCTACTGGAAATGACAAGAAATGATCTAGAGCTTCAAAGGATCTTGGATGGCTTGAAAGTTCTTGAAGTAGAATCATGACATGAAAATAAGTTCAAGTGAGTTTACTACTCGAATTAAGATTGTTATAGTTATAGAAATTGAATCAAAATTTGAATATGAGTATTACCTTGAATTAGAAAGATAACCTACTGTAAATAACAAAGATTTCTTGAGATTAGATAATCACTTGAAATGGATTTGCAAGGTTGGAAGTAAGCTAGTAAACTTGAAAGTGTTCTTGATGTGTTCTGGAGTTGTTGTTTTGTAAGTTGGTTTATATACGGATTTATGAGCTAGATTGATGTAGATTCTGATGAAGATGATGAAGAACACTTAGAACAATGGAAGAACACTTGAGAGAGAGTTGTTTGATGCATGAAAGTTGAAATCAAAATGTGTTAATGGTTGGTGAAGGTTCACGTGAATTAGGCCTCATCATATAGGCTCCATTAGTTTGTAATTTTGTGAGATATTTCATGCAAGTTGCCAAATGATGGTTCCCACATGTCTTGGTGACTCACAAGGGCTGCTAAGAGCTAAACATTGGAGTGTATATATCAATAGTAAATACATTTAGGAGCTGTGTACTGTACGAGTACGAATACAGATTGAATACGAGTAAACAGAGTTACTGTAGCAAATAGTTCTACTGTAGTAAATAGTTTTTACTGTAGTAAATTGTATTTTACTGTAGTAAATAGTTTTTTTACTGTAGCAAACTGAAAATTACTGTAGCAAACCGAAAATTACTGTAGCAAATAGTATTTTACTGTAGCAAATAGTGTTTTACTGTAGCAAATAGTGTTTTACTGTAGCAAATAGTGTTTTACTTGTACATCTTTGATTTAGTTGTATTTCTTCTTATATATATATATATATATATATATATATATATATATATATATATATATATATATATATAAATAAAAACTTACATCACAAAAAAAATGATTATATAATCATCACAAGTTATGACGTTCGTGAATCATCAGGCAAATGGGGTGGTCAATTGTCTACATAAACGCATTTCAATTAATCAAGTCTTAACAAGTTTGATTGCTTAACATGTTGGAAACATTTAATCATGTAAATATAGTTTTCATTTAATATATAATCATGGGATAATCATGGAAATGTTCGGGTCACTACACTTGAGAATAAACATGTTTTAAAAGTGTCAACCAAAAGGTTGGTGAGTTCATAGGTTTATTGTAAACAATAAAATTCAGTGATTTTGATAGACCACCAGGTTTAAATACAGTACACATATCTCGTGTACGAAATCATTTTTCACAATGCTTGGTAGAGTAGGTTCGTATCCTTTTCTACCCCGTAGGTTGCCTCGTGATTTTTAATAACCGTACACATATCTCGTGTACAAAATAACATACATATAACTTGTGTATAAAATCATTCTCTCTATACATAACCTTTGCTTGGTAACCGACCTTAACATTTAATGCGCATAAATAATATCCCCAAAACAGAACCTCTCGTCTGTATAAATATATAAACCTCGAAGTACTAAACACCATGCCCACTAGCTCTACTGTCTAGTGAACATTATGGCTGGGGGTGTTAAACCAGGTAGCTACCTTTAGGATTCGCATCAATTAGTGGCAATTATAACGTCCAACTAATTCTTAGGTTACCAAGCTATAATAATCAGGGGGAAATATTCACGTCAATTGTCCAACTAATTCATTAGAGGAATGTTTTACTTGTGTCTATCTTGTCAAACATTTATAAAAGCATTTCATGTATTCGCAGTCCCAAAAATATATATTGCAAAAGCATTTAATAAAAAGGGATCAAATGAAACTCACGATACGATATTTTGTAGTAAAAATATGCACACGACTGAACTGAACAATGCAGGATTGGCTTCGGATTCACGAACCTTTGAAGAAAACAAGCTCCAAAAAGAATACATCCCTGCTCGGGCTCGAACCTGAGACCTCTCGCTAACCTGACAACACTCATAAACACTCCTCCATTTCTGTTTATCTATTTAATCTTATACCCATATTTATTTATTTCGTATTTCTTCATGTTTCTTCTTCTTTCCCAATAAACTAATCGACTATAATTTTACTAAATCATTATTAACTAACCATCATCTAATCATCATCAAATCACAACAGTAAGTGGGGTTTGAACATCTTTGTAAACATCAAATATCATCATCGCTAATACCCCTATAAAAGTGTTCGACCAGAATTTTTACTCATCCCAGGCCCAATTAACAATTAAAGCTCTCGGACCAAGTGCTTCACAAACCCATTTAGAATTAACGGCCCACGATCTAAATTATATAAGCCTTAATGCCCAGCAAAACAAATTAAAGCCCAAACAGAATTGTTGTGTTGTGGTTGGAGGCCTGGCCACGACAACAAAAAAATATTCGATGGATTTCCTTGTACGTATATATATATATATGTTGGTTGTAAAAGAAAAACCCTTAATCAATGGTTTAATAGCTTTGCAAGTGGGTTTATTGGCTTTAGAAATTGTCGGCCATGATGATTTAAAATGTCCCACATATCTTCTTTATCCTCCATTACCAAAAAGGGTCTCGGTTTCCTCTTCTTGTATTAATGTCGATCGAGGAAAAATAACAGCAATACTACCGTAATATATAAGTGGGTTTTGGTTTAATTTTTAAACTGAATAATTTTGTAGTGCATCTCCACTATTTCTTTTTAATATCCCAAGTGGGGTTAATCTTTTAGTATGTGTCGGCCAATTAAGGAAAAGAAAGAGAAACGTGCCATGTGATTTAGAAAAGTTTTTATAAAGTGAAATCTACAGATTCAAATGGAGACATATAAAGCAGCAGTAGTGTTCTTCGAATGAACCACAAAAAAATAGCAGTAGTTTACAATGACTGTAGCAACAAGCATGGTAGCTGCAAGGTGGGGTGGTTGGGTCATTTTTAAATAGAAACAGAAGGAAAGAATTAGCAGTTTCAGCAACGGGTTAGATGATGGTGGTTTGGTGTTTGTCATCGAAACGGAAACAAGAAATACAGTGAGCCTTTGTGTTTTTGAGGAGAGAGAGAAGGTGGCATGGGTGTCGGGTGTTGTTCACGTCCGAAAATAGAGGGTGAGAGTGGTGTTCGATTTTTTCTCCATCATGTAATTATATATGTTTATATATATAAGTTTGATGTTTACGGGTTAAATTCCTTGGTTGATATTTGATGGGTTCAAAACATTTGGTGGGTTTAGGGTTGTTCGATATAGAAACAGAAGAGGAGCAAGAGCATCAATCAGAAAACGAAGAGTAGAAGTAAACAATGGCAGTTCCCGCAAAGAAGTTTAGTAATAGTAGCAAACAATAAGAGGTGTTGGTTGGTTGTGATGAATGAGTTATCGATGGTGGTAGGAGGTGATACCCGATGCGGGTTTTTATATAGGTGTAAGTAGTATATGTATATGTATCTTAATATTTCTGTTTTTTTTTACCATTGCAGTAGCGGATATATATGTTGTGCATTTGAATGATTGAAATAGAACTCAAAGGTACGATCGATTTGTTTTATATTGAAGAAGGTGTCGACATGGTTCTCCAGTGGAAGAAGTCAGGAAGGAAAAACAAAACAGATAGTGACCTGTAACAAATTCGTACACTTATTTGATATTTATTTCTTACAGATTTTGTTATATAGCTTGGGAACAGTCGACCAGAAGAATCAATCAAGAAGAAAGAAAATAGAAGTAGAAAGTGATGGCTAACAGATTCGTATTACATTTGATATCAATGTCCCACAATTTTTGTATCTGACTGTTTGATTTTTCTCCTCCTCCATTCGAATTGCAGTAAGGAATAGCATCGTACAAAGCTAGCTGGTAATCGAATAATTAAAGTTATTAAAAGTGATTCGATCAGTTTATTTGTATTGAGAAGTTGATTTGGACACTCAACTGATTTTGTTGTATTTGTGAATTCGCCTGGTATCAATTGCAGACAGGAGGAATCATGAGCAGTAGAAGAACAAGAACAGAGAAAATAAGAAGAAGAACAAGAAGAAGAAGAAGAAAAAGAATAAAAGCAGATTGTGATGTTCAACAGATTTTGTATGTGTCGTGAAATAAATTCGATGTGTAACAAGATCAGAGAGACAGAAAACAAAACTAAATAAAATTTGATCATGATGTGCAACAGCATTGATTCTTTATCTGAATTTGATTTTTGATATCTAATAACTTTTGTATGTATCCGCATTTAATATATAAATATGCTAATCATAAAATTCTATTAATTTCATATTATTACTAATAGTAAAGATACTAATAATAATAGAAATAATGATAAAAAGAAATAAATATAATGACAATAAAATTTTAAATGAAAATGATAATTTTTAGTAATAATAATAATATATACTCATAATAATAATTAAAAATTATAATTTTTCTACTAATTTTAATAATAATGATAATACTAATGATAATAATAATATTATTAATTATAACACCTTAATTGTATCAAATTTCATAACTATATATTATATATAGTAATATTAATAATACTGATATTAACATTCATATTAATATTAATAATAATAATAATGAACTAATAATAATAATATTAGTATAACAATTATATTTTTAACTTGTAACCCCATTTAATATATTAATACTACAATTTATTAATTATATAATATATTGTGTGATATCATTCAATGAATATTTAATATTTATAACTTTTATATATATTACAATATACCTATAATAATAATGATAGAAATCATACATTTTTATATATAGATTCATTTTAATTACAACTTAATTACTCTGTATATTACTTTATATTTTTATATATATACCTATAATAATAATGATAGAAATCATACATCTTTATATATAGATTCATTTTAATTACAACTTAATTACTCTGTATACATTTTTATTTACAAACAACTGTTCGTGAATCATCGGGAATAGTTAAAAGTCAATTGAATATATGAAACAGTTCAAAATTTTTGAGACTCAACCTAACAGACTTTGTTTATCGTGTCAAATATATTAAATCGTATCGAGAGTTTGATTTAAAATTAGTCGAAATTTTCCGGGTCGTCACACTTGTAGAGAGAATATGGGATTAGGTTGATACTTGCTCCCAAACTTGCTCCCAAACCTGCTAGCGTATGAATGATTCCAGATTGGTAGATTGAACACAGAAAAATGAATCAGCCCGTATCTCCTAGTTTCTTTGGTAGAGAGTTCCTGAGTAATGTCGAGCATTCTTCACTCAGTGGAATTTTTTTAGAATCTGGTATCCTTTCCTTTGTAGAGAGAAGCCTTCGGATGTATCTCTTCTGGTTGGGAACTTTGGACATGGTGTCTAGAAATCTTCCATCAAGTTTGTAGGTATCGAGCTTGGATGGTTCTTTGTGTAGCATCCCAGGGTAAGGTATACGAACTGGAGTTGCAGTGGGCAGCTTTTGAGTATATGTCGACTTGTTCTTGAGCCTAGCTGACCTCCTCCGTGGTTCTTCCTTTGGGATTATGGAGTCCATTTGCTTAGCTTATTCTATGTGGGGATTTTGGATAGTATTACTAGGTAATCTTCCTTGCGGTCGGGTTTCAAGACGTTGTGATAACTGTCCGGGCTGCGTTTCTAGACTTTTGAGCAGAGCCAATTGATTTCTTATTAGTATCTCCGTCTGATCTTGTCTAGATGCAGTTCTCTAATTTAGCTGTTGTTGTCCTTGAATGAACTGAGTCAACTGATCATCAGTCCCGAGAGTAGGGTTGGTTACTTTCGTAATTTGGGTGGTTGGGGAATTCTCCTCAGCAGGTGGACCAGTGAGTGGAAGTGGTTGATCATAGGATAGTTGAGATTGTTGGGGTAGATAAGGTGGGTAACGATAGCGAAAAGGCTGGTTGTTTCGTTGAAACTGGTTAACCCTAGGTTGTTGATTGAATCCGGGATTTGGTTGACGAGCTGGGTATTGAACGTAACAGACTGAACCGTCAGGGTTCTCGTACTCAACTTGATATTCTTCAATAGATTTTGGGTTGGTACAATTAACATAGGCATGAGCCTGGTTGACCTGTTGCGGCTGCGTCTTTAATTCTCCGAGTTGTTTGGCAAGAGATTCCATCTTATCTGTGAGGGATTTGATGGCCTCCGTTTGATTGTTAAGTGCGGAGAGTGGGGCAGATGATGGAGTTGTTTCACCACTGTTCCAGTCATGATGACGCATTATCATGTTCTCGAGCAACTCCCATGCTTCGTCTGCGGTTTGGTTCATCATATTTCCTTGAGCTGCTACATCGATCGTCATCCTATGATTTACCGTAAGACCATTGTAGAAGGTACAGATATGAGCTGACCGTTCTAACTGATGATTAGGGCGTTTCTTCAGCAGGGTTTTGAATCGCTCCCATGCAGTATAAAGAGATTCATCATAACTTTGTTTAAAGTTAATGATGTCATTCTTGAGTTTGGTTTGTTTAGAAGGAGGGAAATATTTGGTTAGGAATTTAGTAGCCATCTCCATCCATGACGTGATGGAATCTTTTTCCAGTCTTTCAAACCATGTTTGTGCATGATGAGTGAGAGAATAGGGGAACAAGTATAGCCGGACTATATCTTATCCTATCCCTGTCTGTTTGTAGGAGTTTGAAAGAGATATGTATTTATCAAGGTGAGAGTTAGGATCGTCATTCGGTAATCCATAGAAAGGACAGCTGTTTTGGATGAGCTGTATGATGTGATGTTTTAACTCGAACGAGTATCCTTGAATCTCTGGGAATCTGATCGGTCCTCCCCGACCTTCAATCAAGTGTTTGGTGTTTTCTGCTAAAGTAACGCGTAACGCCATTCGATTTCTGATTCGTTCTTCCTTGCGTGCTTTAAAGATTATTGCGTCTGGATCATGTACGAATAACAACGGCCCTGGTCTAGATCGGGTTTAGGTCATACACTCGGTATACCTTTTTGTTTTTAAGTAGATAAGCTAAGTTCCTAATTTAATCTAAGGTAATCTAAGGCAATTCTAAAGTAATTTTAATCTAAGTTAATCTAAGTTAATCTAAGTTAGGGTAATCTAATTCTAGTTTAATTATACTAAGTTTAAATATGTTTTTGGTTCTTGCTACTGATTCCCTGGTATTTTGATAACAGAGCTTCGCACGAACTATTCAACAAACTAAGTGGCCAGGCCGACTACGGAGAGGCAGGATCCTTTTGGTTCCAATATAATTGGAGACTGTTCGTAAAATCCAACAACCAAGTCCGTGTATAATTGTCTTTCTTAGATACAACTAAATGCTTGTGAATGAGTTTGATAAAAGTAGTATTGTCTGATACCAGTTCTCCGGCAGCGGTGCCAAAAGCTTTGATATCCCTCTCTCGATACAGCCGTGTGCACGGCCCGCCCATCAGGATGTTTTGGCTATAAATAGGTCATTTGTAATCCATTCAAACTCACACTTCCCACTTCTTACTGAATATCACCTTAGACACTTTCGAGGCTTCTCACCTCCGAGCGAGAAATTTAATACCCGGAGGCGAAGTCCGAAGATCGTGGTAGGAGTTGTTTAAAGGTCGAAGTTGTCACTTTTGTACTTTCAGAACTCGCTTAATCTACTGGTACTTTTATCCCTTTACTCTATCTGTTATAATGCTTTCTATTCCTTTGATGATAGATGATATTGTTGCCATGATTAGCAAGTAGTTATCTTTAAGTGCTTGTTATGACGTAGTTAGTTATGATGCTGAAATAATAACGTATAAGCGTGATGTCGTTGAGATGTTTTTTGATTGTGATTTAAACTCAATCGCTTTTCCAACTAATAGAACGTGGTTATTGGCTCTGTTATTGGGAAGTAGTAACCCGATTCAGAGTACATAATCTGTGTCACCCCTTGGTAAGAAACGTTGTGTAACGACCAAACCCGTTATAGACACCCAAAATTTTTTTTGTTAAACATTACTGTCAGCACATAGGCGCGGTGAGCCTTTCTTAGTAGCGGTGCGGCTCTCAAAAATTGCAGAAGGTCAACCATTGTCAAACATTATGTAACTCCGTGTCCTGTTTCAAAAGTTTGTTGATACTACCATGTCAAGTTTCAAATATCTGTAGACAATACCATGTCAAGTTTTATCTCATTTGTTCGTAAATCACAGTTTTACATAACGTTGTATAGTATCTAAAAACAGTTATCAGAAAATAGTTTAAGTTCCTTGACCACGAGATTTTACAAGTACAACTCCAAGTTGCGAAACGTTTGCATAATCTATGAGCACCTGAATACTAGCAATGACCCGAGTATAGAAACCACTATACCCGCATTTACCTCATAAAATGTTATACACTTGTTTGAGTGTATCTAATGTTCAAAGTAAATGCACCGTAGTTAATATTGTTGGGTGAGGTTGTCAACCTATCGGATCCGTCCATCTAAATTGTGCTTACACCGATGGTACTAAAAGTATTAAAGCTAGAGGCTTTGTGAACAAACTCAATATGCATTTATAGTACTCGTGTCAATACAAAAGCATTTGATAATGTAAGTATAACAGCGTGTATTCTCATCCCTGAAAACATGTAAAAAGCGGGACTGTAGACTCACCTTAGAAATAAAGCTCGAATTGAAAGACAAATGACTTGTACGGATTATAACCGAGTAATGCAACCTAAGTATACGTATTTAAGTTGGTCAATAAATATGTCCTAAAAAATGTGGTTTCATAGTATAAGTTGTCTTATTGCTCGACTCGACGCGTTTCAAAGTAAAAGTCAACATACAATCAACTATATCTTGCAAGTCAAACAAAGTCAACCGAAGTCAAACAGAAAGTCAAACTTGGTCAAAGTAATCAACTAAAGTCAATATCAGTAGGTTCATGTCAAATGTTGGTCAACATGTCAAACCTAAATCAAACAACACGTTTTGGATCATAAATAGTCAATTTCACAATTTCAGTTTATCGTTGTGCACAAAGTTCATGTACACGTAGCAAACTTAGCATGTTATCTCATAGTACAAAATTCAAGTAAACATGGAAAACTCCAGATCATAAGTATACTCAAAATTTATTCCAAAAAGTCCGGCCAGGGTCTCATACGATAATTAAAAGTCAGGAATCAGAAGGGGTACATTTGTAGTTTATCAAGTCAGTTTCTGACCGCACACTGATTTCGTTTTGGCTATAACCGGAGCTAGGAACATGAAATTGACACAAGGTTAGTTTCCATAGTTCAAGAACAAGTCAAACTAACACATGTCAAAAGTTGAGAAATTTTTTTTTAGCCAATTTGTACAGTTTATTCGTAAAGTTGAATGTTCAGTTTTCAGCTCAATTCAGAAGTTACACAAAGTATGGCTCTATTGTGCCCAATGCATAAGGTTTAGGAGATTGCAATAAACTGAAAATATACCACATAACATATAAAGATTCATGTTACATAAGCATACATGCTATTTCATTAAACACAAACCACAGAGTATAACACAGAGAGCAAGTTGCAGATTCGATTCTAGTTTAGCTAATCACATTCGCAGGCAATTATCCGAAGATCTAGATACAATTAGACTATAATATCTACATGAAAGGTGAAGTACTTTTTGTGTAATTTTCAAATATTCAAAGCTTTAAACACAGAAGTCAACACATTTTATCATACAAGGCTGTTTTCATGCAAGTGTTGTATAATTCCACCTTTTACACTAAATCAAGCATATCTCGAGTTATACATAAGCAAACGACATGATATCCTAGTGTAACTTGAGTGTTTTTAAATTATATTTCCAGTGGTATAAGTTTCACATGCCCATTCGTGGTCTATCAAACCCATATTTCTGATTACACACAAAAACACAACGTTATTTTCAATTGGCCATAACTTGATCATCCGGAAACGAAATCAAGCGAATCCAAAGCCTAAAATCAATAGTATTTCACAAGGAATCTAATTCCCACATAATATCATGCATTTTAAAAATCAAAATTCACTGATCATGCAAAAAAAATTCGGTTTTAAACCCTAACGCATCAAACGATCAAATTTTACGATAGCAATTAACATGTACGCGTATAGACTTGAGCAATTGACAACATAACTATGAAACATTAATGAAAATCAGATTTTTAAGATTAGGGTTTAGCTAATTATACCTTTAATCGCGAAAAGAATTACACACACGCGTAGAGGATGAAGGGAATTACAACGTTCGTTCTTGAGGTTTGATCAAAAAGTGAAAAATTGATGGTGCTAGGGTTGTTGATGGTCGACGGTTCCAGGGGGAGGGAGGAAGTCGACTGGTGCAATTTATTTGTGAGGGTTTTATCTAATTTTAGGTTAATGCTTGTATTTATACTAACCCTAGTTTAATAAATCAACACATAAGCCCCTCAAGTTGTCAAAATTAAACATAAAAGGGGGTGGGCAGTGGGGTTCGGCCGATTAGCCCATGGGGGTGACTCTCGGGCTCGTGTTTTGCAAAAGCTTGTACTTGTTGTCCGTTTCAAGTACCGTTTAGTCGTAACGAAGGCCCGGAATGCTAAACCGATCGTTAAAACGCAACCAAACGTTAATTTATTAAAAACCCAATAAATTAATTGTTTTTAAAAAGTTAATAATTAATAAATTAATTATTAAAATAAACCCGAGCGTTTCGTTGCTCAAAAAGCAGTTATCAAAACCATATCGTTTTTATCGTATTTCATTATTCGAAATATTTATTCGTATTAATATCAACCCATATTAATTATTGTAACCCTCCAGGATCAAGTATGTATTTATTACACATAAACACATAAAAGTCAAGTAATCGCCGTTAAATAAACTAACGGAAGGTTAACGGAAGTAACGAAAAAAGCAGGGTTGTTACATTACCCACCTGTTATTGAAAATTTCGTCCCAACATTTTAGTGATCGTCCGCTGAAGTAGTTTCTTCGGGAAACAGTTGCGGGTACTTCAGTCTCATATGGTCTTCACGCTCCCACGTGAACTCTGGTCCTCTTCTCGCGTTCCACCGAACTTTAACGATAGGAATTCTACTTTGCTTCAACTGTTTGACCTCACGGCCCAAGATTTCGACAGGTTCCTCAATGAAATGAAGTTTATCGTCGATATGCAGTTCCTCTAATGGAATAATCAAATTCTCATCGGCTAGGCACTTCTTCAAGTTGGATACGTGAAAAATGTTGTGTATACCACTGAGTGCTTGTGGCAGTTCCAACCTGTAAGCTACCGGTCTAACTCTTTCGGTTATCTCGAACAGTCCAACATATCTAGGACTCAATTTACCTTGTTTTCCAAACCGTACGACACCCTTCCAAGGTGATACCTTAAGCATAACTTTGTCACAAACTTGGAATTCTATGTCCTTCCATCTAACATTGACATTACTCTTTTGACAACTCCGAGCCGTTCTCAATCGTTCCTGAATCTGTAGGACTTTCTCATTTGTCTCCTGAATGATCTCAGGACCTATCAACTGACTATCCCCCAATTCACTCCAACAAACAGGAGATCTACATTTCCTTCCGTATAATGCTTCGAAAGGTGCATCTTTAATGCTTGCATGGTAGCTGTTATTGTATGAGGATTCAGGTAGTGGTAAGTACTTATCCCATCCGTTACCAAAATCAATGACACATGCTCGCAACATGTCCTCAAAAGTCTGAATAGTTTGTTCGCTTTGGCCATCTGTCTGGGGTGATATGCTGTACTCATATCCAAACGGGACCCCATTGCTTTCTACAATGACTGCCAAAACCTGGAAGTGAATCTGCTGTCACGATCGAATATAATTGATATAGGCACTCCATGCCTAGAGACGACTTCCTTAATGTAGATCTGAGCCAACTTCTCCATTTTATCAGTTTCTCTTATCGGTAAGAAGTGTTCAGACTTAGTGAGATGATCCACGATAACCCAAATAGTATCGTAACCTCCCACTGTTCTCGGCAGTTTCGTGATGAAGTCCATGGTAATACCTTCCCACTTCCACTGGGGAATCTCTGGTTGAGTTAATAACCCTGATGGCTTCTGATGTTCAGCCTTAACTTTAGCGCAAGTCAAGCACTTACTGACATAGGTAACAATGTCAGCTTTCAAATTTGGCCACCAATAAAACGCCTTCAAATCTTGGTACATTTTATCTGATCCCGGATGAATTGAGTACCTTGACTTGTGTGCTTCCTCCAGCACTAGTTCTTTCAATCCACTAAACTTTGGTACCCAGATTCAATTAGCAAAGTACCGTGTTCCGTCCTCCTTGATGTCAAATTTCTTATCCATTCCTTTGAGAAATTTAACATCGACATTTTCTTGTTTCACGGCTTCTCGTTGTGCTTCATGGATATGTGATGTGAGATTCGTACGGACAACTATGTTAAGAGCCTTAACCCTGAGGGGTTTCTCTCGCTCTTTTCTGCTCAAAGCATCCGCCACAACATTCGTTTTGCCCGGATGGTATTGGATTTCGTAGTTATAATCGTTAAGTAGTTCCATCCACCATCGTTGCCTCATGTTGAGCTGTTTCTGATCAAATATGTGCTGTAAACTCTTATGGTCGGTGAAGATAGTAAACTTGGTTCCATACAGATAGTGTCTCCACATTTTAAGTGCAAAGACAACAGCTCCTAATTCAAGGTCATGCGTAGTGTAGTTCTGCTCATGAAACTTTAACTGACGCGATCCATAAGTAATAACTTTATTTCATTGCATAAGCATGCAACCCATTCCTTGACGTGAGGCATCATAATAAATAACAAAATCTTCACTTCCCTCGGGTAGAGACAATACTGGTGCAATTGTTAACTTCTCCTTCAACAACTGAAATGCAGTTTCTTGCGGTTCTGACCACTCTTACTTCTTGCCCTTATGAGTCAACGCGGTTAATGGTCGGGCAATCTTAGAGAATCCTTCAATAAATCTCCTGTAGTAACCAGCTAAACCCAAAAATTGCCGGATCTGAGTTGGCGTCTTTGGAGTTTCCCAATTCTTAACCGACTCAATCTTTGCTGGGTCGACTTGTATTCCATTGGCCCCAACTACATGGCCAAGAAATTGTACCTCTGGTAACTAAAAGTCACACTTAGAGAACTTTGCATACAACTGCTCTTTCCTAAGCATGGTCAATATCGAACGTAGATGTTGTTCGTGATCTTCCTTGTTCTTGGAGTACACCAATATATCATCAATAAACACAATTTATCTAGGTATGGCTTACACACATGGTTCATGAGATCCATGAACACTGCTGGTGCGTTCGTCAAACCAATGGCATCATTGTAAACGCTTAATGTCCATATCATGTTCTAAACGCCGTCTTCGGGACATCAGCTTCTCTGACTCTCACTTGGTGATATCCGGATCTCAAATCAACCTTCGAATAGCAACTAGATCCCTGTAGTTGATTAAATAAATCATCAATCCTCGATAGCGGGTACCGATTCTTGATTGTCAGCTTGTTCAATTCTCTGTAGTCGATACACAATCTCGTCGACCCGTCCTTCTTTTTAACAACCAAGACTGGAGCTTCAACTCAGAAATTCATGGCTATGTGACCCACCTTCTAGTACCTGTCACAAATTAGGGCATTACAACCCTGATGTTCTTCACTATGAGAAGCTCTTGTAGTTCTAAAGGTGCAAGTCCGTATATTGTACGCGTAACGGGTGTAGCTGCTGGCACCAAATCAATCTGAAATTTGACTTCGCGGTGGGGTGGACGTGTAACTTCAGGGCAATCTCTAATAGTCGGGAAATATTTGGGTCTCTTAAATGTCGGCTCATCTTTACTCACATGTGCCAGAATTGCGAGACATTCTCATCTCATGTACTTCTGGACCTTCGAGTAATTAGTGTGACATGACGGTGTACTGATCTCTTCTCCGTACACTATTATCATCGGTGAAAGAAATTTGAATAGTCTTCTGGTCGTAGCTACCTCAGTTGTATTGTCAGATAACCATTTTGTTTCAACCACTAGGTTAAGACTTCTAAGTTTAATAGTTCTATAGAGTACACATTGTCTAAGGAAGGTACATGGTTATAAATGTTGTGACCAAATTCTCTAGCGTTAAAGCTGCTCTCAGCACTGGTGTTGATAGCATATATAAACATTATGGTTGATGAGTGAGAACGTGACGAATTTCATGGAACGAAAGTGAACAAGGTGTAATGGCAACTCAAACAAAATCTGATATTTAATCGAAAAGGGTTGGTACAAACTCCCAGGCATGTGTGTCTTGCAGGAAACAGATGAAGGGTGGTTCGCGTCGATGTGTTCAAAGTTGGTTGGTAATATTTGTGGGGATAATGAAAAAGATTGCTGCTCAAGAAGAGTACGTTGTGATAGAATGAGAAAGGATACGGTTGAAATGTCCCGTTCTTATTGATTAAAAACGTTCCATATTAATTGATTTTGTTGCGAGGTTTTGACCTCTATATGAGACGTTTTTCAAAGACTGCATTCATTTTAAAACAAACCATAACCTTTATTTCATCAATAAAGGTTTAAAAAGCTTTACGTAGATTATCAAATAATGATAATCTAAAATATCCTGTTTACACACGACCATTACATAATGGTTTACAATACAAATATGTTACAACAAAATAAGTTTCTTGAATGCAGTTTTTACAAAATATCATACCAGCATGGACTCCAAATCTCGTCCTTATTTAAGTATGCGACAGCGGAAGCTCTTAATAATCACCTGAGAATAAACATGCTTAAAACGTCAACAAAAATGTTGGTGAGTTATAGGTTTAACCTATATATATCAAATCGTAACAATAGACCACAAGATTTCATATTTCAATACACATCCCATACATAGAGATAAAAATCATTCATATGGTGAACACCTGGTAACCGACATTAACAAGATGCATATATAAGAATATCCCCATCATTCCGGGACACCCTTCGAATATGATATAAATTTCGAAGTACTAAAGCATCTGATACTTTGGATGGGGTTTGTTAGGCCCAATAGATCTATCTTTAGGATTCGCGTCAATTAGGGTGTCTGTTCCCTAATTCTTAGATTACCAGACTTAATAAAAAGGGGCATATTCGATTTCGATAATTCAACCATAGAATGTAGTTTCACGTACTTGTGTCTATTTTGTAAATCATTTATAAAACCTGCATGTATTCTCATCCCAAAAATATTAGATTTTAAAAGTGGGACTATAACTCACTTTCACAGATTTTTACTTCGTCGAGAAGTAAGACTTGGCCACTGTTGATTCACGAACCTATAACAATATATACATGTATATTAAAGTATGTTCAAAATATATTTACAACACTTTTAATATATTTTGATGTTTTAAGTTTATTAAGTCAGCTGTCCTCGTTAGTAACCTACAACTAGTTGTCCACAGTTAGATGTACAGAAATAAATCGATAAATATTATCTTGAATCAATCCACGACCCAGTGTATATGTATCTCAGTATTGATCACAACTCAAACTATATATATTTTGGAATCAACCTCAACCCTGTATAGCTAACTCCAACATTCACATATAGAGTGTCTATGGTTGTTCCGAAATATATATAGATGTGTCGACATGATAGGTCGAAACATTGTATACGTGTCTATGGTATCTCAAGATTACATAATATACAATACAAGTTGATTAAGTTATGGTTGGAATAGATTTGTTACCAATTTTCACGTAGCTAAAATGAGAAAAATTATCCAATCTTGTTTTACCCATAACTTCTTCATTTTAAATCCGTTTTGAGTGAATCAAATTGCTATGGTTTCATATTGAACTCTATTTTATGAATCTAAATAGAAAAAGTATAGGTTTATAGTCGGAAAAATAAGTTACAAGTCGTTTTTGTAAAGGTAGTCATTTCAGTCGAAAGAACGACGTCTAGATGACCATTTTAGAAAACATACTTCCACTTTGAGTTTAACCATAATTTTTGGATATAGTTTCATGTTCATAATAAAAATCATTTTCTCAGAATAACAACTTTTAAATCAAAGTTTATCATAGTTTTTAATTAACTAACCCAAAACAGCCCGCGGTGTTACTACGGCGGCGTAAATCCGGTTTTACGGTGTTTTTCGTGTTTCCAGGTTTTAAATCATTAAGTTAGCATATCATATAGATATAGAACATGTGTTTAGGTAATTTTAAAAGTCAAGTTAGAAGGATTAACTTTTGTTTACGAACAAGTTTAGAATTAACTAAACTATGTTCTAGTGATTACGAGTTTAAACCTTTGAATAAGATAGTTTTATATATATGAATCGAATGATGTTATGAACATCATTACTACCTAAAGTTTAGTAGTTAAACCTATTGGAAGTGACAAAAAATGATCTAGCTTCAAAGGATCTTGGATGGCTTGAAAGTTCTTGAAGTAGGATCATGACACAAAAACAAGTTCAAGTAAGATTTTTACTCGAATTAAGATAGTTTATAGTTATAGAAATTGAATCAAAGTTTGAATATGAATATTACCTTGAATAAGAAAGATAACCTACTGTATATAACAAAGGTTTCTTGATCTTAGATGATTACTTGGAATGGATTAGAAAGCTTGGAAGTAAATTAGTAAACTTGAAGGGATTTTTGAAGTGTTCTTGAAGTGTTCTTCCTATGATGATTATAGCTTGATTCTTGAAGTGATTTTTGATGAAGATGATGATTAACTACTGGAAAAATACGTTCATAATAGTGTGTGTGTGTGTTGAGAGAGAATTAGAAAGAGAATTGGAAGTGAAATGGAGTGAATGATGAGTGGTAATTGGTGAGTGGTGAGTGGGGTTAAAAGGAGTTCTAGTTAGTTGACTAGCTCATGGTAGAAGTTAAAATTGATTAGTCATACATGACATAATCAAGAGTGGAATCCCATGCTAGTTCCTATTAGTATATACCCATAGTAAGTACGTTTTGAAGCTGTGTATAATACGGGTAAGAATACGACTAGAATTCTTGATGAAAGAAAAGAATGGGAAAGTAACTGTAACCATTTTAGTTAAGTATGAGTGTTTTGATATATGTCTTGAAGTCTTCCAAAAGTATTTTAATACATCTAAATACACTACATGTATATACATTTTAACTGAGTCGTTAAGTCATCGTTAGTCGTTACATGTAAGTGTTGTTTTGAAACCTTTAAGTTAACGATCTCAATTAATGTTGTTAACCCATTGTTTATTATATCTAATGAGATGTTAAATTATTATATTATCATGATATTATGATATATTAATATATCTTAATATGATATATATACATTTAAATGTCGTTACAACGATAATCGTTACATATATGTCTCGTTTCGAAATCCTTAAGTTAGTAGTCTTGTTTATATGTATATAACTCATTGTTAATATACTTATGGAGATACTTACTTATCATAATCTCATGTTAACCATATGTATATCCATATATATATCGTCATGTCATTTTTACAAGTTTTAACGTTCGTGAATCGCCGGTCAACTTGGGTGGTCAATTGTCTATATGAAACATATTTCAATTAATTAAGTCTTAACAAGTTTGATTGCTTAACATGTTGGAAACATTTAATCATGTAAATATCAATCTCAATTAATATATATAAACATGGAGAAGTTCGGGTCACTACAGTACCTACCCGTTAAATAAATTTCGTCCCGAAATTTTAAGCTGTTGAAGGTGTTGACGAATCTTCTGGAAATAGATGCGGGTATTTCTTCTTCATCTGATATTCACGCTCCCAGGTGAACTCGGGTCCTCTACGAGCATTCCATCGAACCTTAACAATTGGTATCTTGTTTTGCTTAAGTCTTTTAACCTCACGATCCATTATTTCGACGGGTTCTTCGATGAATTGAAGTTTTTCGTTGATTTGGATTTCATCTAACAGAATAGTGAGATCTTCTTTAGCAAAACATTTCTTCAAATTCGAGACGTAGAAAGTGTTATGTACAGCCACGAGTTGTTGAGGTAACTCAAGTCGGTAAGCTACTGGTCCGGCACGATCAATAATCTTGAATGGTCCAATATACCTTGGATTTAATTTCCCTCGTTTACCAAATCGAACAACGCCTTTCCAAGGTGTAACTTTAAGCATGACCATCTCTCCAATTTCAAATTCTATATCTTTTCTTTTAATGTCAGAGTAGCTCTTTTGTCGACTTTGGGCGGTTTTCAACCGTTGTTGAATTTGGATGATCTTCTCGGTAGTTTCTTGTATAATCTCCGGACTCGTAATCTGTCTATCCCCCACTTCACTCCAACAAATCGGAGACCTGCACTTTCTACCATAAAGTGCTTCAAACGGCGCCATCTCAATGCTTGAATGGTAGCTGTTGTTGTAGGAAAATTCTGCTAACGGTAGATGTCGATCCCAACTGTTTCCGAAATCAATAACACATGCTCGTAGCATGTCTTCAAGCATTTGTATCATCCTTTCGCTCTACCCATCAGTTTGTGGATGATAGGCAGTACTCATGTCTAGACGAGTTCCTAATGCTTGCTGTAATGTCTGCCAGAATCTTGAAATAAATCTGCCATCCCTATCAGAGATAATAGAGATTGGTATTCCATGTCTGGAGACGACTTCCTTCAAATACAGTCGTGCTAACTTCTCCATCTTGTCATCTTCTCTTATTGGTAGGAAGTGTGCTGATTTGGTGAGACGATCAACTATTACCCAAATAGTATCAAAACCACTTGCAGTCCTTGGCAATTTAGTGATGAAATCCATGGTAATGTTTTCCCATTTCCATTCCGGGATTTCGGGTTGTTGAAGTAGACCTGATGGTTTATGATGCTCAGCTTTGACCTTAGAACACGTCAAACATTCTCCTACGTATTTAGCAACATCGGCTTTCATACCCGGCCACCAAAAATGTTTCTTGAGATCCTTGTACATCTTCCCCGTTCCAGGATGTATTGAGTATCTGGTTTTATGAGTTTCTCTAAGTACCATTTCTCTCATATCTCCAAATTTTGGTACCCAAATCCTTTCAGCCCTATACCGGGTTCCGTCTTCCCGAATATTAAGATGCTTCTCCGATCCCTTGGGTATTTCATCCTTTAAATTTCCCTCTTTTAAAACTCCATGTTACGCCTCCTTTATATGAGTAGTAAGGTTATTATGAATCATTATATTCATAGATTTTATACGAATGGGTTCTCTGTCCTTCCTGCTCAAGGCATCGGCTACCACATTTGCCTTTCCCGAGTGGTAACGAATCTCAAAGTCGTAATCATTCAACAATTCAATCCACCTACGCTGCCTCATATTCAGTTGTTTCTGATTAAATATGTGTTTAAGACTTTTGTGGTCGGTATATATAATACTTTTGACCCCATATAAGTAGTGCCTCCAAGTCTTTAATGCAAAAACAACCGCGCCTAATTCCAAATCATACGTCGTATAATTTTGTTAGTGAATCTTCAATTGTCTAGACGCATAAGCAATCACCTTCGTTCGTTGCATTAATACACAACCGAGACCTTGCTTTGATGCGTCACAATAAATCACAAAATCATCATTCCCTTCAGGCAATGACAATATAGGTGCCGTAGTTAGCTTTTTCTTCAATAACTGAAACGCTTTCTCTTGTTCATCATCCCATTTAAATTTCTTCCCTTTATGCGTTAATGCAGTCAAGGGTTTTGCTATTCTGGAAAAGTCTTGGATGAACCTTCTGTAGTAACCAGCTAGTCCTAAAAACTGGCGTATGTGTTTCGGAGTTTTCGGGGTTTCCCACTTTTCAACAGTTTCTATCTTTGCCGGATCCACCTTAATACCTTCTTTGTTCACTATGTGACCGAGGAATTGAACTTCTTCCAACCAAAATGCACACTTTGAAAACTTAGCGTACAATTCTTCCTTCCTCAATACTTCTAACACCTTTCTCAAATGTTCACCGTGTTCTTGGTCATTCTTTGAGTAAATAAGTATGTCATCAATGAAAACAATGACAAACTTGTCAAGGTATGGTCCACACACTCGGTTCATAAGGTCCATGAACACAGCTGGTGTATTAGTTAAACCAAATGGCATGACCATAAACTCGTATTGACCGTAACGTGTTCTGAAATCAGTCTTTGGAATATCATCTTCTTTCACCCGCATTTGATGATACCCGGAACATAAGTCAATCTTTGAATAAACAGACGAGCCTTGTAGTTGATCAAATAAGTCGTCGATTCTCGGGAGTGGGTAGCGGTTCTTGATGGTAAGTTTGTTCAACTCTGGGTAGTCGATACACAACCTGAATGTACCATCTTTCTTCTTGACAAACAAAACAGGAGCTCCCTACGGTGATGTGCTTGGTCGAATGAAACCACGCTCTAAAAGTTCTTGTAATTGGCTTTGCAGTTCTTTCATCTCGCTGGGTGCGAGTCTGTAAGGAGCACGAGCTATTGGTGCAGCTTCTGGTACAAGATCTATTTGAAATTCAACGGATCGATGTGGGGGTAATCCCGGTAATTCTTTCGGAAATACATCGGGAAATTCTTTTGCAATGGGAACATCATTGATGCTCTTTTCTTCAGTTTGTACTTTCTCGACGTGTGCTAGAACAGCATAGCAACCTTTTCTTATTAGTTTTTGTGCCTTCAAATTACTAATAAGATGTAGCTTCGTGTTGCCCTTTTCTCCGTACACCATTAAGGGTTTTCCTTTTTCTCGTATAATGCGAATTGCATTTTTGTAACAAACGATCTCTGCTTTCACTTCTTTCAACCAGTCCATACCGATTATCACATCAAAACTCCCTAACTCTACTGGTATCAAATCAATCTTAAATGTTTCGCTAACCAGTTTAATTTCTCGATTCCGACATATATTATCTGCTGAAATTAATTTACCATTTGCTAATTCGAGTAAAAATTTACTATCCAAAGGCGTCAATGGACAACTTAATTTAGCACAAAAATCTCTACTCATATAGCTTCTATCCGCACCCGAATCAAATAAAACGTAAGCAGATTTATTGTCAATAAGAAATGTACCCGTAACAAGCTCTGGGTCTTCCTGTGCCTCTGCCGCATTAATATTGAAAACTCTTCCGCGGCCTTGTCCATTCGTGTTCTCCTGGTTCGGGCAATTTCTAATAATGTGGCCCGGTTTTCCACATTTATAACAAACTACATTGGCATAACTTGCTCCGACACTACTTGCTCTGCCATTACTCATTCCGACACCATTTGTTCATTTCGTTCTATTAACCCCTGGTCCGTAGACCTCACACTTCGCCGCGCTATGACCATTTCTTTTACACTTGTTGCAAAATTTGGTGCAGAACCCCGAGTGATACTTTTCACACCTTTGGCATAGCTGCTTCTGATTGTTGTTGTTGTTGCGGTTATTATTGTTGTTGGGATGATTGTTGTAGTTGCTGCTATTGTTGTTGTTGTTGTTGTTGTTGGGCCGTTTGTTGTAGTTGCGATTGATGTTGTGATTGTTGGGATAATTGTTGCGATTATTGTTGTAATTGCTGTTGTTGTTGTATTGGTGATTCTTATCACCGTTTTCCTCCCACTTTCTTTTGACTTACTTCACATTGGCCTCTTCAGCAGTCTGTTCTTTAATTCTTTCTTCAATCTGGTTCACTAGTTTGTGAGCCATTCTACATGCCTGTTGTATGGAGGCGGGCTCGTGTGAACTTATATCTTCTTGGATTCTTTCCGGTAATCCTTTCACAAACGCGTCGATCTTCTCTTCCTCATCTTCGAATGCTCCCGGACACAATAGGCACAATTCTGTGAATCGTCTTTCGTACGTGGTAATATCAAATCCTTGGGTTCGTAACCCTCTAAGTTCTGTCTTGAGCTTATTGACCTCGGTTCTGGGATGGTACTTCTCGTTCATTAAGTGCTTGAATGCTGACCACGGTAGTGCGTACGCATCCTCTTGTCCCACTTGCTCTAGATAGGTATTCCACCATGTTAATGCAGAACCTGTGAAGGTATGCGTAGCGTACTTTACTTTGTCCTCTTCAGTACACTTACTTATGGCAAACACCGATTCGACCTTCTCGGTCCACCGTTTCAATCCGATCGGTCCTTCGGTTCCATCAAATTTCAAAGGTTTGTAGGCAGTGAATTCTTTGTAGGTGCATCCTACACGATTTCCTGTACTGCTAGATCCAAGGTTATTGTTGGTATGTAGCGCAGCCTGTACTGCGGCTATGTTTGAAGCTAGAAAAGTACGGAATTCCTCTTCATTCATATTCACGGTGTGTCGAGTAGTCGGTGCCATTTCCTTCAAAATAGTCAAATGGAACAAGTTAATCACATAGAATATTAAGAGTAGTTAATAGTATTTCGTAGAATAATATGAACTCATTTATAAAAGCTTTTTCTTCATATTAGCGTTTTATAAGTTTAAATTCGGGTAGTACCTACCCGTTAAGTTCATACTTAGTAGCTAATATACAATTCAACTACTACAATTCTATATGAAAAACTGATTATAATAATATTTCGCGTTCAAACTTTTATACAATATTTTACAAACTTACAATACCGCTTATTTTACATAAAGCATGAAATATAGCACACAATAACTTTGATACAAGATAGTTGTGAAGATAATTCTAGCTAGTACACAAGTCGTTCAGCAAAGGCAATAAAGACACGTAATTCATACGTCCAGAAACAAGTCATGCATTCTGGTTTTACTAGGACTACTTCCCATCCTTGGTCTTGTGGAACATAACCGTTATGGCCGTTGATAAGACAGCGTGTTGTAACGTCGTCAAAGGGACGAGGGTTACGTAATGTCCAACAGGCCCGTAACAATCTAAAAACCTCATTTCTTACCCCAATTACCGACTCCGTCACTTGTGGGAACGTTTTGTTTAATAGTTGTAGGCCGATGTTCTTGTTCTCACTTTGGTGAGAAGCGAACATTACTAATCCGTAAGCAGAACATGCTTCTTTATGTTGCATGTTAGCCGCTTTTTCTAAATCACGAAGTCCAATATTCGGATATATTGAGTCAAAAATAATTTCTTAACCCATTGCGTAAAATAGCATTTGGGTTCCCCGCAATATATGCGTCAAAGTAAACACATCGTAACTTATGGATTTCCCAATGTGATATCCCCCATCTTTCGAACGAAAGCCTTTTATAAACCAAGGCATTCTTGGAACGTTCTTCGAATGTCTTACAAACTGATCTCGCCTTAAATAGTTGTGTCGAAGAATTCTGACCGACTCTAGACAAGATTTCATCAATCATGTCTCCGGGTAGGTCTCTTAAAATATTGGGTTGTCTATCCATTTTGTGTTTTTATACTGTAAAATAGACAAGAGTTAGATTCATAAAAAAAAATACTTATTAATACAAGCAATTTTTACATATATCATAAAGCATAAGCACACTATATTACATATATTACACCACACGAATACAACTATCTTATTCCGACTCGCTTGTTTCTTCTTTTTCGGTTTTGGTTCGTTTTGCCAAGTTTCTAGGGATATATGATGTTCCCCTAATACGAGCCGTCGTTATCCACATTGGTTTAGAAAAACTTGGTGGTTTAGAGGTTCCCGGGTCATTGTTACAACTTAAGGACTTCGGGGGTTGACGATACATATAAAGTTCATCGGGGTTGGAATTAGATTTCTCTATTTTTATGCCCTTTCCCTTATTATTTTCTTTTGCCTTTTTAAATTCAGTTGGGGAAATTTCTATAACATCATCGGAATTCTCGTCAGAATTCGATTCATCGGAGAATTGGTAATCCTCCCAATATTTTGCTTCCTTAGAAGAAACACCATTGACCATAATTAACCTTGGTCGGTTGGTTGAGGATTTTCTTTTACTTAACCGTTTTATTATTTCCCCCACCGGTTCTATTTCTTCATCCGATTCCGATTCTTCTTCCGGTTCCGATTCTTCTTCTGGTTCCGACTCTTCTTCCGGTTCCTCTTCGAGAACTTGTGAATCAGTCCACGAATCATTCCAATTTATATTTGACTCTTCATTATTATTAGGTGAGTCAATGGGACTTATTCTAGAGGTAGACATCTATCACATAATATCAAACGCGTTAAGAGATTAATATATCACATAATATTCACATGTTAAAAATATATAGTTTCCAACAAAATTTGTTAAGCAATCATTTTTCAAGTAAACACGGTCGAAGTCCAGACTCACTAATGCATCCTAACAAACTCGATAAGACACACTAATACAAAATTCTGGTTCTCTAAGACCAACGCTCTGATACCAACTGAAATGTCCCGTTCTTATTGATTAAAAATGTTCCATATTAATTGATTTCGTTGCGAGGTTTTGACTCTATATGAGACGTTTTTCAAAGACTGCATTCATTTTAAAACAAACCATAACCTTTATTTCATCAATAAAGGTTTAAAAAGCTTTACGTAGATTATCAAATAATGATAATCTAAAATATCCTGTTTACACACGACCATTACATAATGGTTTACAATACAAATATGTTACAACAAAATAAGTTTCTTGAATACAGTTTTTACACAATATCATACAAGCATGGACTCCAAATCTCGTCCTTATTTAAGTATACGACAGCGAAAGCTCTTAATAATCACCTGAGAATAAACATGCTTAAAACGTCAACAAAAATGTTGGTGAGTTATAGGTTTAACCTATATATATCAAATCGTAACAAAGACCACAAGATTTCATATTTCAATACACATCCCATACATAGATATAAAAATCATTCATATGGTGAACACCTGGTAACCGACATTAACAAGATGCATATATAAGAATATCCCCATCATTCCGGGACACCCTTCGAATATGATATAAATTTTGAAGTACTAAAGCATCCGATACTTTGGATGGGGTTTGTTAGGCCCAATAGATCTATCTTTAGGATTCGCGTCAATTAGGGTGTCTGTTCCCTAATTCTTAGATTACCAGACTTAATAAAAAGGGGCATATTTGATTTCGATAATTCAACCATAGAATGTAGTTTCACGTACTTGTGTCTATTTTGTAAATCATTTATAAAACCTACATGTATTCTCATCCCAAAAATATTATATTTTAAAAGTGGGACTATAACTCACTTTCACAGATTTTTACTTCGTCGAGAAGTAAGACTTGGCCACTGTTGATTCACGAACCTATAACAATATATACATGTATATTAAAGTATGTTCAAAATATATTTACAACACTTTTAATATATTTTGATGTTTTAAGTTTATTAAGTCAGCTGTCCTCGTTAGTAACCTACAACTAGTTGTCCACAGTTAGATGTACAGAAATAAATCGATAAATATTATCTTGAATCAATCCACGACCCAGTGTATACGTATCTCAGTATTGATCAGAACTCAAACTATATATATTTTGGAATCAACCTCAACCCTGTATAGCTAACTCCAATATTCACATATAGAGTGTCTATGGTTGTTCCGAAATATATATAGATGTGTCGACATGATAGGTCGAAACATTGTATACGTGTCTATGGTATCTCAAGATTACATAATATACAATACAAGTTGATTAAGTTATGGTTGGAATAGATTTGTTACCAATTTTCACGTAGCTAAAATGAGAAAAATTATCCAATCTTGTTTTACCCATAACTTCTTCATTTTAAATCCGTTTTGAGTGAATCAAATTGCTATGGTTTCATATTGAACTATATTTTATGAATCTAAACAGAAAAAGTATAGGTTTATAGTCGGAAAAATAAGTTACAAGTCGTTTTTGTAAAGGTAGTCATTTCAGTCGAAAGAACGACGTCTAGATGACCATTTTAGAAAACATACTTCCACTTTGAGTTTAACCATAATTTTTGGATATAGTTTCATGTTCATAATAAAAATCATTTTCTCAGAATAACAACTTTTAAATCAAAGTTTATCATAGTTTTTAATTAACTAACCCAAAACAGCCCGCGGTGTTACTACGACGGCGTAAATCCGGTTTTACGGTATTTTTCGTGTTTCCAGATTTTAAATCATTAAGTTAGCATATCATATAGATATAGAATATGTGTTTAGTTAATTTTAAAAGTCAAGTTAGAAGGATTAACTTTTGTTTGCGAACAAGTTTAGAATTAACTAAACTATGTTCTAGTGATTACGAGTTTAAACCTTCGAATAAGATAGTTTTATATATATGAATCGAATGATGTTATGAATATCATTACTACCTCAAGTTTAGTAGGTAAACCTACTGGAAGTGACAAGAAATGATCTAGCTTCAAAGGATCTTGGATGGCTTGAAAGTTCTTGAAGTAGGATCATGACACAAAAACAAGTTCAAGTAAGATTTTTACTCGAATTAAGATAGTTTATAGTTATAGAAATTGAATCAAAGTTTGAATATGAATATTACCTTGAATAAGAAAGATAACCTACTGTATATAACAAAGGTTTCTTGATCTTAGATGATTACTTGGAATGGATTAGAAAGCTTGGAAGTAAATTAGTAAACTTGAAGGGATTTTTGAAGTGTTCTTGAAGTGTTCTTCCTATGATGATTATAGCTTGATTCTTGAAGTGATTTTTGATGAAGATGATGATTAAATACTGGAAAAATACGTTCATAATAGTGTGTGTGTGTGTGTTTAGAGAGAATTAGAAAGAGAATTGGAAGTGAAATGGAGTGAATGATGAGTGGTAATTGGTGAGTGGTGAGTGGGGTTAAAAGGAGTTCTAGTTAGTTGACTAGCTCATGGTAGAAGTTAAAATTGATTAGTCATACATGACATAATCAAGAGTAGAATCCCATGCTAGTTCCTATTGGTATATACCCATAGTAAGTACGTTTTGAAGCTGTGTATAATACGGGTAAGAATACGACTAGAATTCTTGATGAAAGAAAAGAATGGGAAAGTAACTGTAACCATTTTCGTTAAGTATGAGTGTTTTGATATATGTCTTGAAGTCTTCCAAAAGTATTTTAATACATCTAAATACACTACATGTATATACATTTTAACTGAGTCGTTAAGTCATCGTTAGTCGTTACATGTAAGTGTTGTTTTGAAACCTTTAAGTTAACGATCTCAATTAATGTTGTTAACCCATTGTTTATTATATCTAATGAGATGTTAAATTATTATATTATCATGATATTATGATATATTAATATATCTTAATATGATATATATATATATATATATATATATATATATATATATATATATATATATATATATATATATATATATATATATATATATATATATATATATATATATATATATATTTAAATGTCGTTACAAAGATAATCGTTACATATATGTCTCGTTTCGAAATCCTTAAGTTAGTAGTCTTGTTTATATGTATATAACTCATTGTTAATATACTTATGGAGATACTTACTTATCATAATCTCATGTTAACCATATGTATATCCATATATATATCGTCATGTCGTTTTTACAAGTTTTAACGTTCGTGAATCGCCGGTCAACTTGGGTGGTCAATTGTCTATATGAAACATATTTCAATTAATCATGTC
The DNA here is from genome assembly GCF_046630445.1 of Rutidosis leptorrhynchoides. Lineage (NCBI taxonomy): Eukaryota > Viridiplantae > Streptophyta > Magnoliopsida > Asterales > Asteraceae > Rutidosis > Rutidosis leptorrhynchoides. The sequence continues at coordinate 546,976,336 of NC_092335.1, read as the reverse complement.
TTAACAAGTTTGATTGCTTAACATGTTGGAAACATTTAATCATGTAAATATCAATCTCAATTAATATATATAAACATGGAGAAGTTCGGGTCACTACAACGGTAACAAGTAGTATTACTAGTAGTAATGAGTGATGGTGTTAGCGATAAAAAGCGATGGGTTGTGATAAGCAGTGATGATAGTAGTGACGTATAAGTTGTTAGATAGCATGCTCGCATCATAAGTATATATACACATGTATTCCAATGCACCCAATAAGGTATAATAGTTATCAGTCAGTAGGCTCATGTTGGGAAACAAAATCATGATTGGTGGGTGGCTGAATGGTAGGTAAGTTGGAAATCGAGTAGACAATATCTACTACATATTGTGCGGGCTATCAGAAGTTCCTCCTCTAAAGACGTATCAGAAATGAGTTGTGATGCACAGTAGCAAGTAGTAAAGCGTAGAGGTGTTAGTAGTGATGAGTAGTACTTAGTAGTGGTAAGTAGTAATAAGTATTATTGAGTAGTAGCAAGTAGCAAAGGGTAGCAGTAAGTAGTATTTAGTAATGACAAGCAGTGAGAAGTAGTGATTAGTAGGGATTATCAGTGAGAGGCGGCGTTGAGTAGTAGTTAGCAGCGATAAACAGTGCTGAGTAGTGGTATGAGATGATGAGTGTGTCCAAGTAGTGTCTCTGTAATGACAAGTGGTGATCAGTGGAAACGGACGGTGTCGAGTAGTGAAGAGTTGTGTCATGATTACAAGTTACTTATAAGTTATAATAACAATTAGTTCGCACAATGTAAGTTTCTACTCATATTTGAGGTTATACGGTTTGTGTTCTAAATGGTGTTTATCCAAGTAACCTACTTGACTCGCTCCCAATTCCTTATTTTGCGGTGTCGGAACTTCTATATGAGTTACCGTAATGTAATCCCGGTCAGTACATTACGCTATCTCACATTTCCATTCGACATCACTCCATAAGTTCAAGATAGCGTAGTCAACCTAATTCATTTAAGACTCGCGTCGTGTGTACGCATGTGATTCGTAGTATAGCGTTTAGTTCAAGTCCATATCATATGGGTATAAGGTGTATACGTACATGATGTAAGGTGTAGCCCTACATGTAGTATTGTGAAGCAAACAGTTCAAGTATGGGATATAAAAGTCATCCAAGACACACTGCTATAGACTAGACTTCACTAATGTGCCCTACGGTTAGACACACTAATGTATCCTAGTTCCCTGTAGCCCAGGCTCTGATACCATATGTAACACCCCGTCAAAGTTCCCTTTAACGGAATGTTAACTCTGGTCTCAGTGCTTAGCTTGACTTCTATGTAACAGCAATATTCTACAGCGGAAGCAATTAATACCTGAGAATAAAACACGCAAAACGGGATCAACAATAATGTTGAGTGAATCTACAGGTTTTAGTTAAACAATACAGTATGTTTAAGAAACAATATATCAAAAATGTTTATTAGTGGAAGACCACCAAGGTTTAATGTTAAAAGTTTGTAGACAACTCCGTGTCCCGTTTCAAAAGTTTGTTGATACTACCATGTCAAGTTTCAAATATCTGTAGACAATACCATGTCAAGTTTTATCTCATTTGTTCATAAACCACAGTTTTACATAACATTGTATAGTATCTGAAAAACAGTTATCAGAAAATAGTTTAAGTTCCTTGACCACGAGATTTTACAAGTACAACTCTAAGTTGCGAAATGTTTGCATAATCTATGAGCACCTGAATACTAGCAATGACCCGAGTATAGAAACCAGTATACCCGCCTTTACCTCATAAAATGTTATACACTTGTTCGAGTGTGTCTAATATTCAAATTAAATGCACCACAGTTAATATTGTAGGGTGAGGTTGTCAACCTAACGGATCCGTCCATCTAAATTGTGCTTACATCGACGGTATTTGATGCGTGTGTAACAATACATCTTTTACCCTCTAAATTTATACATGATTCAAACACTACAAATAAGCACACACAACTAACGAGCACTTAGAACCCGGTCATTATAGTACTTTAATGTAAGTATTCGTTTCAAGTTCGTCCCAAGAGAGCGGTGTAAGTTAGATATTTGAAACTATTAATTGTCCTAGGGTTTGTTTGATTTGGGGGGGGGGGGGGGGGGGTGGGGTGGGGGGGGGGGGGGTTGTGAGAGATTTCAACTAACAAATAAATTTGCACTAAACAAACTAAAACTTAACAAGTAACAAGTAACAAGTAATGAAGAAATGAGAGTAAATCAATATGATAGAGAGTGTTCACTTATCTAATCCTCTTTATGCTTAGATGGCCCTTGTTTTCCCCAAATTGTTATCACTTAAGTTGTTTGAACTAGTAGATATTCTTAATTCAATTTTACCTTGCAAATTCACATAAGCTTAGTAACACAAGATCAAGCAATGTATGAGTTAATTATTGAGATTATGCCCTGATTAAAATCACTTAAAACCCTTTAACCATCAAAGTCACCTAAGATAGTTAAACACCACTATGATGAACAAAGGTTAATTGAAAACCAACTTAGCCTAGAAACATAATCACTTGAAATTCCTATTCTAGTTGTCTAGATCACCAAAGGTGTTGAAGCCCAAATTGATTCACTACTAAAATCACTTAAAGAGCTACTCAATTCATGTAATCAGAGTAAAACCAATATCAAACATAGCAATGGACCTCATGGCTAACTCAATAACACTAGCTCATGTATTTTCATTCAAAACAACTTTCATTCAATAGATTAAGGGCAACCACTAGCATTAGAGATTCATAGATAAGCAAACACAAGAGATTTAGCTACTCATAGCAAAGATTACACTAGCAATAATCATAAAAGCATCAATAAACATCATCTTGAGTGATTACAAGTAATTAATTCAAAGCTAGATGAGGAAAAACAAAGATTACAACTAATAAGTGCAAAATGAGTAAAGTAGAGTGGAGATTACAACCCAAAATGGAGAAGAAACACTAAAATGGAGAATGGATGATATGAATCTATCACTAATCTTCATGGAATTAGAGTTGGGAGTATGAAATTGGACTTCATCTTGATGAAATCATGATTGGAACCCTTTTAGGGCTCCAAAACGGCCTAAGGAACCAGCTCTCTAACTCAAAAACCCCAAATTTGCTTTTATAGGTCGGCTGAATTTTCTAGCTGAATCAGCACCAGGAGCGACGCTTTTGTAACAGGAGCGGCGCTTTTGATCCTGTAGGAGCGGCGCTTTTGGCACTAGGAGCGACACTTTTGATCCTGTAGGAGCGGCGCTTTTGGCATAGGGGCGACACTTTTGGCTACTGATCTTTTTAACACACGCTTAACACATAGGAGCGCCGCTTTTGACCTTAGGAGCGGCGCTTTTGATCCTGGAACTTCATTTTCACTCCAAAATTTCACTAGGTTCATTCCTTTGGCCCCAGGGTTGATTCCTTAGCATAAATATGAACTTTTAGACCGCTTTGATGGAATTCAACATTAAAACATGTTCTTAATGTTAACATAATCATAAAACCAATTGTATGATAGTTGTAGCAAGCGGAAGCATAAACTTTGAGAAAACAAGTTTATATGTTAAAATCATTTAAATTGAATTCCATGTTAATATCAAGTCATGAACATATGCTTACATATAACAATAAAGGAAGAAGATTATACCTCCTCAATGATGAATTGAGGGCTGAATTGGACAGCAGAAAATGATGATGAAGATGATGGGAAATAGCCTCTAACTTGAAGCCTCAAGTGTGTAATACCTCAAGCTTTTGATGCACCAACACAACCTTTAAATTGGTTAGGATTTAGAACACTTAATCACTTGATTTTTACAAGCAAAATGCTCTCCTTTTACCCTTAAAACAGTTCGGCCAGAATACACAAAAGAAGAGAGCTGAATTGCAGTTTTTTTGATCTCTTATGTCATGTATAACTTGAGTCAAACCTTGGTTTTAAGACCCCTGCATGTACATAAGGAATATTGTATTAAAAGTAACAAAATTGGCATGGGTTTGTCATCCTTGGAGACACAAAATTCTGCCCATATTTAATAAAATAACAATGTCTTAATATATATATATATATATATATATATATATATATATATATAACTTGTTATATATATATATATATATATATATATATATATATATATATATATATATATATATATATATATATATATAAAACCATGTATTTTATTAAGTTACTTGCTTATTTTATAAACCTTTTATAAAATATAACACAATATAATTATTTAAACCTATAAATAATTAAATATAAATTATCCAAATAATTTATCTCAAGTGATAATATTTTACAAAACCGATTTTCTAAAGTTCAAGTGTCACGTATTTATTTAACGATCCAACCGTTGAGATTAAATACATATAAAGAGCTACTCAATTCATGTAATCAGAGTAAAACCAATATCAAACATAGCAATGGACCTCATGGCTAACTCAATAACACTAGCTCATGTATTTTCATTCAAAACAACTTTCATTCAATAGATTAAGGGCAACCACTAGCATTAGAGATTCATAGATAAGCAAACACAAGAGATTTAGCTACTCATAGCAAAGATTACACTAGCAATAATCATAAAAGCATCAATAAACATCATCTTGAGTGATTACAAGTAATTAATTCAAAGCTAGATGAAGAAAAACAAAGATTACAACTAATAAGTGCAAAATGAGTAAAGTAGAGTGGAGATTACAACCCAAAATGGAGAAGAAACACTAGAATAGAGAATGGATGATATGAATCTATCACTAATCTTCATGGAATTGGAGTTGGGAGTATGAAATTGGACTTCATCTTGATGGAATCATGATTGGAACCCTTTTAGGGCTCCAAAACAGCCTAAGGAACCAGATCTCTAACTCAAAAACCCCAAATTTGCTTTTATAGGTCGGCTGAATTTTCTGGCTGAATCAGCACTAGGAGCGACGCTTTTGGAACAGGAGCGGCGCTTTTGATCCTGTAGAAGCGGCGCTTTTGGCACTAGGAGCGACGCTTTTGATCCTGTAGGAGCGGCGCTTTTGGCATAGGGGCGACACTTTTGGCTTCTGATCTTTTTAACACACGTTTTAGCACATAGGAGCGCCGCTTTTGACCTTAGGAGCGGCGTTTTTGATCCTGGAACTTCATTTTCACTCCAAAACTTCACTAGGTTCATTCCTTTGGCCCAAGGGTTGATTCCTTAGTATAAATATGAACTTTTAGACTGCTTTTGTCCCGAAACAACTAAATACCACAAACCGCTCACTAATCATCACAACTCGTATCGAAATGCCACGAAAGTAGGAAGATATTGCGAAGATAAATATGTATATTTTGAGCAATATCAGTATTAAAAGTATTCAAGCTAGAGGCTTTGTGAACCTTTTATAAAATATAACACAATATAATTATTTAAACCTATAAATAATTAAATATAAATTATCCAAATAATTTATCTCAAGTGATAATATTTTACAAAACCGATTTTCTAAAGTTCAAGTGTCACGTATTTATTTAACGATCCAACCGTTGAGATTAAATACATATAAAGTGTCGGTAAGCTTGTTATTGGGTATGACCCGACTTGGGTCATAACATATTAGCCACATTAATTTAATATGTCTCTCGGGCATAAGAAAAACCTTCAATCTCCCACTTGCATGAGAAACATAAGAAATTAATGCAAGTGATGGATACCACCTAACGACCGTCCATCACCTCCAATATGTTATGACTTTGTGCCATTCAATAACATCATCCCTTTCGAGTTCCCATCTCGAATATGATTAGGTGAATCTTTTCATTATATCCTTTCATCCTTGATGTCATGTTAAATCCAAGAGATACAGAGTGATCACTCTCTTCTAGATTTAACTTTATCAGGCCTTAGATATCTGACTCTCAACGAATAAGAGGGACAAATTCCATCTTGACTACATACGTCCTAAATATACACCTTGCATTATACCTGAGCTCTTCCTTATGAACTACCATATTTCAGAATAGCGAAGGAAAGAATCAAGGCACAATACTTGGTAAATATCCGAACCCAATATGTATCTCAGGTCAGAGGATACAATGATATTTGCCTTTACTCAAGATTACGTGTGATCAACCACAAAGGCTATATTTAGTAAATCTTGAGAGCGGGTCTTCCAATATTTGTATCCCACAAATATCTATGAACCTTGGTTGCAACCTTGCCCCACATTCATCCCGTGAATGTATACCAATCTAAGTCCATAAAAGTCTAAACCTCACACTTGTTCCCATAAATGTGATCGACTACAGAATTTAGAATAATTTCTTATTCATGGATAAAATATGAAAAATAGGAACATGACTCAAGATTAATAAATTAATACCATAATTATATTAATGAGTTTGAACAAATTCGTTCTGTTACAATACTTAAAACAGATCATGACCAATCACTAGAATATCGAAGCCCTAATGCACAAACATGTCCTGCATGTTTTTCTCCATGTAAGAGCTTCGTGAGAGGATCTGCTATATTAAGATCTGTGTGAACTTTGCGAATACATATATTTCCCTTTTCAACTTCATCCCTTATGTAGTTGAATCTCTGCTCAATGTGACGGGTCTTTTGGTAAGCACGAGGTTCTTTGATTTGAGCAATCGCACCCTCGTTGTCACAAAAGATCTCAAGAGGATCCTGAATGGAAGGGACTACTCCTAAGTCGTCGATGAATTTCTTCATCCATGCAGCTTCCTGAGCTACCAATGAGGCGGCAATGTACTCTAACTCTGTAGTGGATAAGGCAACAACATCCTGTTTTGAACTCTTCCAAGAGACCGCACCTCCATTTAATGTGAAGACATAACCGGATTGTGATCGAGAATCATCTTGATCAGTTTGGAAACTCGCATCCACGTAACCTTTTACAGCGAGTTCCTCCTCACCAGATCCATATATTAGAAACATATCCTTAGTCCTCCTAAGGTATTTCAATATACTTTTAACCGCAATCCAATGACTGTTTCCTGGGTTATTCTGGTATATACTTGTCAAACTTAGGGCGCTTGACACATCCGGTCTAGTGCATATCATTGCATACATGATTGACCCAATAGCAGATTCATACGGGACTCTCTTCATTCTCTCTTGTTCATCTTTCGTGGTAGGGCACTGAGATGAACTGAGAAGCGTTCCTCTTTGAATAGGTACCAAACCACTCTTAGAGTTCTCCATCTTGAACCTTTTCAAGACCTTTTCAATGTATGCACTTTGATTCAAACCTATCAGTTTCTTGGATCTATCCCTGTAGATCCCAATCCCCAAAATGTATTGTGCTTCTTCAAGATCCTTAATGGAAAAGCATTTACTTAGCCAAGTTTTAACTCCTTGCATTGCCGGAATATCATTTCCAAATAACAATATATCATCCACATATAGTACAAGGAACATGATAGTGCTCCCACTAGCTTTCTTATATACACAAGCTTCATCACCATTTTTAATGATGCCAAATTTCTCGACTTCCTCATTAAAACGATGATTCCACATTCTAGATGCTTGTTTCAATCCGTAGATTGACTTCTTTAACTTGCATACCTTTTTAGGATATTTCGGATCAACAAAACCTTCAGGCTGAACCATATAGACATCTTCCATAAGATATCCATTTAGTAAAGCGGTCTTGACATCCATTTGCCATATTTCGTAATCATAATGAGCAGCAATGGCAAATAATATCCTAATAGACTTTAGCATTACCACAGGCGAAAAAGTTTCATCATAGTCAGTCCCTTGAGTTTGAGTGAAACCTTTTGCTACAAGTCTAGCTTTATATGTATCCAAGTTTCCATGTATGTTAGTTTTCATTTTGAAAAGCCATTTAAAATCAACTAGCCTTGAGCCAGTAGGTTGTGCAACAAGTTCCCAAACTTGGTTGTCATACATGGATTGCATCTCAGCGTTCATGGCTTCCTGCCATTTATCCTTATCAATCCTTGATAAAGCATCTTGGTAGTTTGTTGGTTCATCCAAATCAACCACATAGCAACCATCCATGAGAAACCCATATCTCTCAGGAGGATTACTAATCCTACCAGATCTGCGAACGTCTTGTGTATTTTGATCATCCATTTGATCATTCTCAACATTTTCACGTTGAGTGCTAGTGTCAACCAATTGTGTATCATCTACTTGATCTTGAACCTCTTCAAGATCTATCTTGCTTTCACTATTTCCTTCCATTAGGAACTTAGTTTCAAGGAATTCAGCCTTCCGAGCAACAAATACATTCTGCTCAGAAGGATCATAGAAATAATATCCCATATTATCCTTGGGATATCCTATGAAGATACACTTTGTGGATCGAGCATTTAACTTATTAGGGACGTAACGCTTAGGGTAAGCTTCACATCCCCATACCTTTAAGTATGATAGAGATGGAGGTTTTCCAAACCACATCTCATGAGGTGTTCGTTCCACTTTCTTGGTTGGGGCCATATTTAAAATACGAGCCGCGGAGCATAGACAATAACCCTAAAATGATAGAGGTAACGAGCTTCTAGCCATCATAAATCGAACCATATCCATTAGGGTTCGGTTCCTCCTTTCGGAAACTCCATTAAGTTGGGGTGCTCCAGGAGGATTAAGTTGCGAGATAATCCCACAACCCTTAAGATGATCTTAGAAAGCATCGTTTAGCTATTCACCTCCTCTATCGGTACGAAGTACCTTGATTGTCTTATTGAGTTGATTTTGTACTTCGTTTTGATATTCTTTGAATGCTTCAAAAGTTTCGTCCTTGTGTCTCAATAAGTAGACATATCTGAAACGACTTAAGTCATCAATGAAAGTAACGAAGTATCTTTCACCATTCCTAGTTATGGGCTTAAAGGGTCCACATATATCCAAATGTATTAAACCCAATAAGTCTTTAGCCCTTTCATAGGTTCCTTTGAAAGGTGCTTTAGTCATTTTGCCTTGTAAACAAGATTCACATACATCAAACCAGTCTAGCTCATTTGATTTCAAAAGTCCATTCTTTTGAAGTGTATGCATTCGATTCTTGTTTATGTGACCAAGGTGACAATGCCATAAGTAGGAATCACTCAAATCCCTTTTGAGTTTCTTGGTGTTTGCATGGAACATTGAGCTATTGTATGATGTGTCATCATGAACCAATTTATAAATACCATTCAAAGGTGAAGCCTTAAAATAGAACACATTGTTTAAAGAAACATGGATATCATCATTAATGAAATTAAGATTAAAACCATATCGTTTCAAACGGGATACAGAAATAATGTTTCGAGATAAATCGGGTGCATCCAAATTTTTTTTCAAAATAAGCTCCAAACCACTTGGTAGCTTCAAAACAAAGTCTCCATGAGCTTTCACTTGCACCCTTGCTCCATTTCCCATGAAGAGACTTGTTGTTCCCGCATCTTGATCACTTCTTTTGAACCCCTGCAAAGAATTGCAAATATGAGTTCCACATCCTGTGTCTAATACCCATGTATTAGAAGAAGTAATACTAAGCTCAATGTATACCATATATACATTACCTGAGGTTTGCCCTGCATACCTCTTTTCTTTCAACTCCTTTAGGTAGACCGGACAGTTGCGTTTCCAGTGATCCATTTCACCGCAACCGAAGCACGGATCTTCCTTGGGGTTAGCTTTACCGGCAACCTTTTGCTTCTTGTTGTTGTTGGTTAGGGTAACCATCTTCCCCTTTCCTTTGCCCTTGCCTTGGTAGGTGGGTCCTTTCCTCTTAGCCGTCTTTGGCTTAGAAGTGTTATTGGTTTTGGACCCGCCTTCATTGATTATAAACATGGGTGAAGCCCTTTTACCCATGCTCTCTTCGGCCGTCTTAAGCATTGCATGTAATTCGCCAATGCTTTTATCCCAACCATTCATGTTATAATTTAACACGAATGTGTCAAACCTCTTTGACAATGAGTTAAGGATAAGGTCCATGGCTAATTCATTGGACACGTTGCAATTTAGACGGTTTGCTCGATCAATTAGGCTTTTCATCTTAAGGACATAAGATGAAACGGATTGGGAGTCATCCATCCGACATGCATGAAGCGCCTGGACCATTTCAAAGCGCTCGACACGAGCTTGTTGAAGGAACATCTCCTTCAACTATGTGATCATGTCATATGCACTATGATGCTCGAAGTCCTTTTGGAGTTCGGGTATCATAGTCCCAAGCATAAGGCAAGAAACTTGCAACGAATCGGTGCAATATTTCTTCCAATAAGCCATGCCTTCCGTATCATCCTCGTCCGGTTGATCGGGAATGGGGTCTTCCAACACATACGCTCTATCCTCTAGTTTGAGGACAATTCTTAGATTGCAGAACCAATCCATGAAGTTCGTATGGTTGAGTTTTTCCTTTTCGAGTATTGACCTCAACGATAGGTTGTTAAAGTTGATTGGTGCGTTTGGAATGTTGTTGTTATTGGCGGCCATCTACAAAATTTAACAAAGTTGTTTAAGTATTAATTTTAATTTAACGATCAATACCCTTTAAATCCAATTGATATTTATTAAATTTTAGAATCCAACGGTAAACCAAATTTCGGTTAGGTGACCTTTATCCCATCATTTGATTTAGCTAGGTAGTCATTGTATGACAATTGCAATCCTTTTGCAACTTCTAAGTTTATGGGATCATGCAATCCATTTTCATGGCATATTTATCCCATCAACGCCTATTTGTTCCTCATGCTTCGGTGACCCTAAGTTCATGATTCCCAAATTAAGTCGTCCTACTTGTGTAAACGTGTAAATTTAACATACAAGTGGTTAGGTGACCTTTATCCCACAAGTGTGCGAAATTCACCTTAATCACATTAGTTTGCTCATAACGGTTAGGTGACCTTTATCCCATTATGAGTTCCCTAATATTTTTAAGTGTCACATAAAAGGATGGCGTTTAACTTGTTTGCCTTGTTAATAAAAGGGATTTTAAGTTTTCATAATATCTAGTTTAAGAAAACATTTATACCATATACCAACATGCATTTAGTATATGGTTTATTTGAAAATCCATTTTCATGTTATGTAATAAAGCCAATTTCATTACATTGATATAAACCATTTTATATGTCTAATACTTTTGTTCTTAATAACCATTTATTAACGTCCTTTTGCCATTTTTAATTTAACCAATTAAATTTTCGTTATGCATGTGTTAATAATGTCTAATTTAACCAATTAAATTGCCATTTTGCTTGTTGTTAATTTGTGATTTACTTGTAGCAACCAAACATACAAACACAATAAACAACCATGCATGCAAAACAAATATGTTCACAATCAAGCCAATTTGGTAGACATTTGTTTAGCCGAAAACAAATGCCACTGGTTAAGGGTTATAACACAAAGTAGGAGATTTTAAATCTCCCACTTAATCTTGCATCCAAATGCTCCTTCTTGTGTTCTTCAAGTCTTCATCATCTTCATCATTTTTACAAAATATATCCTAATACATTTTTCCTCTAAAAAATGAAATTACAACCTAATCTATTTTACATACCAAATATAAAATAAATTACATAACCAAAATAATATTACAAACCAAATTGAATGAATATTACAACCATATTGAAAGATTAACAAATCAACCAAACAAACATTCATTCAAACACAAGGTCTTGGCTATGATTGTGAACATCAATATATCAACAAATATTAACCAAATGGCAAACCCAAAACCATTTTGGAACCCTTTAAAATTGGCCAAATAACCAACCCACCCAAATCCATTAATTTTTGCATTCTACTTTCATGCATGTTAATAGAATGCAAAGTTGGTGGGTTTTAAAGACCATATATAAGAAGCATATTTCATAGACTTCGGCTCTAGATACCATTGATGGAATTCAACATTAAAACATGTTCTTAATGTTAACATAATCTTAAAATCAATTGTATGATAGTTGTAGCAAGCGGAAGCATAAACTTTGAGAAAACAAGTTTATATGTTAAAATCATTTAAATTGAATTCCATTTTAATATCAAGTCATGAACATATGCTTACATATAATAATAAAGGAAGAAGATTATACCTCCTCAATGATGAATTGAGGGCTGAATTGGACAGCAAAAAATGATGATGAAGATGATGGGAAATAGCCTCTAACTTAAAGCCTCAAGTGTGTAATACCCCAAGCTTTTGATGCACCAACACAACCTTTAAATTGGTTAGGATTTAGAACACTTAATCACTTGATTTTTACAAGCAAAATGCTCTCCTTTTACCCTTAAAACAGTTCGGCCAGAATACACAAAAGAAGAGAGCTGAATTGCAGTTTTTTTGATCTCTTATGTCATGTATAACTTGAGTCAAACCTTGGTTTTAAGACCCTTGCATGTACATAAGGAATATTGTATTAAAAGTAACAAAATTGGCATGGGTTTGTCATCCTTGGAGACACAAAATTCTGCCCATATTTAATAAAATAACAATGTCTTAATATATATATATATAAACTTGTTATATATATATATATATATATATATATATATATATATATATATATATATATATATATATATATATATATATATATATATAACCATGTATTTTATTAAGTTACTTGCTTATTTTATAAACCTTTTATAAAATATAACACAATATAATTATTTAAACCTATAAATAATTAAATATAAATTATCCAAATAATTTATCTCAAGTGATAATATTTTAGAAAACCGATTTTCTAAAGTTCAAGTGTCACGTATTTATTTAACGATCCAACCGTTGAGATTAAATACATATAAAGTGTCGGTAAGCTTTTTATTGGGTATGACCCGACTTGGGTCATAACATATTAGCCACATTAATTTAATATGTCTCTCGGGCATAAGAAAAACTTTCACGCTTTTGTCCCGAAACAACTAAATACCACAAATCGCTCACTAATCATCACAACCCGTATCAAAATGCCATGAAAGTAGGAAGATATTGCGAAGATAAATATGTATATTTTGAGCAATATCAAATCTCCCACACTTGAACATTGCTTGTCCTCAAGCAATATAAGATAAAGCTCTCTAAACTCAACCATCAATACCCAAACTAGTAGCCTCAAGCTCAAATGCAATAAAGATCAAACCAAACTTGCATTTCAAATAAATATGGCCAAAATGCAAAGTATTACCTCAAAGCACTTGCCATTCTTCAAATCATCACTTGAACTTGAGACTTGGGCAAACTCTTCAATCAACAATCAAAAACGATCTTCAATCTTCTAAAACTCAAACCTTCAAGCAATAACATCATCAACTTCAAACAATCTCTTCAACTAGAACATCTTCAAGTCTTCAATCCTCAAATACTAACACAATCACATTTCAAGCCTAAGTCTACCCGAATCAATCATTCCCCGGCCAAAGTCAACTTCATCTACGAGAAGGTCATCAAACACCAATAAATAAGTATCAAATCTTTACAAACTCGACCTTAACCTCCTTGACCTTGACCAAATATGTAGGATTCACGGGATAGCCATGAACTAATCAAATAATTCAATCTCGATCTAGTATCAACCTACTCAAACAAGCTCAAAGTGTATTCAAAATATGTAAAATGCACCCCGAAATGAACAAGGGCCATGAAATTCGTACACATCACCACTAATCATGAAATAATACATCATGTAAAGAATATGCTTCCAAAAAGAATGCTCACCTCATCAACTCGCGATGGCTATCCCTCTTCCACCTCCGTGCCCCAAAAACACCTATTTTCGTCAATTCCAATAATGATCGTCAATTCCAAATATATGCTGTCAATTCCAATTGATAATCGTCAATTCCAAGTACAGGGTTAAGGTGGGTGTGCCAAAGGTAAGGGACTGGGTACCCAACCTTTATTTGGTTACCCGGGCACGGGGTAACCGGAACTCATCAAGCTTTCTATCACAACTCTATGGTTTCTCTCATAGTAGGGAGAAAGCATTGACGGAGGTTCGTGAAATTAGGGCCCCACGTGGCTAAATAAGAGAGTCCGCCAATTCCAAACTTTTGAAGCACTAGGAAGACTTTAACTTCCTTTCAAATAATCGAGCTTGACTTGGGAGACTTTACTCCCAAGCTTGGAACAACATAACTTGGAAGACTTTACTTCCAAGTTTGGAAGACTTTACTTCCAAAATGAGATGATGCTTATCTACTTCCCACATAACAAGCTTTTATGCTTATTTTTAGAAAAGGTAGGAAGTAGTTACTACATTTTCGTTAATTGCAAGCGCAAGGTTACCATAGCTTTTGGCTATGGGTTGTGTTGTCTAGCAACACTAGCACGAAGCCATTGCTCCTAAAAAGGATAGCACTTTGTGAAGCTCAAGGCTCCTCTTCCCATGGCACTTAGCATAGCTAAATGTAAAATGGTGTAGATTAGGAAGTCTCCTACACCAAGTGAATTAACCATTCAAGTTTATTTTTGAGACAGAAGAGGGTGGACTTTAACCACCAAATTTTTAAAACCGGGAAGACTTTACTTGCCCCACACTTGAATGGAACTTTAACCATTCAAGTTGAAACTTGGAACCAAAAATGAATGGAACTTTAACCATTCAAAACAAGGTAAGTTATGGCTTAATTTTGACCAAAACTTTTCAACAATTCAACAAAACACTTAGGAAAATTTTAAAATTAGGTCATAATTTTGTTTGAGAATAAATCCACGAGAATTTATCTCTCCCCTCACACTTAAGATCATGTAATGCCCTCATTACATGGAATCAAAATAAAATAATAAATTCGAGAGGACTAAATGAAAAAGTGGAAGAGAAATAGAGATACCCGAGAACAAAAGTCATTTTCACAAGTATTTGTCAATTTGCATGAAATTCTCTTGACATATCCGCATTGCCAAACTTTCTTCTTGATTTTGATTAACGAGTCTTTATCTTGACTCGTCCCCGTCTTCTTAACATTCCTTATCGTGGTGGTTCTCCCCCACACTTTATCGGACGACATGTGAAATCGGTGGAAAAAGTTCCACGAATCAAGAGAGTGAGCCAATCATTAACCCCTCAGATGGTGTATAAGAAGAGAATAATCTTCTTCATTTGCATGAAGAAGATTGAACCAACCCAAGAGTCAACAATTGACTTTCTTCCAAACACGGTTTTGAATACAAGGTTTGCTTTCTTAATCAGCTCACACAAACACGAATCATTAACCTCGGGTTGCAAAACCTCCTTAAAATCTTCAATACCATAACCGAGAGGATTGTTATACACTTTGAAAGTTTTGGGTATGATATTATCAACCTCATCTCCTTCATCATCATCATCTTCATCATTATCCTTATCACAAACCTATTCACCAACCCCGAGTGGATTATCATAAACTTTAAAAACATCGGGCGTTGGTAAAGCTTTAATCAATTCGTTGTCTTCCTCATCACATTCATCATCTTTATCAAATTCATCATCCTCACAATCTTTATCCTCTTCACCGTCTTCTTTCTCATCTTCATCATTGGTTATCAAAGATTTGGGTACTTGTGCAATTTATACTACTTCGGTCTTGGCATAAAAGCTATCATCATCATCATAAAGACCCAATTTCTTGACCAAGAAGTAGAGACTACGGGTGAGGTGGGTGGTGAAATGGTAGTGGGTATAAAATCTTCAACTAAAGAGAGCATGAAACTCACGGTTTTCTCTAAGCTTTGAATTGAGGCTTGTTGAATTTCTAACATTTCCCCCAAATCTATTCTCTCTTGAATTAAAGCCTCCATACGGTTAAGGTGGGTTCTCACAACGGTTGAGAATAACTCTAGTAAATTCGAATCAATCTCCTCTTGTTGTTGATTTTGAAATTGAAATTGAGAAGAATCCAATGTTGAGTCATCTCCCTCATAACAATAGTCCATTGGTTGACTAAAAGAGTCAAAATTAGAAATGGGACTATAATCACAAGGTTGATCCACGGGGAAAAAAACATTCATATAACCATTATCATAACCCCCGTCATCACAATAACCATCATACGCACCAAAATAACCATTCGGCTCACCATTAGCTTGTCACGAATCCATACACCCATTATCATTCATACCCATGTAACCATCATTCATATACCCATAACCATCATTCATACCCATATAATCTTCATTGTTCATGCCCATGTACCCGTTATCATCATTCATTCCCAAATAACCATTATCCAAACCTATGTGACTTGAGTCTCCCATCAATTGTTGATCATAATTCGCGATTCTCGACATCAAGTAGTCACACAAAGCATCATACTCCGCCATCTAGCTTAATCACACCACAAACAAACAAGAGTTTTCCGAATATAAGCAAATATAAACAAAAAGTAACTTTTGCAAGAATGAAATTCTCACAAAAGGATCGAACAACTAAAAGTTTAAACCAACTACCCAATTTAGCTAACCGCTCCCCGGCAGCGGCGCCAAGAAAGTGTTGATGCGTGCGTAACAATACATCTTTTACCCTCTAAATTTATACATGATTCAAACACTACAAATAAGCACACACAACTAACGAGCACTTAGAACCCAGTCATTATAGTACTTTAATGTAAGTATTCGTTTCAAGTTCATCCCAAGAGAGCGGTGTAAGTTGGATAATTGAAACTATTAATTGTCCTAGGGTTTGTTTGATTGGGGGTGTTTTGCGAGAGATTTCAACTAACAAATAAATTTGCAATAAACAAACTAAAACTTAACAAGTAACAAGTAACAAGTAATGAAGAAATGAGAGTAAATCAATATGATAGAGAGTGTTCACTTATCTAATCCTCTTTATGCTTAGATGACCCTTGTTTTCCCCGAATTATTATCACTTAAGTTGTTTGAACTATTAGATATTCTTAATCCAATTTTACCTTGCAAATTCACATAAGCTTGGTAACACAAGATCAAGCAATGTATGAGTTGATTATTGAGATTATGCCCGGGTTAAAATCACTTAAAACCCTTTAGCCATCAAAGTCACCTAAGATAGTTAAACACCACTATGATGAACAAAGGTCAATTGAAAACCAATTTAGCCTAGAAACACAATCACTTGAAATTCCTATTCTAGTTGTCTAGATCACCAAAGGTGTTGAAGCCCAAATTGATTCACTACTAAAATCACTTAAAGAGCTACTCAATTCATGTAATCAGAGTAAAACCAATATCAAACATAGCAATGGACCTCATGGCTAACTCAATAACACTAGCTCATGTATTTTCATTCAAAACAACTTTCATTCAATAGATTAAGGGCAACCACTAGCATTAGAGATTCATAGATAAGCAAACACAAGAGATTTAGCTACTCATAGCAAAGATTACACTAGCAATAATCATAAAAGCATCAATAAACATCATCTTGAGTGATTACAAGTAATTAATTCAAAGCTAGATGAGGAAAAACAAAGATTACAACTAATAAGTGCAAAATGAGTAAAGTAGAGTGGAGATTACAACCCAAAATGGAGAAGAAACACTAAAATGGAGAATGGATGATATGAATCTATCACTAATCTTCATGGAATTAGAGTTGGGAGTATGAAATTGGACTTCATCTTGATGAAATCATGATTGGAACCCTTTTAGGGCTCCAAAACGGCCTAAGGAACCAGCTCTCTAACTCAAAAACCCCAAATTTGCTTTTATAGGTCGGCTGAATTTTCTGGCTGAATCAGCACCAGGAGCGACGCTTTTGTAACAGGAGCGGCGCTTTTGATCCTGTAGGAGCGGCGCTTTTGGCACTAGGAGCGACACTTTTGATCCTGTAGGAGCGGCGCTTTTGGCATAGGGGCGACACTTTTGGCTACTGATCTTTTTAACACACGCTTAACACATAGGAGCGCCGCTTTTGACCTTAGGAGCGGCGCTTTTGATCCTGGAACTTCATTTTCACTCCAAAATTTCACTAGGTTCATTCCTTTGGCCCCAGGGTTGATTCCTTAGCATAAATATGAACTTTTAGACCGCTTTGATGGAATTCAACATTAAAACATGTTCTTAATGTTAACATAATCATAAAACCAATTGTATGATAGTTGTAGCAAGCGGAAGCATAAACTTTGAGAAAACAAGTTTATATGTTAAAATCATTTAAATTGAATTCCATGTTAATATCAAGTCATGAACATATGCTTACATATAACAATAAAGGAAGAAGATTATACCTCCTCAATGATGAATTGAGGGCTGAATTGGACAGCAGAAAATGATGATGAAGATGATGGGAAATAGCCTCTAACTTGAAGCCTCAAGTGTGTAATACCTCAAGCTTTTGATGCACCAACACAACCTTTAAATTGGTTAGGATTTAGAACACTTAATCACTTGATTTTTACAAGCAAAATGCTCTCCTTTTACCCTTAAAACAGTTCGGCCAGAATACACAAAAGAAGAGAGCTGAATTGCAGTTTTTTTGATCTCTTATGTCATGTATAACTTGAGTCAAACCTTGGTTTTAAGACCCCTGCATGTACATAAGGAATATTGTATTAAAAGTAACAAAATTGGCATGGGTTTGTCATCCTTGGAGACACAAAATTCTGCCCATATTTAATAAAATAACAATGTCTTAATATATATATATATATATATATATATATATATATATATATATATATATATATATATATATATATATATATATATATATATATATATAAACTTGTTATATATGTATATATATATATATATATATATATATATATATATATATATATATATATATATATATAAACCATGTATTTTATTAAGTTACTTGCTTATTTTATAAACCTTTTATAAAATATAACACAATATAATTATTTAAACCTATAAATAATTAAATATAAATTATCCAAATAATTTATCTCAAGTGATAATATTTTACAAAACCGATTTTCTAAAGTTCAAGTGTCACGTATTTATTTAACGATCCAACCGTTGAGATTAAATACATATAAAGAGCTACTCAATTCATGTAATCAGAGTAAAACCAATATCAAACATAGCAATGGACCTCATGGCTAACTCAATAACACTAGCTCATGTATTTTCATTCAAAACAACTTTCATTCAATAGATTAAGGGCAACCACTAGCATTAGAGATTCACAGATAAGCAAACACAAGAGATTTAGCTACTCATAGCAAAGATTACACTAGCAATAATCATAAAAGCATCAATAAACATCATCTTGAGTGATTACAAGTAATTAATTCAAAGCTAGATGAAGAAAAACAAAGATTACAACTAATAAGTGCAAAATGAGTAAAGTAGAGTGGAGATTACAACCCAAAATGGAGAAGAAACACTAGAATAGAGAATGGATGATATGAATCTATCACTAATCTTCATGGAATTGGAGTTGGGAGTATGAAATTGGACTTCATCTTGATGGAATCATGATTGGAACCCTTTTAGGGCTCCAAAACAGCCTAAGGAACCAGATCTCTAACTCAAAAACCCCAAATTTGCTTTTATAGGTCGGCTGAATTTTCTGGCTGAATCAGCACTAGGAGCGACGCTTTTGGAACAGGAGCGGCGCTTTTGATCCTGTAGAAGCGGCGCTTTTGGCACTAGGAGCGACGCTTTTGATCCTGTAGGAGCGGCGCTTTTGGCATAGGGGCGACACTTTTGGCTTCTGATCTTTTTAACACACGTTTTAGCACATAGGAGCGCCGCTTTTGACCTTAGGAGCGGCGTTTTTGATCCTGGAACTTCATTTTCACTCCAAAACTTCACTAGGTTCATTCCTTTGGCCCAAGGGTTGATTCCTTAGTATAAATATGAACTTTTAGACTGCTTTTGTCCCGAAACAACTAAATACCACAAACCGCTCACTAATCATCACAACTCGTATCGAAATGCCACGAAAGTAGGAAGATATTGCGAAGATAAATATGTATATTTTGAGCAATATCAGTATTAAAAGTATTCAAGCTAGAGGCTTTGTGAACAAACTCAATATGCATATATAGTACTCGTGTCAATACAAAAGCATTTGATAATGTAAGTATAACAGCGTGTATTCTCATCCCTGAAAACATGTAAAAAGCGGGACTGTAGACTCACCTTAGAAATAAAGCTCGAATTGAAAGACAAATGACTTGTACGGATTATAACCGAGTAATGCAACCTAAGTATACGTATTTAATTTGGTCAATAAATATGTCCTAAAAAAATGTGGTTTCATAGTATAAGTTGTCTTATTGCTCAACTCGACGCGTTTCAAAGTAAAAGTCAACATACAATCAACTATATCTTGCAAGTCAAACAAAGTCAACTGAAGTCAAACAGAAAGTCAAACTTGGTCAAAGTAATCAACTAAAGTCAATATCAGTAGGTTCATGTCAAATGTTGGTCAACATGTCAAACCTAAGTCAAACAACACGTTTTGGATCATAAATAGTCAATTTCACAATTTCAGTTTATCGTTGTGCACAAAGTTCATGTACATGTAGCAAACTTAGCATGTTATCTCATAGTACAAAATTCAAGTAAACATGGAAAATTCCAGATCATAATTATACTCAAAATCGATTCCAAAAAGTCCTACCAGGGTCTCATACGATAATTAAAAGTCAGGAATCAGAAGGGGTACATTTGTAGTTTATCAAGTCAGTTTCTGACCGCGCACTGATTTCGTTTTGGCTATAACTGGAGCTAGGAACATGAAATTGACACAAGGTTAGTGGCCATAGTTCAAGAACAAGTCAAACTAACACATATCAAAAGTTGAGAAATTTTTTTTTAGCCAATTTGTACAGTTTATTCGTGCAAGTTGAATGTTCTGTTTTCAGCTCAATTCAGAAGTTACATAAAGTATGGCTCTATTGTACCCAATGCATAAGGTTTCAGAGGTTGCAATAAACTGAGAATATAGCACATAACATATAAATATTCATATTACAGAAGCATACATGCTATTTCAATAAACACAAACCACAGAGTATAACACAGAGAGCAAGTTGCAGATTCGATTCTAGTTTAGCTAATCACATTCGCACGCAATTATCCGAAGATCTAGATACAATTAGACTATGATATCTACATGAAAGGTGAAGTACTTTTTGTGTAATTTTAAAATATGCAAAGCTTTAAACACAGAAGTCAACACATTTTATCATACAAGGCTGTTTTCATGCAAGTGCTGTATAATTCCACCTTTTACACTAAATCAAGCATATCTCGAGTTATACATAAGCAAATGACATGGTATCCTAGTGTAACTTGAGTGTTTTTAAATTATATTTCCAGTGGTATAAGTTTCACATGCCCATTTGTGGTCTATCAAACCCATATTTCTGACTACACACAAAAACACAACGTTAATTTCAATTGGCCATAACTTGATCATCCGAAAATGAAATCAAGCGAATCCAAAGCCTAAAATCAATAGTTTTTCACAAGTAATCTAATTAACACATAATATCATGCATTTGAAAAATAAAAATTCACTGATCATGCAAAAACAAATTCGGTTTTAAACCCTAACGTATCAAACGATCAAATTAACGATAGCAATTAACATGTACGCGTATAGAGCAATTGACAACATAACTATGAAACATTAATGAAAATAAGATTTTTAAGATTAGGGTTTAGCTAATTATACCTTTAATCGCGAAAAGAATTACACACACGCGTAGAGGATGAAGGGAATTACAACGTTCGTTCTTGAGGTTTGATCAAAAAGTGAAAAATTAATGGTGCTAGGGTTGTTGATGGTCGACGGTTCCAGGGGGAGGGAGGAATTCGACTGGTGCAATTTATTTGTGAGGGTTTTATCTAATTTTAGGTTAATGCTTGTATTTATACTAACCCTAGTTTAATAAATCAATACATAAGCCCCTCAAGTTGTCAAAATTAAACATAAAAGGGGGTGGGGAGTGGGGTTCAGCCGATTGGCCCATGTGGGTGACTCTCGGGCTCGTGTTTTGCAAAAGCTGGTACTCGTGGTCCGTTTCAAGTGCCGTTTAGTCGTACCGAAGGCTCGGAACGCTAAACCGATCGTTAAAACGCAACCAAACGTTAATTTATTAAAAACCTAATAAATTAATTATTTTTAAAAAATTAATAATTAATAAATTAATTATTAAAATAAACCCGAGCGTTTCGTTGCTCAAAAAGCAGTTATCAAAACCATATCGTTTTTATCGTATTTCATTATCCGAAATATTTATTCGTATTAATATCAACCCATATTAATTATTGTAACCCTCCAGGATCAAGTATGTATTTATTACACATAAACACATAAAAGTCAAGTAATCGCCGTTAAATAAACTAACGGAAGTAACGGAAAAAGCAGGGTTGTTACAAAATGGAACCTTCGACCCGCCCAAATAGACACTTAGTGCAAAGGTTCACCATTTGCACTCACATCGCCACTCTTAGGCCTAAACCACCAATAATCACTAAAGCTAGTGACCATGGCTTTAATTCACCCATTATACATCATTAGGTCATTAAGTTCATGCTAGTGCACTTTTGATCCAAAAACCCATTTTGACCTAACAATGGGTCAAACACTAAACTTGCAAGTCTCACACCCCAAATCACTAGTTAATAAAGTTCATTAGTGAACTAAAACCAATATTAGCTCATAATACTAGTAATTTCATCAATTAACTCAAAATCACAAATATTAGGTTTCTTACACTTTCACCGAACCCATAAAGCTCCAATTTTTACAACTCTAGGGTTTAATTACTTGCAAGACCCAAATATGAACACTAAACACAACTAATTCATAAAATTTGGGTTAGAGACTTACCACAACACTTAAAAGGATGTTAGGAGGTAGAAAGACGCAAGATTTGACCCGATCCAAAAAACCCACTTGAAAATCTCACAAATCACCTTTCTCTCTCTAACTCTCTCTCTCTACTTAAAGATGAAGATGATAAGGTTGGTGAATGGAGTTAAACGAGTCCCAACAGCCTTTTAGTGGCCATAAATTCGGCCACATATGAAAAGTCCAAATTACTCTAGATATCTTTTAATTAAAAGAAGAAATCAGCTACATCACGCTGCCACGTCGCGCCTCAGAAGGCCGCGTCATGGCTCCAAGCACAAACTGATACCCGCCAGCTTTTATACAATTTAGGGAGAATTTACATTATATACAATTTAAGTTTCGGGTCTTACAACTCTCCCCCACTTGATTCGGATCGCGACCTCGCGATCCAAGTTGCATGATAAGCAGGAAGATACACCAAAACAAGCTCTTCGGATTCCCACGTAAACTCGGGACCCTTTCGATGTCGCCACTATACTTTAAAAGTCCTCACCTCTTTGTTACGCAACATTTTGACCTTTTTCATCAAGAATAGCCATTGGTTGTTCGACATACTCCAACTTGTTGTTCAAAGAAATCTCATCCAATGGTACCCATGTCGAGTCATCCGCAAGACACTTACGGAGATGGGAAACATGGAACGTGTTATGAATTCCCGCAAGCTCTTCGGGTAACTCTAATTTGTAAGCAACTTCACCAACACGTGTCAAAATTTTGAATGGCCCGATGAACCGAGGAGCTAACTTTCCCCGCTTTCGAAACCGAACAATACCCTTCCACGGCGAAACCTTAAGCATCACCATGTCACCTTCTTGGACCTCAATTGGTCGTCTACGTTTATTGGCATAAGATTTTTGTCTATCTTGTGCCGCCTTTAATCGAGACCGAATCATTTCGATTTTACTATTCGTATCTATAACCAAATCGGTACTCCTGATTTCCTTTTGACCCACTTCACCCCAATAAACCAGAGTTTGGCACCTTCGCCCATAAAGCATCTCATATGGTGACATTTCGATACTATCATGATAACTATTATTGTACAAGAATTCCACCAAAGGCAAGTGCTCATCCCAACTACCACCAAAATCAATAACACACTCTCGTAACATATCCTCCAACGTTTGATTCGTACGCTCGGTTTGACCGTCCGTTTAAGGATGATACTCCGTGCTCATTTTCAACTTGGTACCCATATCCTCATGAAACTTGTTTCGAAATTGAGATGTAAAACGAGTATCCCGATCCGAAACAATAGATATAGGAACTCCATGCCTCGATATCACCTCCTTGATAAACAACTTCGATAGTGTCTCCGATGATATCGTCTCCCGGATAGGAAGAAACAATGCACTTTTCATCAACCTATCATCTATCACCCAAATCATATCAAATTGGGTTCCCACCGTCTTTGATAACTTTGTAATGAAATTCATGGTAATGTGCTCCCATTTCCACTTTAGGATTTCTAACAGTTGCAACATGTAACGCATTGTTCAACATACTTAACCACGTCACGCTTCATTTCGAGCCACCAATACTCTTTCTTCAAATCAAGGTGCATTTTTGTCGCACCCGGATGAATGGAATACTTTGACTTATGAGCTTCATAAAGTAGCACTTATCGGTAACCAACCATTTTAGGCACCCATACTCTACCTTGGAAGGACAACAAACTATGCGGGCCTAAGGTAATATACTCCATATACCCCATAATTCGTTCCTCACGCTTGTGGTTTACAAAAGATTCAATTTGAATTTCACCAAGCTTTACCAGGAAATCGTTAATAATATTCATGCGCAACGATTCCACTCGTATTGTCGGATACTGACTCTTTCAGCACAACGCATCAGCAACCACATTCTCCTTACCCGGATGGTAAAGTATCTCATAATCATAATCATTCAACAAATCGATCCACTGACATTGACGGTTGTTCAATTCTTGTTGATCAAAGAGATGTTTCAAACTCTTATGATCCGAGTAAATCGTACACTTGACACCATATAAGTAGTGGCGCCAAATTTTCAAAGCATGAACCACCGTCTCCAATTCAAGATCGTGAGTTGGGTATCTCTTCTCGTGCTCCTTTAATTGTCTCGAGGCATAAGCGATAACTTTACCCCCATTGCATTAGAACACACCCAAGCCCATTGATTGGGGCATCATAATAAACTGTCATATCTCCAATTCCTTCCGGTAATAACAACACCGGAGCTTGACACAATTTCTCTTTTAACAATTGGAAAGCAATCTTATCATACCCCCAGTTAGGGCCTGGGAGAAATGTGACTTAATACCAAAATATACCAACATATTATAATAACGAGAACAATACTAAATGAGGAAATTAACTTTGATGAGTACGCAGCGGAAAATGAAATGTCGTTACAAAGGAATAAAGTAAATGTTTAAATGCAATAGTAAAATATGCGATAATCTCTTGATCCTATGTCCAAGTAGCATCACATAAGCAGTAGATAAGTAAGCTTGAATCAAACAGCACCTGAGACAAAACATGCTAAAGTGTCAACCAAAAAGGTTGAGTGAAGTTCATAGGTTTAACAAAAGTTTGACCGTTATTTTAGACTACGAGATTTAGTTTGTAAAGTTGAGCTCCCGCAGGATCTAAAGTTATGCCAAAGCGTGATATTTAGACTAAACGTTTAAGTTTACCCCATGACAAGTTGTGTCTGTCCTTGTCGGTTTTAATTTCATTATCAAGTAATACAAAGACTTAGTCAAATGTATCGGGGACGTTACTCCCGATAGGCCTACCCCCAATAATTAAGCATGCCACAGCAATTAAAAATATTACTGTAGGGACTTAGTCGAACATAGCCGGGTATAGCATAGTTTAACAGTTTGGTACTTGTGTCTAAAATGTAAAAAGTAAAAACAGCATGTGTCTCACCCCAAAAGTAAGTAAGTTTGCTAGCAATAAAGAGGGGCTATGAATTCACCTTAGTAAGTAGAGAGAGAGTTATTCCTCGGAATAGAGAGTTGAACGAGTGAGCAGAAAAGTCAACCTATTGACATTTAAGAGTAGTTAAGTGTTTTGCCCATGTTTGAGTTTAAGTACGTGTTTATGTATAGTTTGTTTCACTAAGTTTCTATTCCTAGTAAGTTTCTATTTTTAGAAAGTTTCCATTTTTAGTAGGTTCCCTATTTTAGTAAGTTTCTATACTTAGAAAGTTTCTACTTAAAGAGTATTTTCCATTTTAGGATACTTGTCGTATTAGATAAGCTTTCAATCACCCCTTTCCCTTCGAATGGCCATTTCAGATCTAGGGGCTTGAGCCATAGGACCCTTTAAATCGGAAATCCAAACCCTCTGCCTAGAGTCTCGTAGAAACCATTCGTCAAGAAAGTTCGAAGATCTATACATCGCTAATACATATCCCAAAACGTTCGTAAGTGTTATAATATAAGTAGTAGGTTATAGGTGCTAGTAATAGTAATAGTGTATACATGTTAATTAATAATATAAGTAGTATTAGGGTTTCATTAATTAGAGTTAGTTATTTAAAGTAGTATTTAACTAACTAGGGTTTAGTAATTAATGTCCTATGGTTTCATAAATTAGGGTTTAGTAAATTAGGGTTTTATTTAATGTAGTAATGATTAGGTAATGATTAGGGTTTAATAATTAAAGTAGTATTAATTAATTAGGGTTAGGTTTAATTAATTAAGTTTTTAATAAAACTAGGGTTTTGATTAAAGTAGTATAATTTAAATTAGGGTTTAGGTTTAATGTATATATATGTATGATGTCGTGTATATATATATATATATATATATATATATATATATATATATATATATATATATATATATATATATATATATGTATACAATTTTTTTTTTACATGTATATATGTATATGTGTTGATATATATGTATATGTATATATAGTTATTTTGTTTCCTTAATTAACCACTAACAAATCTCCTAATTGTATCTAGGGTTTTAAAGATCAAAGTTTCTTTCCCTTTTTTTTCTAGTCGACATTATACATACATATGTATATATTTATATATATTTTTTTACATGTATAGATCTAGGTGTTTATGTAATTACTTATGTATAACATGTTTATAATATGCATACGAATTAACAAAGATCAAAGTTTATGAAAATAGTTTAGGGTTTATGTTATACCTTTAAAGATCCAAGAAGATTAACAAAGAAAAGAAAAACTTGATGAAGATGGAAGATCAAAGCCTTGAATATCTTGAAGAACACCTTGAAGATTCTTAAAGAACATGAAGAACGCGAAGAACACTTGAAGATTTCTTGGAAACCCTCAAGGATTTCGATGGGTGGTGGTGATGTTTTCGGTTTTGGCCGAAAAATAGAGAGGGAGAGAGAGAGATTTGAGTGAGGGATTTGATTGTGATTTGGTACATGGAATGGTTTAGCCTAGGTCTCTATTTATAAGGGTGTTAGGATTATTCTAGAATTAGGGTTTTATAAGGAATTACTTACGGAACAAGTTAGACTTGATGAGAAGGTTATGGTGGTGATGGGTGCCGAAATTTTAAGGGGTATGAGGGTAATTTTACCCTCTAAAAATCGGCTAGGGTTTAGGGTGATTATGGTTTATATTTTTCACTTTAAACCTTACACTTTAATTTAGCTTAATAACCCTTAATTATCCAAGTTTATTTATTTTAATTACACAAGTCTTTTTAGTTATTTATTTACTCACAAAAGTCATTATCTTATTATTTTTATTAACTTGTACAAAGTGATTTATCGTATTTTATAATTCTTAACGCTTAACCTTTATCGATTAAAGTTTAATTATTAAGTTTAATTGTTTTATTGGGCATTTAATAAGGAAAAGTATAGAATGAAAAAATGAGAAATATAGAATGGAAAAATGAGAGTCGTTATAGTACCTCCC
This sequence comes from Rutidosis leptorrhynchoides, assembly GCF_046630445.1. Lineage (NCBI taxonomy): Eukaryota > Viridiplantae > Streptophyta > Magnoliopsida > Asterales > Asteraceae > Rutidosis > Rutidosis leptorrhynchoides. The sequence continues at coordinate 546,948,644 of NC_092335.1, read as the reverse complement.
TGTTATTGAAAACTTCGTCCCGAAGTTTTTAGGTAGTTTCCTCGTTTGCATCAGCAGTTGAGAAGAGATGGGGATATTTCTGTTTCATGTAGTCTTTGCGTTCCCAGGTATATTCGGGGCCTCTACGCGAATTCCACCGGACTTTAACGATAGGTATGTTGCTTTTACGCGTTTCTTTGACTTCTTCTTCCATGATTTCTATAGGTTCTTCTACGAAATGCATTTGCTCATTAATGCGAACATCATCCAGAGGAATAACTAGTGTGTCATCAGCAAGACACCGTTTAAGATTTGAGACGTGAAACACATCATGTACTTGACTGAGTTTGGTTGGTAGTTCTAATCGATATGACACAGGACCGACCCTTTCAGTGATTGTGAAAGGTCCTACATATCGTGGACTGAGTTTACTTCGCTTACCGAAGCGGACAACACCTTTCCAAGGGGATACTTTCAACATGACTTTATCTCCAACTTGGTATTCGATGTCTTTTCGTTTCTTATTGGCATAGCTCTTCTGTCGGCTACGGGCAGTTTCTAAATGTTGCTTAATCTGAACGATCTTTTTGGTAGTTTCGTGGATAATTTCAGGACCAGTTAAATGTTTGTCCTCAAGTTCATCCCAACACAGAGGGGATCTACACTTTCGTCCATATAAAGCTTCAAAAGGTGCAGCTTTAATGCTAGAGTGATAACTGTTATTGTAGGAAAATTCAATCAAAGGTAGGTGTCTATCCCAACCTTTTCCGAAATCAATTGCACAAGCACGCAGCATATCTTCCATGGTTTGAATAGTTAGTTCACTTTAACCATCAATTTGCGGATGATATGCTGTACTCATGTTGAGTTGAGTTCCAAAAGCAGATTGTAAAGTTTTCCAAAATCTGGATACGAATCGACTGTCGAGATCAAAAATAATCGAAATAGGAACACCATGACGTGAGACGATTTCTTTAATATAAAGCTGTGCTAATCTCTCCATCTTGTCGGTTTCCTTGATCGGTATGAAATGTGCAGATTTAGTAAGATGATCAACTACGACCCAAATAGTATCGTTACCATTTGCAGTCTTAGGTAACTTAGTAACAAAGTCCATAGTGATACATTCTCACTTCCACTGCGGAATATCGGGTTGTGTCAACATACCAGAATGTAAAGACCAGTCCTAAATCCTTCTGAATGAATACAATAACATCTGGTACCATTGCGATGAACGGACCTCTATATGCCATGAACGAATCCATGTAATGTCCTTAAAATGAGCAAATGCACAGTGGAAGGTTTCTTTCATACCTGAGAATAAACATGCTTTAAAGTGTCAACCAAAAGGTTGGTGAGTTCATAGGTTTATCATAAAACAATAAAATTCATTATTTTGATAGACCACCAGATTTAAATCCTGCATGGTACAAATGGGCCCGAATCCTATACACACCTGTAATGTACATGTGATATCTTTTAAATACAGTACACCTTTCTCGTGTACGAAATCCTTTTTCATAAATCTTAGTAACCGTACACATATCTCGTGCACAAAAATAACATACACATAACCTGTGTATAAAATCATTCTCTCGATACATAACATTCACTTCAATTGGTGGCAATTATCATGTCCACATAATTCAATGGTGGCAATTATCATGTCCACATAATTCAAGGGTGGCAATTATCATGTCCACATAATTCAACGGTGGCAATTATCATGTCCACATAATTCAACGGTGGAAATTATCATGTTCACATAATTCATTCGAGGAATGTTTTACTTGTGTCTATCTCGTCAAACATTTATAAAAGCATTTCATGTATTTGCAGTGCAAAATATATTTCAAAAGCATTTAATAAAGCAGTTGTAAAAACAGCGCATGTATTCTCAGTCCCAAAAATGTAAAGAGTAAAAGGGAATCAAATGAGCTCACGCATATAAATATTGTAAAACAGTTAATAAAGCATTTGCATTATTCTCAGCCCAAAAATGTAAAGAGTAAAAGGGAGCAAATGAACTCACCTAATGTATTTTGTAGTAAAAATACATATGACTATATTGAACAAATGTAGGGTTGGCCTCGGATTCACGAACCTATATCGTTTATATATATATTAACACACATAATCGTAATTGAACAATTTTTATATTTTATTAGTGATATACTTGTTATTTTAGTAAATTATATGTTATATGTATTAAATATAGTTTTATGTAACTAATTGTTATTTGATAAAATAATATTAATAAAAAAAATTGTATTAATTAGCTTATAATAATAATAATAATAATAATAATAATAATAATAATAATAATAATAATAATAATAATAATAGTAGTAATAATTTTTAATAATAAAAATAATTACAATAATAATAACTACGATAATAATAATATTATTAATGAAAATAAGAAAAATGATAATAAAAATATTGTTAATAAAATAATAATGATAGTAAAAATAATGATACTTATGATAATACTAATAGTAGTTTTTAATAAAATGATAAGTTTAATAATAACGATAATGAAAATAATAATTTTGATAATAATATTAATAATAATAATAATAATAATAATAATAATAATAATAATAATAATAATAATAATAATAATAATAATAATAATAATAATAATAATAATAATATCAAATAATACCTTAGAAGCATTAAAAAGAAATAAATTGCCCGGGACGAGACTCGAACCCAGGACCACAACACTCCTAACGACTGCACTACCAATGCTTTTCTGTTCCATAATCATAACCAAGCTTAATTGTACTTAACCCATAATCTGTTATCCCATTCTCCTTCTACTTCATTGTTTAATTCGGCCCATTCCCATTGACATGGCCCAACAATTAAACTGAGTCCACAAGCCCAATACTACTCTATGTCTTTTTATTCCCCACGGCCCAACAGAAACTAAGCTGGCCCTCGGCCCAGTCATACAATGTAATTAATCTCGGCCCAACATGCTGCTCCAGTCCAATAGCAGGTTGATTGTTGTTAGTTAAATAAAAATAAATAAATAAAATGCTACAAGCTAGGATCGAACACAGGACCTGCTGTTTAATCACACGCCTAACTAACCACTGAAGCACTCGTACCTTTTTGAATATATCCAGCCATTTAATGTTTTTAACCAGTAATACCTGATCATCATCTAGTATTATTTTCGTGATCAACATTATCATTGTTCACCCCCATGATCATTCTCAAATCATATCACGATCATTATCTTTCTCTTTATTATTCCATCATCATCATTCTAATTAAATTATCATCATTACTAAATTCCTATCATTATCAAACGCTAAACCTCACCATCACCATCACCGTATAGGGTCGTCTAGTATTATCATTATCATCACAGAACATCGTCATCATCCATCTATCATTTCGTTATTATCTTTCACAGTTTCACAAATGGTTTTGATAGGAAATAGGAACATAAGTAGAAGCGTACAGTAGCATGTTTCATGGGTTTTATTTGGGTGTCAACCGGAATAAAAGGAAACAATAGTGGGTTTGTTGATGGTGGTTTTATCGAAAATAAATAATGAAAATAGAAGAGGAAACAAGGAACAATAGCAGCGAATAAGCAAGATGATTTAAGGTGGTGTTGGGTGGCAGTTTAAACAGAAACAGACGCAGGCAGCAGTAGCATCGATTTTGGGCGTAGGAACACATAATTATTGCAGTGAAAAACAGAAAGAATTGGGGGTGCGTTTTTGGGTATGTAAAAAAATGAATTGAGTAACTTTTCTTCATTGTTGAGGTGTTCAAGTACAATATCAAGATGGCTTCTTTCAGCATAAGTAATAAAGTCTGAGTGGGGTATACAAAACAAAATAAATAATAACACATGTTACTCTTGTTGTCTTACTCGACAAAAAGGGATTCCAAAAGAAGGGAAACAGCTCATACAATCATCAAGTGGGGTTGGTATCGAATTTAACACAGACAAACAAAAGAGGTTAAAATATAAAAAACTGATTGGAATTTTGTATCATTCTTCATATTAAAGTCGTGATTTGAGAATCATAAAGCAAGAATTACTGCAGAAAGATAACGATGGAAATAGAATACGATGTGCTGTATTTAAATATGTATAATGTATCTATGTCCCTATATATCAGTATTCTATTTATATTTTCGTATCTATTTATATATATTTAAGTATATATCAGTAATCTATATGTACATGTAACTGTGCTTATCTGTATATCCATATATATATAACAGTATATTTGCGTATGTATTGGCATTTTATTACAATCTATGTTAATATTATATACGTATTTTATCTGTATCTGCATCTGTATATACAGTATTTTATCTATATATGTAAAATTGTAATCTATATATATATATATATATATATATATATATATATATATATATATATATATATATATATATATATATATATATATATATATATATATATATTCGTATATATATTGATTATATATGTATCTGCATTCCTAACTGTATATAGAACATAATAATTCTTAACAATAAGGGTAATAATACTATCTAGTAATAATACTAATATTAAATTAATCATAATACTAAGACTGTAACTTTACTATTAGTTCTAATAATAATAATATCAACAATGATAATAATAGTATTAATAAATATAACGAATCAAATATATCAAATTTCATTACTATAACTTTAATAATACTGATACTAATATTAATAGTGAATATAATGACTATAGTTATCTTGTAATTATATTTAATATATTAATATTACAATTTCTTAATTTCTTAATATCTAATAATTATATCATAAGTTATATGAATACATCCATTGAATATTTAATATTTATATATCTTATAACTGTTATAATAATTATTAATAGAAATTATTTATATATATTTATAATAATATTATATATATATATATATATATATATATATATATTTATATATATATATATATATATTTATATATATATATATTCGTTTTAATAATAATAACTTAATTATTCTATTTATTATTTTACATTTTAAATTTCAAATTGATTAAAGTATATTTTATCAATTCAAAATATTATATATATATTATATATATATATATATATATATATATATATACACATAATTATTTGTTCTTGAATCGTCGAGACTAGTCAAAGATCAAATGCATTTATGAATAATAGTTCAAACAATTTGGAACTCGGTTTAATAGACTTTGCTTATCGTCTAAGAATCTTATAAAGATTAAGTTTAAATTTGGTCGGAAATTCCCGGGTCGTCACACAGAAGGCTTTTGATGCTCGGCCTTGACCTTCAAACAAGTAAGACACTTACTAACATAAGTAGCAATGTCGACTTTCATGTTAGGCCACCAGTAGAATTGCTTCACATCGTGATACATTTTACTGGAACCGGGATGAATAGAATATCTAGTCTTATGAGCTTCATCCAAGACTAGTTCACGGAGATTACCGAAACGAGGAACCCAAATTCTATTGCCAAAATACCATGTACCATTAGCTTTCACTTGAAGTTGGTTCTCAAAACCAATGGGTCCTTCACCTTCGATAAGTGTCGGTTTAATGGCTTCCAATTGAGCTTCACAGATTCGTAAGATAAGATTTGATTTGATTTTCAGGTTTAGAGCACGAACACGTTTAACATCGTCTTTCTGACTAAGGGCATCGGCAACTACATTCGCCTTGCCAGGATGATATTTCAGCTCACAGTGATAATCGTTCAATAACTCGAGCCATCGGCTTTACCTCATGTTCAGTTGTTTTTGATCAAAGATGTGTCAAAGACTTTTATAATCAGTGTACACCGTAAAATGGGTACCATACAAATAATGTCTCCATATCTTTAATGCAAATATCATGGCACCTAACTCAAGGTCATGTGTGGTATAGTTCTCTTCATGTTTCTTCAACTGCCAAGATGCGTAGGAAATAACCTTTTCTCGTTGCATTAAAACACAACCAAAGCCTTGCTTCGAAGCATCGCAGTAAACAACAAAGTTGTCAGTACCTTCAGGTAAAGATAGAATCGGGGCTGTGGTCAATTTCTCCTTCAGAATCTTGAAAGCAGATTCCTGTTCTTCGGACCACTCAAATTTCTTCCCTTTTTGAGTTAGCTTCGTAAGAGGTTTAGAAATGAGAGAAAAATCTTTTATGAACCTTCGATAGTAACCGGCAAGTCCCAAAAACTGGCGAATATGTTTCGCAGTCTTTGGTATCTCCCAGTTTCGAATAACAGCAATCTTAGCTGGATCGACATGTATTCCGTCTCTATCAACAACATGTCCAAGGAATTGTATGGTTTTGAGCCAAAACTCGCACTTAGAAAATTTAGCATAGAGTTGTTCCTTTCTTAAGAGTTCAAGAATCATACGCAAATGTTGCTCATGTTCTTTCTCACTCTTGGAATAGATCAAGATATCGTCAATAAACACAATAACGAATTTATCAAGGTAAGGTTTGCAGACACGATTCATAAGATCCATGAATACAGCAGGAGCATTGGTCAAACCAAAAGGCATAACACAGAATTCATAATGTCCATATCGAGTACAAAAAGCAGTCTTAGGAATATCGGATTCCTTGACTTGGAGTTGGTGATAACCAGATCTTAAATCAATCTTTGAATAGACGCTTGACCCTTGAAGTTGGTCGAATAGATCATCAATACGTGGCAACGGATAACGGTTCTTGATAGTAAGCTTGTTAAGTTCACGATAATCAATACACATCCTTAACGTACCATCCTTCTTCTTAACAAACAGAATAGGAGCTCCTCATGGGGACGAGCTAGGACGAATGAAACCTTTATACAATAGTTCTTGGAGCTGGTTGGATAATTCCTTCATCTCAGAGGGTGCTAAACGATACGGAGCTTTAGCAATAGGAGCAGCACTGGGAGTTAAATCAATTTGAAATTCAACTTGTCGAGGAGGTGGAAGACCAGGAAGATCTTCAGGAAACACATCGGGAAAGTCTTTAACCACTGGTACATCTTCAATACGCTTCTATTTCGATTCAATCATCTTAACGTGAGCTATAATAGCTGGATAACCTTTCATAAGGTATTTGCTAGTTTTAATACAGGAGATGATGTTGAGATTGGAACCACTCTTTTCACCTTGGATGATGAGAGTCTCTCCATTTCCCAATGGAACATGAACATTTTTATCGTAACACATGATAGCAGCATGTAATGGACGTAACCAATCCATTCTGACTACATCGTCAAAAACTTCTGAGCTCGACCGGTAAAAGGTCTATCTTAAATTCCTTATCGGCTAAGATTAAGTTGCAGTTTTTATAGATTTTATCGACTTGCATGATCTTTCCATTGGCTACTTCTACTAATCATTTAGTTTCTAAGGGTTGAGGTTTTTCAGTAAATAAGGTACAAAAATCACTAGACACATAACTTCGGTCGGCACCAGTATCGAATAAAATAGTTGCATAACAATTATTGACAAGATACGTACCCGTGATGACCTCATCCTCATCTCGGACTTCAGCAGTAGTGATAACAAACGCACGACCCTTCGCAGCAGTAGCATTAACTCCAGTAGCGAGATTATCCTTCTTCTTAGTACAGTTAGGACTAATGTGTCCCTTTTCTCCACAAGTATAGCAGGTTGGAGGGGCTTTGGCTGGAACAATAGCCTTATCCATTGGAGGAGTCTTACACGTCTTAGCAACGTGTCCCACTTTCTTACATAATGTACAAACCGCAGTACACTTCCCCGGGTGATGCCTCTTACAATGAATACAGAAAGGATAAGTACCCTTTTAATTCAATCTTGTGTTATCCTCAGGCTTCTTACAATCATTCTGAGCCGAAATTTGAGATGGCTCAAACTTCCTCTTACCATCATTACCCTTGGTTTCAACCTGCTTATTGGCCAACACCCTTCTTCTCTTGGCCAACATCAGATTTTGTGCCATAAGAATCACAGTATCCAGAGTAACCTTCTCGGCAACTATAACATTCCCTTGAACATCCTTGGGAAGACCTTCAATATACCGCTCAATTCTTCTAGCTTCGGTAGGAAACATTTCAGGACATAGAGTAGAAAGTTCCAAATAACGATTGGTGTAGTTCTCAATATCAGTACCCTTGACCTTGAGTTCCCAGAACTCAGCTTCAAGTTTCTGGACTTGACTCCTCGGGCAAAATTTATTGACCATAATGCTTTTGAGTTCGTCCCATGGAATTGTATTAGCATTATCAATTCCTACGGACTTGGCATGAGCAGTCCACCAAGTTAAAGCATTACCACCCAATGAGCTAGTGGCATACTTTACTCGATCGTCATCACCACAGTTACAAATATGGAAAATAGATTCCATCTTCTCGAACCAACGGACTAGTTCGACAGCTTCCTTGGTTCCCTTAAATGCAGGAGGATGACAGTTTGAAAAATCCTTGTAGGAACAAGGTTTCGGTTAAGGATTAACATTGTTAGCTTGATTGTTGCCTTGAGCGGCAGTGAGTAGTTGTTGGAATTGCTCAGTAGTCAAGACGATATTGTTAACAGTAGGTGCAGCTGGACGAACCATGATGTCGCTACATAAGTGGACATAAGTCGGATAAGTTAACAAATTATAGGGTTGAGCAATTACAAGTAGGAATAAGATAAAGTATTAATATCACATGATATAAATAAAACACTTTATTTTATTAAGGAACGAGGCATTAAATAAGCCTTAATACACGATTCGGAATTAGAAATAGTTTTAAGGCATAGCCTTTACATAGATGGATAAATAGGAAAGATAACTAAAGAATATTAAGATTGAAATAATCTTCATATTTCTTCTTCTCATCCTCAAACTGCTTCATCACTTTTTCCATGTTATCCTTCACAAGTTTCTCCAGCCTTTCTGTTTGAGAGTCGAGAGATTCTTGGACAAACTTATCATTTTGCTCATTCTTCCCTTTTTGCTTTTCGTATTCGAGATTGTCATAGAGGTTGGTAACACGACTGTTAATGGCATTGGTGTCGTATTCCCTTAAGTCAAGTTGTTTGTCGACTCGGCTTCTCTCCATTTTCATTCGGAAGTCCACATCCTCCTGGAGATGAGCAAGTGATTGCTTTCCCCAACGAGTGTTACATTCTTCCTCGTACTTTAGGAGCCTTAATTCCTTTCTTAGTTCAACATTTTCCTCCACCAACTTCTTAATTTTGCGGTCCTTCTCATCCATACGGACCTCCACTCTCGCCATGTGGCGAAGCAAACCCTCATACTTAGCAGCATCATTATAAGAAGGAGTCCGAGCTCTCTTCCTTGATGGATCGGCTTCTTCATGATGTTTTCCTTTATCTTCGATTCTCGGAGTTTGATAATATTGAGGAGACCTTTGTGAATTTCGCAGAGTATTTGGACTATAGTTTGGTGAAGTAGGACTGTAAGAAGGACTTCGGACAGGTCTTGATGTTTCAGAGTGTCCAACACCTACTTCGGTAGTAGGGTTGTGAGTTGCCTTGTGGGGCTTGTTAACGATTGAGCTTGACATCCTATCATTAGGAAAGAGACTTTTATTAGAATCTTTTAGTCAAGTTTTGAAAAGCATAAATGTTAAGATTATAGGGCAATCCTAAGTGCTTTAAAGTCTAAGGCAGGAAAGGTAATAGTTTCCTAGATTGCTAAGGCACCCTAGCTAGCAAATAAGGCACACATAAAGATGCAATCTTGGTTCTCTATAATATCCTGGTTATGCTCTGGTACCAATCTATCACACCCCCAGTTAGGGCCTGGGCAAAATGTGACTTAATACCAAAATATACCAACATATTATAATAACGAGAACAATACTAAATGAGGAAATTAACTTTGATGAGTACGCAGCGGAAAATGAAATGTCGTTACAAAGGAATAAAGTAAATGTTTAAATGCAATAGTAAAATATGCGATAATCTCTTGATCCTATGTCCAAGTAGCATCACATAAGCAGTAGATAAGTAAGCTTGAATCAAACAGCACCTGAGACAAAACATGCTAAAGTGTCAACCAAAAAGGTTGAGTGAAGTTCATAGGTTTAACAAAAGTTTGACCGTTATTTTAGACTACGAGATTTAGTTTGTAAAGTTGAGCTCCCGCAGGATCTAAAGTTATGCCAAAGCGTGATATTTAGACTAAACGTTTAAGTTTACCCGATGACAAGTTGTGTCTGTCCTTGTCGGTTTTAATTTCATTATCAAGTAATACAAAGACTTAGTCAAATGTATCGGGGACGTTACTCCCGATAGGCCTACCCCCAATAATTAAGCATACCACAGCAATTAAAAATATCACTTAGGGAACAAGTTAGACTTGATGAGGAGGTTATGGTGGTGATGGGTACCGAAATTTTAAGGGGTATGAGGTTACATTTTAGACACAAGTACAGGGAACAAGTTAGACTTGATGAGGAGGTTATGGTGGTGATGGGTGCCGTAATTTTAAGGGGTATGAGGTTACATTTTAGACACAAGTACCAAACTGTTAAACTATGCTATACCCGACTATGTCCGACTAAGTCCGTACAGTGATATTTTTAATTGCTGCGGCATGCTTAATAATTGGGGGTAGGCCTATCGGGAGTAACGTCCCTGATGCATTTGACTAAGTCTTTGTATTACTTGATATTGAAATTAAAACTGACAAGGACAGATACAACTTGTCATGGGGCAAAGTTAAACGTTTAGTCTAAATATCACGCTTTGGCATAACTTTAGATCCTGCAGGAGATCAACTTTACAAACTAAATCTCGTAGTCTAAAACAACGGTCAAACTTTTGTTAAACCTATGAACTTCACTCAACCTTTTTGGTTGACACTTTAGCATGTTTTGTCTCAGGTGCTGTTTAATTCAAGCTTACTTATCTACTGCTTATGTGATGCTACTTGGACATAGGATCAAGAGATTATCGCATATTTTACTATTGCATTTAAACATTTACTTTATTCCTTTGTAACGACATTTCATTTTCCGCTGCGTACTCATCAAAGTTAATTTCCTCATTTAGTATTGTTCTCGTTATTATAATATGTTGGTATATTTTGGTATTAAGTCACATTTTGCCCAGGCCCTAACTGGGGGTGTGATAGATTGGTACCAGAGCATAACCAGGCTGTTATAGAGAACTAGGATTGCATCTTTATGTGTGCCTTATTTGCTAGCTAAGGTGCCTTAGCAATCTAGGAAACTATTACCTTTCCTGCCTTGGACTTTAAAGCACTTAGGATTGCCCTATAATCTTAACATTTATGCTTTCCAAAACTTGACTAAAAGATTCTAATAAAAGTCTCTTTCCTAATGATAGGATGTCAAGCTCAATCATTAACAAGCCCCACAAGGCAACTCACAACCCTACTACTGAAGTAGGTGTTGGACACTCTGAAACATCAAGACCTGTCCGAAGTCCTTCTTACAGTCCTGCTTCACCAAACTATAGTCCAAATACTCTGCAAAATTCACAAAGGTCTCCTCAATATTATCAAACTCCGAGAATCGAAGATAAAGGAAAACGTCATGAAGAAGCCGGTCCATCAAGGAAGAGAGCCCGGACTCCTTCTTATAATGATGCTGCTAAGTATGAGGGTTTGCTTCGCCACATAGCGAGAGTGGAGGTCCGTATGGATGAGAAGGACCGTAAAATTAAGAAGTTGGTGGAGGAAAATGTTGAACTAATAAAGGAATTAAGGCTCCTAAAGTACGAGGAAGAACGTAACACTCGTTGGAGAAAGCAATCACTTGCTCATCTCCAGGAGGATGTGGACTTCCGAATGAAAATGAAGAGAAGCCGAGTCGACAAACAACTTGCCTTAAGGGAATACGACACCAATGCCATTAACAGTCGTGTTACCAACCTCTATGACAATCTCGAATACGAAAAGCAAAAAGGGAAGAATGAGCGATATGATAAGTTTGTCCAAGAATCTCTCGACTCTCAAACAGAAAGGCTGGAGAAACTTGTGAAGGATAACATGGAAAAAGTGATGAAGCAGTTTGAGGACGAGAAGAAGAAATATGAAGATTATTTCAATCTTAATATTCTTTAGTTATCTTTCCTATTTTTCCATCTATGTAAAGGCTATGCCTTAAAACTATTTCTAATTCCGAATCGTGTATTAAGGCTTATTTAATGCCTCGTTCCTTAATAAAATAAAGTGTTTTATTTATATCATGTGATATTAATACTTTATCTTATTCCTACTTGTAATTGCTCAACCCTATAATTTGTTAACTTATCCGACTTATGTCCACTTATGTAGCGACATCATGGTTCGTCCAGCTGCACCTACTGTTAACAATATCGTCTTGACTACTGAGCAATTCCAACAACTACTCACTGCCGCACAAGGCAACAATCAAGCTAACAATGTTAATCCTCAACCGAAACCTTGTTCCTACAAGGATTTTTCAAACTGTCATCCTCCTGTATTTAAGGGAACCGAGGAAGCTGTCGAACTAGTCCGTTGGTTCGAGAAGATGAAATCTATTTTCCATATTTGTAACTGTGGTGATGACGATCGAGTAAAGTATGCCACTAGCTCATTGGGTGGTAATGCTTTAACTTGGTGGACTGCTCATGCCAAGTCCGTAGGAATTGATAATGCTAATGCAATTCCATGGGACGAACTCAAAAGCATGATGGTCAACAAATTTTTCCCGAGGAGTCAAGTCCAGAAACTTGAAGCTGAGTTCTGAGAACTCAAGGTCAAGGGTACTGTCATAACCCGTCCTTAACCATAAGAACGTGTTAGATAACGTATGATTTCATTGCGAGGGATTGACCTCTATATGCGACATTTTTAAAAGAGAAACTGCATATATTATACATTACAAACCATAACCATTATTTTTGTTACAAGCTTTAGACAATAAAAAGATGATTATCGTTTAGCGATAATCTTCGACTTACAAACTTTACATATAATGATAACAACACGATTTCGAGCATATTTTACAACACAAATCCTTGGGTATGCAGTTTTATTTTTGACACAAATATGCGTACGCAAGATCCTGCTCAAATTCAACATAATGCAGCGGAAGCTTTAGTAATCACCTGAGAATAGACATGTTTTAAAAGGTCAACATAAAGTTGGTGAGATATAGGTTTAATGCCGGCAGCAATATATATATATAGACCACAAGATTTCGTATATAAACAGTTTAATAAAAATATTCTAAGTGGTTGAGCACTTGGTAACCATACTTAACATTTAATCACGTCGCATATTCCCTTTATTATGAAATCTTACTACACCGTACCAAGTGTAGTCACGAAACGAAGTACTGTGCAACCGTTGAATACTGGTCGTCCAGTCCGGTTGGGGTTGTCAGGCCCGATAGATCTATCAACAGGATTCGCGTTTACAATACCGTTGTAAATAACAGTTACCAAGCTACAGGGAAGTATGCCAGTGGTACAACTCAACGTAGAATATATTTTTCAGTTACTTGTGTCCATAACGTAAAACATAAAATACATGTATTCTCATCCCGAAATATTTAGAGTTTAAAAGTGGGACTATATACTCACTTTCGTCTTGAAGATATATATATAATTTGACTTGGTCTCCGGTTGATATCACGAACCTATCCATATATAATATATCAATACCTTTTCTTTTTAAACAAACGTCACATATATATACTTGTTATACTTTTAATACTTTGAATAATTCCTTAGTCCGTAGTTAGCAGTTCGTTGTTAGTAATTCAATTTTAATGGTTCATTTTTAGATGTTTAATATACCCGCAATGAAATAAATAAAACCCCCAACGAAATAAATAAAACCCCATCGTATATGTATTGGTCGAGATTAATCTTGACCCATGGTACCGGTGTTGTCAAATGACGTGTTGCGTACATAAAGTACCGGTGTTGTCAAATGACGTGTTGCGTACAATCATGGGATCTTATGATTAATCTTCTCGTGTTGTTTACGGGTGATCCTGAACCATATAAAATTGAATTATAAGTACATATATATAAAATATCATGTTAACTTAAAAAGATGTGATTTATTTAATTTTTTTCCCAATTATTTTCGTGGCTAAACTAGTCTTGGATATCCGATTTTGTTTCGGTCATAGTTTCTTCGTTACAACTCCGTTTTCGTTGATTCAACTTGCCATCTCCTTGGATCGAGTCCCTCTTTAAGACTATGAACTGTAAATACCTTAGTTTGTATTCAAAATCACACGGCATAGGTCAAACTTTAGTGAAACTTATGAAGTTAATCATTTTCCATCATGTAAACAACCTCAAATGATTATTTTTCTAAAAATACTTATACTTTGAGTTAAATCATGAAATTTTTATGTGTTATCATATTCATAGTAAAAATCATTTTTCCAGAAAATAAACCTCCAATTCAAAGTTTAAGATGGTTTTTAATTATCCAACCCAAAACAGCCCCCGGTTGCACTCCGACGTCGTAAATTCAGTTTTTAAGGTGTTCTTTGAAAAACCAAGTTATACCTTGTTAAGTTAGCATATAATTAAGATATGTTACAGGTCTTGAAGTATTTTAAAAGTTAAGTTAGAAGGATCTATTTAGTTTGCGAACAAGTTTGAAATCATTCAAACTATGTTCTAGTTTATAAACTCTTATATATATAGCTTTAAATATATGAATTGAAAAAGAGTTGAAGTAGAGTTTTTACCTCAAGTTTAAAATGTAAAGTTGCTGGAAAGAAGTAGTAAAATAAAAGTTGAGAGAGTTCTTGCAAGTGTGTGTGAAAATTGGAAGTAAAATTTGGAAAATGAATGTGTAAAAATGAGTTAGAAATGGTGCTTATTTATAGGCTTGAAAATTTGGTTTTTAGTGAAAATATCTAAGATAAGTTAAAATTTATTATGTCATGAATGACATATTATTCCAATAATTGAAGATTTCTATTGGTATATACCAATAGTAAATACTTCTAGAAGCTGTGTATAGTACCCTAGATATACGTATAGGATTATTGAGGAAACGGAACGAGAATTCAAATATAACTATCTTTCGTAAATATACTTATATTGTTTTATGTATAAAATCCCTTTAAAAATGATTAAATACATTACTTATACGATATATGTATAAACATTATAAATCATCAGTATTTATGTCAAATAACGTTACGTAGGTTATTGTTTTGAAAACTTAAGTTAGTAGTTTCAAAATATACTTATGACTTTTTGTTATTAATACAAAATGAGATATTAAAACATCCTTAGATCATGTTAAATATGTATGTATAATTATCATATATTGTATAGTTCGTGATATCATCGGTCAAACTAGACGGTCAAACGTTGTGTAAAACTCTTTTCAAAAACATAAGTCTCAACAATTTGGATTGCTTATCATGTTGGTAAGGTTTAATTTATGTAAATATTAATCTCATAAGTATAGAACGATCGGAAAAGTGCGGGTCGTTACAGTACCTACCCGTTAAATAAATTTCGTCCCGAAATTTTAAAATTGTACCTATTTTGCGTCATCGAGAAACAAGTGTGGATACTTTTGTTTCATCTGATCCTCTCGTTCCCAAGTAAACTCAGGACCTCTTCGAGCATTCCAACGAACCTTAACGATTGGTATGTTGCTCTGCTTGAGCTGTTTAACTTCACGATCCATGATTTCGATTGGTTCTTCGATGAATTGTAGTTTCTCATCGACATGGATTTCTTCAAGAGGAATGGTGAGGTCTTCCTTTGCAAGACACTTCTTAAGGTTTGAGACGTGAAAGGTATTGTGTACTCCGGCGAGTTGTTGCGGTAACTCGAGTCGATAAGCTACCGGTCCAATGCGTTCGATGATCTTGAACGGGCCTACATATCTTGGGTTCAGTTTACCTCTTTTACCGAAACGTATTACACCTTTCCAAGGTGACACCTTTAGCATAACCATGTCACCGATCTGAAACTCTAATGGTTTCCTTCGGACATCGGCGTAGCTCTTTTGGCGACTTCGGGCTGTTTTCAATCTCTCCTTGATTTGTACTATCTTTTCAGTAGTTTCATGTATGATCTCGGGACCAGTTAATTGTCGATCTCCTACTTCATTCCAACAGATAGGAGATCTACACTTCCTTCCGTACAATGCTTCGAATGGTGCAGCTTTAATGCTTGCATGATAACTATTATTATACGAAAATTCTGCTAACGGTAGATACTTATCCCATCCGTTTCCAAAATCGATCACACATGCCCTGAGCATGTCTTCAAGAGTCTGAATCGTTCTTTCACTCTGCCCGTCGGTTTGCGGATGATATGCGGTACTCATATCTAAACGAGTTCCTAGTGCCTCTTGCAGTGATTGCCAGAACTTTGAGGTAAATCTACTATCACGATCGGATATAATGGAAATAGGTATTCCATGCCTTGAAACAATTTCCTTTATATACAATCGTAATAGTTTCTCCATTCTATCCGTTTCCTTTATAGGCAAGAAATGGGCAGATTTGGTAAGACGATCAACAATCACCCAAATGGTGTCGTATCCCCAGGCAGTCTTTGGTAACTTCGTGATGAAATCCATGGTAATACCATCCCATTTCCATTCTGGGATTTCTGGTTGTTGAAGTAACCCTGATGGTTTCTGGTGTTCTGCTTTGACTTTGGAACAAGTTAAACATTCCCCAACATATGTTGCAACGTCTGTCTTCAAATTAGGCCACCAATAATGCGTCTTAAGATCTTGGTACATCTTTCCAACTCCAGGATGTATCGAATATCTTGTCTTATGTGCCTCGTTCAATATCAACTTCCTTAATCCACCCAACTTCGGTACCCAAATACGATTTGCAAAATATCGAATTCCATCTTCCCGCATAACGAGTTGCTTCTCATACTTCTTCATTATTTCATTTCCTATATTTTCTTTAGTAAGTGCTTCTCGTTGAACTTCTTTGATTTGTGAGTTGAGATTCATGCGAATTTTTATGTTCATCGCTCGTACTCGAATTGGTTCTCGTTCCTTTCTGCTTAGTGCGTCAGCCACCACATTCGCTTTCCCGGGATGATAGCGAATCTCACAATCATAGTCGTTTATTAACTCGACCCACCTACGTTGCCTCATGTTCAGCTGTTTCTGATCAAAAATATGTTGAAGACTTTTATGATCAGTAAACACAGTGCATCTAACCCCATATAAGTAGTGTCTCCATATCTTTAACGCAAACACGACTGCTCCCAGTTCTAGATCATGCGTCGTATAATTCCGCTCATGAATCTTCAATTGTCGAGATGCGTATGCAATAACTTTCTTTCGTTGCATAAGAACACAACCAAAACCTTGTCGCGAAGCGTCACAATATATTTCAAAATCATCGTTCCCTTCAGGTAACGATAAAATAGGCGCCGTAGTTAACTTCTTCTTCAGTAATTGAAATGCGTTCTCCTGCTCCGAGGTCCATTCGTATTTCTTCTCTTTTTGCGTTAATGCTGTCAACGGCTTAGCTATTCGGGAAAAATCTTGAATAAACCTTCTATAATAACCGGCTAAACCCAAAAATTGGCGTATCTGCATTGGTGTTTTAGGAGTCTCCCATTTTTCAATGGCTTCAATTTTTGCTGGATCAACCTGAATTCCTTTGCTACTAACAACGTGGCCAAGAAATTGCACTTCTTTCAACCAGAAAGCACACTTAGAAAATTTAGCGTATAGCTGTTCTTTTCTCAACAACTCTAATATCAACCTTAAATGCTGCTCATGCTCTTGCTCACTCTTGGAATAGATAAGAATGTCATCAATGAAAACGATAACAAACTTATCTAAATACGGACTACAAACTCGATTCATGAGGTCCATGAATACAGCTGGCGCATTCGTCAATCCAAACGGCATGACCAAAAATTCGTAATGACCATAACGTGTCCGAAAAGCAGTTTTCGGAATGTCCTCTTCTTTGACACGTAGTTGATGATAGCCCGATCTTAGGTCGATTTTCGAATAAACACATGATCCCTGGAGTTGATCAAATAAGTCGTCAATTCTCGGTAGTGGATACCGATTTTTGATAGTTAACTTATTTAATTCACGATAATCTATACACATCCTAAAAGATCCATCTTTCTTTTTAACAAATAGAATCGGAGCTCCCCACGGTGAAGTACTTGGTCGTATGAATCCATGATCCAGTAATTCTTTTAACTGACTCTGAAGTTCTTTTAACTCGGACGGTGCAAGTCTATATGGAGCACGAGCCACTGGTGCGGCTCCTGGTACTAAATCTATTTGAAATTCTACAGATCTAAATGGAGGTAATCCCGGCAACTCTTCCGGAAAAACTTCAGGAAAATCTCTTGCCACAGGCACGTCGTTGATGCACTTCTCTTTTTCTTTCTTTTTGACTTTATTAACATGTGCTAAGATAGCATAGCACCCTTTCTTCAAGCACTTTTGAGCTTTCAAATAACTAATGAGTTTTAGCTTTGAGTTACCCTTCTCTCCATAAATCATCACCGGCATTCTATCCTTACAAGGAATGCGAATTGCCTTCTTGGCACACACAACTTCAGCTCCTACTTTGGACATCCAGTCCATGCCGACTATTACATCAAAACTTCCTAATTCTACGGGTATTAAGTCAATTTTAAATGTTTCTCCGGCTAAATTTATTTTACAATCACGGCAAATTTTATCGGCTTTAATTAGTTTACCATTAGCTAACTCAATTATGTACTTAGCATCTAGAGGTAATGATGAACAATTCAATTTAGCGTAAAAGCCTCTACTCACGTAACTTCTATCGGCACCAGTATCAAATATAATAGATGCGGATAAGTTATTAATGGTAAACGTACCCGTAACAAGCTCCGGGTCTTCACACGCCTCTCTAGCATTAATAACAAATGCTCTTCCACGTGCAGATCCATTATTCTTCTCTGGATTCGGACACTGGCTCTTATAGTGACCTTGTTTTCCACACCCATAACAAGTAATGGTAGCCAAAGCAGTTCTATTTGCATTGGTGGCAGGAGTCTTGGTACCATTTGTATTTGTAACGAGAGCCCTACAATCTTCAGCAAGATGACCCTTTCGATTACATTTGTTGCATACCACATTACAGTAGCCAGAGTGATGTTTGTGGCATCGGTTGCATAAAGGATTTTGTCCTTTATAACCAAAGCTTAAACCACTACCCGCACCTTGCGTGATTTCTTGTTTCTTAAAAGATTGTTGTTGGTTACCTCGATCATAATTTCCATTCCACTTTCTTTTGTTACCTGATACCTTCACATCAGTATTGGATACTTTCTTATCCATGATGACCTGATCCATTAGCTCGTTTGCCATGGTTATAGCTTCATGAATTGTCTGAGGTTTCGATGCTGTAACATTTGCTTTGACCTTTTTGGGCAAACCATCTTTGTACATTTCAATCTTCCGTTCTTCGGTTGGAACCAATTCAGGACATAGCAAAACTAATTCCATGAATCGCTGATTGTAGTTGGTGATTTCAGTACCAATAACCTTCAGACTTCGTAACTCATCTTCCAACTTCCTAACCTCGTTCCTTGGACAATATTCGTTGATTAACATTGTTTTGAATTCTTCCCACGGAGTATCATAAGCTACATCTCCTCCTACAGCCTTCACATAATTTTTCCACCACGTGAGTGCACTATCTTGTAAAGTGCACGATGCATACTTGGTCATGTCCTTTTCAACACAACCACTGATTTTAAACACAGTCTCCATCTTTTCTATCCACCGGGTTAAACCGATTGGTCCTTCTGTTCCACTGAATGATGAGGGCTTGCAAGCTTGAAAAGTTTTGTAAGTGCACCCCACACGAGGATTTGGGTTAACTGCAGCACCTCTTGCAGCCTCGACCCATAACATTCTGTCGTTCACTCGTTGATTGATGAGTTCCTGGATTTCTTGTTCCGTCATTCGGTTCAATTGCGCCATATTCTTCTATAAGAATGAAAAGAAAATAATTATTCACATGGAATATTATAGATGTAGTGTATATTTACAGTACATTATAGCTTATTAATAATATGAACCAGGTATTATTATAAAAGCCTTTTCTTCTTATTAGCGTTTTATAATTATATCTAGGGTAGTACCTACCCGTTAATGTCCATACTTAATAGCTTAGTACAGAATCAATTACTACCATCTAAATAATACTTAACCATGGAAAATTATTGCATTTCACACTTCACTATTTTACATATGCTTATCTTATATCGAACATTAAGCAAACCACACCAATAATATTATACAAAACATTATATGATCCCATGGTTTAATACGGCAGCGCATCGTTTGGTCTATTTTCTAGGACGTTTAGGTTCAAGGAATGGCCTAACGCTTATCCTAGCTGTCTGCCTATATTTTGGCTGTGGGGCTGAAGAACTGGATGCCGGGACAGCACGAATAGGAATAGCGGGAATAGGGGTGGTAGTGTCTAGTGGAGTTGGTGCCACATCATCCTTACTAAACTCGGGATTTGAATTTTCTAATTCATTAGCCTTTCGTTTCTTTCCTAGTTCGAACTCGTCTTTTGTAATTTCCTGTATTTCTTCCTCGGGTTCACTTTCCTCCTCGGGTTCACTTTCCTCCTCGGGTTCACTTTCCTCCTCGGGTTCACTTTCCGGGTTCTCTATAGTCGGTTCATCCGGAATTTGTGAGTCTTCCCCAAAGATATTATTTTCGTCATCGGATAGGTTAATGACTGGAACACCATCTGAAGATTCTGGTTCGGAGTCGCTGAATGTGATAACAAGTTTTGAGCCCGACATCTATCATACAACAACTAACCCATTAGTACTACATAATATTTACATATAAATTTTAACCAACAATGATAAGCAATGGTTTTTAAATCAGACCCGGTCAAAGTCCAGACTTACTAATGTATCCTAACGACTTATCGGTTAGACACACTAATGCAAACCTGGTTCGCTAAGACCACCGCTCTGATACCACATGTCATAACCCGTCCTTAACCATAAGAACGTGTTAGATAACGTATGATTTCATTGCGAGGGATTGACCTCTATATGCGACATTTTTAAAAGAGAAACTGCATATATTATACATTACAAACCATAACCATTATTTTTGTTACAAGCTTTAGACAATAAAAAGATGATTATCGTTTAGCGATAATCTTCGACTTACAAACTTTACATATAATGATAACAACACGATTTCGAGCATATTTTACAACACAAATCCTTGGGTATGCAGTTTTATTTTTGACACAAATATGCGTACGCAAGATCCTGCTCAAATTCAACATAATGCAGCGGAAGCTTTAGTAATCACCTGAGAATAGACATGTTTTAAAAGGTCAACATAAAGTTGGTGAGATATAGGTTTAATGCCGGCAGCAATATATATATATAGACCACAAGATTTCGTATATAAACAGTTTAATAAAAATATTCTAAGTGGTTGAGCACTTGGTAACCATACTTAACATTTAATCACGTCGCATATTCCCTTTATTATGAAATCTTACTACACCGTACCAAGTGTAGTCACGAAACGAAGTACTGTGCAACCGTTGAATACTGGTCGTCCAGTCCGGTTGGGGTTGTCAGGCCCGATAGATCTATCAACAGGATTCGCGTTTACAATACCGTTGTAAATAACAGTTACCAAGCTACAGGGAAGTATGCCAGTGGTACAACTCAACGTAGAATATATTTTTCAGTTACTTGTGTCCATAACGTAAAACATAAAATACATGTATTCTCATCCCGAAATATTTAGAGTTTAAAAGTGGGACTATATACTCACTTTCGTCTTGAAGATATATATATAATTTGACTTGGTCTCCGGTTGATATCACGAACCTATCCATATATAATATATCAATACCTTTTCTTTTTAAACAAACGTCACATATATATACTTGTTATACTTTTAATACTTTGAATAATTCCTTAGTCCGTAGTTAGCAGTTCGTTGTTAGTAATTCAATTTTAATGGTTCATTTTTAGATGTTTAATATACCCGCAATGAAATAAATAAAACCCCCAACGAAATAAATAAAACCCCATCGTATATGTATTGGTCGAGATTAATCTTGACCCATGGTACCGGTGTTGTCAAATGACGTGTTGCGTACATAAAGTACCGGTGTTGTCAAATGACGTGTTGCGTACAATCATGGGATCTTATGATTAATCTTCTCGTGTTGTTTACGGGTGATCCTGAACCATATAAAATTGAATTATAAGTACATATATATAAAATATCATGTTAACTTAAAAAGATGTGATTTATTTAATTTTTTTCCCAATTATTTTCGTGGCTAAACTAGTCTTGGATATCCGATTTTGTTTCGGTCATAGTTTCTTCGTTACAACTCCGTTTTCGTTGATTCAACTTGCCATCTCCTTGGATCGAGTCCCTCTTTAAGACTATGAACTGTAAATACCTTAGTTTGTATTCAAAATCACACGGCATAGGTCAAACTTTAGTGAAACTTATGAAGTTAATCATTTTCCATCATGTAAACAACCTCAAATGATTATTTTTCTAAAAATACTTATACTTTGAGTTAAATCATGAAATTTTTATGTGTTATCATATTCATAGTAAAAATCATTTTTCCAGAAAATAAACCTCCAATTCAAAGTTTAAGATGGTTTTTAATTATCCAACCCAAAACAGCCCCCGGTTGCACTCCGACGTCGTAAATTCAGTTTTTAAGGTGTTCTTTGAAAAACCAAGTTATACCTTGTTAAGTTAGCATATAATTAAGATATGTTACAGGTCTTGAAGTATTTTAAAAGTTAAGTTAGAAGGATCTATTTAGTTTGCGAACAAGTTTGAAATCATTCAAACTATGTTCTAGTTTATAAACTCTTATATATATAGCTTTAAATATATGAATTGAAAAAGAGTTGAAGTAGAGTTTTTACCTCAAGTTTAAAATGTAAAGTTGCTGGAAAGAAGTAGTAAAATAAAAGTTGAGAGAGTTCTTGCAAGTGTGTGTGAAAATTGGAAGTAAAATTTGGAAAATGAATGTGTAAAAATGAGTTAGAAATGGTGCTTATTTATAGGCTTGAAAATTTGGTTTTTAGTGAAAATATCTAAGATAAGTTAAAATTTATTATGTCATGAATGACATATTATTCCAATAATTGAAGATTTCTATTGGTATATACCAATAGTAAATACTTCTAGAAGCTGTGTATAGTACCCTAGATATACGTATAGGATTATTGAGGAAACGGAACGAGAATTCAAATATAACTATCTTTCGTAAATATACTTATATTGTTTTATGTATAAAAGCCCTTTAAAAATGATTAAATACATTACTTATACGATATATGTATAAACATTATAAATCATCAGTATTTATGTCAAATAACGTTACGTAGGTTATTGTTTTGAAAACTTAAGTTAGTAGTTTCAAAATATACTTATGACTTTTTGTTATTAATACAAAATGAGATATTAAAACATCCTTAGATCATGTTAAATATGTATGTATAATTATCATATATTGTATAGTTCGTGATATCATCGGTCAAACTAGACGGTCAAACGTTGTGTAAAACTCTTTTCAAAAACATAAGTCTCAACAATTTGGATTGCTTATCATGTTGGTAAGGTTTAATTTATGTAAATATTAATCTCATAAGTATAGAACGATCGGAAAAGTGCGGGTCGTTACAGGTACTGATATTGAGAACTACACCAATCGTTATTTGGAACTTTCTACTCTATGTCCTGAAATGTTTCCTACCGAAGCTAGAAGAATTGAGCGGTATATTGAAGGTCTTCCCGAGGATGTTCAAGGGAATGTTATAGCTGCCGAGAAGGTTACTCTGGATACTGTGATTCTTATAGCACAAAATCTGATGTTGGCCAAGAGAAGAAGGGCATTGGCCAATAAGCAGCTTGAAACCAAGGGTAATGATGGTAAGAGGAAGTTTGAGCCATCTCAAGTTTCGGCTCAGAATGATTGTAAGAAGCCTGCGGATAACACAAGATTGAATTATAAAGGTACTTATCCTTTCTGTATTCATTGTGAGAGGCATCACCCAGGGAAGTGTACTGCGGTTTGTGCATTATGTAAGTAAGTGGGACACGTTGCTAAGATGTGTAAGACTCCTCCAAAGGATAAGGCTATTGTTCCAGCCAAAGCTCCTCCAACCTGCTATACTTGTGGAGAAAAGGGACACATTAGTCCTAACTGTCCTAAGAAGAAGGATAATCCTGCTACTGGAGCTAATGCTACTGCTGCAAAAGGTCGTGCGTTTGTTATCACTGCTGCTGAAGCCCTAGATGAGGATGAGGTCATCACGGGTACGTATCTTGTCAATAATTGTTATGCAACTATTTTATTTGATACTGGTGCCGACCGAAGTTATGTGTCTAGTGATTTTTGTACCTTATTTACTAAAAAGCCTCAACCCTTAGAAACTAAATGATTAGTAGAAGTAGCCAATGGAAAGATCATGCAAGTCGATAAAATCTATAAAAACTGCAACTTAATCTTAGCCGATAAGGAATTTAAGATAGACCTTTTGCCAGTCGAGCTCAGAAGTTTTTGACGTTGTAGTCGGAATGGATTGGTTACGTCCATTACATGCTGCTATCATGTGTTACGATAAAACTGTTCATGTTCCATTGGGAAATGGAGAGACTCTCATCATCCAAGGTGAAAAGAGTGGTTTCAATCTCAACATCATCTCCTGTATTAAAACTAGCAAATACCTTATGAAAGGTTATCCAGCTATTCTAGCTCACGTTAAGATGATTGAATTTAAAGAGAAGCGTATTGAAGATGTACCAGTGGTTAAAGACTTTCCCGATGTGTTTTTTGAAGATCTTCCTTGTCTTCCACCTCCTCGACAAGTTGAATTTCAAATTGATTTAACTCCCGGTGCTGCTAAACCTTGCACTTTAATTTAGCTTAATAACCCTTAATTATCCAAGTTTATTTATTTTAATTACACAAGTCTTTTTAGTTATTTATTTACTCACAAAAGTTATTATCTTATTATTTTTATTAACTTGTACAAAGTGATTTATCGTATTTTATAATTCTTAACGCTTAACCTTTATCGATTAAAGTTTAATTATTAAGTTTAATTGTTTTATTGGGCATTTAATAAGGAAAAGTATAGAATGGAAAAATGAGAAATATAAAATGGAAAAATGAGAGTCGTTATAAATCTTTTGCTCGTTCTCCCAATTAAATCTTACATTCTTCCTCATCAACTTGGTTAATGGAGAAGCGATTTTAGAAAAGTCTTGGATAAACCGTCGATAATAACCGGCCAATCTGAGAAAACTTCGAATTTCCGTTGGTGTAGTAGGTTGTTCCCAACCCTTTACCGCTTCTATCTTCCCCGGATCTACTTGAATACCTTCTTCATTCACAATATGGCCAAGGAATTGCACTTCCCTTAGCCAAAATTCACACTTGGAGAATTTAGCATACAACTTCTCCTTTCGTAACGTGTTTAACACCTCGTGCAAATGATGTTCATGTTCCTTCATACTCTTGGACTAAACAAGTATGTCGTCAACGAATACAATTACCGACTTATCCAACATAGGTTGGCATACTCGGTTCATAAGATCCATGAATGCCACAGGCGCATTTGTAAGACCAAAAGGCATCACTAAAAATTCAAAATGCCCATAACGAGTTCAAAAAGCCTTCTTCTCAACAACTTCCTCAAAGACCCATATTTGGTGATAATTGGACCGTAAATCAATTTTAGAAAAATAAGTCGCGCCTTGGAGTTGATCAAATAAATCATCGATCTGAGGCAATGGATAACGATTCTTGATTGTCACTTTGTTCAACTCCCGATAATCAATGCACATACGCATACTACCATCTTTCTTCTTCACGAATATGACCGGAGCACCCCATGGCGAAGCACTCGGTCGGATAAAACCCATCTCAAGTAACTCTTGGGTTTGGTTTAACAACTCTTGCATTTTCGTTGATGCTAAGCGATAAGGATTTTTAGCAATGGGGGTAGCCCCCGGAATCAACTCAATGCGAAATTCAACTTTCCTTTCAGCCGGAACACTCGGTAACTCATCCGAAAAAATGTCTTCGAATTCGTTCACCACCGAAATATCACGAATGAATGGAGGCTCTTCGCGAGTATCAACTACATGTGCGAGAAAAGCCATGCCACCGCCCTCAAGGAGCCGACGTGCCCGTGCATATGTGCATAATGGTACAAGTCTTCTCCATTTCTCACCATGAATAATTAATTCTCCCCCACTTTGGGTCTTTACCAGGATGAACTTCTCGTGACATGCAATATAGGATCTATAACGATCGAGCCAATCCATACCAACAACGATATCAAACTCACCCAAAGTCATCGGGAAAAGATCGATTTTAAAGGTTTCGGCACCAAACACAACATCACAATTTTTACACACATCAACCCTAGCATCGTCTTACCATCCGCTATTTCGAATTCTACCAGATGATTTAACTTAGCTAGCGGTTTATTAAGCTTAGGTACAAACTTGGGAGACACAAATGACAAATTAGCACCACTATCAAATAGTATCCTTGCCGGATTAGAGTTCATGAAAGTACCTGAGACGACTTCATTTGATTGTTTGGCTTCATCATTGGTCATCAAATAATTTTGTCCCCTACCCGTACCCGCCGCCTTCTCTAGCTTTTTAACTTGATCCCCACGCGACTCGGGACACTCCTACTTCCGGTGTCCTTTGTAACGACCCAACTTTTTCGACTTATATTTTGTGCTCTACACTTTCACGAAACTACATATTTGAGTGTACTGAGCTATTTTATGCTCTGGGATCTTTATTCATGATTAATTACTCTTGTTAATATCTTACAACGTGCTATTAAATGCTTAATCACTTAACTTGATCCCCGAATACTTTTACGACCGTTAGTGTCACTTGTCTTTTGAAACGAGCAATGTACTTGGTACACGTTAGACTTTTGTCATAATTGGAACATTATGACTACGTAATACTAATTGTTATTTTCTAATGACAATTACTATGCTCGATGGTTTATTAATTACGCTTAGTGTTTACTAATGCTCACTAGTTACCTTAATGGACTTTTACCATAATGGACTTCCATGACCCAACCTACTCAAGTAATGGACTTATTTAGTATACTAATTAATGGACTAATTAGCCCATGAAACATAAGACAAAAACCCATTGGAATATAAGACAAGTATTAAGCATGCTTGTGTACTACAACTTACAAGTTTTAACATTATGTCCCATGCCACCCAACATTAGCCTACACCACCATGTACTACCACCCATGCCAAGCAAAAGGTCCCCCCACCCCACCTCTCCTAACCATCGGCCTATGTACCACCCCACCACCACTTTATTTTTTTTTAAACTCTCATCTTATTCTCATTTTATTTCACAAAAACATACACAACATTTCTCTAGTTTTTCTCTCTAACTTTTCTCTCTAAGTTACTTGAAGAACTTGTAAGTTCAAACTTCATTTCTTCTTTCTTTTCTTCTTTAAATTCGTGAACCATCATCATCTTTTATCATTCATGGATTTTGTTTTTGTAACTTAAATCCTTATGTTATCTTGCAATCTTTAATCACTTGTATGATAAAGAAGCAAGAACAAGGATCAAAGCTTTGTAGCTTTTGGTTCTACATGAAACTTGTAATGATCTAAGGTACAAATACTTTAAGATCCTTTTTATGTTCAAGTATTGGAACTTTAAAGTTTATTTTATGAAGATTCAAGCTTCCAACTTGAAATCACTTTATGTAAAGATTCCAAGCTTGAACTTGTTTATTTCTAACTTTAAATCTATCTTTTATGCTTATGAAATTCGATTTATATATGTTACTTGGTCAAAGATTTACTTGTTAACTTTGATCTCATGTATCTTGTAACCAAAGTCTAACTTTGAATGTTCAAGAACAAGAAAGTTTAAGCTTCCTAGTTTATAACTTTCACTCATCTAAAGTTGATCTAAGTTATGTAACTTATGGTCATCTAACTTGTGATGACCCGAGAATTTCTGACCAAATTTAAACTTAATCTTATCTGATTTCGACACGATAAACAAAGTCTGTAATATTGAAATCTCAAAAATTTTGAACTAGGTTCATGTATACATTTGACCTTTGACTATTCCCGACGATTCACGAACAAGTGTTGTAAATATATATAAATTTATATATAATTAAATAAATATAAATGAGAGTATTGATAATAACAGAATATAAATGAATCATTAGAATTAAAATGTAAAAATGATAAATAAAATAGTTAAGTTCTACTAGGAGAAATATATACATAAATATATACATATATGATATAAATTTATATAAGAATATATATATGATTTCTATTTATAATAAGTATATTGTAAAACACATGAAGTGCAATAAATTAAATATAATTACAAATTGAATTATAGTTATTATATTATTATTACATTCATTATTATTATTATTATTATGATTATTATTATTATTATCAGTATTATCAATATTATTGAATTTATAAATTAGTATTATTATCATTATTATAGTTACTAGAAAATAACACAAATTAATTATTATTATCATTAAGAATATTATTAATATCATATTTATGATTAGTAACAATATTATTATTATACTTGTATTATCATTAGTTAAAATATTAAGGGTATTATTATTATTACCCTATGTATTAAAAGATTAACTATAATATATAAATATATACATATAAGTATAAGAGGAATATAAAAAAAATATATATGCAGGTATATAAATATTGAAATATAATCAGATATAGAAAGATACATATACAAATGCGTATTACAACAAATGCAGATAGATGAATATATAAAATACAGTTTATATAAATATAAATATTGATTAGGTACACAAACAGCTTTCTATCATTCTCAAACAACAGGTAATTTTTGCTTTTTGTCTGAATCAGTACAATTTGATTCCAAGATAATCACAGACTTTAAAATCAGTTACACATTGTAATCAATCTGTTGCTTCTTTATTTTTATTTTTATTTTATTTTGATCGAACAGTTCATGTTCCAAGTGGTTAAATGTTGACTTCCAGTAACAATACGAATATATTATGATCAATGTAACTGTATTCAATCACATTATGTACACCCATACTCCAATTCGTAAAAGAGGGAAACCAAGAAAACCCAGAACAACAACTACTATCTCTGTTCTTTCACTTTTCAGCCAAATTTCAAAATCGAATCAATTTTAAAAATGTATAAATGTGGTTTTGTTAGGAATCCTCTACTCGTACTTCCTGTAAAATTTCAACCTCCAATTGTTTATATCGATTACGAATTTTTGAGTCAAAGTTTCAAATAAAAAAAGTCAACATATTTCCAATCGCGAAATTCATAGTTGTATCGATGTTTCAGATGCAATTGATGATTCCAAAAGTTTATATGAATGATTTCTAACAAATTTCATGTTGTAACAATTATCTAAAACAATCTCAAAAGTGAAAACATTTTTTTTTTCTTCATTCTTGTAACAGCGACGGCAGTGGCTGCCATAGGGATTTTTTTTTTTTTTTAAACATCTCTTTTTAGTATTTGTGATTGTTTACAAGTTGTAAGAGAACCCACCAATTCGTTATCTTGAGTATTAAAGTTCCATGGTTGGCTAGATTTCATGAAGAAGAAGAAGGAGAAATTAGAAAAAGAATTACGGGTTATATAGTATTAGTCTTGGGATAATTCAGATAAACAGAAACAGCGGAGTGGTCAAGAGTGTTAGCGGGTTAACGAGAGGTCGAGGGTTCGAGCCCGGCGTGTGGCAGTTTTTTTTTTTTATAAAAAGCTTAATTGAGGTAGTTTCAAGTCTAAAATTATTATTATTATTATTATTATTATTATTATTGATATCATTATTGTTATTTCTATTATTAGTAATTAAAATTGATTATAAATACATATACCAAAATTTATAATATAATTGTTATTTTTTTGCCAATAATGTTATCAATATCATTATTAGTGTTATCATTAAATATTATTATTATTATTATCATTATTATTAATTTTATCAGACTTCTATCAATATAAGTGTCACAAATATTATTATGATTAGAATTTACTAATTGATGACATAGGAACTCTAGTCAATTGGTTAGAAATTAAACACGAAGATTGTGATTATTATGACTATGAACATAAAAGCTTTAATGTTATTGTTGAGATTAAGATTATAGAAATCTTGAAAATAAATATTATTATTGATAGAATTATATTTAATAGTATCATTTTTATTAATATTAATATTATTAGTATTATGATTAGTAAAATTTCTATAAAAGTTTCATGTTTATTAACTTTACCATTATTGTTAAAAATATTATGTTTATAAAAACTATCATTTTATCCTATCATTATTCATTATTATTATTAATAAGATTATCATTATCAGTGCTATTAATAAAACCTATTATCATTACTAAAAATTTATTTAAAGTTATCATTAAAACAAAAAGTATTATGATCAATATCATTATTATTAAAAGTATTATGAATATAAAAATAAAAGTTTTGAAAATATTATTATTAGGATTATAAGTATATATTAACTATAGTAATAAATTATTTTAGAGATATTCATATATATAACAATTTATGTATTTTTTTTATAACACGAAACAGATATACATAAACATTAATATACCTATAAAAATGTTAATCAATTGAATGTATATACAAATTAAAAATATATGTTATTAATATAAAAATGATGTAATTAATAAATTTATATATATATTCATTCGAATACGATTATATGTATTAATAAATATACAAATGATATAGGTTCGTGAATCCGAGGCCAACCCTGCATTGTTCAGTTTTTCAAAGTCGTCATATGTATTTTTACTACAAAATACAGTATTGTGAGTTTATTTGAATCCCTTTTACTCTTTATATTTTTGGGCTGAGAATACATGCGCAACTTTTATAACTGTTTTACGAAATAGACACAAGTAATCAAAACTACATTATATGGTTGAATGATCGAAATCGAATATGCCCCTTTTTATTAAGTCTGGTAATCTAAGAATTAGGGAACAGATACCCTAATTGACGCGAACTCTAAAGATAGATCTATCGGGCCCAACAAGCCCCATCCAAAGTACCGGATGCTTTAGTACTTCGAAATTGATATCATGTCCGAAGGAGGATCCCGGAATGATGGGGATATTCTTATATACATATTGTGAATGTCGGTTACCAGGTGTTCAATCCATATGAATGATATTTTGTCTCTATGCATGGAACGTTTATTTATGAGAACTGGAAATGAAAATCTTGTGGTCTATTAAAATGATGGAAATGATTATTTATGTTAAACTAATGAACTCACCAACCTTTTGGTTGACACTTTAAAGCATGATTATTCTCAGGTACGAACGAAATCTTCCGCTGTGCTTTTGCTCATCTTAGAGATATTAATTGGAGTCATTCATGACATATTTCAAAAGACGTTGCATTCGAGTCGTCGAGTTCATCAAGATTATTATTAATTCAATTATAGTTAGATATATTATGAAATGGTATGCATGTCGTCAACTTTCGATGTAATGAAAGATTGACTTTTCAAAAACGAATGCAATGTTTGTAAAATGTATCATATAGAGGTCAAGTTCCTCACGATGTAATCAACTGTTGTGAATCGTTTATAATCGATATGGACTTCGTCCGGATGGATTAGGATGGGTCTCTACATAACTTGTTAAAACAAGAGTTCATAAATTTGTGTTCATTTTACTTTACAAGATCTAAGTTTCATAACTTATGGTTTTGTAAAAGTTGAAAATCTAAGTGCTATGACTTAGGGTTTCACCAAGAACATAAGATCTAGACTTTTTAGTCTAAGGTCTTTAATACTTAGCTAAGATCTAAGTTCTATAACTTAAGGTCTTGCTTATTTTGTTTGATTCAAAGTTTATAGCTTAATAGAACTTGTACTTGCGTCGAAACTAAGAACTTGATGTAACTTTGGTTCATCATCTTGTTTAAACTCTTAAATGAGTTGTGTTTTTATTTCTTAGTCTTGACTTTGTGTGTTGATGGTTAAACCTTGTTTAAAGTGATGATAAAACATCAAGAGTTGTACACTTGAGGCTTATACGCATCAAGGATGAGAACCGTGATGAGCATCAAACACCAAGAAACCCACCGGAGCACTTGTTTGCTGTTTTTCAGGGTCTGATCAGACCCTTGAGCTGCTGGAAAAGTTTATTTCCAGATAGTTCGGTTCGAGTAGATGACTTTTTGTTTAAGGCTCTCCTAAATCCGATATACGGTTTAGGATTTATAGCCTCCCGAAAGTCACTACGCCTTTGTAACGTTGTGCTGAAATTTCTGACCTACTCGCACTTAAACCGTAGCCACGGTCAAACAAAGACGAGTTAGGTTCTGAAAATTGGTCAGACGTTAGAGGACTCACATACGGAGCCTTGGCCACTGACTACGCATCTTTTCAATTTGTATAGAGGTCGTAGCAGCTGAACGAAGTCAGCCTTTGTTTCGATCTCTATTCTTGATTGAAAACTTACTTTACTTTTTACGTACGATGATGATGATGATGATACTTAAGACTTAACTTGCATACTTTTAAACCTTTGGGAACGATTTACTGAATTAGTAACTTTTGACTTAGGTTGATGACCTTTCGGACCGACTTACTTGCTTACTTTTTCGTATCGACTTTTACTGCACTTTCACGGTGAGTTATAGCTCCCTTTTTACATAACTATTTTTGGGACTGAGAATACATGCGCTTTTTATGTTTTACTTACTAGGAACGAGTACTTAAACTTTATATATGTGTGGGTGATATAACGGCATAAAATTTCCCCTTAGCTCGGTAACGTTTAGTCATTGGTTTTTGAACCGGTGAACGCGAATCTTAGATATGGATCCATAGGGTTTGACATCCCCACTCGGGCTAGTCGCGCTAGCATTTAATGGGTGTTTAATACTTCGTAAACTTACGCACTCACCAAGTGTACTTTTAGGGGGTAATATTACGTTAAGTTAGTTACCGGGTGCCCACGGATAAGCATATACTTTATTATACTGATTTGAAATACTGATTTGAAACGCTGGTTTGAAGCACTGAAATCTCGTGGTCTACATTACATTACTGATTACAAACAAACTATAGCTCACCAACATTCTTGTTGACTTTTTAAGCATGTATTTCTCAGGTGCTTAGACGTTGTTACTTCTGTTGTTAGACTTGCTGTTATAGTCTTGGTGTTATAGACTTGTTGTTACAGACTCGCTATGTTAGACTTCCGCTGCATTGTTTAGAGATGTCTCAAGCATGTAACTTTTCATTTTGCACTCACAACTTATGTTATTTACGAGCTATGGTTTTGTAATGACCTTTGTGTCACGTACTTATGTTAATGCTTTCTATTCATAGAAGCACGTGATCTTTGTAAAACTTTTGACGTTGGTAAAAACGTTACTTTTTCAAGAATGCAAAACTTGTTTTAAAACAGCATATAGTGTTGTAACCGTGTAATGATCCTATTGTTGATGATCCGTACACGTTGATTTTGTACGGGGCGTCACATCCTTCTTTTTGGCAATTAAAACATGTGAGTTTGTTTGTTGAAGATGGGTTCGGGCAATCACGGGCCATATGACCCTTTTGCCCACAATTGTAACACGCAAAAGAAAAACCCCCAGAAGTACTTTTCTTCACACTTCTAACACTCTCGGCCGCACTCTTGCTCTTTTTGTTGGAATGACTTGTAGCTTCAAACTTTCTTTTGCTAAAAGTGAAGTCACTCTTTTTCGGAGCAAGGGACTCGAAACCTTTAGCGACATTAAACAACTCATCAAAAGATTTCACTGAAACCCTACTAATCTTCTCTTGAAAGTTGTCATTCAAGGTTCGATAAAAATCTTCCATCAACATATGATCATTACCGATATACTCCGGTCAAAATTGGGTCTTTGATAAGAAGGTAGACTTGAGAGTGTTCAAATCCATTGACCTTTGCTTCAAGGCATGCAACTCATCCTTTAGCCTCGAAAGATCGGCCGGAGTTCGGTACTCCTTAAAGAACTCCGTCTTGAATTCATCCATGTCAAACTCATACTTTGCTCCTCACCGTAAACTCGAATTTTCGCGTCCCACCATAACTTCGCATCACCCCTCAACATGCTACTTCCGTACCTCGTCTTCTTATCGAGAGGGCATTCACTAGTGCAGAAGGCCCCCTCCATATCGGAGATCCAACGAGTACTCTTTAGTGGGTCTCTTTCACCATCACAGGTGGGAGGTTGAGAAATTTTAAAGTTCTTATAGAGGAATTCTCTCCATCCCACGTCACTCGAGTCAACTTTGGCATTCACACCTTGAGGTTTACGGAACCTCTTATCAAACTCCTCTTGGATGATAGCTCTCATTTGCTCTTTTATCATATCGGTCACTTGCTCGTCAACTGATTCTTGAAAAAATTTCTTGACATTCGCAAGAAAATCCGCGTTATGTTTTGCCAAGATGGCCTCCACCTTTGCCGTGAAGTCACCTTCGACACTCGGACTTCCATTATCATGACCGTTTATCATCTTCTTGCTATAAAATGGAATTGGTTAAATAACCAAACACATGAAAACGATTTACACACCACCCCGCCCCATCTTGCTCAACACTCGTAGCACATCACTTTTTTGACACGATTTGCACCCGTAACAATGGTAGCTAATCATTGTTACGCGAACACGTCGCATTAACTCGCTAGTACGACAAATATCTTGCCCGATGATTGCAAACACAATACAATATAATCATCACATAGTTAGTATACCTACGCTAAGGCACTAACCAATCCCGGTCTGACCCGCATCCTACAAGTCCCGCATAAAACACACACACAATAAGTCTAAGTCTAGGCACCTATCTCAAGTCGCCTAAATCCCTTAGACCATGCTCTGATACCACTTTTAACGACTCAACCCGTTATAGACACCCAAACTTTTTTTTTTTGTTAAACATTGATGTCAGCACATAGGCGCGACGCGCCTTTCTTAGCCGCGGTGCGGCTCTCAAGAATTGCAGAAGGTCAGCCATTATCAAACATCTGTTACCGGATTACACTGTTTCCCGCAGTGCGGCAAAGTCACCCGCAGCTCGGCCTCACCTGGGGTCTGATTCTGATTTCAGCATAATGCATAAGTCCCCCGAATTTACAATCTTTAAACATGTTTTAACTCAAAAGACTCCCCACAACATAGTTAAAGTAAGTTTACATGTTTTCATCCATAATTCAAGTAATTTATCAACAGGGCCTCATTCGCCCAAATTACAACCCAAAATATAAGTTTCTACCCGACAAGTTTAAATGTCAAACAAGACCCGAGCATGGTGTTTAGGGTTAAACTACCCAAACCTAGGTCAAACTTCAAAAGCAATCTTCTAGCATAATCAAAGGGGATACCCCTAATCCGCAAGCTTACCCTTGCCCTTATCGACACCGGAACCTAAAAAGAGTAAACAACGAGAGGGTAAGCAAAAGCTTAGTGAATGAAATAATTATACACATACATATATAATATACTTACTTGCAATCACTTACACATTTACTGCATACATGCTAGCAATCTAATTAGCATATCATCTCAAAGTATGAAGGTAATAATCCCCAATACCATAACTAGCATAACGAATAGCATATAGTCGATACAATATAAAATGCTAAACTACAACACATAACCATCGGCGTTCACAACATTCGTTAGTGTACTTAACACCGCATATAACTAACCTCTGGGTGGTGTCTTAACACCGCGACTAGCCCACCCTTCACGAAAATGTGGTGTCTCAACACCGCGACTAACCCACATTTCATTAATCCTGGAGTGGTGCCTTAACACCGCGACTAACCCACTCATCACGTAAAAATGCGATGTCTTAACACCGTGACTATCCCACATTTCACGCCGCACAAATAAATACATTATATACATACATGTATAATTATTCCACTCACCTTTTAGCCGAAGAGTGAAGGTAAGCAAAATAAGCTCCCCAACCGTCAATGCCATTTACCTATTACATTAACACAAATCAACACACATCTAAATGGAACCTTCGACCCGCCCAAATAGACAGTGCAAAGGTTCACCATTTGCACTCACAATGCCACTCTTAGGCCTAAACCACCAATAATCACTAAAGCTAGTGACCATGGCTTTAATTCACCCATTATACATCATTAGGTCATTAAGTTCATGCTAGTGAGTCTCACAAATCACCTTTCTCTCGCTAACTCTCTCTCTCTCTCTCTCTCTATCTACTTGAATATGAAGATGATAAGGTTGGTGAATGGAGTTAAATGAGTCCCAACAGCCTTTTAGTGGCCATAAATTCGGCCACATGTGAAAAGTCAAAATTACCCTAGCTATCTTTTAATTAAAAGAAGAAATCAGCAACAGCACGATGCCGCGCCGTACCTCAGAAGGCCGCGCCGCGGCTCCAAGCACAAACTGATACCCGCCAGCTTTTATACAATTTAGGGAGATTTTACATTATATACAATTTAAGTTTCGGGTCTTACACGTTGTCGGATACATAGTGCGTTTGTCAAAGGCACAACGGTTGTAGTAAGGTAACCTACGATATGGATTCCGACAGCCGCTCTTTCATAAGGGAAACTCTGACAGAGATACGTAGTACATGGTTGGCCCTGAGCTATGCATGTGTAGTCACTAGCATTTAAACACTTTAAGCATATGAGGAGGCACAACGGTTGTAGTACTCTATGCCTCTGCCGTGTATGGCCATGGAAGCTAATCTCCAGTGCTGATACAGTACATTGCACTATAATGCGGTCTCAAGCATTGCACCCTGCTTGAGGGATTCGTGGTTAATTAAGGAATTGTTTGTTTAAAACCCATAAAGGATTGGACCGTTAGGATAAACGGACGTTGTCATGGAGGTTACTTTGTAATTTGGCCATGGTGTTCTTTATGGTTCTTCTCTTTTGATCAAGAGCCTAACTGATTTAATAGTCCAATCATTAACGAAAATGTCGAAAACACGTCATGTCTCTCAGATCAGGATACCTTATATCTTTGCTTATACTTAAAAAAAGTTTAGACCTTAAGGATCGTTAATATGTCACCTCACCGGCGGCTTCATCTTAAATCCAAGATAATTTTTATTTTTCGTCCAAATAACCACTATGAACGTCTAGTTCATAATGGTAGACGAACATAAATGAATAAATAATAATTGAAACATAATTAAAGAGAATCAGGAATATAAAAGTAAAAGTACCTTAATTAATTTAAAGAAACTTCAATTGAATTAAAAAGATGTTGATTACAACTTGAAAGAAAGCTTAAAATCCTAAATAATTCGTAACTTTTCATGACTAAACTCTATTTATAGGTATCTGACATACAGCCTAGCCGGAGGCTAAGATAGGTCTAGCCAGCGGCTAGGAGAGTCGGTTAATAATCTCTCCACGTTTAACTTGTTCTTCAAGCACATGATACCGCCATTCTGCAAATCTGGCCGACGGCTATATGTGATCCATCCGGCGGATCCACTAATTGATATCTTATACAGATTCGTTTCCTTATTTATCTATGACTTGGGCTTTACGTACAAGAAATAGTATCTTAGCCGTCGGTTTTAAGTGGGTTAGCTGGCGGCTCTGACATTTTTTACTTGAGCTCCAAGTTCTTCGGTTTCTGGCTTGATTTTCTTGAACATTCTAGAATCCTTACTCTAGTCAGCGGCTCTGGTGTCTCACAGCCAGCGGATCCAGCTGCTTTTCTACTTTTTTTCATGCTTTTGTCCTGTTTAATCACATTTTCTAAACAAACACATCAAAATAACTTTTTACAAGAATTATTAACTTTTTGATATAAAAGTATTATAAATAGATATGTTGTTTATATACCAATATACCGCCTTAAATTGTATGTAAAAATATGTTTAATTTGGGCGTTATCAACCTCCCAATCTTACGAGTGAAGGCTCACTCGTGCGAGTGACCAAGAACCAGCAGCTGCTGCTGCCATGACAGGTTTCAACCCAAAAATCACTATTAGCTCACGAAGCACGTACAATATATATAGATCACTTATCAAGAATTAAACAACACAAATAACTCAAAAACAACAAGATCCAAGCTACTTTATGCACACCACCCATTTACACCCAAAAAACCCAATTACACAAGGATTCAAATAAGATTTAAGCAAACAAACCTAGATGTCAACTCTAGATGATGCACGAAAACATGTTCTAAACTTGAATAACTTCAATTCCACACTAGATTCACTTAGGGTTTGAGAGGGCGACAAAAACTAGGTACAGTTTATTTTAGAAGTTTCAAGAACTGAAGATATGAAACAGATATCATACACTTTAATGGGTTTAAAACTCATACCCCACAACACATGGGTATTTATCAGTTATCTGATATCTTATATACTTCATTAGGCGGCCCTAACGGAGTTCAATTTAAATAAACGAACAAATTCTGTGACCCTTGTCACAAACTGGTTTTAACCACATACTCATTTAATAATAAACATATTATTAAAATAAAAGCATATAATAACACAAAAACAAACTTAAGGGCATATTCGTCATCTTGCGTCTATCCCATTCATCAGTCTGTTACAATAGATTGAGAGTTTTTAACCAAATTAATGAGTTTCATGGGCTTTGGAAATGAATGGGTTAATTTGATTCGATCATGGTTATCATCAACTTCGATTTCTATTTTAAAATGTATCGCCAACTGACCAATTCTTCCCCAAGAGGGGTGTTAGACAAGGGGACCCTCTTTCCACCTTTTTATTTATTATTGCTAGTGATGGTCTAAACTTTCTCCTCAACAAGGCTATTAAAAAAATCTATTGAAAGGCGCTGAGGTTGGAAATGACAAAGTTATTGTATCACACTTACAATACGCAGACGATACAATCATTGTCGGAAAATGAAATAAATCAGAGGTAAGAAACACTTTAAAAATACTAAAATGTTTTGAAGATCTTTCGGGTCTAGAAATAAAGTTAAATAAAAAGTTGTGTCGACGGAATTGGTACTTCAAAAAAGGAACTTAGTGACTTAGCTTCATGGTTTGGGTGAAAGTAGAGAACTTTCCTTTTCAAGTTATATTGGTCTTCCAATTGGTGCAAATTTAAAATTACAAAATAACTGGAAGACCATTCTCGAAATATTTAAAAAAAACTAGTTGACTGGAAGGCAAAATCTATGTCTTACGGAGGAAGATTAATCTTAATTAAATCCGTCTTGAGCAGCCTCCCTCTCTATTACTTCTCGCTTTTCAGATCTCCCACGAGTGTTTTAAAAATACTCGAAGGAATGTGTCGTGACTATTTCTGTGGGGGTCTTTTGACTTAAAAAAGAAAGCTTGGGTAAAATAGGATCAAATTTTACTACCTTATGAGTCATATTGGTTCTTTATTTCAAAAATTTGACACTTTGGTAAAATGGTGGTGGAGATTTCTCACAGATAATAACTCTTTTTGGGCACGCGTAATTAAAAGTATATACGGTCAAAGTGGTGGGTTGGGATGTATCTCCCACATAAATGATCAAAACTTAAAAAAATTAAGTGGAAGAACTTGGTACAACATCATATAAGTCGAGCACACCTTAAACAAGTTAATGTGTGATATTTCTAATGCGTTTGTTAAAGTTATAGGCAAAGGAAACGAAACGAGCTTTTGGAACGATAAATGGTACGGTGAAGCCTCGTTAAAGGAGATATTCCCGAGGCTATACTGTTTGGACTGTCAAAAGGAAGCGTTGGTTGGTGATCGTATAAAGTGGGAAGATTCAATAATTTCATTCAGTTGGAGCAGCAGCCCCTCGAGGTTGAACGCGTACTGATCTCACAAAACTCATACACTCACTAAAATGTTACCCATCGTCCGGAAAAAACTAACATAGATGAGTGGACTTAAATCAACAACAATGGCCTATATTCATCTAAGTCACTTATGAACATACTCAATGAGGTATCTGGTATCTAGTGTTAATCGTTCAACTGCAAATCCAACCCTTAATAACTCATTGTTACCACAAAAAATTGGTATTTTCATGTGGTGCGCAAACCAATATAGATAACCGGTGTGAGACGAATTAAGCAACAGAGGTATTGATTTGAATCGATTAGATGCCTGGTATGTGATAACGGGATTGAAACACTTCAACATATACTTATCAACTGCTCAAAAGCAATTGACATTTGGGAAAGAATCCGTAAATGGTGGCATCTAGATCATTTAAACATCTCGGGGCTGTCAGACTTAGTATTGGTAAGAACTCTAACTTCAAAACATCTACAGGTTCATCCATTTGGAAAGCAATAATAGTATGGATCACGAGTTATTATATTTGGAAAAATCGAAATGATCATGTTTTGGGAAAGATACTCTAAGCTGCCCCAAAATAGTTTCATACATCCGATCTAAAAAAATTTGAATGGATTACGGTTCACGTGAAAAAAGAATATAAATTGACAAAGTTGGCTAACAAATTCGAGGATTTTCGATATCAATCCGCCAACCAAAAAAGGAATTGGTTAATTCTATCTCCTCTCGAACTCCCAACTGTATCTATATGAATATATAATCGACAGGTTTTATCACATAGTCTCAGTTGTCTTTCACGTCTAGAGACTAGATGGGGTGGATGACGGCTAGTATTTTATGGTTGAATTTTCAACACTAGCACCAGGGCCGGCTAAGGCTATGGGCGAAGCGGGCGACGGCCCGGGACATCACGCGGTTAGGGGTATCATTTCGAAAAAAATTATTAATACCCATAGTTTAAACCACATAAAGATATATGTTTGCGTAACTGTTCGGGGGCATTTTATAATCATTTAGCCCGGAGCATGTAAAAAACTTTGACCGGCCCTGACTAGCACTGATATCGTCTATGTCCCAGCTTATCTTTTCAAGTCCCGTCCCTATCGTGGAGGTTAATTGAGGGTCTATGAGCATTTTCCTGTCCAGCTTATATTAATGTGAATAGGCCATGTATCTAATCTGTATAGCTTCCTGTATTACTCAGTGTTCTGTTAATCTGGTCCTTTGAGGGTTCATTATGTAATTGCTCTATAATTATACATATATTTAATTGTGGTAAATGGTGTCAACCTATGATTGGTTGAAACCATGCGTTAATAGTAATTCTTTTCTTTTTTCTTTTTTTTTTTTAAAAGACAGGATTTGCCCAACACCCCCAAACCACCAACTCAATATCATCCGGATCCCCTGACCCGCTCCACCAACCTGACCCGAATACCCGCTACTGTAGCTGCTACTGTAGGTACGGTACCTTTTTTTTTTTTTTCTTTTTTTCCTTCGAAACCAACCCGCAGCGAAAGCGCGGGCCAAAAAACTAGTTAATAAAATTCTTTGTTGGTTATTCAAAAAAAGAAAACAAATTAAAAATTAAAATATTATGCAGTACTTTATTAACAGATTAATAATATTGATATAATTGATATAATCATAATCATAAATGTGTTTCATAGCATATATAATTCAAACGATAATTGCTATATATACATATTATTATGCAGTATTTTAAATTAAATTCTATTTCAATCATTTAATTTTGCTAATATAACGCATTTATGATAATTATATCAATCAAAATTAATTGCTATTCAATATTTTCCAATTAAACAATATAGCCTACAAACAATTTACATCTATATAAGTCTCCTCAATTCATTTGTTTCATTCACCTTTCATTTTGTTATCTTAATTAATCAAAAAGTAAGAAGTCTTACAGTTACCATGAAGATGTTCAAACCAATCTTTGCATTCTTCATTATATTCAATGCATTTTATGTCTCATTTCTTCATTGTAAGTTTAAAGATTTAATCGATTAATTCTAATGTTGTGTTTTTATGGAGAATGTAACATTACCAAAATTGTATTGATATAATTTTTGTATTAGTATAGTTAATTAATCGTATTTTATGAATTTCATGTAGGCACAAGAACTCAGAGCATTAAGCATGAAACCAATGGTATATTGCCGTCAAGCCAACCTTGGTTTAAATGCGACCATTACCCCAACGGTTTTGGAGGCACAATGTGGTGTTGTTGTTCTGATAAAAAATTTTGTCAGCCTACTCAAGCTGAATGTATCACTGGTTGCGCAGCATTTCCTCCAGAACCTAATTGTCAAGCATAAAATTAAAATTAGAATTACTTAAGAAATATTATCCAATTTTTCGACTGTGTTATTCAAATTTTTGGACGGTGTAATGAAATTATTTAGCACTTAATTGTCGTCCAAAACATTCATATCCGTGTATGCTTTATCAATTGAGATGTGAATAAATTTGCTTTTGAGCATTTGAAATAATTAAAAGAAACATTATCCAATTTTTTGTTATTAGTTTCAATGCAAAATAAAAATATTTCAACAAGGATCTGTGATTGATATCTATATTATTAGGCCCGTTTCTTTTGGACTTTTTAAGCTTAATTGAGGGGATAGATTTTTCGGTAAGATTTTAAGGTGTTTCTTTTGGACTTTTTAATTGAGTCCGACTGTCCAGAAGACTTTACCACAAATTCCAAAAACCATCGTGTTCCCCATACAGCTACTCCTTTCCAATACTACCTTCTCCCCTCTTTCATTTCACTTGATTCACAATCTATGTTTCGAATCTCCTTCAACAGTTCAAACGATTCATATAAATCACTTGATTCACGATCTATGTCATTGATCTGACGAATCGTCGACCGTCGTTACCTAGTCCGGCACCATCACCACACGTTCGCATACCCTCACTACTTCTCCAGCGACCTTCACACTCCTTGGAACTTGAAGTCCATCACGCTTTGCTGTCCCGATGTACTAGCGTCGAAGCCTAATATCACTTATATATATATTTTTTTTCATAACAACTTATGTGTATCATTTTCTTGTAACTTAGAGAAGTTTTTCTATGGAAAGGGGTTACTTGCAATTGGAAATGTTCTTCTTCTGATTGTAAATATAGTGATGAATTGATTTTGTGGTTTGTGTAGCTTGACATCAGAGTTGTTAATCGGTGTTGATTTTAGTTAGAAAATTTACAGGTAAGAGGAAGATGATTGAAAAATGGGATTAGGACAAAATAGTCATTTTTGTTATTAATCCTTTTCATTCATCCTAAAAAAGAAACATCTATTCATTTTCATCTTACTCCATTCTACCTTCTATATTCATAATGTCATCTTTATCCATATTGAACTTAATAGAAAATAAAGTAAACAGCCCCAAGTTGAGTTGTTGCCTTGAGCATCCGTCTCCCTTGAGTGTTGAAGGGTTGTTTATTATAGCCTTTCGAATTGAAACCCGGCTTGCTCCAGCCCCAAAGAACCACTCACTAGCTAGCCGGACTAGTGATGGCCTATATAGACCCTTTCGCACCAAACGCAACAACTGTCTTCCAAATCAAAAGAAAGACGTTTATACAAATCAGAACCAACCCTGGAACGACCTTAACATGTTTGATAATAAATTACGAGTACTCCGAATAGAAAAGCTTGATTAAACAGCCCGTTTGGATCGTGTTTGAACATGTAGTAAACTAAAAACTTACAACCAAACAACTATGTCAAGTGCAATTGGGACAATTTATGTATACAACCAAAATTCACAAGACTTGATGATGCTCGTACAATAAGATAGACAAAAATAAGCATATGATATTGCATATCGATAATTATTAAGTAGTGACTTCCTTCTAATCTAGGGTACGAGGAATGATTGTCTACACTCTACCTCCCCCATACCCTACATTTGTGGGATTGGGTATTGTTGTTGTTGTTGTAGAAGGCCAGTATGATCTTTATCACCTATTTATTGTAATTAGCAGACTTACTTAGAGCCTGATATGTAATTTAGCAAGATCTTGTAATGCTTCATAAATCACCACAAAGTAGGGGTGTTCAATATTTGGTTTCAAACCGATTCATCCGAAAACCAAACCGAAAATAAAAAACAAACCAAACTTGAATTCAGTTTCTAGTTCGGCTTCGGTTCGGTTTTAGATTTGTGCTCAATCGAATTCGGTTTAACCAAAAACCAGATTCAAAGAATAATATATTAAATTATAAACATTTATATAGACAAGGTGATTTTAAATCAAAATTCGAATTCAAAATCGATTTGTTATGATTATTTTGTTAAAGTAATGATTTTCTTTGATTTTTCTGTTTAACCGAAACCACCGCAACCAAACCAAACTCCGATTCAGTTTTCAGGTTCAACTTTGGGTTTGAAATTGAATTTGGTGTAGGTTTCGATTTGTGGTTTTGCTTTCAAATTTTTTAAAACATAAAACCGAACCGATCAACACCCCTAAAGGCACAAAGTAGAATACTGAAGAAAAATTAGAAACTAGCGAAAAACAATCAAATAAATAAAAGATTGTCAAAAGCAGTGTTCTCATTGAAGTATAATACCAAAGTCTAACAGGGTCACACAACGCAACGAAAACACTAAAACCCTAATTCAATATAGAGATAACAGAGTACCAGAA
This sequence comes from Rutidosis leptorrhynchoides, assembly GCF_046630445.1. NCBI lineage: Eukaryota > Viridiplantae > Streptophyta > Magnoliopsida > Asterales > Asteraceae > Rutidosis > Rutidosis leptorrhynchoides. The sequence goes on along the minus strand of NC_092335.1, from coordinate 546,904,104 downwards.
ACTTCTACCAAACCAAAAATAAAATCCAAAATTTCTTATAACCGTAAATAAAAGACAATAAACGAACCATATGAAGCTCCCTCAATCCTTCTTTTCGACTGCAGCTTTCTTCTTCGATGACGCCTGTGAATACAAAAACGTTCCAAAAATAGCAATGGCTGATCCAAGTGCATTCAAAGGCCTAACAGGATTTCTAAAAACCAAAACAGTAGAAACGATCACAACAACCCGTTTCATTGTATTACCAACCGAAAAAGTCAATGGGCTAATATCATCAAGTGCTTGATAAGATGATTGATTATAAAGATGATAAAACACCCCAGAAATCATCACCCACAGATAAAAAGTCGACGGATTACCAATACTCGCAATCGCTTTATGGTAACCAGGAACCCATTGAGACCCTTCAACAAAAATAGCAACAGGAAACAGATAAAAGAACGAGAGAATCGTAATCCAACCATACAAATTTAGACCATTCACTTGCTTAAAGTTTTGTAAACTCTTTTTTGAGTAAATGTTTCTTAACACGAATCCAACGTTACTAATCATAGCACCCCATAATCCACCAAGATTAAAGGAAACTTCAGTAACAGCAGCTAAAGAACACCCCATAACAATTGGTAAAATTGATAGCCAAACAGATATAGGGTAAGTATCACCTAAAGCAGATGAGAATACAACAGAGAAAACAGGCTCTGCTGATTTGATAACATGAGTGAATGAAACAGCAACTTTAGAGAATGAAACACAAGCAGAAATATGACCAATTGTGTGAAATAGTGCAGGGCCTAATAAAGCAATAATAAAAGACTTATCAATTTTAGGGCAAGGTTGAAGCTTTGTAGCCCAGAGAACCAACATCCATACAGAGCCAACAAACAGCTGAAATGAAGCAAGAAGCCATGGATATGGGAATATATTTAAAGCTTTCTTATTGTAAATATTGAAAACAATATTTTGAAAATACCAAAACCCAAAAACAATAGCAAGTTGCAGAGTCTTGTTTGACTTTTTTTCAACTTCACCATCTGGGGTTAAATCTTGACCAGTTTCAGATGCTGATTTAGCAATCAGTGAAGTGGTGGGTTTAGCCCCAAAATCCCCAAAACCATATGGGGTCTTGAAAAAGTTGCTTGATTTACAGATCTGAGAACTGGGTTGGTTGTTGATTTTGTTAAAGATTGAATCTTTAACCCTAATTTGATGAGAAAATGAAGTTCTTGAAACAAGATTAGGGCTGTTCGTTAGATACTTATGATGGGGTTTTGACAAAGTGACAGATGATGAAGGAAGCAGATTCAACAACATCATTTTGAAATTGAAAGAAGTAACAAAGATTGATGAGAAAGGGTTAGGGAAAGAACCCTTTCAACCAGAGTGTTTAAAAGTGTTGGAATGTAGCGGTCTGAAGGTAAGAATTAATTTAGTTTAATATGTTGAGCACATGTTAATCAAGATTCGGAAAAATAATATCGAGGTCAGATTTGGGAATATGCTTGTTTGGGCCTTTTCAGTTTGACTTATTGAACTACACACATTTGGGCCACCAAAAATATCAGATTTTAGAGGTGTATTATACAACTCTCACTTTTTCCCTCTGAATTTACCAAGTTGTCCTAGGGTTTCAATGTCATATTATTTGCATCATCATTAGGGTTGTTATCCATTTCGACAAACGAACTAAACATTTATACTTTTATTTAATGATGGTGTGTATTGTTAAAACTCTAATATTATATAAAACCCTAAACATAACCCTATACAATAAGTACTAAACTCTAATACTATTTTATATTAAATATTAAAATCTAACCCTAATACTAAACTAATAATATAAACTTTAGGTAATAATATTAAATGGTGACAATTATAAAGTTATAAACTAATTAGAACCTAATTAAGAATTTATAAAAGTTAGGGACTAATAAATAAATAAAATGTAATTAAATAAATGTAACCTTAATAATAATAATAATAATAATAATAATAATAATAATAATAATAATAATAATAATAATAAACTATAAAATATATATATATATATAATTTACATACAAACAAAATATGCCGATTATAAAATAAAAAAAAATGCAGATAATTAATAAATGGGTCGGTCATTTTTAAGGGGAAGGAAATAAACTTGATCCTTAAACTTCTCAAATCCTAATTAGATCCTAATGCAACTCTTTAAATCTTCAAGTAATTTGAATAAGATTAGGAAACCTACACAACTATATAAGGCATCATGTATTCCATAATAGTCACCACAAAAATAAACCCTACAATCTTGCAAGTTAGTCGACTAAAATAGCTGCAGTTTTTCTTCTCTTGTCGACTAAAAAGAAGTCCCAAAATTCCTCCTGCATTCGTAAACCATCACCTTCAAACCTGCTGTTTTCTAGCGACCAAAAACAGCTTTCCCCAGCCTCCAGCAATTCGCCAATCAACCCCCTATAACAGCCCTTCAAGTGACCATCAAAGCAGCCTGTTATCTTGTTGCTAGTCGCCTGCAAAACAGCCCTCCTAATCGCCACTCTTACAGCCTTTGTAACAACCCGTCCTTATCCACCTGGACGAAGTCATCAACATTTGGTCCCATTGCGAGGCGTTGACTTAAATATGCCATGAACGACTCCAAGTAATATCTCTAAATTGAGCAAATGCACAGCGGAAGGTTTCTTTCATACCTGAGAATAAACATGCTTAAAAGTGTCAACCAAAAGGTTGGTGAGTTCATAGGTTTATCATAACAATCATTTCAATATCTTAATAGACCACAAGATTTCATATACACAAACGTTTAATAAAAAATATTCTAAGTGGTTGAGCACTTGGTAACCATACTTAACATTTAATCAACGTCGCATATTCCCTTTATTATGAAATCTCACTACACTATACCAAGAGTAGTCACTGAAACGAAGTACTGTGCAACCGTTGAATACTGGTCGTCCAGTCCGGTTGGGGTTGTCAGGCCCGATAGATCTATCAACAGGATTCGCGTTTACAATACCACATATAAATAGTAGTTACCAAGCTATTAGGGAAGATATGCAGGGTGGTACAACTCAACGTAGAATATATTTTAAGTACTTGTGTCTATTTCGTAAACATTTATAAAAGCAGCGCATGTATTCTCAGCCCAAAAATATATATTGCAAAAGCAATTAAAAAGGGAGCAAATAAAACTCACCATACTGTATTTTGTAGTAAAAATACATATGACATCATTGAACAAATGTAGGGTTGGTCTCGGATTCACGATCCTATATCAATTATATATATTAAAACATATAATCATAATCGAGCAAGTTCCTACATTATTATTCATTGTTATTTTAATAAAGTATATGTTTCATTAATAACATAATTAACTATATTTATTTTATATACTTTAGGTAAATAATTAGTATTTATTATAAATATATTAATATAAATATATATTTTTATATAATATTTATTTGATAAAATATGGTTAATAATAATAATAATGATAATAATAAAAATGATAATAATTTTAATAAAAATGGTAACTTTAATACAAATGATAATTTTACTAATAATGATATAATAATAATAGTTTTAATAAAAATGATAATTTTAATAAAAAAATGAAAGTTTTAATAATTTTAATTATAATGATACTAATAATATTAATAATGATAACAATAATATTAATAATTCTAATAATGATAATAATAATAATAATAATAATAATAATAATAATAATAATAATAGTTTTTCATAAAAATGATACATTTAATAATAATAATAATTTATTTAATCATGACTTAATTATAATTATATTCATAACTATATCTATATATTATCTTAATCGTAATCGTGCATATAATTAATCTTTTCGGTTGTAATTACCTTCAATATGATCATAACCATAAATTATATCTATTTTTATTTTTATCATAAAACCTAATATTAATTATTAATAATAATAATAAATAATAATAATAAATAATAATAATAATAATAATTAATAATTAATAATTAATAATTAATAATTAATAATAATAATTATAATAATAATAATAATAACAATACCTAATATAAAGAGCTCGCATTTTATTAGGGTTCCCAAAACAACAAATCGATAACCGAATACAATTGCAGAAGAAGGATACGGTTTAGGGTTCTTCGATTCATCAATTAAACCGATTAATCAAGAAATTCTCCGATGTACAGTAGGTTATTGGTTCATCATCATTATCGTTCGAGTATTATTCCACTCGAATAGCAATTTATCAACAACAATCTTCATTGTATCAGGATTATCATCTTATCCTCCTTCATCGATTGTATCAGGTAATTGGTTCATCAATTGTTCGAATAGGTAAATGATTCGTTGATATTTTCTTAAATTAGTCATCCATTTGTATACAATCTGTATATTTTTTTTTTTTTACTAAATTGAAATCAAGCTATAAATAAGGGTTTCCTTGATGGGTTTGGTGATGGTTGATTATAGTTGATGAATTACTTGTGATTTTGATCAATAATTGTGGTAATTAAAAGTAGTTTATTCGAACAGCAGTTAAGGGTTGGTGACTGCTTGAACAGAACAGGAAATGGTAGCAGTAGATGTCTAATTGTGTTGTTGTTTTTTTGAATATAAAAAGAAATGAGAGTCCATTGTTGCAGCTGTAATTGTAGCTGTAGCAGCCTTGTTTCGTAGTGGTTTTGATGGTGGTTTGAGCAGGAAACAGAAATACCAATATTGCAGCAGTTATCTAACATTAATAGTTCAAAGGTAATGGATTTTGATAGTTTTTTAGAAGTTGATAATGGTGTTTGTTTGTGATGGCAGCAGTAGCAGAACCATAATGGTTTAAATGGTGATCATAAGTGAAGAAAGTGAAATGGGTGTTTTCAGTTTATTCATGGTGGTGGGATTGGGTTAGAGGAGAAAAGAATAGCAGTCTTAGATTGTAACAAGCCTTGTTTGCAGATTCGGTTATTGCAGGTACAGCAGCAGGTTGTCGAATAGCAGAGATTTTTGCAGCAGGTTGTCGAATAAAGGTATATGTAACAATTTATGATGACAGGAGGTGATTGGTTGCAAGTTAACACAGAACTAGGTAGCAGCAGCATAGTGATAGAAATAAAGTGATGGTTTGATGTTTGTAAATGAATGTTTGCAAGGTCTGTATACAGGATAAGAGTAGTAGAAGAGAAAGACAATGTGGCTGTAGGAGGTGGTGATTTAAGGAGGTCCGATGGTGTTGGATCTATTCAAAAGATTGTAACAATAGCAGCCACACAGCAGTAGTAATCTTGTTCGAAGGATAGAAGTAAAACAGAAAGTATCAAGGTCTTCGAATATGGTGGTTTCGTCTTTGGTTTAACAAAAGAAAATATAAATGATATCAAGTAGCAACAACAAGTGGGTTGTATATGGAGATCGTAAAGGTTTATTAGGTGGTGTTGAATTGGGTTCATATTCAAGAAAATGGTGACTAATATGCTTTTAGAGGAAGAAGAAGTTGAAAGTTGAGTGTGTGTGTTTATAATCTATAAGCCATGTATATGTATATATAAATATCCCAAATGATTGTAGTGAATTCAGTTATAAAAAGAAAAGAAGTAAAGAAAGTCAAAGTGATTCTTTGATCAAAAGGAAAACAACAATTGATGACATTGTTTACAGTAATCATGAAAAATGGGTGTTGTGCAAGAATAATACAATATATATATATAATCATATACATAGCTTTCAATACTTTAAAGTAATAATAAGTTATTATTACTAATAACACGTTTGATGATTGGAATGTGTAACAGAAAGCATTTAGTTTATTAATATTAGTTAGGCAAGCTTTTGCACCTTTGATTCCCAATATTAAGTATTAAGTGATGCACGAGTAATTTAACAGTACATGAATGAAAAGTAAAAGTGATGTGGATAATTAGTGTGTGGATGTAAATATGCATATGCATATATAATATTATTGTGGTTGTCAAAACAAAACAGTATTAAGATTATGAAAATATCTCGTGTGAAATTAGTAATCCAACTGTCTTTGTTTGGATTTTAACCTTCGACGTTCATATTAGGGGTATTTGCATATTGTTAGATTAGAAAGAAAATAACACAAACATATCTGTAGAGATATGAGATGGACCAGCATCTAATTAAATGACAAAATATGAATTGTAAACATATATGTTTTTAATATATGTATGATGTATATGTAAAGTAAGATGGGTCCAAACAAACACAGTAAACTCTTTGAATTCACAAAATATGCATTAAAGAAACTGATTAAATAAGTCCAGCTGTATCTTTTAGTAGTTTATCTACCGACAGTTTTCACTGAGTAATATATCGTGCTCCATTGTTAATTAGTTACAGATAAAAGTCTATCTATAACTTTCTGTCTAAATTAACTACTACCTCCGTCTCATTCCAATAGGCCATTATTCTATTTTGGGCTGTCCCATTCTGATAGTCCACTTCCATAAATAGAAAGAAAAGAAGATATTTCATTGGTGGATCTGGAGAGAGAATATATTTCATTGGTGGAGAAATGAAGTTAGTGGGATTTCCTAAAACTGTGTGTTTTTTGTCTGTGGACTATTGGAATGAGACGGAGGGAGTATATATATTCATTTTAATAAAAGATTTTATTATATCTTATATTATTTTGCATATTTGTTTCCAACAATTAAATCATATATTATTTCGAATAATATTCCAAATTATTGTATATATGTATCTATTTACAATTAGTTGTTCGTGGATCATCGGGTATGATCAAAGTCAAATGCATTAAAAAATAATAATAATAGTTCAAACATTTTGAGACTCAACCTAACAGACTTTTCTTATCGTGTCAAAATATTAAATCGTATCGAGAGTTTGATTTAAAATTAGTCGAAAATTTTCGGGTCATTACAGTACCTACCCGTTAAAGAAATTTCTTCCCAAAATTTGATCAAGATCGTCATGGCTAACAATAAGAATGTTTTCATAATGAATATGAGTTGATATATAGAGTTTTATCACCATTGAGTAGTATGGACAAAACAATTTGATTACTCGAAGTGTATGAGTGAAGTTATCGTAAAAGAGTGAAATGAAGAAAATAAGATTCGTCTTGACTTTAAGTAAAGCGATTAAGACATCTCGAATTCGTAGGTTAAATCTTTGAATTTCGAATGATGACTAATGTTCCAAGAAAGGAATGGTAATAACACGATCTGATTTGTTAAATTACCAGAAATCACGGAAAGATAGAAATATCAAGAAAATATTTTATTGATATGTTTAGAGGTTAAGTAAAATGAAAAAGTTATGTAACATGGCACATGATGAGGGTATGATCTGTGAACCATCACGTTCCATTAGAAACTCAGCATGACTTACTGTAACATAATCACGTTGGCCAAGCATCATTATATTATACTAACTCATGCTTCAATTCCCAACATTTCTCCACAATTCATTCGTAATTTATACTTAGATTTTATAGAAGTTTCCAATATAATGGAATACAGAAAACACGAAGAGGTAGATAATTTCGGACAAGAATATTTATGAAAATATCCTCAGAAATATCGAAGATATTTATGATGATATTTTGGAATTTCTAAGTTCGATGGTTGATGAAGAAAAATTTTTCGCAAGATTTTAACATAATTTCAGAGCAGGATATTCTCTACAGATTTCATCAGAAACAGAATCATCAGGATTCTTTGAATATAGGGTTTGGTCCTTGTATTTGTTTTTGGTCTCCTTCATGGTTAGCTCAATCCGTTTTTCAGTGCCAAATTTTCTATCGAGCTTTCCCAACATTCCATTCTTTATTATCAAACTTTTGGCCGTTTAGACCATCTATGATTTTGTTGTTTCCTCGACATTTAATGCTATCATATCTGAATCGTCGATTATTAATCCAAGATGTTTTCAGGAGAATTGTGTTTTTAGATGATTAAATGCTGATGGTAGTATGGTGGAATATAAAAGGTTCTCTGGTAACAATAAATGAACACGCATATATAACAAGGTTATAATAAGGTTATTTCGAACGAAAATTTGGAGTTGTCTTGCTGGAGTTGTGACAAAATTGGCTATCTTGAAAAGGGATTGTAAAGTTATTTTGGGTAACAACAACGCTAAAGAAATTAGCACAGCTACGTGTTAAACGTTTACTCAGTTTCTGAGAGATTTTCAGGTATATGACTATATGCATAAATCTTTTCTTCCGTAGATGAGGTGTGGTTGGTTCATCCTCTCGATTGAGGTTTTTCAAGAATCAGGAAAGGTTTAAACGCAGATTGGAATTGTCAAGATACAAATGAGGTTTAAGATGAAATCAAGTGGCAAACTTGAAGAATTATTTAGTTTCATATTTTATAATCAATATTTTAATTCATTTTTAATTGTCCAATGTTGATAGTCCAATAATGAAGGTATTTCGTATGCCCGAGAGACATATTAAGTTAATGTGGCTAATATGTTATGATCCAAGTCGGGTCATACCCAATAACAAGCTTACCGACACCTTATGCGTATTTGATCTTTAAGGTTGGATCATTAAAATAAATACGCAACACTTGAATTTTAGAAAATGGTTTCTAAAGAAATATTACTTGATATGTGAATATAAATTATGGGTAATTTATATTATATGGATTTAATTATTTATAGGCTAAATAATTAATAATGTTATGTTACAATTTTATAAATGTATTTTATAAATTATGTACACATACATTATAAATGAAATGCAAGTTTTATAAAATTTAATTTTATAAAATGAAACCATTTTATATATAAGACATGGAAGTGGCATTGGGAGGGCAATTCACATGCTAAAAGATTCCACCTTTTTGGTCAATTCTTCCCATTTCCACAAGTATATGTCTAGCACTCTTTGAGACAATTATTCCATGCAAACATATCAAGTAAAATAGCAAAAAACTGACCAAGAAAAACTGCTCCAGCTGCTGTTTCTGGCCGTGGCTATAGGAGCTCAAAAGGGGTTCCATTTTTGGTTTTTGCAAGTTCATTTTCAAGTGTCATTAAATCCTAACTAAAGTACTAGGTGTTGGAGGTTGGCTTGGGGTATTATCTCTTGAGGTTCCATAGTTTTGGAACTCCATTCATCATCATTCATTTGGGTTGCTGCTGTCCAGAAATTAGTGAGCAAGGAAAGGGGTTTGTAGCTTTGTTAACAAGGTTGTTAAGGTTCCAAAGTCTAGCTAACTTAAAGGGTGTTGTTGGAGGATCAAAAGCTTGGGTTTTTCACACTTGTTCATCATCTTCATCATCACTCATTGACCTCCTTACTAGGAGAAGGTATAATCTCTAAACTACTTCTATTTTGAAAGCATATTTCATGACTTGATGTCTTATTGGAATTCAAATTAATTGGTCAAATATATATACACATGTCTTCTTAAGAAAAACATGCTTCCGCTTGCTATAAATCTTACTAAATTGGTTTAGTGATTATGTTAACATTAAGAACTTGTTGTTATATTGAATTCCAACAATGGTATCTAGAGCCGAAGTTGTTGAAATATGCTTCAAGATGTTGTTTAAACCCACTATATTTGCAATTTATCAACATGCATGAAAGTAAATTGCAAAAATTCATGGATTTGGGTGGGTAGGAGTTATAGGCCGAATTGTTTAGGGTACCAAAATGGGTTTTGGGCTCTTGCAATTTGGTCATATTTGGTTGCATGTTCATGTTCACAATCATAGCCTTGACCTTGTGTTTGGTTGGATATTTGAATGATTTATATTTATTCATTTGGTATGTAATATTAATTCATTCATTTGGTTTGTAAAATTGTAATATTTTGTAATTGTTATGTAATTTATTTTATATTTGGTATGTAAAATAGATTAGGTTGTATTTCATTTTCTAGATAAAAATGTATTAGGATACATATTTTGTAAAATGATGAAGATGATGAAGACTTGAAGAACACAAGAAGAAGCATTTGGATGCAAGATTGAGTGGGAGATTTTGAAATCTCCTACTTTATATTATTACCCCTTAACCCGGTGACATTTGTTTTCGGCTAAACAAATGTCCACCTAAATGGCTAGATTGTGAACATACTTATTTTGCATGTGTGGTTGTTTGTATGTTTATGGATTGTATGTTTGATTGTAACAAATTAATCACACAAGTTAACAACAAACATAACGACAATTTAATTGGTTAAATTAAACGTATTAACGACATGCGAAACGGCAATTTAAATGGTTAAATTGACAAGGCAACTAAAGACCTTAATAAATGGTTATTAGGAACAAGAAAAGGATAATTAATATAAATTGGTTTATATCAAGTAATTGGCTCAATTACAAGACATGAAATTGGTTTTTCAAAAGTACCATACACTAAATGCATGTTGGTGTATGGCATAAAAGTTTTCTCAAACTAGAATTAAACGAAAACTCAAAATCCCTTTTACGAACAAGGTAAACAAGTTAAACGCCATCCTTTTGTGGAAACACTTAGACATATTAGGAATCTCTTGATGGGATAAAGGTCACCTAACCGTCATGAGTGAACTAATATGAATAAGGTACACTTCGCATACATATGGGATAAAGGTCACCTAACCACTTGTATGTTAAGTCTACATGTCTACACAAATAGGACGATTTGATTTGGGAATCATGAACTTAGGGTCACCGAAGCATGATGAACAAATTGGCGTTGATGGGATAAATATGCCATGCAAAAGGATTGCATGATCCCATAACTTAGAAGTTGCAAAAGGATTGCAATTGTCATTATGACTACCTAGCTAAATCAAATGACGGGATAAAGGTCACCTAACCGAAATTTGATTTACCGTTGGATTCTAATATTTAATAAAACAAATTAAAGGGTATTGTTTATTGAAATTGAAATCAATACTTAAATGAACTTTGTTGAATTTTGTAGATGGCCGCTAATAACAACAACAACAACATGAACAATGCACCACTTAACTTTAACAACCTATCGTTACGGTCTCTCCTCGAGAAAGACAAACTCAACCATACAAATTTTATGGATTGGTTCCGCAATCTTCGGATTGTCCTCAAACAAGAGGATAAAATGTATGTGCTTGAGGACCCCATTCCCGATCAACCGGATGAGAATGATGTGGAGGCAATGGCCTCTTACGATAAGTATTGCCACGACTCCCTTCAAGTCTCATGCTTAATGCTTGGGACTATGATACCCGAACTCCAAAAGGATTTCGAGCATCATAGCGCATACGACATGATAACACAATTGAAGGAGATGTTTCTCCAACAAGCACGTGTTGAGCGTTTCGAAACGGTTCGGGCGCTTCATGCTTGTCGTATGGACGATACCCAATCGGTTTCATCTTATGTACTTAAGATGAAAAGCCTTATCGATCGTGCTAACCGTCTTAACCTAAACATTTCCAATGAGTTAGCCACCGATCTTATCCTTAACTCCCTATCAAAAAGGTTTGATCAATTTGTAATTAATTACAATATGAATGGGATGGATAAGAGCATAGGTGAGCTTCACGGTATGCTTAGAACGGCGGAAACTAGCATGGGTAAAAGGGTTTTACCCGTGTTAACAATCGATCAAGGTGGATCCAAAGGTAAGACCTCTAAGCCAAAGGTGGCTAAGAGAAAAGGACCCGCCCATCAAGGCAAAGGGAAGGGGAAGATGGTTACCCCAACCATCAACAAGAATAAGAAGCAAAAGGTAGCCGAGAAGGCAAACCCCAAGGAAGACCCATGTTTCGGTTGCGGTGAGATGGGTCATTGGAAACGAAACTGTCCGGTTTATCTTAAGGAGTTGAAGGACAAGAGGGATGCAGGGCAAACCTCAGGTAATATATATATGGTATATATGGAGCTTAGTATTACTTCTTCTAATACATGGGTATTAGACACGGGATGTGGAACTCATATTTGCAATTCTTTGCAGGGGTTCAAAAGAAGTAACAAGCAAACGGGAACATCAAGTCTCTTCATGGGGAATGGAGCTAAAGTGCAAGTGAAAGCTCAAGGAGACTTTGTGTTAAAACTTCCAAGTGGCTTGGAACTTATTTTGAATGATGTTTTGTATGCACCCGACTTATGTCGAAACATTATTTCTGTTTCCCGTTTGAAACAATGTGGTTTTAATCCTAATTTTGTTAATGATGATATCCACTTTTATTTAGATAATGTATTCTATTTCAAGGCTTCACCTTCAAATGGAATTTATGAATTGGTTCACGATGACACATTATCTAATAGCTCAATGTACCATACAAGCACCAAGAAACTCAAAAGGGATTTGAGTGATTCCTACTTATGGCATTGTCGCCTTGGTCACATAAACAAGAACCGAATGCATACACTTCAAAAGAATGGACTTTTGAAAACAAATGAAATGGATTCGTTTGATGTATGTGAATCTTGTTTACAAGGCAAGATGACTAAAGCACCTTTCAAAGGGACTTATGAAAGGGCTAAAGACTTATTAGGATTAATACATTCGGATGTATGTGGACCTTTTAAGCCCATGACTAGGAATGGTGAAAGATACTTCGTCACTTTCATTGATGACTTCAGTCGTTTCGGATATGTCTACTTATTAAGACACAAGGATGAAACTTTTGAAGCATTCAAAGAATATCAAAACGAAGTACAAAATCAACTCAATAAGACAATCAAGGTACTTCGTACCGATAGAGGAGGTGAATACCTAAGCGATGCTTTCCAAGATCATCTTAGGAGTTGTGGGATTATCTCACAACTTACTCCACCCGGAACACCCCAACTTAATGGAGTTTCCGAAAGGAGGAACCGAACCCTAATGGATATGGTTCGATCTATGATGGCAAGAAGCTCGTTGCCTCTATCATTTTGGGGTTATTGTCTATGCTCTGCGGCTCGTATTCTAAATATGGCCCCAACCAAGAAAGTGGAACGAACACCTCATGAGATATGGTTTGGTAAACCTCCATCTCTATCATACTTAAAGGTATGGGGATGTGAAGCTTATCCTAAGCGTTACGTCCCTAATAAGTTGAATGCTCGATCCACGAAGTGTATCTTCATAGGATATCCCAAGGATGATATGGGATACTATTTCTATGATCCATCCGAGCAGAATGTATTTGTTGCTCGGAAGGCGGAATTCCTTGAAACTAAGTTCCTAATGGAAGGAAATAGTGAAAGGAAGATAGATCTTGAAGAGGTTCAAGATCAAGTAGATGATACACAATTGGTTGACACTAGCACTCAACATGAAAATGTTGAGAGTGATCAAATGGATGATCAAAATACACAAGACATTCGTAGATCTGGTAGGATTAGCAATCCTCCTGAGAGATATGGGTTTCTCATAGATGGTTGCTATACGGTTGATTTGGATGAACCAACAAACTACCAAGATGCTTTATCAAGGATTGATAAAGATAAATGGCAGGAAGCCATGAACGCTGAGATGCAATCCATGTATGAAAACCAAGTGTGGGAACTTGTTGAGCAACCTCCTAGCTCTAAGCTAGTTGATTGCAAATGGCTTTTCAAGAAGAAAACCGACATACATGGAAACTTGGATACATATAAAGCTAGACTTGTAGCAAAAGGTTTCACTCAAACTCAAGGGGTTGATTATGATGAAACATTTTCGCCTGTGGCAATGCTAAAGTCTATTAGGATATTATTTGCCATAGCTGCTCATTATGATTACGAAATATGGCAAATGGATGTCAAGACCGCCTTCCTAAATGGATATCTTATGGAAGATGTCTATATGGTTCAGCCTGAAGGTTTTGTTGATCCAAAATATCCTAAAAAGGTATGCAAGTTAAAGAAGTCAATCTACGGATTGAAACAAGCATCTAGAATGTGGAATCATCGTTTTAATGAGGAAGCCGAGAAATTTGGCTTCATTAAAAATGGTGATGAAGCTTGTGTATATAAGAAAGCTAGTGGGAGCACTATCATATTCCTTGTATTATATGTGGATGATATATTATTATTTGGGAATGATATTACCACAATGCAAGGAGTCAAAACTTGGCTAAAGAGTTGCTTCTCCATTAAGGATCTTGGAGATGCACAATACATATTGGGGATAGGGATCTATAGGAATAGATCCAAGAGATTGATAGGTTTAAGTCAAAGTACATACATTGATAAAATCTTGAAAAGGTTCAAGATGGAAAACTCTAAGAAAGGTTTGGTACCTATTCAAAGAGGAACCAGTCTCAGTTCATCTCAGTGTCCCACCACGAAAGATGAACAAGAGAAAATGAAGAAAGTCCCATACGCATCTGCTATTGGGTCTATCATGTATGCAATGATATGTACTAGACCGGATGTGTCATGCGCTCTAAGCTTGACAAGTAGATACCAGAATAACCCAGGAAACAGTCATTGGATTGCTGTTAAAAGTATATTGAAATACCTTAGGAGGACTAAGGATATGTTTCTAATATATGGGTCTGGTGAGGAGGAACTCGTTGTAAAAGGTTACGTGGATGCGAGTTTCCAAACTGATCGAGATGACTCTCGATCACAATCCGGTTATGTCTTCATGTTAAATGGTGGTGCGGTCTCTTGGAAGAGTTCGAAACAGGAGGTTGTTGCGTTATCCACTACAGAGTCAGAGTACATTGCCGCCTCACTGGCAGCTCAGGAGGCTGCATGGATGAAGAAATTCATCGACGACTTGGGAGTGGTCCCTTCCATTCAGGACCCTCTTGAGATCTTTTGTGACAACGAGGGTGCGATTGCTCAAATCAAGGAACCTCGTGCTCATCAAAAGACTCGTCACATTGAGCGGAGATTCAACTACATCAGGGATGAGGTTGAAAAGGGAAAGATATGTATTCACAAAGTTCACACAGATCAAAATGTTGCGGATCCACTCACGAAGCTTTTACATGGGCCAAAACATGAGGGACATGTTTGTGCATTAGGGCTTCGATATTCTAGTGATTGGATATGATTTATTTTATGTATTGTACCGGAACGAAATTATTCAAACTCATTAATATAACTATGGTGTTAATTTATTTGAGTTATGTTCCTATTTTGCATATTTCATCCATGAATAAGCAATTATTCGAAATTTCCGTAGTCGATCACATTTGTGGGAACAAGTGTGAGGTTTAGACTATTATGAACTCGGATTGGTATACATTCGTAGGTTGAATGTGGGGCAAGGTTGCAACCAAGGTTCATAGATATTTGTGGGAAACAAATATTGGAAGACCCGCTCTCAAGAATTACTGTATGGAGCCTTTGTGGTTGATCACATGTAATCTTGAGTAAAGGCGAATATCATTATGTCCTCTGACCTGAGATACATATTGGGTTCGGATATTCACCAAGTACTGTGCCTTGATTCTTTCCTTCGCTATTCTGAAATATGGTAGTACATAAGGAAGAACTCAGGTATATTACAAAGTGTATATCTAGGACGTATGTAGTCAAGATGGAATTTGTCCCTCTTATTCGTTGAGAGTCAGATGTCTAAGGCCTGAAAAGTTAAATCTATAAGAGAGTGATCACTCTGTATCTCTTGGATTTGACATGACATCTAGGATGAAAGGATGTAATGAAAGATTCACCTATTCATGTTCGAGACGGGAACTCGAAAAGGGATGATGTTATTGAATGGCACAAAGTCATAACATATTGGGGGTGATGGACGGTAGTTAGGTGGTATCCATCACTTGCATTAATTTCTTATGTTTCTCGTGCAAGTGGGAGATTGAAGGTATTTCGTATGCCCGAGAGACATATTAAGTTAATGTGGCTAATATGTTATGATCCAAGTCGGGTCATACCCAATAACAAGCTTACCGACACCTTATGCGTATTTGATCTTTAAGGTTGGATCATTAAAATAAATACGCAACACTTGAATTTTAGAAAATGGTTTCTAAAGAAATATTACTTGATATGTGAATATAAATTATGGGTAATTTATATTATATGGATTTAATTATTTATAGGCTAAATAATTAATAATGTTATGTTACAATTTTATAAATGTATTTTATAAATTATGTACACATACATTATAAATGAAATGCAAGTTTTATAAAATTTAATTTTATAAAATGAAACCATTTTATATATAAGACATGGAAGTGGCATTGGGAGGGCAATTCACATGCTAAAAGATTCCACCTTTTTGGTCAATTCTTCCCATTTCCACAAGTATATGTCTAGCACTCTTTGAGACAATTATTCCATGCAAACATATCAAGTAAAATAGCAAAAAACTGACCAAGAAAAACTGCTCCAGCTGCTGTTTCTGGCCGTGGCTATAGGAGCTCAAAAGGGGTTCCATTTTTGGTTTTTGCAAGTTCATTTTCAAGTGTCATTAAATCCTAACTAAAGTACTAGGTGTTGGAGGTTGGCTTGGGGTATTATCTCTTGAGGTTCCATAGTTTTGGAACTCCATTCATCATCATTCATTTGGGTTGCTGCTGTCCAGAAATTAGTGAGCAAGGAAAGGGGTTTGTAGCTTTGTTAACAAGGTTGTTAAGGTTCCAAAGTCTAGCTAACTTAAAGGGTGTTGTTGGAGGATCAAAAGCTTGGGTTTTTCACACTTGTTCATCATCTTCATCATCACTCATTGACCTCCTTACTAGGAGAAGGTATAATCTCTAAACTACTTCTATTTTGAAAGCATATTTCATGACTTGATGTCTTATTGGAATTCAAATTAATTGGTCAAATATATATACACATGTCTTCTTAAGAAAAACATGCTTCCGCTTGCTATAAATCTTACTAAATTGGTTTAGTGATTATGTTAACATTAAGAACTTGTTGTTATATTGAATTCCAACAAATAATCGGTTTATATATATAAATTTTAGAATTATCCCACGACGTATTGTATACGTATTGTCTTTGCATCAACCCAGAGATGTATTGTATACGTATTGTCTTAGAATTAACTAAGACGTATTGTGTATGTATTGTCTTAGGATTTATCAAAACGTATTGTATACTTATTATGTTAGGATGTACCAAGAATATTATTATTCATATATACAATTACTATGATATGTCAAAACGTTGTATACGTGTCCCGATATTTAAAGTGCGTAAAATAAATAACAGAAATTAAATGACAATAAATAAAACTGCGAGAATATAAATTGCGATAAATAAAAATGTAATCAGTTAGCTAGGAACAGTTAGCGTGGATTCTTAACAATATTCTTCTCATAGTTAAATTGTTTGTTTCTAACAAATTTTATTTTGTCCAATGTTTTCTTCATTATGCCACTTGTTGGATTCTGAGAAGTCAAAATCCAAATATGAAATTTGAATGAAAATGGTTATCCTATGGTGAACGGATTCGTATAGCTATGGATGTGAGTAGGATAGTAAATGACTGTTGAATCAGATTCGAAGAATGTACAATGTAATCTTATTAATGTGGAATCTAAATATTCCTCGGGTATTACCTATCCGTTAAAATATTTTCACCATTAACAGTTCGCACAAAAAGAATTTTTAGTTACAATCTTTATGAAAATATACTTGCATATATATTTTCTTCAGATGTAATCATGGATTTAATGAGTTAACATGATATTAGACTCATTTGATTTTCGATTAGAACTAGGATACATAATCTCTAAAACATTAGAGATTACATAATCACCATGTATAACGAAGATAAATGATGTAGAATGTAGAACGATACGTAGAACGAAGATCATGCTTGGGGTATAGATTGTTATATGGTGACGTGTAGTGTTGATGGTACTGGAGCTGTTGTTGATTGTACTGTTAGTGCCGGTGTTGTTGCTGAAGCTGGTAAATTTTGCACCATATTCTCCAAATTGATTACTCAAGCGCGAAGTTTGTTGACTTCTTCTATTATTCCGGGACGATTTTCAGTCGAAACGAGCGGGTGAATAAGGTTTAGAATTTTAGATAGATTATAATCGTGGCGAGATACTCTGAAAATGAGTGTGGAAATGGTGTTTCGATTAGGTTCGCCGGTAAATGCTTCAGGTTCTTCGCCAAGAAGGGAATGTGGTCGATGGAAAGGATCGCTTTCTTCACGTCTTCATTGGTTAAGTCGTCTACGAACCCATCAGATGAATTGGGGATGGCTGATTGATTGATTCATTCTGGTGACACCGCTTTCGGAGCTTTGGTGAATATCCATGTCGGAATAGCTATCGAAATCTGAGGGACTCGAACTGGTTGAGGGATTCATCTCGTACGATCAGATGAAGGATTTTCGATAAGAAATAGATTATAGGATGTAGATTAGTACCCTGCAATACATAATTTACATATGTATATATAATACTAAAATCTCATAAGTTACGGAGGAATCTACGGAAACTGTCAGGAAAAGTCTACAGTAACAGATACGCTAAGATATGAACTTTTGTCTATACACTATTCATGCAATCAATGCAGTAAGATGTGTCTAGACTAAGAGTGATAAGCAAGTGATTCCCTAAGAATGATAAACAGGTAATTTTTGACACAAAATGAGAAGCAAAACTTTTGACATGCAGACACGGTCGAAGTCCAGACTCACTAATGCATCCAAACAACTATCAGTTAGATACACTAATGCAAGACCTGGTTCGCTAAGACCACCGCTCTGATACCAACTGTAACAACCCGTCCTTATCCACCTGGACGAAGTCATCAACATTTGGTCGCATTGCGAGGCGTTGACTTAAATATGCCATGAACGACTCCAAGTAATATCTCTAAATTGAGCAAATGCACAGCGGAAGGTTTCTTTCATACCTGAGAATAAACATGATTAAAAGTGTCAACTAAAAGGTTGATGAGTTCATAGGTTTTTCATAACAATCATTTCAATATCTTAATAGACCACAAGATTTCATATACACAAACGTTTAATAAAAATATTCTAAGTGGTTGAGCACTTGGTAACCATACTTAACATTTAATCAACGTCGCATATTCCCTTTATTATGAAATCTCACTACACTGTACCAAGAGTAGTCACTGAAACGAAGTACTGTGCAACCGTTGAATACTGGTCGTCCAGTCCGGTTGGGGTTGTCAGGCCCGATAGATCTATCAACAGGATTCGCGTTTACAATACCACATGTAAATAGTAGTTACCAAGCTATTAGGGAAGATATGCAGGGTGGTACAACTCAACGTAGAATATATTTTAAGTACTTGTGTCTATTTCGTAAACATTTATAAAAGCAGCGCATGTATTGTCAGCCCAAAAATATATATTGCAAAAGCAATTAAAAAGGGAGCAAATAAAACTCACCATACTGTATTTTGTAGTAAAAATACATATGACATCATTGAACAAATGTAGGGTTGGTCTCGAATTCAAGATCCTATATCAATTATATATATTAAAACATATAATCATAATCGAGCAAGTTCCTATATTATTATTCATTGTTATTTTAATAAAGTATATGTTTCATTAATAACATAATTAACTATATTTATTTTATATACTTTAGGTAAATAATTAGTATTTATTATAAATATATTAATATAAATATATATTTTTATATAATATTTATTTGATAAAATATGGTTAATAATAATAATAATGATAATAATAAAAATGATAATTTTAATAAAAATGGTAACTTTAATACAAATGATAATTTTACTAATAATGATATAATAATAATAGTTTTAATAAAAATGATAATTTTAATAAAAAAATGAAAGTTTTAATAATTTTAATTATAATGATACTAATAATATTAATAATGATAACAATAATATTAATAATTCTAGTAATGATAATAATAATAATAATAATAATAATAATAATAATAATAGATTTTAATAAAAATGATACATTTAATAATAATAATAATTCACTTAATCATGACTTAATTATAATTATATTCATAACTATGTCTATATATTATCTTAATCGTAATCGTGCATATAATTAATCTTTTCGGTTGTAATTACCTTCAATATGATCATAACCATAAATTATATCTATTTTTATTTTTACAATAAAACCTAATATTAATTATTAATAATAATAATAAATAATAATAATAATAATAATAATAATTAATAATTAATAATTAATAATAATAATAATAACAATACCTAATATAAAGAGCTCGCATTTTATTAGGGTTCCCAAAACAACAAATCAATAACCGAATACAATTGCAGAAGAAGGATACGGTTTAAGGTTCTTCGATTCATCAATCAGACCGATTAATCAAGAAATTCTCCGATGTACAGTAGGTTATTGGTTCATCATCATTATCGTTCGAGTATTATTCCACTCGAATAGCAATTTATCAACAACAATCTTCATTGTATCTGGATTATCATCTTATCCTCCTTCATCGATTGTATCAGATAATTGGTTCATCAATTGTTGGAATAGGTAAATGATTCGTTGATATTTTCTTAAATTAGTCATCCATTTGTATACAATCTGTATTTTTTTTTTTTTACTAAATTGAAATCAAGCTATAAATAAGGGTTTCCTTGAAGGGTTGGTGATGGTTGATTATAGTTGATGAATTACTTGTGATTTTGATTAATAATTGTGGTAATTAAAAGTAGTTTATTCGAACAGCAGTTAAGGGTTGGTGACTGCTTGAAAAGAACAGGAAATGGTAGCAGTAGCTGTCTAATTGTGTTGTTGTTTGTTGAATATAAACAGAAATGAGAGTCCATTGTTGCAGCTGTAATTGTAGCTATAGCAGCCTTGTTTCGTAGTGGTTTTGATGGTGGTTTGAGCAGGAAACAGAAATACCAATATTGCAGCAGTTATCTAACATTAATAGTTCAAAGGTAATGGATTTTGATAGTTTTTTGGAAGATGATAATGGTGTTTGTTTGTGATGGCAGCAGTAGCATAACCATAATGGTTTAAATGGTGATCCTAAGTGAAGAAAGTGAAATGGGTGTTTTCAGTTTATTCATGGTGGTGGGATTGGGTTGAGAGGAGAAAAGAATAGCAGTCTTAGATTGTAACAAGCCTTGTTTGTAGATTTGGTTATTGCAGGTACAGCAGCAGGTTGTCGAATAGCAGAGATTTTTGCAGCAGGTTGTCGAATAAAGGTATATGTAACAATTTATGATGACAGGAGGTGATTGGTTGCAAGTTAACACAGAACTAGGTAGCAGTAGCATAGTGATAGAAATAAAGTGATGGTTTGATGTTTGTAAATGAATGTTTGCAAGGTCTGTATACAGGATAAGAGTAGTAGAAGAGAAAGACAAGGTGGCTGTAGGAGGTGGTGATTTAAGGAGGTTCGATGGTGTTGGATCTATTCAAAAGATTGTAACAATAGCAGCCACACAGCAGTAGTAATCTTGTTCGAAGGATAGAAGTAAAACAGAAAGTATCAAGGTCTTCGAATATGGTGGTTTCGTCTTTGGTTTAACAGAAGAAAATATAAATGATATCAAGTAGCAACAACAAGTGGGTTGTATATGGTGATCGTAAAGGTTTATTGGGTGGTGTTGAATTGGGTTCATATTCAAGAAAATGGTGACTAATATGCTTTTAGAGGAAGAAGAAGTTGAAAGTTGAGTGTGTGTGTGTGTTTATAATCTATAAGCCATGTATATGTATATATAAATATCCCAAATGATTGTAGTGAATTCGGTTATAAAAAGAAAAGAAGTAAAGAAAGTCAAAGTGATTCTTTGATCAAAAGGAAAACAACAATTGATGACATTGTTTACAGTAATCATGAAAAATGGGTGTTGTGCAAGAATAATACAATATATATATAATAATATACATAGCTTTCAATACTTTAAAGTAATAATAAGTTATTATTACTAATAACACGTTTAATGATTGGAATGTGTAACAGAAAGCATTTAGTTTATTAATATTAGTTAGGCAGGCTTTTGCACCTTTGATTCCCAATATTAAGTATTAAGTGATGCACGAGTAATTTAACAGTACATGAATGAAAAGTAAAAGTGATGTGGATAATTAGTGTGTGGATTTAAATAAGCATATGCATATATAATATTATTGTGGTTGTCAAAACAAAACAGTATTAAGATTATGAAAATATCTCGTGTGAAATTAGTAATCCAACTGTCTTTGTTTGGATTTTAACCTTCGACGTTCATATTAGGGGTATTTGCATATTGTTAGATTAGAAAGAAAACAACACAAACATATCTGTAGAGATATGAGATGGACCAGTATCTAATTAGATGACAAAATATGAATTGTAAACATATATGTTTTTAATATATGTATGATGTATATGTAAAGTAAGATTGGTGCAAACAAACACAGTAAACTCTTTGAATTCACAAAATATGCATTAAAGAAACTGATTAGATAAGTCCAGCTGTATCTTTTAGTAGTTTATCTACCGACAGTTTTCACTGAGTAATATATCGTGCTCCATTGTTAATTAGTTACAGATAAAAGTCTATCTATAACTTTCTGTCTAAATTAACTATATATATTCATTTTAATAAAAGATTTTATTATATCTTATATTATTTTGCATATTTATTACCAACAATTAAATCATATATTATCTCAAATAATATTCCAAATTATTGTATATATGTATCTATTTATAATTAGTTGTTCGTGGATCGTCGGGTATGATCAAAGTCAAATGCGTTAAAAAATAATAATAATAGTTCAAACATTTTGAGACTCAACCTAACAGACTTTTCTTATCGTGCCAAAATATTAAATCGTGTCGAGAGTTTGATTTAAAATTAGTCAAAAATTTTCGGGTCATTACAGTCTTAAACCTGCTATTTCTCCTGCAGTTGTTCACCACTCAAACAGGCCACAAGACGACCTATTGTTGCTGCAAAGTTGCTGCGGGTTACTGCTGTTTCTGTCGGGATCAAACGGGTCAAGAAAACCCTTGTATTAGGTCGTGATTTCCTGATGAATCTGCTGCTGGTTTCTGTTTCTGTTTCGCATCAACATCATCATCTCTAACCTTGATCTTTAGTTTCTAAGGTAGCCTAAACTCTAGTTAATCTTATTCTTAATCTAATTACTTTTAAAGTTATAAATTATGTATGTTGTTATTATGTATTATGAGTATGATCTTGATCAAATATAATGGTTAATTATTGATAAAAAGATTATGAAGTATTAATAATTTGATAACTATTAAGTATGATTAGATTAAAAGATAACGATGATGATGAATAAGGCATGAAGTTAAATTGATCCTAATAAGTAAGTAGATAATTAAAGGGCTAAAAGATAAAAGATAAAGAAGATTATGATTTTATGTGTAAGAAGATGATAATGAATACGATTATAAGAATATGAATATGACATAGGTGAAATAAAAGATTGATTAGGAGTTGAACTAGTAAAGAATAACATGGATTGATTTTGATTAATATGACTAGGGTTAGTGAACATGAATGGATAGAATGATAGAAAGTTATGATTTTATGTGAAAAGTAAAAGTATAATTAAAAGATGTATGATCATGATTATAGATTAATAAGACACTAGGTTAATTAATGTTAATAAAATATAATTATAAGTATTGTGCATGAAAGAATAATGGTTAGTGATTAATAAACTAGTCATGAATGTGATTAATAAGATTAAAGATTGTAAAACTTAAAAGATTATGAATAAGTTAGATGATTAAAGAAAAAGGTTAAAAGTATCATAAAAGATTTTGATGATGATTAATAAGATTGTTAGATTAATAGTATTATAACTAGGTACGATGTTAAAAGGTTATGATTATGGATTAGTAACGTAGTTATGAACATGGTGTACATGCATGCGTACGTACGTATGTGCATGTATACACTGTATGTATATGTGTGTGTATATGTAAATATATGCATACGTGTATATGTATGTGTATATGTGTATGTATGTACGTGTGTATGTATGTATGAACGTGTATTAAGTAAGTATTATTATGAGTTAGTAAACCTAATAATAAGAAAGGTAATAAATATATGTATATGTACCATCTTACACTATTATATAAGTAACACATACATTTACTAAATATATACCATATAGTTATGAACCCATACATGTATAATAATAATAAAGAATATATATGTATGTATCACATGGATATAATTATACACGTAGCATATAATGATAAGTATATACAATAGTTGATTAATTAAATAATAATACTATAATTAGTATAACCTATACACTTATCTATATAGTAATACTTAAGTACACTAAGTATAATATCACTTATATAAATATAATTTTTCTCGAGAACGATCACTGTTAATATAGTTTGCTATATTAATAAACAAACATTACGTCTATTAGACATTAACTAATCAAACATAATATCTCTAGGTTGAGATCTCCGTGTTCAACACTCCGATCATATAACTTGCGTGAAATATCTATCTGCTATTAAGGTGAACTTCATAGCCCCTTTTTTACTATTTCTTAACTGTTTTATAAACTTTGGGGTGAGACACATGCTTGTTTTTAAACTGTTTTATGATTAGACACAAGTACTCAAATGTTAACTATATACATGTTGTTTGTTAACAATAACGGTCACTGCTAATATAATTCGTTATATTAGTAAACATACTTTGTCTGTTGACAATAACGGTCACTATTAATATATTCATTATATTAATAAGCATACTATAACGGTACTGTTAATATATTCATTATATTAATAAACATACTATAACGGTCACTGTTAATATATTCATTATATTAACAAACATACTTTGTCTATTGACAATAATGGTCACTGTTAATATATTCATTATATTAATAAACACACTTCATTCTATTGATTGATTTTATATCAGTCAACCCTAAATTAAATCTTGTAATCTAAAAACTTATTATGATTATTAAACCTATGTTGTTCACTCAACCATTTTTGGTTGACACTTTAAGTATGTTTTGTCTCAGGTGAAGATTGCTAAAGATTAGTTGCTATTTGGACTTTGCTGCTTTTGGAGTCCGCATTTATACATTCATATTATTGCATTAAAACATTTAAGTTCAATTGTAATGACATTACTTTCCGCTGCTTCAAATATATTAGTTTATACTAAAAACGTCTCATATAGAGTCGTTCTCGTTTATACATACTTGTGTAGTGATATTGTGAAGTCATAATTCTCCGGCCATATTTGGGGGTATGACAGAGTGGTATCAGAGCCAGGTTGTTATAGAGAACCAGAATTGCATTCTATGTATTCCTTATGTGTTAGATAGGTGCCTTAGCAATCTATAGGACTATAACCTTTCCTGTTTTAGTTTCTAGTGCATTTTCCCCTTACATTTTATTCGTGCTTTTGCGTCATCTTTAGAACCAACCTAATCATCTCTCTTTATATTCATTTAGGATGTCTCGCCTTAACTCGATCGTCAGAATTTCTGACTCCGAAGAATCCTACTCCGAAAGATCTGTCCACACACCGACTTATGGACCCGTTTCCCCGCCATTTTCACCAACTCACCCAAACTATGTCCCTGCTAGTCCACCACACTACCCTCATTTGGAAGAATCCCACACTAATGATAACTATGATGGGGATGACGAGGAGGAAGAGTTTGTGGAAGAAAAAATTGAAGAAGAAGAAGTTGAGGAAGAATCCAAGTCCGAGTCCTCTGTTCAAAACAATGGCAACAATGGCGTACCGCGAAACCTTTTGACTATTCGTTCTCATCAAAGTTTTATAAGCTACCCGCCCCCTACATACAAGAGTACTGAAAGACCTGGGCTTAGTAATATAGAAATGGTGAATGCTGATATCATGAGCTACACCAACCGATTTCAAGAGTTTGTTCACATGGCTACTCCCGAATATCTAGGGATCCAATGCTACATCAATGGATTGCCTAATGAAGTCCGAAGAGATGTTATCTTGGAGAACTCGAGTACCATACAAGAAGCTGCTTGCATAGCAAGCTTTTTCATCGACAAACATAAGGAGAAAGAAGGTGCAAAAAGGAAGAGAGAAGGAATGGTGCAAGAAAATTCTAAAAGCAAATCCAACAAAATTTATAAGGAAAAATTCAACAAGTTGTATAAGGGAAAACATCCTTATTGCAAAAGATGTGAGAGACATCATGAAGGATGGTGTAAGGCCAAGTGCACCAAGTGCAAGAAGGTGGGTCATGTAGCCAAGAATTGTAGAGTTGTTATTCCATCAACCAAAACTCCAGCTACAAAGACAATTGCAACCGTTCCTACTTGCTATAACTGCGGAAGAGTAGGGCATTTCAAAAATCAATGTTCAGATAAGAAGAAGAATGAAGAGGCACAATGAAGAGTTTTTGGAAACCACTAGAGACATTTAAACTTTTCATTTTCATAGTGTTCTTTATGTCACCATTTAGTACTTTTTCATTTTGGAAGATTTCGTTAAGTTTCTGTAATACTCTAGTTATTTTCTTTTAATGAATGATGTTATTTTCTTTTCTTTTCTTTTCCATTGAATCATTCACCTCGATGAAGATGCATATTGACTAGATGACATAGTAGTAACCTTATGGAGTGATAAAAGTATGATTTAGAATAATATAATGACACTTGATCAATGTCATTATATTATGATAAGTCATACAGAAATCCTAATGGATCATGATGGGAATAAGATTTGATCAACCTTAGGACCATTGTGTACCATTACTTACTCCTTATCACTATATTGTCAACTAAAAATATCAATTCTAGATATTATATATCATTTACTTGTAAACTATCCACGCCGATGTTGTACCTATTGCATAGGTATCATACCGATTAGTTCCATTCAAAATGAAGAAATCATCCAGCCAACTCCAAGAGTTTTTTTGGAGAAAGGTTTCATTCGTCCTAGATTGCCTTCATGGGGAGCACTCGTTCTTTTCCTTAAGAAGAAATGTGGCACATTAAGAATGTGTATTGATTACCGAGAACTCAACAAGCTAACCATCAAAAACCATTATCCATTCTTGCTTATTGATGACCTGTTTGACCAACTGCAAGGATCAAGTCTCGATTCGAAGATTGATCTTAGGTCGGGCTATCATCAATTGAGATTCAATGAAGTTGACGTTTCTAAGACTGCTTTTCGAATCCGTTATGAGCATTATGAGTCTCTTGTCATGCCTTTTGGTTTAACCAATACTCCTGTTGTATTCATGGATCTTATGAACCGTGTATGCAAACCTTATCTTGATAAATTTGTAACCATTTTCATTGATGACATCTTAATCTATTCCAAGAGCGAGAAAGAGCATGAGCAACATCTGCAATTGATTTTAGAGCTCTTAAAGAAGGAACAACTGTATGCCAAGTTTTTTCAAGTGTGAACTTTGGCTACGAATCGTACAAATTCCTTGGACATGTAGTTAATAGTGAAGGAATACATGTCGATCCTATAAAAATCACCATTAATCAGAAATTTTCAAGAACTAGTCATGGAGGAAGTCCATAAGACTAGATATTCTAATCACCTAGGCTATTTTAGCTGATATTTCATACAACATCAACTCTCATTCAAGTAGGTCCCCACTGTAATTAAGTGTAGACTTTGATTTAACAAAATGTTGACCAAATGATAATTTTTAGTCAAAACTTCCTGTTAAATAAAGTTCATACATTTCACATCTCGAATCTTAAAAAGTGTCTTGTTGACGACATACTCGTTATTTCCCTTGAATGATCTTCGCATTAATTTCACTTCATTGAAAAACCTATAGAACTTATGGATCGTGCGCTTAAACGCTTGAAACAAAGCACTATACTTATTGTTAAAGTCCGTTGGAATTCGCGACGAGGCCCCGAGTATACCTGGGAACGTGAAGACCAAATGAGACGGAAATATCCCCATCTGTTCTCAACGGCAGATGCATCCGAGAAGTCCACCTGAAACTTCGGGACGAAGTTTAAATTAACGGGGAGGTACTATAACAACCCTCACTTTTTCCCTCTGAATTTACCAAGTTGTCCTAGGGTTTCAATGTCATACTCTGTGCATCATCATTAGGGTTGTTATCCATTTCGACAAACGAACTAAACATTTATGCTTTCATTTAATGATAATGTGTATTGTTAAAACCCTAATATTATATAAAACCCTAAACATAACCCTATACAATAAGTACTAAACCCTAATACCATTTTATATTAAATATTAAAATCTAACCCTAATACTAAACTAATAATATAAACTTTAGGTAATAATATTAAATGGTGACAATTATAAAGTTATAAACTAATTAGAATCTAATTAAGAATTTATAAAAGTTAGGGACTAATAAATAAATAAAATGTAATTAAATAAATGTAACCTTAATATTAATAATAATAATAATAATAATAATAATAATAATAATAATAATAATAATAATAATAATAATAATAATAATAATAATAATAATAATAATAATAATAATAATAATAATAATAATAATAATAAATAAACTATAAAAAATATATATATAATTTATATAAAAACAAAATATGCTGATTATAAAAAAAAATATGCAGATAATTAATAAATGGGTCGGTCATTTTTAAGGGGAAGGAAATAAACTTGATCCTTAAACTTCTCAAATCCTAATTAGATCCTAATGCAACTCTTTAAATCTTCAAGTAATTTGAATAAGATTAGGAAACCTACACAACTATATAAGGCATCATGTATTCCATAATAGTCACCACAAAAATAAACCCTGCAATCTTGCAAGTTAGTCGACTAAAATAGCTGCAGTTTTTCTTCTCTTGTCGACTAAAAAGAAGTCCCAAAAATCCTCCTGCATTCGTAAACCATCACCTTCAAACCTGCTATTTTCTAGCGACCAAAAACAGCTTTCCCCAGCCTCCAGCAATTCGCCAATCAACCCCCTATAACAGCCCTTCAAGTGACCATCAAAGCAGCCTGTTATCTTGTTGCTAGTCGCCTGCAAAATAGCCCTCCTAATCGCCACTCTTATAGCCTTAAACCTGCTATTTCTCCTGCAGTTGTTCACCACTCAAACAGGCCACACGACTTCCTATTGTTGCTGCAAAGTTGCTGCGGGTTGCTGCTGTTTCTGTCGGGATCAAACGGGTCAAGAAAACCCTTGTATTGGGTCGTGATTTCCTGCTGAATCTGCTGCTGGTTTCTGTTTCTATTTCGTATCAACATCATCATCTCTAACCTTGATCTTTAGTTTCTAAGGTAGCCTAAACTCTAGTTAATCTTATTCTTAATCTAATTACTTTTAAAGTTATAAATTATGTATGTTGTTATTATGTATTATGAGTATGATCTTGATCAAATATAATGGTTAATTATTAATAAAAAGATTATGAAGTATTAATAATTTGATAACTATTAAGTATGATTAGATTAAAAGATAACGATGATGATGAATAAGGCATGAAGTTAAATTGATCCTAATATGTAAGTAGATAATTAAAGGGCTAGAAGATAAAAGATAAAGAAGATTATGATTTTATGTGTAAGAAAATGATAATGAATACGATTATAAGAATATGAATATGACATAGGTGAAATAAAAGATTGATTAGGAGTTGAACTAGTAAAGAATAACATGGATTGATTTTGATTAATATGACTAGGGTTAACGAACATGAATGGATAGAATGATAGAAAGTTATGATTTTATGTGAAAAGTAAAAGTATAATTAAAAGATGTATGATCATGATTATAGATTAATAAGACACTAGGTTAATTAATGTTAATGAAATATGATTATAAGTATTGTGCATGAAAGAATAATGGTTAGTGATTAATAAACTAGTCATGAATGTGATTAATAAGATTAAAGATTATAAAACTTAAAAGATTATGAATAAGTTAGATGATTAAAGAAAAAGGTTAAAAGTATCATAAAAGATTTTGATGATGATTAATAAGATTGTTAGATTAATAGTATTATAACTAGGTACGATGTTAAAAGGTTATGATTATGGATTAGTAACGTAGTTATGAACATGGTGTACATGCATGCGTACGTACGTATGTGCATGTATACACTGTATGTACATGTGTGTGTGTATATGTAAATATATGCATACGTTTATATGTATATGTATATGTGTATGTATATGTATGTGTGTATGTATGTATGAACGTGTATTAAGTAAGTATTATTATGAGTTAGTAAACCTAATAATAAGAAAGGTAATAAATATATGTATATGTACCATCTTACACTATTATATAAGTAACACATACATTTACTATATATATACCATATAGTTATGAACCCATACATGTATAATAATAATAAAAAATATATATGTATGTATCACATGGATCTAATTATACACGTACCATATAATGATAAGTATATACAATAGTTGATTAATTAAATAATAATACTATAATTAATATAACCTATACACTTATCTATATAGTAACACTTAAGTACACTAAGTATAATATCACTTATATAAATATAATTTTTCTCGAGAACGGTCACTGTTAATATAGTTTGCTATATTAATAAATAAATATTACGTCTATTAGACATTAACTAATCAAACATAATATCTCTAGGTTGAGATCTCCGTGTTCAACACTCCGATCATATAACTTGCGTGGAATATCTATCTGCTATTAAGGTGAACTTCATAGCCCCTCTTTTTACTATTTCTTAACTGTTTTATTAACTTTGGGGTGAGACACATGCTTGTTTTTAAACTGTTTTATGATTAGACACAAGTACTCAAATGTTAACTATATACATGTTGTTTGTTAACAATAACAGTCACTGCTAATATAATTCGTTATATTAGTAAACATACTTTGTCTGTTGACAATAACGGTCACTATTAATATATTCATTATATTAATAAACATACTATAACGGTCACTATTAATATATTCATTATATTAATAAACATACTATAACGGTCACTGTTAATATATTCATTATATTAATAAACATACTATAATAGTCACTGTTAATATATTCACTATATTAACAAACATACTTTGTCTATTGACAATAATGGTCACTGTTAATATATTCATTATATTAATAAACACACTTCATTCTATTGATTGATTTTATATCAGTCAACCCTAAATTAAATCTTATGGTCTAAAAACTTATTATGATTATTAAACCTATGTTGTTCACTCAACCATTTTTGGTTGACACTTTAAGCATGTTTTGTCTCAGGTGCAGATTGGTAAAGATTAGTTGCTATTTGGACTTTGCTGCTTTTGGATTCCGCATTTATACATTCATATTATTGCATTAAAACATTTAAGTTCAATTGTAATGACATTACTTTCCGCTGCTTTAAAAATATTAGTTTATACTAAAAACGTCTCATATAGAGTCGTTCTCGTTTATACATACTTGTGTTGTGATATTGTGAAGTCATAATTCCCCGGCCCTATTTGGGGGTATGACATGTATCGACTTGACTTTTTATTTATCTTTTTTTAAACGGTGGTTGAGTAAAGACAAGGAGGCATGAAAGTAGCAATTTTTGTATGCATGTGAATTTTGTGTTCACTGATGAACCGACTAAGGTTGAAGAGGCTTTGAAGGATGGGCATGAGCTATGCAAGATGAGCTCTTCCAGTTTGACATAAACAAGTTTTGACTCTCGTCTTGAACCAAAGGATCAACAAAAAAAGTTATTGGTACAAGGTGGGTGTTCAAGAATAAGACGGATGAAGATGGATGTCACTAATGGGGTCTGGGGTCGAACGCAATGACGACACCCACCCACCCGATTATTTCTTTGATACGAATCGTTATAATCCTATCGCCCTTAGGGAGAAAACCCCACTTCGAATCCATAGTAACATCGCATGTGGTAAAAGCCCCTCGGGAGAGGCCCGAACGCAAGACGTCTTAAACCTCCGAGGCCCATGATATGGACGAGTAACAACAAGGAAAAATATAGGAAAATGACGAATATATTTATATTTTTAAAGCGTTGAGACAAAATACATTTATAAAGTAAATTTGCAATTTAACATCCTTCGAAAACATGGTATGAACATGGTTCGAACAAACCCATTTTCGAACCTAGTGCACTGGTCGGAAAAAAATAAATATTGACCGGTTATATACAACTACGACCTCGTGCACTATGTTCTAACATGGTTCGAACGTATAACAACCCTTAATTTTTCATACTTGAAATGACTATTTTACTCTTTAAAGTTTTTGCACGCTTATTAATATTAAAATTTATAAGTAATTACCCTACTTTAATACAACAGTTGACTGAATATTAATTTTTAGTCGACACTTATTGTTAATTAAAGTTTATATTATTTTATAATATACTTTAGTGAATATTAACTACTAATAACATAATTCTGGCACATTTGTGAAATACAAAACTATAATGTAACTAAATAAAGCAAATTATAAAATAGAAATCGAAAATCATTATTATTAATAATAAATTTCAGATAAATAATAATAAAGAGATAATTACAAAATAATTTCTAGAATTTTCCAAAGGATAAGATTTACAATTAATTTGATTTATTTAATTTGAATTAATTTAGTAATTATCTACAAGTATTCTAAAATTATCCAAAAAGAATATGCCAAGAATATATCAAACTTTTTCTTTAAGAAAAAAAAATTAGTTTCGTAATCTAATTCAAACTCTTAACCCTAACCTTAAATTTTGAAACTATAAATAGAGGTCATATTTTCTCATTTCAACTTGCACCTCACAAATTTACTCTACTCTTCCTCCTTCCCTATTGGTTTCAGCAACCATCACCATCCCCATAATTGTAGTGACCCGAACTTTTCCATGTTTATATATATTAATTGAGATTGATATTTACATGATTAAATGTTTCCAACATGTTAAAAAATCAAACTTGTTAAGACTTGATTAATTGAAATATGTTTCATATAGACAATTGACCACCCAAGTTGACCGGTGATTCACGAACGTTAAAACTTGTAAAAACTATATGATGACATATATATGGATATATATATAGTTAACATGATACTATGATAAGTAAACATATCATTAAATATATTAACAATGAACTACATATGTAAAAACAAGACTACTAACTTAATGATTTTTAAACGAGACATATATGTAACGATTATCGTTGTAAAGACATTTAATGTATATATATCATATTAAGAGATATTCATACATGATAATATCATGATAATATAATAATTTAAAATCTCATTTGATATTATAAACATTGGGTTAACAACATTTAACAAGATCGTTAACCTAAAGGTTTCAAAACAACACTTACATGTAACGACTAATGATGACTTAACGACTCAGTTAAAATGTATATACATGTAGTGTTTTAATATGTATTTATACACTTTTTAAAGACTTCAATACACTTATCAAAATACTTCTACTTAACAAAAATGCTTACAATTACATCCTCGTTCAGTTTCATCAACAATTCTACTCGTATGAACCCGTATTCGTACTCGTACAATACACAGCTTTTAGATGTATGTACTATTGGTATATACACTCCAATGATCAGCTCTTAGCAGCCCATGTGAGTCACCTAACACATGTGGGAACCATCATTTGGCAACTAGCATGAAATATCTCATAAAATTACAAAAATATGAGTAATCATTCATGACTTATTTACATGAAAACAAAATTACATATCCTTTATATCTAATCCATACACCAACGACCAAAAACACCTACAAACACTTTCATTCTTCAATTTTCTTCATCTAATTGATCTCTCTCAAGTTCTATCTTCAAGTTCTAAGTGTTCTTCATAAATTCTACAAGTTCTAGTTACATAAAATCAAGAATACTTTCAAGTTTGCTAGCTCACTTCCAATCTTGTAAGGTGATCATCCAACCTCAAGAAATCTTTGTTTCTTACAGTAGGTTATCATTCTAATACAAGTTAATAATCATATTCAAACTTTGGTTCAATTTTTATAACTATAACAATCTTATTTCAAGTGATGATCTTACTTGAACTTGTTTTCGTGTCATGATTCTGCTTCAAGAACTTCGAGCCATCCAAGGATCCGTTGAAGCTAGATCTATTATTCACTTTTCCAGTAGGTTTATCCAAGGAACTTAAGGTAGTAATGATGTTCATAACATCATTCGATTCATACATATAAAGCTATCTTATTCGAAGGTTTAAACTTGTAATCACTAGAACATAGTTTAGTTAATTCTAAACTTGTTCGCAAACAAAAGTTAATCCTTCTAACTTGACCTTTAAAATCAACTAAACACATGTTCTATATCTATATGATATGCTAACTTAATGATTTAAAACCTGGAAACACGAAAAACATCGTAAAACCGGATTTACGCCGTCGTAGTAACACCGCGGGCTGTTTTGGGTTAGTTAATTAAAAACTATGATAAACTTTGATTTAAAAGTTGTTATTCTGAGAAAATGATTTTTATTATGAACATGAAACTATATCCAAAAATTATGGTTAAACTCAAAGTGGAAGTATGTTTTCTAAAATGGTCATCTAGACGTCGTTCTTTCGACTGAAATGACTACCTTTACAAAAATGACTTGTAACTTATTTTTCTGACAATAAACCTATACTTTTTCTGTTTCGATTCATAAAATAGAGTTCAATATGAAACCATAGCAATTTGATTCACTCAAAACGGATTTAAAATGAAGAAGTTATGGGTAAAACAAGATTGGATAATTTTTCTCATTTTAGCTACGTGAAAATTGGTAACAAATCTATTCCAACCATAACTTAATCAACTTGTATTGTATATTATGTAATCTTGAGATACCATAGACACGTATACAATGTTTCGACCTATCATGTCGACACATCTATATATATTTCGGAACAACCATAGACACTCTATATGTGAATGTCGGAGTTAGCTATACAGGGTTGAGGTTGATTCCAAAATATATATAGTTTGAGTTGTGATCAATACTGAGATACGTATACACTGGGTCGTGGATTGATTCTAGATAATATTTATCGATTTATTTCTGTACATCTAACTGTGGACAACTAGTTGTAGGTTACTAACGAGGACAGCTGACTTAATAAACTTAAAACATCAAAATGTATTAAAACTATTGTAAATATATTTTGAACATACTTTGATATATATGTATATATTGTTATAGGTTCGTGAATCAACCAGTGGTCAAGTCTTACTTCCCGACAAAGTAAAAATATGTGAAAGTGAGTTATAGTCCCACTTTTAAAATCTAATATTTTTGGGATGAGAATACATGCAGGTTTTATAAATGATTTACAAAATAGACACAAGTACGTGAAACTACATTCTATGGTTGAATTATCGAAATCGAATATGCCCCTTTTTATTAAGTCTGGTAATCTAAAAATTAGGGAACAGACAACCTAATTGACGCGAATCCTAAAGATAGATCTATTGGGCCTAACAAACCCCATCCAAAGTACCTGATGCTTTAGTACTTCGAAATTTATATCATATCCGAAGGGTGTCCCGGAATGATGGGGATATTCTTATATATGCATCTTGTTAATGTCGGTTACCAGGTGTTCACCATATGAATGATTTTTATCTCTATGTATGGGATGTGTATTGAAATATGAAATCTTGTGGTCTATTATTATGATTTGATATATATAGGTTAAACCTATAACTCACCAACATTTTTGTTGACGTTTTAAGCATGTTTATTCTCAGGTGATTATTAAGAGCTTCCGCTGTCGCATACTTAAATAAGGACGAGATTTGGAGTCCATGCTTGTATGATATTGTGTAAAAACTGCATTCAAGAAACTTATTTTGTTGTAACATATTTGTATTGTAAACCATTATGTAATGGTCGTGTTTAAACAGGATATTTTAGATTATCATTATTTGATAATCTACATAAAGCTTTTTAAACCTTTATTGATGAAATAAAGGTTATGGTTTGTTTTAAAATGAATGCAGTCTTTGAAAAACGTCTCATATAGAGGTCAAAACCTCGCAACGAAATCAATTAATATGGAACGTTTTTAATCAATAAGAACGGGACGTTTCAGTTGGTATCCGAGCGTTGGTCTTAGAGAACTAGAATTTTGCATTAGTGTGTCTTATCGAGTTTGTTAGGATGCATTAGTGAGTCTGGACTTCGACCGTGTTTACTTAAAAAATGATTGCTTAACAAATTTTGTTGGAAACTATATATTTTTAACATGTGAATATTATGTGATATATTAATCTCTTAACGCGTTTGATATTATGTGATAGATGTCTACCTCTAGAACAAGTCCCATTGACTCACCTAATAATAATGAAGAGTCAAATGTAAATTGGAATGATTCATTGACTGATTCACAAGTTCCCGAAGAGGAACCGGAAGAAGAGTCGGAACCGGAAGAAGAATCGGAACCGGAAGAAGAATCGGAACCGGATGAAGAAATAGAACCGGTGGGGGAAATAATAAAACGGTTAAGTAAAAGAAAATCCTCAACCAACCGACCAAGGTTAATTATGGTCAATGGTGTTTCCGCCAAGGAAGCAAAATATTGGGAGGATTACCAATTCTCCGATGAATCGGATTCCGACGAGAATTCCGATGATGTTATAGAAATTACCCCAACTGAATTTAAAAAGGCAAAAGAAAATAATAAGGGAAAGGGCATAAAAATAGAGAAATCTAATTCCAACCCCGATGAACTTTATATGTATCGTCAACCCCCGAAGTCCTTAAGTTGTAACAATGACCCGGGAACCTCTAAACCACCAGGTTTTTCTAAACCAATGTGGAAAACGACGACTCGTATTAGGGGAACATCATATATCCCTAGAAACTTGGCAAAACGAACCAAAACCGAAGAAGAAGAAACAAGCGAGTCGGAATAAGATAGTTGTATTCGTGTGGTGTAATATATGTAATATAGTGTGCTTATGCTTTATGATATATGTAAAAATTGCTTGTATTAATAAGTATTTTTTTTTTATGAATCTAACTCTTGTCTATTTTACAGTATAAAAACACAAAATGGATAGACAACCCAATATTTTAAGAGACCTACCCGGAGACATGATTGATGAAATCTTGTCTAGAGTCGGTCAGAATTCTTCGGCACAACTATTTAAGGTGAGATCAGTTTGTAAGACATTCGAAGAACGTTCCAAGAATGCCTTGGTTTATAAAAGGCTTTCGTTCGAAAGATGGGGGATATCACATTGGGAAATCCATAAGTTACGATGTGTTTACTTTGACGCATATATTGCGGGGAACCCAAATGCTATTTTACGCAATGGGTTAAGAAATTATTTTGACTCAATATATCCGAATATTGGACTTCGTGATTTAGAAAAAGCGGCTAACATGCAACATAAAGAAGCATGTTATGCTTACGGATTAGTAATGTTCGCTTCTCACCAAAGTGAGAACAAGAACATCGGGCTACAACTATTAAACAAAACGTTCCCACAAGTGACGGAGTCGGTAATTGGGGTAAGAAATGAGGTTTTTAGATTGTTACGGGACTGTTAGACATTACGTAACCCTCGTCCCTTTGACGACGTTACAACACGTTGTCTTATCAACGGCCATAACGGTTATGTTCCACAAGACCAAGGGTGGGAAGTAATCCTAGTAAAACCATAATGCATGACTTGTTTCTGGACGTATGAATTACGTGTCTTTATTGCCTTTGCTGAACGACTTATGTACTAGCTAGAATTATCTTCACAACCATCTTGTATCAAATTTATTGTGTGCTATATTTCATGCTATATGTAAAATAAGCGGTATTGTAAGTTTGTAAAATATTGTGTAAAAGTTTGAACGCGAAATATTATTATAATCAGTTTTTCATATAGAATTGTAGTAGTTGAATTGTATATTAGCTACTAAGTATGAACTTAACGGGTAGGTACTACCCGAATTTAAACTTATAAAACGCTAATATGAAGAAAAAGCTTTTATAAATGAGTTCATATTATGCTACGAAATACTATTAACTACTCTTAATATTCTGTATGATTAACTTGTTCCATTTGACTATTTTGAAGGAAATGGCACCGACTACTCGACACACCGTGAATATGAATGAAGAGGAATTCCGTACTTTTCTAGCTTCAAACATAGCCGCAGTACAGGCTGCGCTACATACCAACAATAACCTTGGATCTAGCAGTACAGGAAATCGTGTAGGATGCACCTACAAAGAATTCACTTCCTGCAAACCTTTGGAATTTGATGGAACCGAAGGACCGATCGGATTGAAACGGTGGACCGAGAAGGTCGAATCGGTGTTTGCCATAAGTAAGTGTACTGAAGAGGACAAAGTGAAGTACGCTACGCATACCTTCACAGGTTCTGCGTTAACATGGTGGAATACCTATCTAGAGTAAGTGGGACAAGACGATGCGTACGCACTACCGTGGTCAGCATTCAAGCACTTGATGAACGAGAAGTACCGTCCCAGAACCGAGGTCAATAAGCTCATGACAGAACTTAGAGGGTTACGAACCCAAGGATTTGATATTACCACGTACGAAAGACGATTCACAGAATTGTGCCTATTGTGTCCGGGAGCATTCGAAGATGAGGAAGAGAGGATCGACGCGTTTGTGAAAGGATTATCGGAAAGAATCCAAGAAGATAGAAGTTCACACGAGCCCGCCTCCATACAACATGCATGTAGAATGGCTCACAAACTAGTGAACCAGATTGAAGAAAGAATTAAAGAACAGACTGCTGAAGAGGCCAATGTGAAGCAAGTCAAAAGAAAGTGGGAGGAAAATGGTGATAAGAATCACCAATACAACAACAACAGCAATTACAACAATAATCGCAACAATTATCCCAACAATCGCAACATCAATCGCAACTACAACAAATGGCCCAACAACAACAACAACAACAACAACAACAACAACAACAACAACAGCAACTACAACAATCATCCCAACAACAATAATAACCGCAACAACAACAACAATCAGAAGCAGCTATGCCAAAGGTGTGAAAAGTATCACTTGGGGTTCTGCACCAAATTTTGCAACAAGTGTAAAAGAAATGGTCATAGCGCGGTGAAGTGTGAGGTCTACGGACCAGGGGTTAATAGAACGAAAGGAACAAATGGTGTCGGAACGAGTAATGGCGGAGCAAGTAGTGTCGGAGCAAGTTATGCCAATGTAGTTTGTTATAAATGTGGAAAACCGGGCCACATTATTAGAAATTACCCGAACCAGGAGAACACGAATGGACAAGGCCGCGGAAGAGTTTTCAATATTAATGCGGCAGAGGCACAGGAAGACCCGGAGCTTGTTACGGGTACGTTTCTTATTGACAATAAATCTGCTTACGTTTTATTTGATTCGGGTGCGGATAGAAGCTATATGAGTAGAGATTTTTGTGCTAAATTAAGTTATCCATTGACGCCTTTGGATAGTAAATTTTTACTCGAATTAGCAAATGGTAAATTAATTTCAGCAGATAATATATGTCGGAATCGAGAAATTAAACTGGTTAGCGAAACATTTAAGATTGATTTGATACCAGTAGAGTTAGGGAGTTTTGATGTGATAATCGGTATGGACTGGTTGAAAGAAGTGAAAGCAGAGATCGTTTGTTACAAAAATGCAATTCGCATTATACGAGAAAAAGGAAAACCCTTAATGGTGTACGGAGAAAAGGGCAACACGAAGCTACATCTTATTAGTAATTTGAAGGCACAAAAACTAATAAGAAAAGGTTGCTATGCTGTTCTAGCACACGTCGAGAAAGTACAAACTGAAGAAAAGAGCATCAATGATGTTCCCATTGCAAAAGAATTTCCCGATGTATTTCCGAAAGAATTACCGGGATTACCCCCACATCGATCCGTTGAATTTCAAATAGATCTTGTACCAGGAGCTGCACCAATAGCTCGTGCTCCTTATAGACTCGCACCCAGCGAGATGAAAGAACTGCAAAGCCAATTACAAGAACTTTTAGAGCGTGGTTTCATTCGACCAAGCACATCACCGTGGGGAGCTCCTGTTTTGTTTGTAAAGAAGAAAGATGGTACATTCAGGTTGTGTATCGACTACCGAGAGTTGAACAAACTTACCATCAAGAACCGCTACCCACTACCGAGAATCGACGACTTATTTGATCAACTACAAGGCTCGTCTGTTTATTCAAAGATTGACTTACGTTCCGGGTATCATCAAATGCGGGTGAAAGAAGATGATATTCCAAAGACTGCTTTCAGAACACGTTACGGTCATTACGAGTTTATGGTCATGCCGTTTGGTTTAACTAATGCACCAGCTGTGTTCATGGACCTTATGAACCGAGTGTGTGGACCATACCTTGACAAGTTTGTCATTGTTTTCATTGATGACATACTTATTTACTCAAAGAATGACCAAGAACACGGTGAACATTTGAAAAAGGTGTTAGAAGTATTGAGGAAGGAAGAATTGTACGCTAAGTTTTCAAAGTGTGCATTTTGGTTGGAAGAAGTTCAATTCCTCGGTCACATAGTGAACAAAGAAGGTATTAAGGTGGATCCGGCAAAGATAGAAACTGCTAAAAAGTGGGAAACCCCAAAAACTCCGAAACATATACGCCAGTTTTTAGGACTAGCTGGTTACTACAGAAGGTTCATCCAAGACTTTTCCAGAATAGCAAAACCCTTGACTGCATTAATGCATAAAGGGAAGAAATTTGAATGGAATGATGAACAAGAGAAAGCGTTTCAGTTATTGAAGAAAAAGCTAACTACGGCACCTATATTGTCATTGCCTGAAGGGAATGATGATTTTGTGATTTATTGTGACGCATCAAAGCAAGGTCTTGGTTGTGTATTAATGCAACGAACGAAGGTGATTGCTTATGTGTCTAGACAATTGAAGATTCACGAACAAAATTATACGACGCATGATTTGGAATTAGGCGCGGTTGTTTTTGCATTAAAGACTTGGAGGCACTACTTATATGGGGTCAAAAGTATTATATATACCGACCACAAAAGTCTTCAACACATATTTAATCAGAAACAACTGAATATGAGGCAGCGTAGGTGGATTGAATTGTTGAATGATTACGACTTTGAGATTCGTTACCACCCGGGGAAGGCAAATGTGGTAGCCGATGCCTTGAGCAGGAAGGATAGAGAACCCATTCGAGTAAAATCTATGAATATAATGATTCATAATAACCTTACTGCTCAAATAAAGGAGACGCAACAAGGAGTTTTAAAAGAGGGAAATTTAAAGGATGAAATACCCAAAGGATCGGAGAAGCATCTTAATATTCGGGAAGACGGAACCCGGTATAGGGCTGAAAGGATTTGGGTACCAAAATTTGGAGATATGAGAGAAATGGTACTTAGAGAAGCTCATAAAACCAGATACTCAATACATCCTGGAACGGGGAAGATGTACAAGGATCTCAAGAAACATTTTTGGTGGCCGGGTATGAAAACCGATGTTGCTAAATACGTAGGAGAATGTTTGATGTATTCTAAGGTCAAAGCTGAGCATCAGAAACCATCAGGTCTACTTCAACAACCCGAAATCCCGGAATGGAAATGGGAAAACATTACCATGGATTTCGTCACTAAATTGCCAAGGACTGCAAGTGGTTTTGATACTATTTGGGTAGTAGTTGATCGTCTCACCAAATCAGCACACTTCCTGCCAATAAGAGAAGATGACAAGATGGAGAAGTTAGCACGACTGTATTTGAAGGAAGTCGTCTTCAGACATGGAATACCAATCTCTATTATCTCTGATAGGGATGGCAGATTTATTTCAAGATTCTGGCAGACATTACAGCAAGCATTAGGAACTCTTCTAGACATGAGTACTGCCTATCATCCACAAACTGATGGGCAGAGTGAAAGGACGATACAAACGCTTGAAGACATGCTACGAGCATGTGTTATTGATTTCGGAAATAGTTGGGATCGACATCTACCGTTAGCAGAATTTTCCTACAACAACAGCTACCATTCAAGCATTGAGATGGCGCCGTTTGAAGCACTTTATGGTAGAAAGTGCAGGTCTCCGATTTGTTGGAGTGAAGTGGGGGATAGACAGATTACGGGTCCGGAGATTATACAAGAAACTACCGAGAAGATCATCCAAATTCAACAACGGTTGAAAACCGCCCAAAGTCGACAAAAGAGCTACGCTGACATTAAAAGAAAAGATATAGAATTTGAAATTAGAGAGATGGTCATGCTTAAAGTTGCACCTTGGAAAGGCGTTGTTCGATTTGGTAAACGAGGGAAATTAAATCCAAGGTATATTGGACCATTCAACATTATTGATCGTGTCGGACCAGTAGCTTACCGACTTGAGTTACCTCAACAACTCGCGGCTGTACATAACACTTTCCACGTCTCGAATTTGAAAAACTGTTTTACTAAAGCAGATCTCACTATTCCGTTAGATGAAATCCAAATCAACGAAAAACTCCAATTCATCGAAGAACCAGTCGAAATAATGGATCGTGAGGTTAAAAGACTTAAGCAAAACAAGATACCAATTGTTAAGGTTCGATGGAATGCTCGTAGAGGACCCGAGTTCACCTGGGAGCGTGAAGATCAGATGAAGAAGAAATACCCGCATCTATTTCCAGAAAATTTGTCAACACCTTCAACAGCTTAAAATTTCGGGACGAAATTTATTTAACGGGTAGGTACTGTAGTGACCCAAACTTTTCCATGTTTATATATATTAATTGAGATTGATATTTACATGATTAAATGTTTCCAATATGTTAAGAAATCAAACTTTTTAAGACTTGATTAATTGAAATATGTTTCATATAGACAATTGACCACCCAAGTTGACCGGTGATTCATGAACGTTAAAACTTGTAAAAACTATATGATGACATATATATGGATATATATATAGTTAACATGATACTATGATAAGTAAACATATCATTAAGTATATTAACAATGAACTACATATGTAAAAACAAGACTACTAACT
The DNA here is from genome assembly GCF_046630445.1 of Rutidosis leptorrhynchoides. Lineage (NCBI taxonomy): Eukaryota > Viridiplantae > Streptophyta > Magnoliopsida > Asterales > Asteraceae > Rutidosis > Rutidosis leptorrhynchoides. The sequence continues at coordinate 546,861,239 of NC_092335.1, read as the reverse complement.
TAATGATTTTTAAACGAGACATATATGTAACGATTATCGTTGTAAAGACATTTAATGTATATATATCATATTAAGAGATATTCATACATGATAATATCATGATAATATAATAATTTAAAATCTCATTTGATATTATAAACATTGGGTTAACAACATTTAACAAGATCGTTAACCTAAAGGTTTCAAAACAACACTTACATGTAACGACTAACGATGACTTAACGACTCAGTTAAAATGTATATACATGTAGTGTTTTAATATGTATTTATACACTTTTGAAAGACTTCAATACACTTATCAAAATACTTCTACTTAACAAAAATGCTTACAATTACATCCTCGTTCAGTTTCATCAACAATTCTACTCGTATGCACCCGTATTCGTACTCGTACAATACACAGCTTTTAGATGTATGTTCTATTGGTATATATACTCCAATGATCAGCTCTTAGCAGCCCATGTGAGTCACCTAACACATGTGGGAACCATCATTTGGCAACTAGCATGAAATATCTCATAAAATTACAAAAATATGAGTAATCATTCATGACTTATTTACATGAAAACAAAATTACATATCCTTTATATCTAATCCATACACCAACGACCAAAAACACCTACAAACACTTTCATTCTTTAATTTTCTTCATCTAATTGATCTCTCTCAAGTTCTATCTTCAAGTTCTAAGTGTTCTTCATAAATTCTACTAGTTCTAGTTACATAAAATCAAGAATACTTTCAAGTTTGCTAGCTCACTTCCAATCTTGTAAGGTGATCATCCAACCTCAAGAAATCTTTGTTTCTTATAGTAGGTTATCATTCTAATACAAGGTAATAATCATATTCAAACTTTGGTTCAATTTCTATAACTATAACAATCTTATTTCAAGTGATGATCTTACTTGAACTTGTTTTCGTGTCATGATTCTGCTTCAAGAACTTCGAGCCATCCAAGGATCCGTTGAAGCTAGATCCATTCTTCTCTTTTCCAGAAGGTTTATCCAAGGAACTTAAGTTAGTAATGATGTTCATAACATCATTCGATTCATACATATAAAGCTATCTTATTCGAAGGTTTAAACTTGTAATCACTAGAACATAGTTTAGTTAATTCTAAACTTGTTCGCAAACAAAAGTTAATCCTTCTAACTTGACTTTTAAAATCAACTAAACACATGTTCTATATCTATATGATATGCTAACTTAATGATTTAAAACCTGGAAACACGAAAAACACCGTAAAACCGGATTTACGCCGTCGTAGTAACACCGCGGGCTGTTTTGGGTTAGTTAATTAAAAACTATGATAAACTTTGATTTAATAGTTGTTATTCTGAGAAAATGATTTTTATTATGAACATGAAACTATATCCAAAAATTATGGTTAAACTCAAAGTGGAAGTATGTTTTCTAAAATGGTCATCTAGACGTCGTTCTTTCGACTGAAATGACTACCTTTACAAAAATGACTTGTAACTTATTTTTCTGACTATAAACCTATACTTTTTCTGTTTAGATTCATAAAATAGAGTTCAATATGAAACCATAGCAATTTGATTCACTCAAAACGGATTTAAAATGAAGAAGTTATGGGTAAAACAAGATTGGATAATTTTTCTCATTTTAGCTACGTGAAAATTGGTAACAAATCTATTCCAACCATAACTTAATCAACTTGTATTGTATATTATGTAATCTTGAGATACCATAGACACGTATACAATGTTTCGACCTATCATGTCGACACATCTATATATATTTCGGAACAACCATAGACACTCTATATGTGAATGTTGGAGTTAGCTATACAGGGTTGAGTTTGATTCCAAAATATATATAGTTTGAGTTATGATCAATACTGAGATACGTATACACTAGGTCGTGGATTGATTCAAGATAATATTTATCGATTTATTTCTGTACATCTAACTGTGGACAACTAGTTGTAGGTTACTAACGAGGACAGCTGACTTAATAAACTTAAAACATCAAAATGTATTAAAAGTATTGTAAATATATTTTGAACATACTTTGATATATATGTATATATTGTTATAGGTTCGTGAATCAACCAGTGGCCAAGTCTTACTTCCCGACGAAGTAAAAATCTGTGAAAGTGAGTTATAGTCCCACTTTTAAAATCTAATATTTTTGGGATGAGAATACATGCAGGTTTTATAAATGATTTACAAAATAGACACAAGTACGTGAAACTACATTCTATGGTTGAATTATCGAAATCGAATATGCCCCTTTTTATTAAGTCTGGTAATCTAAGAATTAGGGAACAGACACCCTAATTGACGCGAATCCTAAAGATAGATCTATTGGGCCTAACTAACCCCATCCAAAGTACCGGATGCTTTAGTACTTCGAAATTTATATCATATCCGAAGGGTGTCCCGGAATGATGGGGATATTCTTATATATGCATCTTGTTAATGTCGATTACCAGGTGTTCACCATATGAATGATTTTTATCTCTATGTATGGGATGTGTATTGAAATATGAAATCTTGTGGTCTATTATTATGATTTGATATATATAGGTTAAACCTATAACTCACCAACATTTTTGTTGACATTTTAAGCATGTTTATTCTCAGGTGATTATTAAGAGCTTCCGCTGTCGCATACTTAAATAAGGACTAGATTTGGAGTCCATGCTTGTATGATATTGTGTAAAAACTGCATTCAAGAAACTTATTTTGTTGTAACATATTTGTATTGTAAACCATTATGTAATGGTCGTGTTTAAACAGGATATTTTAGATTATCATTATTTGATAATCTACGTAAAGCTTTTTAAACCTTTATTGATGAAATAAAGGTTATGGTTTGTTTTAAAATGAATGCAGTCTTTGAAAAATGTCTCATATAGAGGTCAAAACCTCGCAACGAAATCAATTAATATGGAACGTTTTTAATCAATAAGAACGGGACATTTCAATAATCACCACTGACGACCACCAACGACCACCGCCGACCACCACACGCCGTCTTGAGCTGCCGGTTACTGCCACTGCCACCGGATTTTCTCATTTTTCATTTCGTTCATCTTCTTTTGAGGTATATCTAATTTTCAACTTGTTTTACTAAAACATAACATATAAAGATGAATATATCAAGTATCTTTAATTATTAAACTTGCTAATCATGTTTTAAGGATAATTAAATTCGTATTTATTAAAACCCTAATTTTTAAGAAACTGAAAAAGTCTTATTTTGAGTTCGTATTTAAATTCATCATTCAAAACCATTAAAACGCATATATGGAACATGTGTTTTCGATTTAAAAACTAATTAGCTATGATTAAAACAAGATTTTGAATCCAAAATTACATACATACGGGATTTTGTATAAATTATCCTTAAAATTATATTCTTTAAGGGATTTTGTATAAATTATCCTTAAAATTATATTCTTATATCTGTATAAGGTAAGTGAAATATATTTAATTTATATAATATATCTTGTTTTACAAGATAAATATAAGTCATATTAAGATAAAGATACAAATTTATTTAAAGTATTATATCTAAATAGATAAAAACAAATATATTTAGTATATATCTATAATTATATATATATATATATATATATATATATATATATATATATATATATATATATATATATATATATATATATATATATATATATATATATATATAAATACATTTATTAATATAATAATAATATCATATTGATAATATAATGCATAATTATCATAACTATTTGAATATTTAAAACTACTAATATATTTAATATATTAATACTATTACACTTAAGTAATTATAATATACTTATAATTACTAACCTTATAATAAAACATCACTTATATTATAACTATACATTATGATAGTATAATATAAACTATCATCACAACAAGATAACGTACGACTTTCAAACTTCACCGCTACTTATGGTCATGAGTGGATGATGTCTAGGTTACCATTACGGGAATAAGGTTTTGTATTAAATAATAGGTTGTTGATTTATAGTCCACCTGAAAGTTCCTGACCCCCGGTTACATATGGTTATCCCTTGACTTAATTGAGAGCACTGAAGTTTATCGCTAGTTGTATAACATCTAACCGTGGATATTAATAACCCGAACTTTCTAAAACTTGAAACTTACTATAAGTGGAAACTTTCTATAAATAGAAACTTACTATAAATAACAACTTTCTAAAAATGGAAACTTTCCTAAAATGACCAACTATTAATATATTTATTATATTAATAATACACTATCTAAATAAAGGTTAATTATTTAAATACTCGAACGTCAATTAACTTTATATGTAAGTTGACACACTCTTTGGACAAACTAATGACCTAACTTATATATCTAGGTTGAGATCCTGATCATTTACTTACGTTCATTACTTTTGTGGAATAACTTCATCGTGCTATTAAGGTGAACTTTATAGCCCCGCTTTTTACTATTTCATAACTGTTTTACAACTTGGGGTGAGACACATGCTTGCTTTTAAACTGCTTTACGCTTTAGAGACAAGTACTCAAACTTAACTATGATGACATGCTATGTTTCATGCTAAATCTCTGCCATGATATCGTTAGTTGCTACGTATAAATGCAAACTTAATTATTGTGAGTAGGCCTATTGAGAGTAACGTCTCCATTCATTTGACCGCTGGTCAATCGATACATAATAATGATTTAATGACGCGAACGGATAAAGTGTCATGGGGTAAACTTTGTTTAGTCTCGATATCATACACCACAGCATTACTTTCGAAACGATATGTCTATATCAATTAGTATTTGAACTAAATCTTGTGGTCTAAAAACTTGGTTTCTATTGATAAACCTATGAACTTCACCAACCTTTTGGTTGACACTTTTAAGCATGTTTTGTCTCAAGTGACTGCTAGCTTTTGTGCTACTTAGTGATTTGATTGCTGCCTACTTGGAGTCCTCATTTTACCATACTCATTTTGTATTAAACATTTTACATTATATTTTGGATTAAGATGTAAACAATTATTTGATTCCGCTGCAATACAATTTATATTTTTATAAAACGTCTCATTTAGAGTCGTTCTCATTTATTACACTTGTGTTATGGTATTGGTTAGTCGCATTTACCCCCGGTCGCATTTGGGGGTGTGACATATTGATATCAGAGCCATGTTGTTATAGAGAATCAAGATTGCATCTTTATGTGTGCCTTATTTTTTAGTTAGGATGCCTTAGCAATTCTATGACTATAACCTTTCCTGCTTAATTTCTCACTAATTGCCTAAATTCTTTAGACACTCTCCCTGTTATTAGACTTGCGTATTGGCTTTGAACCTCTTGTGATATTCTGTATCCTTTCCTAAGGATGTCAAGCCAAAACCCTATCATCTTGCCTGTTCATGACTATGAAGGATCAGTTAGTATGTGATTGTTATCATATCCATACATCTTTTTATGACCTGACTCCGCCATTGTGATTCAAGTATTCTTTGACTCGCTCGAGTTATTTTTATAAGACCACGTCGGTTGCTGAAACCGAGGGATACCACTCATGACTCAACATTCCAACGTCAACTATCTAAGTTTGATCACGTATCTTGACATTATACGGTGATAATGAAGTGGAAGTATGAATTAGTGAAATATAATGACGTCTGGCCAACGTGATTATATTACAGTAATTCATATATAGATTCCAATATCATGACATGTGGAATAGAAAGTGAACCAAAGAAAAATTCCAAAGTCATTCATTCGAAAATCTCAATGTTATGACATGAAGGGTAATCATCATCTGATTTATAGATATACGAAGAGCTCGTTTCAACCAAACTATCTATCTCATACCCATGAGTAGATTAACAATCCCTCATATACCATAAAGGTTGTAAAACTTTGCATTCTTTCTTTCTTAAACAACCAATCTCTTTATCTTTGACGCATATTAACACGCTTAATCACCACCATATCCTCGCTAGAATGAAGGATGCATATTCTTAAGCGACCTGAAGTGACACCCCGAAATTTCCACGAAACATGCCTCTTGTTATCTATAATTACGTTTCTGGTATAGATTTTCATGAACCCATTAGGTAACCCATCGAAGATAAGTGACAATCATTCGCAAAGATTTCATTTGAATTTTCAAACATCAATCTTATAAACACCACATTCACCTAAGTATTCACCTGCTACACCATCATATAACCATGATACACCACCACTATCACCTGATCATGACCCTTCGACTAAAGACACTGCTTACAATGGCAATACCGAGGATAATGGTACCTAGTTGGAAGTCGAGGAAACTGTTGAAGAAGAAGAACCCGTGGAGGATGAAGAATAGAACCTTCTGATGAGTATCTTTTTTGATTACCATAGAAGTTAAAAGAATCCCATCATACTCTAGCGTATCCACATTTTGGTCCAGTAAAGACTGAAGTATATATATTTCTGTGACAACCCGGAAATTTCAGACCAAATTTAAACTTTATCTTTAAATGATTTAATGTTTTCGACACGATAAGCAAAGTCTGTAATGTTGATTCTCAAAATTTTTGAACTAATGTTATATATTCAGTTAACCTTTGAATATTGACCGACGATTCATGAACATCTATTTGTAAATAGATATATATATACAATAAGCTGAAATATTAATTATTAAAATTAATTATAAATAACTTGCAATGTGTATTTAAAAACTGATTTATGTATATTAAATAAAGATATATACATATATATAATTTCAAGTTATTTAGTAAACGATAGTAACATTCATTTGTTGATTCAATTGATATTTAGATAAGTGAACTAAAACGTTTTAGATGAATAAGTAAAACACTAATTTGCTACAGTATTTTCGAATTGCTACAGTACCCAAAATGCTACAGTATTTTCAAAAATCACTATTTGCTACAATAAAAAACTTTGCTATAGTAACTTTGCAACAGTAAAATACTATTTCAAAATGAAAATGTATATATATATATATTTTACAAGGTGATAAAATAAAATATTAACTTAATCTTAAAATGATTTGATTTAAAATAATATTATTAAATATATATTAATAAATAACGAGACGTTGATTTATAGAAGCAAATGATCAAAACACTCAAATGAATAAGTTATATTTCAAGTGGTATAATTTATGGATAATTTAAGTCTATAATTTGACAAAGGTACGAGTTACGAAATGTAAAGTATTAGTTTTCTAAGCGTAGGAAGATGCGTTCGAGAAACCAAAATCGGGACATTAGTCAGTTGACAAGGTACAAGACATCGGAATTAAAGTTACAAGTCAACCTTGCACGTGAATATAATATAATATATAATTAATTAATATAAATTATATATATATTATATTAATAAATAAATATGTCGACAAACAAGAAAACAAAAAATTGTGAGCTGGATTTTACTGCCATGCGATCGCATGGAAAACCAGTACAAACCCCATGCGATCGCATGTGGTGCTTTTTCAGGAAAGGTCCTATAAATTGCGCGATTTTTGGCTCAGCTGAATCTATCTCTCTTTCTCTAGTATTATTACTCCGTAATATTTATTTAATTTATTTTATTATTATTATTATTATTATTATTATTATTATTATTATTATTATTATTATTATTATTATTATTATTATTATTTATATTATTAAGATTAATATTATTATTAATCTTATTATTATTAGTATTATTAATTAGTATTATACATAAAATACTACGACGAGGTTATGAGCATGTCACTTTCAAAAATGGGTTTTCGAGCGGGATAGAGCTAAGGAAATTATGGGTTATTGCCAAGGAGGTTATGGGTATTGTTCGGGAATATTACTTCTAAGTCAAACCTAGTGTTTATCATCTCTGTTGTGTCTACGTACTTTCCTACAATATTGAATCACAATATTAATACGTGAGTATTCATATCTTATTTTTTTAAATATTAATAGTGTATCCATGTCTAGTGCTCGAGTATATATGTTTATGCATGCTTGTATGCTTTAATTTCGTCGTTAATCAGTTTATGATGAATCACGAATTAAATACATATATTACTGATAAAAGGTATATGATATGCATGTTTTTGGAAAGCTGACAAAGAATCAATAACTTTTCATTTAGAAATCGCGTAATTTCGATGAACGAATTAAAAGATATGGTCAACTGAATTATGATTAATGTTAATTGGAATTGCTCTTGAATCTACAATTAATATTTAAATAACTTGTTTGTAAGATTAATAATTTGGATTTTTGAATATTACCAGCCGAGTAAATGAATTCTTATATAAGGTACATCTCGTTTTGTTGAACTATTATCAAAATTGACTTTTTGAAACAACTTTGGATAACTTTTGTATGTCGATCTCGAGCATTAGGATTGTGATTGTAGCGACCCGACAAAATCATCATTGACGGCGCCGTCTACTTAGGTCCCATTACATGGACATAAGTCCTTAAAACAACGTTTGACCAAAAGTATGTCGCATTCATTTCAAAAGTAAAGTTTGTTTCAAAGTTTACAAGAATTGTTCAACCAAAAGTTACGATACAAAGTTATAAGTACAGTGAAACCTATGCGACACAATTTTAAATAAAGCCAAAAGACGCTCCACGTATGCATGTATACTCGACATCCAATGCAAGTATCAAAATAATGAGCGGAAGCATGTTTCACATATCTTTCAAAGACCTGAGAAAAACATAGAAATCTGTCAACGAAGACGTTGGTGAAATCATAGGTTTACGTAAATAAGTGAGTAAAGGTAAGTCGAACCACAAGATTTGCAACATTGATAAAGTAGTAGTACATTCTAAAAGTTAATATTCACGAGCACCCAATTATCAAGGCTTAACGTTCCGTCCGTTGATACCCCATTCATAGTGCTAGAACAACACTGTTTCTCGAAAATATATTTCATCCGTAGACGGTAGCGAACCGTCCTAGATGAGGGTTTGTCAAACCCATATGGCCATACAACATAAGTTCACGCTTACACTTACACCCTGCAAGCATAACTAATGATAATCGAATTGAGGATTTTCGTTCTAAACTCGTATGTAGAATGTTTGTTTTCATGTACTTGTGTTCACTTAGTTAAAAGAAACGTTATTGTTTTCTCATCCCAAATGTAATTTCAAAAGAGTAAAAGTGGGACTATGATCTCACCTTGAGTGCAAGAGTGTAGTAGTACTTCAACAAGTAAATGTGCAAAGAACAATGCTAGTCTTGACCTAAACAAATAGGTTGTATCAATAATGGTAAACACGGTTGGTCAAAGATGCTCAATTAGTCCTATGGCTCATTACGACTCAATTATATAGCATGTGAATCACGTTGTCAAGTTTCATGCAAAATAAAAGTATAAAAGAAAATTCAGAACGATTGCATACGTATTTGGTTAAGTTTGACTAAAAGTCAAACTTGGTCAAAGTCAACGAAAAAGTCAACGTGTTCGGGTTGGGTCTCGGACAATTTTTCTAAGCTTAGAAATCATATATAAGCATGTTGGCCAAGTTTCATGTCAATCGGAGGTGCGTAGCATAGTTAGAATTCAAATGAAAGTTGAAAAGTGAACAACCATCTGCCCACGCTTTAAGCCGCGCCGCGGCTGGAAGACCCGCGCCGCGGGCTAACACTAGTCTTGAAGTCGAGAATTTTGATGGTTTCAGACATCTGAGTTAGTGTTAAGCCGCGCCGCGGCTAGAGGAGCCGCGCCGCGGGCTAAAGCATGACAGGATACCTGTGCAGTTTTTAAGTGTAGGCTCGAACCAAACTCCAAACGAACGTAACTTATGAACCGTAAACATTTAAAACACGTATCTTATATCGTTGGAAAGGTAATTTAACAAGGAATACAACTAAACACATTTCATGAATCAAATCCATCATTAACAACAATGAAAACCTCAATAAATGATCGTTAAATGTTCAAAATCGAAGTTTCAATTTCACAAAATGCATTTTAAGTTTCGGGAATCCAATTCACACATATGATATGCCGTTTGAAGGTAATGAAACATGAATTATGACTAAACACTTACAATTAACATTTCATGGCATTCAAGCATCAAAAAGTTCATCTCAAGAACAATCAAACCCTAATCAAGAATCACAAAATCATTAATCATGTTTTTGAAGTTTTACAAATCAACCTACACATCAAAATGAAGCTAGTGATACTAGTAACATAATTAAAACATGAACTTTAACAATTTAACAACATTTAATCTTCCAAAATCAAAGATTAAGCAAACCCATTTTCAAGTGTTCAAACTAGTTACTCAAAACAACAAATCGAACAAACAAAACATATATTCATGTTATACACGAGCCATAGACACTAATTAACACTTTTATAATTAAAAAACATCAAGAACACCAAATCTAGTGATTTTAGAAAGTTACCCAAATGAGATGAAATTGGTATCAAGTTGTAGAGGATGAAGAGAGGATTCCAAATATGTAATTTGTTTTGATGTTTGCTTCTTGATCCGGATTTAGATGATGAATGAATGAATTTGGTAAATGTGTGTGTGTTCTTGCTAGAGAGAAAGAGAGAGAGATGGAGATGATTGAATGGTGGTGATTGGAGTGGACTAGTTGACCTAGTCAACTAGTTTGCCCCGTGTCAACTTTAGTCCCTCGAGTTTAAAAGCGGGTATGTGATTTAACCGAACGAATATTTTGAATATGCGAGAGTAAACGGGAGTTGTTATAATTAAATAACGAAAATATTAAGAACGTTAGCTAACGAAGGATACGAATCTATATACGGAAGATATTATTTAAAATAAAAAGACGGACGTTAAAAATAATTTAACGGAAAAAAATGCGGGATGTTACATTACCCACACCTTAAAAGAAATTTCGTCCTGAAATTTAAGTAGGCGTAGTAGTCGTTGTTTCTTCCTTGAGATTTTGCGTTTCCGAATTCGTGAATAGATGAGGATATTTCTTTTGCATTTGATCTTGTCTTTCTCAAGTAAACTCGGGTCCCCTTTTGGCGTTCCAACGGACCTTGACAATTGGAATTCGGCTTTGTTTTAACGTCTTGATGGAGGTGTCTACGATTTCAACCGGTTCCTCAACTAAATGAAGTTTGTCATCAATAGTAAGTTCTTCGAGAGGGATGACGATATCGGGTTCGGCAAGACACTTTTTCAAGTTAGATACATGGAAGGTAGGATGAACGGAGCTCAATTGAGGTGGAAGATCTAAACGATAAGCAACGGTTCCAACACGTTCCAAGATTTCGAAAGGACCAATATACCGTGGATTTAGCTTCCCGCGTTTCCTAAAACGGATTACACCTTTCCATGGTGCAACTTTTAACATTACGCGATCACCGACTTGAAATTCGAGGTCATTGCGTCGTTTATCTGTATAGCTCTTTTGATGACTACGGGCCGTCCTAAGCCTATCTCGGATTTGAACGATTTTCTCGGTTGTTTCAAGAATGAGTTCGGGTCCGGTGATTTGTGTGTCGCCCACTTCGGCCCAACAAAGAGGTGAACGACATTTTCGGCCGTATAAAGCTTCAAATGGTGCGGCGTTGATACTCGTGTGATAACTATTGTTGTAAGAGAACTCGAAGAGAGGTAAGTGCTTGTCCCAAGCTTTTCCAAAATCGATAACGCAAGCTCGTAGCATGTCTTCCAAGGTTTGAATTGTACGCTCTCTTTGTCCGTCGGTTCGCGGATGGTATGCGGTGCTCATGTCTAAACGCGTTCCCAACGCTTCTTGTAAAGTACGCCAAAATCTAGAAACAAAACGGCCATCTCGGTCGGAAATAATCGATAGAGGTACACCGTGACGGGCTACGATTTCCTTGATGTAAATTTGTGCAAGTTTTTCCATCTTGTCGGTTTATTTCATGGCTAAGAAGTGTGCGGATTTAGTGAGACGGTCAACAATAACCTAAATAGTGTCATAACCGCCCACCGTCTTTGGTAGTTTGGTGATAAAATCCATCGTTATTCTTTCCTACTTCCATTGCGGGATCTCGGGTTGTTGAAGTAGTCCGGACGGTCTTTGGTGTTCGGCTTTGACTTTGGAACATGTCAAACACTTGGAAACATAAGTAGCTACGTCCCTTTTGATGTTCGGCCACCAATATTGTTGTTTAAGGTCGTGGTACATCTTATTGGCACCCGGGTGAATCGAATATCTTGACTTATGGGCTTCGTCTAAAATAAGGTTTCGCAAGTCCCCATAACTATGTACCCAAATTCTTCCGGCGAAATATCGGAGTCCGGTTTCCTTAACTTCAAATCAAGAGGTGAGGATGTTCAAGTGTTCGAGAGAGATATTTTCATCCTTGAGAGCCTCATCCTGAGCTACACGAATTTGGTTATTGAGATTGGTGTGGATAGTGATGTTCAATGCTCGGACACGAAGAGGCACCGCTCTTTCTTTTCGGCTTAAGGCATTGGCAACTACATTTGCCTTTCCGGGATGGTAACGAAGCTCGCAATCGTAATCGTTTAAGGTTTCAATCCACCTTCGTTGTCTCATGTTTAGTTGCTTTTGATCGAAGATGTGTTGGAGGCTTTTATGATCGGTAAAGATAGTACTCTTGGTTCCATAAAGATAGTGTCTCCACATTTTAAGTGCAAAGACAACGGCTCCGAGTTCGAGATCATGGGTCGTATAATTCCGTTCGTGAACTTTTAGTTGTCGCGAGGCATAAGCAATGACTTTCTCTCGTTGCATCAATACACACCCAAAACCATGTTTTGAGGCATCGCAATACACAACAAAATCATCGTTGCCCTCGGGGAGGGATAAGATAGGAGCGGTGGTTAGCTTCTTCTTCAAGATTTGAAATGCGGATTCTTGTTCGGTTGACCAAATGAATTTCTTTCCCTTATGAGTCAACGCGGTTAGAGGACGTGCAACTAAAGAGAAATTTTCGATGAATCTACGATAGTATCCGGTGAGACCCAAGGATTGACGAATATGAGTAGGGGTGGTAGGAGTCTCCCATTTACTAATGGCTTCGATTTTCGATGGATCGACTTTAATACCTTGGTCACTTACAACATGACCAAGAAATTGAACTTCCTTCAACCAAAATTCACACTTGGAGAATTTGGCATAGAGTCGTTCTTGTCTAAGAAGTTCTAGCACAAGTCGGAGATGTTGTTCGTGTTCCTCTTCGCTTTTGGAATAGATTAAGATGTCATCTATGAATACAATAACGAATCTGTCAAGATACGGTTTACACACGCGGTTCATGAGATCCATGAACACCGCGGGTGCGTTAGTGAGACCAAATGGCATGACAAGAAATTCGTAACTACCATAACGAGTCCGGAAAGCGGTTTTGGAGACATCTTCCCCCTTAACCCTTAATTGATGATAACCCGAGCGGAGATCGATTTTTGAATATACACAAGATCCTTGTAATTGATCAAAGAGGTCATCGATGCGCGGAAGAGGATATCGGTTCTTAACCATCAATTTATTTAGTTCACGATAATCAATGCACATTCGTAGGGATCCGTCTTTCTTCTTAACGGACAAAATCGGAGCGCCCCAGGGTGAATGGCTAGGTTGGATAAAACCAAGGTCAAGTAGTTCTTGAATTTGACTTTGCAATTCTTGCATTTCAGATGGAGTAAGTCTATATGGTGCACGTGCTACTGGTGCGGCTCCCGGAATAAGATCGATTTGGAATTCTACCGGTCGATGAGGTGGAAGACCCGGCAATTCGTCTGGAAAAACATCGGAAAAGTCACTAACAATTGGCACATCATCGATATGCTTCTCGTTGGTCTCGACCTTTTTAACGTGAGCTAGAATCGCGAAACAACCTTTACGAAGGTATTTTTCAACTTTAAGGCACGAAACGAGGTTGAGTCCGGTGCAACTCTTATCGCCATAAACGACCAAGGGTTCACCGTTCTTGATAGGAATTTGAATCGCTTTAAGATCACAAAGGATGTGAGATTTCGTTTTGGCTAGCCAATCCATACCAATAATTACATCGAAGCTCCCTAGTTCTATAGGTATCAAGTCAATTTCAAACTCTTTACCCATTAAGTTTAGTGTACACCCCCGGTAAAATTTGTCGGCACTTAATAGTTTCCCGTTGGCCACTTCAATGGTATAAGTAGTATCTAGCGGAAGTGAGGGAGTGCTAAAAGTATGAGTCAAAGTCTTGGATACAAAACTCTTATCGGCACCCGAATCGAATAAACAAGAAACATAAGAATTGTTGAGAAGAAACGTACCCGTGACTAGTTCATTGTCATCTCGGGCTTCCTCGTTGTTGATGTTGAAAGCTCGGCAGCGTGTGTTGGGGTTATCCTTCTTCTTTGGGCATGCGTTTCTATAATGACCCGTTTGGCCACATTCGTAACAAGTGACCGTCTTTGGTGCATTGGGCCCTTTTCGAGCGACGGGGGCAGCACTCGTGCAATTGTTGGCCTTATGACCAACTCCTTGGCATCGGTGGCAAATTAGCTTGCCACATTCACCCGAATGGTGCTTGTGACATTTGTTGCAAAAAGGTTGAGTTCCGGCATAACCTTTCTTGCCGTCGTTGTTGAAAGGCTTTTTGTAGTTGTTGTTGTAGTTGTTTGATGGAGTGGCTTCCCATTTTCTTTTGCCACCCGATTTATCTTCGGCCTTAGGTGCCGGTACAATGATTTCGTCTACCGTCTCTATTAATTGACGGGCCATATCCAAAGCTCCTTGTAGGTTGGCGGGTTTGGATGCCATTACTCCTTGTTTGATGCTTTTTGGGAGGCCATCCATGTAAAGTTCGACTCGGAGGGATTCGGGAGTCACAAGAGCCGGACACATTAAGGATAACTCGGCAAACCGTTGATTATATGCCTTGAGGTCGTTCCCGACCGCTTTTAGCGTTCTTAGCTCTTGTTCGAGCTTTCGGGTCTCTTCACGAGGAAAGTATTCGACGATCATCTTTCCCCATAAATCGGCCCAAGTGAGGGCGTGAGCTTCATCGGTACCCACCGATTGTACATAGGAGTTCCACCAAGTGAGAGCGATACCGGAAAAAGTGTGGGTGGAAAATTTGACCTTGTCTTGGTCCCGACAACCGCTTATGCTAAAGACGGCTTCTGTTTGTTCAAACCATCGGGTGAGAGTAACCGGTCCCCCGGTTCCATCGAAACTATGAGGTTTGCACCCCATGAAAGCTTTGTAGGAGCATCCCTCGTTTGAATTACCGGCTCCATTGTTGTTGTTGTTGTTGTGGTTTGGGTTGTTGTTATTATTGTTGTTGTTGTTGGATGAGTGACCGGCCATGGCCGCATCTACGGCGGTAGCTATCATCCGTTCGAGAGCTTGTTCGGGAGTTTCATTGCGGCGTACACGACGAGGAGCCATTGTTCCTTCAAGACACAAGAATATCATTGATTAGTATTCTCAATAATACTAACCGTGATATAGAATAAAGATAAAGAGAAGTTTTTCCTCGACTCGCCTTAAATTCTTTATGTCATAATGTCGGAACGTTCATATGAGTCACCGTAATATAATCCCGGCAATTATATTACCCTGATTCATATGTGCATTCGACATTATTCTATAAAGTCAAGGTGGCGTGTCAATCAAATTAAACAACGTGAGATCAAGATGAAACAAGAGTTAGTTATGAGTAGAAAATTCGAGTATAAATGCACAAATAGTCAAGTAATCCCTACTTCAAGTCTATATGCCGGTTGTAGTCTAGATTCACTAATGTACCCTATGACTCGGGGTTGACACCAATGAACTCTAAATCTCTACAACCAATGCTCTGATACCATCTGTAGCGACCCGACAAAATCATCATTGACGGCGCCGTCTACTTAGGTCCCATTACATGGTCATAAGTCCTTAAAACAACGTTTGACCAAAAGTATGTCGCATTCATTTCAAAAGTAAAGTTTGTTTCAAAGTTTACAAGAATTGTTCAACCAAAAGTTACGATACAAAGTTATAAGTACAGTGAAACCTATGCGACACAATTTTAAATAAAGCCAAAAGACGCTCCACGTATGCATGTATACTCGACATCCAATGCAAGTATCAAAATAATGAGCGGAAGCATGTTTCACATATCGTTCAAAGACCTGACAAAAACATAGAAATCTGTCAACGAAGACGTTGGTGAAATCATAGGTTTAAGTAAATAAGTGAGTAAAGGTAAGTCGAACCACAAGATTTGCAACATTGATAAAGTAGTAGTACATTCTAAAATTTAATATTCACGAGCACCCAATTATCAAGGCTTAACGTTCCGTCCGTTGATACCCCATTCATAGTGCTAGAACAACTCTGTTTCTCGAAAATATATTTCATCCGTAGACGGTAGCGAACCGTCCTAGATGAGGGTTTGTCAAACCCATATGGCCATACAACATAAGTTCATGCTTACACTTACACCCTGCAAGCATAACTAATGATAATCGAATTGAGGATTTTCGTTCTAAACTCGTATGTAGAATGTTTGTTTTCATGTACTTGTGTTCACTTAGTTAAAAGAAACGTTATTGTTTTCTCATCCCAAATGTAATTTCAAAAGAGTAAAAGTGGGACTATGATCTCACCTTGAGTGCAAGAGTGTAGTAGTACTTCAACAAGTAAATGTGCAAAGAACAATGCTAGTCTTGACCTAAACAAATAGGTTGTATCAATAATGGTAAACACGGTTGGTCAAAGATGCTCAATTAGTCCTATGGCTCGTTACGACTCAATTATATAGCATGTGAATCACGTTGTCAAGTTTCATGCAAAATACAAGTATAAAAGCAAATTCAGAACGATTGCATACGTATTTGGTTAAGTTTGACTAAAAGTCAAACTTGGTCAAAGTCAAAGTCAACGAAAAAGTCAACGTGTTCTGGTCGGGTCTCGGACAAATTTTCTAAGCTTAGAAATCATATATAAGCATGTTGGCCAAGTTTCATGTCAATCGGAGGTGCGTAGCATAGTTAGAATTCAAATGAAAGTTGAAAAGTGAACAACCATCTGCCCACGCTTTAAGCCGCGCCGCGGCTGGAAGACCCGCGCCGCGGGCTAACACTAGTTTTGAAGGTCTAGAATTTTGATGGTTTCAGACATCTGAGTTAGTGTTAAGCCGCGCCGCGGCTAGAGGAGCCGCGCCGCGGGCTAAAGCATGACAGGATACCTGTGCAGTTTTTAAGTGTAGGCTCGAACCAAACTCCAAACGAACGTAACTTATGAACCGTAAACATTCAAAACACGTATCTTATATCGTTGGAAACGTAATTTAACAAGGAATATAACTAAACACATTTCATAAATCAAATCCATCATTAACAACAATGAAAACCTCAATAAATGATCGTTAAATGTTCAAAATCGAAGTTTCAATTTCACAAAATGCATTTTAAGTTTCGGGAATCCAATTCACACATATGATATGCCGTTTTGAAGGTAATGAAACATGAATTACGACTAAACACTTACAATTAACATTTCATGGCATTCAAGCATCAAAAA
This sequence comes from Rutidosis leptorrhynchoides, assembly GCF_046630445.1. Lineage (NCBI taxonomy): Eukaryota > Viridiplantae > Streptophyta > Magnoliopsida > Asterales > Asteraceae > Rutidosis > Rutidosis leptorrhynchoides. The sequence goes on along the minus strand of NC_092335.1, from coordinate 546,843,760 downwards.
GTTCATCTCAAGAACGATCAAACCCTAATCAAGAATCACAAAATCATTAATCATGTTTTTGAAGTTTTACAAATCAACCTACACATCAAAATGAAGCTAGTGATACTAGTAACACAATTAAAACATGAACTTTAATAATTTAACAACATTTAATCTTCCAAAATCAAAGATTAAGCAAACCCATTTTCAAGTGTTCAAACTAGTTACTCAAAACAACAAATCGAACAAACAAAACATATATTCATGTAATACACGAGCCATAGACACTAATTAACACTTTTATAATTAAAAAACATCAAGAACACCAAATCTAGTGATTTTAGAAAGTTACCCAAATGAGATGAAATTGGTATCAAGTTGTAGAGGATGAAGAGAGGATTCCAAATATGTAATTTGTTTTGATGTTTGCTTCTTGATCCGGATTTAGATGATGAATGAATGAATTTGGTAAATTGTGTGTGTTCTTGCTAGAGAGAAAGAGAGAGAGATGGAGATGATTGAATGGTGGTGATTGGGGTGGACTAGTTGACCTAGTCAACTAGTTTGCCCCGTGTCAACTTTAGTCCCTCGAGTTTAAAAGCGGGTATGTGATTTAACCGAACGAATATTTTAAATATGCGAGAGTAAACGGGAGTTGTTATAATTAAATAACGAAAATATTAAGAACGTTAGCTAACGAAGGATACGAATCTATATACGGAAGATATTATTTAAAATAAAAAGACGGTCGTTAAAAATAATTTAACGGAAAAAAATGCGGGATGTTACAGTGATACACTATGACTCAACCTAGCTTATTAGACATGTATTGACCAACATATGTTCTCTAGGTTGAGATCTACAGTTAATTTTGCATTCCAAGTTTCGGTCACTTTTTAGTGAATGATCTTATGTGCTGCTAAGGTGAGTTTCATATGCTCCCTTTTTAAATAATTTTGCAATATATATTTTTGGACTGAGAATACATGCACTTTATTTTAAACGCAATGAACACAAGTACATACTAAATTCTACACTGAGTTTGAACCGAAAATCCCTTAGCTTTGGTAACTAGTAACTAACGGTTATAAGAACTTGTGGACGCGAGTGGTAGTATATGGATCCATAGGGCTTGATATCCCCGTCCGAGCTAGAGCACTAGCCTTTTAACGGACGTATGCTATTTGAGAAGCGTACACGTTGGTTTGCGTGTATTATTAAGATGATTATACAAAGGGTATAAATTATATATACGTTAAGTTTAGTTACTAGGGTGCTCAATTTCGTAGAATATTTTGATAAACGTTTTTGGATGAAACAACTGAAAACTTGTGATTCACCTTTATATACAGATTATGCGCAACATTAAAACTATGAACTCACCAACCTTTGTGTTGACACTTTTAAGCATGTATATTCTCAGGTTTCTAGAAGTCTTCCGATGTTTGCTTATATGTGATACAAGCTATGTGCATGGAATCATACATGCTTTATTCAAGAAAACTTTGCATTCACAAAATCATCACCGTGTATCTTATTTTGACTGCATTGTCAACGGATGTATTATGGTAAACTATTATTTATGGTGATTGTCTATATGTAGAAATCATCAAATGTTCAAAACCTTATAAATTGATATTCATTTATTGTATACCTTTTGAAAAGAATGCAATGTTTACAAAACGTATCATATAGAGGTCAAAACCTCACTATGAAATCGATGAATGATGTATTTGTCCAAATGGATTTGGACGGGTCATCACAGTTGGTATCAGAGCTTGAGGTCATAGGGAACCAGAATTTACATTAGTGTGTTTAACTGGTAATTGTTAGGATGCATTAGTGAGTCTGGACTATGACCGTATCTGTTTTTATCGAGTTTTACTTATCATTTCTTGTTGAAAATTACCTGCTTATCATTCCTAAGTCTTGACACATCTTACTGCATTTACTGCATAGATAGTGTGCCGACAAAATTCATATCTTAGCATATCTGTTACTGTAAACTTTTTCTGACATCTTCCGAAAATTTCTCCGTAATTTACGGGATTTTGGTATTATATATACATATGTAAATTATGTATTGAAGATTACCAATCTAAATTCTATAATCTATTTCATATCAAAAATCATCTCTCTAATTATACAAGATGGATCCCGTATCTAGTTCAAATTCCTTAAACTCCGACAGCTATTCTGATATGGATATTCACCTGAACTCCGAAGAAAGTGTAACCGGAATGGATCAACCAATCAGCCATCACCTATTCTTGATGAATTGGGGATGGGTTCGTAGCTTACTTAATCATTGGAGACAAGAAGAAGGCGATCCCTTCCATCCACCACATTGCCCTCTTGGCGAAGAACCTGAAGCACTTACTGGCGAACCTGTTCGTAATACCATTTTCTCTCTCATCTCTAGAGTGTCTCGTCACGATTATATACTATCTCACATTCTAGATCTTATTCACCCGCTTGTTCGAATCACCAATCATCCCGGAGTAATAGAAGAAGTCAACGAGCTTCGTGCTCGGGTCCTGGCTTTGGAGAACATGGTGCAAAGGTTACAAGTACCAGCAGCATCACCGGCATCAATAGTACCACCGACAACAACACCAACAGTATCATTACCACCACCAACAATAACATCCGCTTCCCACACCTCAACATCATAATCTGTACCTCGAACATCAACGTCATACGCACCATAAATACCAAGGAATACCAACAACAACAAACGATGAAGTATTGATTCATAACTTCATCGAAGAAATATTCTGCAGAGAATATGTAGTTTCTAAAAGTTTTAGAGATTATATATTCTAGTCCTAGTCGAAAACCAGATGAGATTAATATTATGTTAACTCATTAAATCCATGATTACAACTAAAGAAAATATATATGTAGGTATATTTTCATAAAGATTGTAATTAAAAAAAATCCTTTTGTACAAACTGCTAATGGTGAGAATATTTTAACGGGTAGGTACTAACCGAGAAATATATAAATTCACAAATAATATGTTACATTCTCCGATTCTGATTCAACAACTATACTCACTACTTTCACATCAAGATATACTCTTTCATAGAAATCAAAACAACCATACTCATCAAATTCAATTACATATTCTGATTTTAACATATCAGAATCCAAGTCAAGATATAATCGATATCATCACTCTTAGATTCCTACATCTTTCAAATATATACTTTGACTTCAAAACTGTACTAAAACATCATATGTATACATATAACATTCGTCTCTTAGAATTATGAGCTTTCATTCTGAAAATCTAAAAAGCAACCAGTCTACGAATCAATACTCTGAATTTTGAAAAATGCTGATGAAGCAGCAAAAACTGTAAATGACCTTAACAGCCAAAAGTTTGATGATAATGAATAATGTGTTGGCAAAGCTCAGAAAAAGAGAAAATATTGGTACTGAAAAACGGATTGAGCAAACCATGAAGGAGTCTGTGGACAAATCACAAAGACTAAACCTGCCTTCAAAGAATCCAAATGATTCAGTATCTGCTGAAGCCATTAACGAATACCTTGCTTCCGAATCTAAACCCTTGCGGGCAATATTCTTCATCATCCTCTGATATTAGAAATTCTAAGATATCATCGTATCTTTCATTATAAATATTCTCCATATTTCTAGAGATAATTCCATAATTATTCTTATCAGAAATCAATTTTCTCCTTGCGATATCTGTGTTACATCATAAAAGAAACTATTTTAGTTTCTAAATTCTGAAACTTTCGAGTTTAAAATATGAATATTTTTGAAGTGGTGTTGGGAACTGAAGCATGAGTTAGTATAATATAATGACACTTGATCAACGTGATTATATTACAGTAAGTCATGCTGAGTTTCTAAATGAAACGTGATGATTCACCGACCATATCGTCATCATGTGCCATGTTACACGACTCTTACATTCTACCTCATCTCCAAACATATTAAGAACATATCTTCTTGATAGTTCTATTTTTCCGGATATTCTGGTAATTTGACAAATCAAGATCGTGTCATCACAATTTCCTTCTTAGGACATTAATTATGTTCATTCCGAAATTCATATCTACGAATTCTGGACTATTATCTGCTTGACTTAAAGTCGGGAAGAGAAAACAAAAGCATGAAGCTTCAAAATATTAATGGAAGTATAAATCACAGTAAATTGGAGAGAGTATTAAATGTGGATGTCAATGATTATGGAAAGACAGAAGCAGAGACATCGAAATATAAGGGAAGATATAAAACCCAACAACCACCCAGAAATTATAAACCGTATATATCGATGAATATAGCAATATAAAGACAAGGGAGGACTAAAAACACTATAAAACCAAGAGTATAGTAGAAGTGAATAGATTCTTCTGGCAGCAGATGGAAAATAAGAATGACGGATATGAAGGTTAGAAGTATATCAAGAATCAGAACTGGATGGAGCATATTGACGAATGCTTTAAAATATGAATTGAGGAAGAAAGAATAAAAGGTATGAGCTGTGGAAAATAAGGAAACGAAGGGGGTAGATTTATAGTATAAAATCAGACAGGAAAATCAAGACAGATCATCTCATTAAATCGAAGAGGATCGTAATTTCCTTAATTACCGAAGAATTAAATCTTATTACGAAGATTTTCTCCAAATCCCCTGAATTCCGAAAATCAACTGTGACTATGTCACCGGTTAAGACAAACCTTCATTTACTCATTTCACTCTTTTGTGATAGCTTCACTCGTACTCTTCACAAAATCAAATTGTTTCATTTATATTACTTAATGATGATAAAACTTTATAAGTCATGAAAACATACTTATTGTCATCCATGACCATCCCAACCAAATTTCGGGACGAAATTTCTTTAACGGGTAGGTACTGTGACAACCCAGAAATTTCTGACCAAATTTAAACTTTATCTTTAAATGATTTAATATTTCACACACGATAAGCAAAGTCTGTAATGTTGATTCTCAAAATTTTTGAACTAATGTTATATATTCAGTTAACCTTTGACTATTGACCGACGATTCATGAACATCTATTTGTAAATAGATATATATATACAATAAGCTGAAATATTAATTATTAAAATTAATTATAAATAACTTGCAATGTGTATTTAAAAACTGATTTATGTATATTAAATAAAGATATATACATATATATAATTTCAAGTTATTTAGTAAACGATAGTAACATTCGTTTATTGATTCGATTGATATTTAGATAAGTGAACTAAAACGTTTTAGATGAATAAGTAAAACACTAATTTGCTACAGTATTTTCGAATTGCTACAGTACCCAAAATGCAACAGTGTTTTCAAAAATCACTATTTGCTACAGTAAAAAAACTTTGCTATAGTAACTTTGCTACAGTAAAACACTATTTCAAAATAAAAATGTATATATATATATTTTACAAGGTGATAAAATAAAATATTAACTTAATCTTAAAACGATTTGATTTAAAATAATATTATTAAATATATATATTAATAAATAACGAGACGTTGATTTATAGAAGCAAATGACCAAAACACTCAAATGAATAAGTTATATTTCAAGTGGTATAATTTATGGATAATTTAAGTCTATAATTTGACAAAGGTACGAGTCACGAAACGTAAAGTATTAGTTTTCTAAGCGTACGAAGATGCGTTCGAGAAACCGGAACCGGGACATTAGTCGGTTGACAAGGTACAAGACATCGGAATTAAAGTTACAAGTCAACCTTGCACGTGAATATAATATAATATATAATTAATTAATATAAATTATATATATATTATATTAATAAATAAATATGTCGACAAACAAGAAAACAAAAATTTGTGAGCTGGATTTTACTGCCATGCGATCGCATGGAAAACCAGTACAAACCCCATACGATCGCATGTGGTGCTTTTTCAGGAAAGGTCCTATAAATTGCGCGATTTTTGGCTCAGCTGAATCTATCTCTCTTTCTCTAGTATTATTACTCCGTAATATTTATTTAATTTATTTTATTATTATTATTATTATTATTATTATTATTATTATTATTATTATTATTATTATTATTATTATTATTATTATTATTATTATTATTTACATTATTAAGATTAATATTAATATTAATCTTTTTATTATTAGTATTATTAATTAGTATTATACATAAAATACTACGACGAGGTTATGAGCATGTCACTTTCAAAAATGGGTTTTCGAGCGGGATAGAGCTAAGGAAATTATGGGTTATTGCCAAGGAGGTTATGGGTATTGTTCGGGAGTATTACTTCTAAGTCAAACCTAGTGTTTATCATCTCTGTTGCGTCTACGTACTTTCCTACAATATTGAATCACAATATTAATACGTGAGTATTCATATCTTATTTTTTTAAATATTAATAGTGTATCCATGTCTAGTGCTCGAGTATATATGTTTATGCATGCTTGTATGCTTTAATTTCGTCGTTAAACAGTTTATGTTGAATCACAAATTAAATACATATATTACTGATAAAAGGTATATGATATGCATGTTTTTGGAAAGCTGACGAAGAATCAATAACTTTTCATTTAGAAATCGCGTAATTTCGATGAACGAATTAAAAGATATGGTCAACTGAATTATGATTAATGTTAATTGGAATTGCTCTTGAATCTACAATTAATATTTAAACAACTTGTTTGTAAGATTGATAAAATGGATTTTTGAATATTACCTGCCGAGTAAATGAATTCTTATATAAGGTACATCTCGTTTTGTTGAACTTTTATCAAAATTGACTTTTTGAAACAACTTTGGATAACTTTTGTATGTCGATCTCGAGCATTAGGATTGTGATATACTATGACTCAACCTAGCTTATTAGACATGTAATGACCAACATATGTTCTCTAGGTTGAGATCTACGGTTAATTTTGCATTCCAAGTTTCGGTCACTTTTTGGTGAATGATCTTATGTGCTGCTAAGGTGAGTTTCATATGCTCTCTTTTTAAATAATTTTGAAATATATATTTTTGGGCTGAGAATACATGCACTTTATTTTAAACGCAATGGACACAAGTACATACTAAATTCTACACTGAGTTTGAACCAAAAATCCCTTAGCTTTGGTAACTAGTAATTGCCGGTTATAAGAACTGGTGGGCGCGAGTGGTAGTATATGGATCCATAGGGCTTGATATCCCCGTCCGAGCTAGAGCACTAGCCTTTTAACGGACATATGCTATTTGAGAAGCGTACACGTTGGTTTGCGTGTATTATTAAGATGATTATACAAAGGGTATAAAATATATATACGTTAAGTTTAGTTACTAGGGTGCTCAATTTCGTAGAATATTTTGATAAACGTTTCTGGATGAAACAACTGAAAACTTGTGATTCACCTTTATATACAGATTATGCGCAACATTAAAACTATGAACTCACCAACCTTTGTGTTGACACTTTTAAGCATGTATATTCTCAGGTTTCTAGAAGTCTTCTGCTGTTTGCTTATATGTGATACAAGCTATGTGCATGGAGTCATACATGCTTTATTCAAGAAAACTCACAAAATCATCACCGTGTATCTTATTTTGACTGCATTGTCAACGGATGTATTATGGTAAACTATTATTTATGGTGATTGTCTATATGTAGAAATCATCAAACGTTCAAAACCTTATAAATTGATATTCATTTATTGTGTACCTTTTAAAAAGAATGCAATGTTTACAAAACATATCATATAGAGGTCAAAACCTCACTATGAAATCGATGAATGATGTATTCGTCCAAATGGATTTGGACGGGTCATCACAATTTCCATCACCATATTGAAAAGCATGTGATCCCTCACACACTCCATATGATCAAAGGTAGCATTGATATGATTATTATTACGTTACCTAAGGTCAAACATCGTGTGATCTATCTACCTAAACAACATGTCGCGACCTTTGAATCGTAAACCATTTTCCTGAAAAATCTTACGATTTCGTGTCGGTGTTATAAGCATGTTAGTTATATCATTATATGATTATATATTAATGGTTCAAACAATAGGCAAGTGACACCATGTCCTTACATTTCCCTTACTCATTGGGGAAATTCATACCATCCCGGCAATAATCACATATTTAGCGAGAACTTGGTAAATTGATTTTCAATGATCATCACATAGTCGAAAGCCACTGCATTAGCGTGTCTTCATACTTGTCTATGTGAACATCGAATTATTCATGCTCAAGTTATTATGAAATCTTTGTGAATGATGAAATCAAGCAATCCATGAGTATATAATAAGGGCACTTACTGTCAGTCTTTCGACTCCAATAATAGTCATAACCAGTTGGCATTTCAAAGTCAACAAGGGTACATTACATAATTAAATAACACTTTAGGTCCCATTACACAATTTACAAAATGTATTTGTTTTCACATTACGTCTAACGACTTTAATAAAGCGTACATTACATAATTAAATCATAAACCGAGTTATACTCATGACCCATTTGACTAAACCAATATACGTCACATGACCCAACTAGTTACTTAACACAAAACCGAGCATGGTGATTGGGACTACGCTACCCAATCCTAAATCGAGTCCAAAAGCAAGATCTTCTAAAGCAACCTAGCCAAGATCTCTAATCCCCACGCTTACCCGAGCCGCCATCACGCGAACCTATAAAAATATCAACAACGAGAGGATAAGCTAATGCTTAATGAATGTAAATGTACTATACACATACATATACATAAAATGACTACGCATCACCAAGCACAAAAGTAAACACATACCAACTCTGCATGGTAAACAAGCTACAAAAGAGCACATACACAAAGTAGCTACACGCTACGTAATTACCAAGCTAACGCCACAAGATTAGCTACAACATAACAATAACTATATACGCATATACAATAAATATGATCAACAACATCAATAAGGTTAACCCCTTAACCTAAGTCACATGAAGGTTGGCCGAACTACACGCGCCTAAGTGAATCCAAACTCCACAAGATTCACTACCTTTCTCCACAACAACAATAGGGATGTCCGAACTACACGCGACATTGCGAATCCGAACTACACGAGATTCACTAGTGAAGCCGAACTACACGAGAATCACTACCCTAGGCCGCAACACAACAACAATGGGAACGCCCGAACTACACGCGGCATTGTGAATCCAAAATACACGAGATTCACTAGTGAAGCTGAACTACACGAGAATCACTACCCACATCCTCTCCACGACAAATGCTAGCAAACCCATCGCCAAAGGGTTTATCCAATACGCTAGCCAATCACAACACCTAGGGTATTAACCCCAAAATGCATAAACGTATCACATGGACCCGAAGCACAAGAGGAGTCCATTCTCCCACACAAACATAGAGTAAACCCGAGCAAGGGTCACCCTACACACACGCACCCATCCTATGCATACATACATGTATAGGAAATTTACACTCACCTTAAACACCTCGATGAAGTGAAATCCAATCCCGCAACTCGCCAATGGAACGTACCTATTCCATTTATCACATAATCATCAATACAAACTCATTTGGACTCTCGACCCGCCAAAATGAACAACAAGTGAAAATTACATCCTTTTGCACTTTTGACGCTACTCGAAGGTCCGAAACTAACAAGACCAATTCACGCGTACCCAACATACCTAAAAGTACCAACTTTAGCACTCGAACGCATTTTAAAGTCAACATCTCACCATTTGCTAGTTTTGACTTCAAAACGCGATTAACTCAAGTTTATACTTTAACTTAACTCATTTTAAGTTTATAAACTCAACTAAAATGACAATCGGGCCACAATCATCATCAAACCCTAATTTTGACTCTATTCAAAATTAGTCAACCAATCGAACTCAAAAGGTTTCCAATACATCAATAATCACTAATACTAGTGATTATACACTCTTTGCAAGTCTCACATGTTTAAACTTGCATACCAAACTCAAAACCCGCCTTCATCACTTATAAACCCGAATCCTAGTTATCATCTTCCATTGACAACTAGTGGGGTTCCATTTATGATCATACAATCAAAAGCCCTAAATTTAGATGATGAACACGAAAACGAAATTCGAAGTTAGAGCTTACCGCTAGTATCAACTTATAGCTAAGAACGAGGAGAACAACGTTTCTTCTTGCTCCAAAGATTGAATCCTGTTTCTTCCCTTCCAAATCACACTTTGAATCAATTGGGGTTTTGAAGGAAATGAGAGAAAATGGAGAAGAAAAAGAAAAAGAAATGAAATAAATGAATGAGTGGACCAGAATTGGGGATATAATCTGTCCCATACGCAAAAAGACCAAAATGCCCTCACTTTCCCTTTAAAATTGCGAAATCCGGAACCAGTCACCCAGAGGCGCCGCGCCGCGGCCTTCTTTCTCTGTGCCGCGACCACCAGCGTGGTCTGAAGTTGTTTTTATCGAGCGACTGTTTGTGAAAACAGCTATATGTCGCGCCGCCCAGCGCCTTCTTCCTCCGCGCCGCGACCCAACACCCATTTTGCCACCTGTTCGCGTACTAGAAACCTTCCTCTCGTACACGCTTCGAACTCTTCATTCGTGCAACGTACATACACTTTAGAACATGTATAACAACCCTTCGATCACTCTCGTACTCTATATTCATATATACAACATATATATACTTGTTTCACCTCATATATATATTCCATACATATATACTTACACACTTATATTCTCCGTTCAAACACCCAAACGCTTCTTTTACGCGTCACAACTCGAATATTATCTCGTTAAGCCCATCGTACGCCCTTTATATATATATACATATTCGTTATACGTCGTACGTGCTCTTCATATATACATCGTACGAATAAACGGGTCTTACACAAAATTAGAATAAAAACAGGGAAAAAGAACTATACCATATATATTAATGACTGATTAAAATTTAGCTCCAATTTTGCAAAAATTGAAGAACACAAGCGTAATTAGGTCTGTCGTGTTGAACAAAACCGTAAAGGGTGTGTTTGTGTTATCGTGTTTGAGAAAACAAAAACAAAAACAAAAAGGGGTTCACTTTTTATTATATATTTATTTTTGGCTCATACTATAAAATTATAAGTGGGCTAATTTTTAAATATTTTTTAGTGGCTTATACTAGAATATTTTTAAACTTCAAAATTTATGGGGTCCTATAGTTAAATTTAGTGTTATCCTGTAAAATTTTTAATGATCATTTGTAAACAAAATTTGTAACTAGTGGTGTCACGGGACCCCACAGACATATATGTAGGATCGCAGGGAGTAGGTCTCATCATTTTTATTTCTTTTTTATTTTAGTAGTTTTATTTAATTAAATAACTAATAACTCATATTTTATAAAATTAAACACATGTAGAAAACATAAAATATTACCATAATTTAAAAGTCCTAAAAATAAAAAATTACAATAATTTTAGAAGTTCTAAAAATAAAAATTACAATAATTAAAGTTCTAAATATTAAAATATACGAAAATAATAAAATAGTAACTACTAAAATTACTCATCATCGCTAGAAAGTTCGAGCAAATCTTAGTATCAATCGATCATTTTCTTCTTCAACTTGATATCTTGTCTCCTTTAACGCGGATCCACAATAATGCCAACATTAGTTGTATATATTATCAATGCTTCCATTGCCGACCAACATCTTTCTTCCTCAACGATAGCATGAATACTCTTGCTCCTTTTTCCATATCCGTCTCCTTCAAATTTTTTAATTTTACAATAAACTTTTCCGTTCTTGAAAAGTTTGTATCATGAGAGGCTGAGACGAAGTTGCTGTGTCAGACTTAAAATTGTTGGCCGTTTACGCCGAACATTATGTGAAGAATTTGAAGCCGAACCAGACATATTTGGTGTCTCAAAATGCTATTGATTAATGCTATTGATTAGAAGAACTAGAGTTGTTAGGATCGAAAGATTTATTTGCATTTTGATATTGATTTTGAATTGGGTTTGACATGTTTATAAAATTGTATAGAGAAAGATAAAATTTGGTGAAGGAGTGAGAATTGTGTGTGTGTGTGTGTGTGTGTGTGTGTGTGTGTGTAACGAATGGATGAATGAGTTGGTTTTTATAGATAAAAAGAGTTAAAACTTATTATTATTTAAAAATTTATTTATTTTAAATCAAATCAAGCGCTCCACAACCGTTACCTGTTTTTATTTTATATTTTCCTACGGTTCCAATTTAGAGCCAATTACACGTCACCCATTACGCCATCTTCCTTTCAGTGATCGAGCTCATCGCGTCAGCTATTTTCTTTTCCATCATGCCACGTTTGTGGTGCGACAGTGGCAAAAAAATTTCATTGCGCCGCGTTAATGGTTGTCATAACAAATCAAATGACAATCTAAGTTGAAATGACAATTTCTAAGGGTGAAATGACAAAATGAAAACAATTTTAAGGGGTGAAACAACAACTCTTTTGCATTTTAGTATATAAAAAACATATAACTTTACTATATATGTCAAAATAAATTAACAAATAATATCAGCAGCGCCCGCTTTCTTTTTCTACCATTTACTAGTAGTTTCTAAAAATAACGTCAAAGTGTTGGCGCATTAGTAGTGATCTGACTTCTCGTGAGGGAGGTCAGGGGGTTCCGACCTCTATGTGTTGCAAAATAATTTTCTTGAGGTTACCCTACCATTTTATGAGACTCAGAGGTATCGGACGTCATGCGTTCGAAACTCACCCGAGGGGTTTTACGACAAACGATGCAAGTATGGATTCTTCACGTGAGTTTCTTTTTGAGGAGCGATAGGACTGTAAATAGTTCATCCTAGAAAATGATCAGGTGAGTGGCTTTCGAAATTGCGTTCAGACCTCCGTCAGTGACTCTTAATCGCCGTTAAAAAACGTGGTTCTGAAAATTATCTGTGTAACAAAAGTTATCCTAATGCTTCTAAATACTAGAACTTGAAACTTTTATAAGCTCGATAGGGGATTCAATTACAAACAATTTATAGTTTTATTTTTACTTTGATGCAATTAAATATACTTTTTTCTGGGAAAACTAAAACTCATATAAAGATGAGGTTGTTATTTAAAGGAAACTCCCTCAACAAAGTTTGCAAAAGAAATGGAGGAACGGAAGCTCGCGCCTACAAAACAACCATTTAAAATAAAAACTATCTAAAACAGACATCCTCTAACAACCTGAAAAACTTTATAACAAATTGAACAATTCTAAACCGATCCAACACAATAGAAACAGGATCGAAACCAAGTGATCTAAGTAAAAATCAACAAATAGAAAAAAAGTAATGACAGAAGAATCACGAGACAAACTCAAGTTCTCAACCTCTAGGTCCCGCCCTTTTCAACTTACTATTGACCTCCTTCAAAGTGTTCTTCTGGACCGATTATCTATCTTATAAGATAACACATTGACGGATCCATCATCCGCTACACTCTCCCCGGCCAAATGTGTCATCATGTCATCGAAAGGCGCAAAAGCCTCCACAGACATATTTCCTATCCCGTTTGCCGAAGAACGACCCGTCTCTTCCATCATGAGAACTCATTAACAAGTTTTGAATCGCGTCTATGTAATTGATGTCATCAATGTAATCTTGAAACTTATAAGTGTCACAAGTAGAAGCCTCATCCGCCTTCTTTCTTGATTTTGGATTAGCTTCACAAAGTAAGCTCGAAAAGGATATTAATATATACATTACTTTTTATTTCTTTAACTTTTAATTTTTAACTAATACTCCCTCCGTCTCATTCCAATAGTCTACAGACAAAAAACACGCAGTTTTAGGAAATTCCACTAACTTCATTTCTCCACCAATGAAATATCCTCTCTCTCCAGATCCACCAATGAAATATCATCTTTCATTTCTATTTATGGAAGTGAACTATCAAAATGGGACAGCCCAAAATGAAATACTGCCCTATTGGAATGAGACGAAGGTAGTAATTTGCAATTAATTTTCTATCTTTTCTTCCACTTTCCTTCTAACTCGAGAATGCACACAATTTATTTTATATTACATTCCCTTTGATCATTATTCTCTCTTTTACTTTCCATCACATTCCTTTCCTTAAAAAAAAAAAAAAAAAAAAAAAAAAACTCGAGAACACAGCGTAATTTCAGTAAAATTTGATTTTTTGAAATAAGAATATTGTATTGAGAGAGGCATAATATATTCCCCATCCATGATTACAACCAATCACTAGATTCATGTTCTCATCATCAAAATTTCGAGATGAAAAAGTTCATGCTGTCTCAAGGGACATAAATTCAAGATGTGATCGAGGTCAAGCACATATGTTCATTACACTCGAACTGACCTTTTTGATATGGCCAATAATAGATCTAGCTACTCACGTTTTTTTAATAAAAAGTCACAATTTTTATGCATTATATTTTTGTGTATTACAAGTTTGTAATACACAAAGATGAGTGTATTTATTAAAAAGGTTAATGATATTATTATTTACCTTTTAATATAAAAAAACAACACGCTTACTAAAAACAAAGATATAATAGTCGCATCGCAATGTTAAATAAATGTCAACAAAGATCACATGAGATTCTTACATCTTTAATATTTCTCAAAACTTATAAATCGACTTAAATATCATTTGGACTAGCAGACGGTTAACAAGACAGTTTATGGGAAAATGCATCGGCAATATTCATCTAAACATATAGGAATCGTTGCTCGGGGGCAAAAGGTGATACATTCAAGCCTTCTAAAACAATGGCGTGTTCGTTCTAAATTACTTTGGGTGAAAGTATCAACATTAAACGACTTTTCTGTGTCAGCGACAACAGTTTTAACTGGTGTTTCGTCCTTGGCTCCTAATACTGCAATAACAACATAAACAAATCGAGCACTAAATTAGTAAGCAATTTTTTTATTATAAATCTTGGAAACAAATGATCAACATATTTAATACATTACCGCAAGTTGTGAGCACCAATATGGTAAGAAAAACAATTTTGAACAAAGGATTTGCCATATTTTTTTGTTGTGTTGAAATTTTTGATGAATTTTTTGTGAAATTTGAGGACCCTTCTATGAGAAATTTATAACCAACAGGATTTAAGATGCCATAAATTATACTTCATCCGTCCTAAAAAGGTCGAATTAATTATTTATAACTGTTCAAAATAATTGTTCAATTATAAAAAAGATAATTAATAAATATTACTCCCTCCGTCCCATTACAAGTGTCTACTTCCTTTTTGCACACAGTTTTAGGAAATCCCACTAACTTCATTCTCCACCAATCAGAAATCTTCTCTCTCCAGAATAACCTCCTCTAATTGGTTGAAAAACAAACTGGATACTTGTAATGGGACATCCCAAAATAGAAATGTGGACACTTGAAGTGAGACGGAGGTAGTATTAAACTTTTCATTTCACTACTCTTAATTATTTATTATTTAAAAAATCAGTCAAGCTTACATCAAATATAAGGACAAAACTGATATCTATTAAATTTATGTAAATTTAATAAAACAATTCATAGGATATTTTTTTTGAACGGATAAAATATTTGTAATAAATATGAATTTAATTTAATGCTCCTTGCCGGTTAATTGCCACTATAAATTTTATATATTTTCATTCTAAATAGAATGACGTCATATTTATAAATTTTGATAACGACAGTCCTTACGGTTATCGTTAATGTATAAAATAAGATTGTACATAACAGTTATAGGTCGTTTTCAAGTGATAGTTTCGTGATTTGTACAACTATTTTGTGTGTTAATGGCCGCTATTAGGTGTGTCAATAGCAAAATCCAATATTTATAAAAGGTTATTATTTGTATGTTGTAGCTCATGTGGTAGTGGTGTGTCTCTCTTAGTTAGAGATCAGGAGTTCGACTCCCATGGGGTGCAGCATTGCACACAAGGTTTTCCCTTAACCCTTCAAATGCACCCAAGGGTGCCTTCCGCATATCGCGTTACTGGGGCAGTGGGGGAGGGGGTTTTATCGCCCATGCCCTCGGATTGGGCAGGGTTTCCTCCTGGCAGCAATTGGGGGCGGGTTATGCAACTGCGGAAGATGGACGCATGGGTGATTTAGTCCCCTTGGGTGATCCCGAACTGCTATTCAAAACTAAAAAAGCAATGCACCGCATATTATACGTCACGCTATTTTATTATTCAGTATATAAAACCTTAAAATATAAAAATATAAAAATAAAAATGTACTCCCTACGTCTCTATTTTGTTGTCCACTTGAGAATTACACACAGTTTAAGAAAAATAATGATTAAGCTATTAAACAATTAGATTTCATTTTAACCCACGTAAACTATTTTTTATTGGCTGAAAATGAAAGTGAACAATTAATTTTAAGACATTTTAAAAGGAAATATTGAACAATAAATATAAGAGGGGTGGAGTACTAAATTATGAAGACAATCATCATTCAGTGTACGAAACGTAGTACTCCGTGTTAATGATACGAAGCTTTTTTATGCATACGTGTCAAAATGTTTTGTTTTAGTTTGTAAGTGTTGGTTTTAAATGTTGGTTTTAGAGGCAGTGGCGAATCTAAAAATGGTATTGATATTGTTCAAATCGCACATGTTTTATATGGTAATATCGGTAATATTTCGTATTATTCTCGTGCTTATATCTTTATTGATGATTTCATGGAAGATTAACGCCTTTTGTGTCAAGGTATGATTTGTGTTATTTCGGGTGATTTATACTTGTTTCGGTGCGTGAAAGTCAGAAAAGTTAGGTTCGGTTCGATTCGGAAGTTCAAGTATTTTTCCAGGTCAAAAACGAGTTTTTGGAGGTTCCCAATCGCAAAATACAGGTCGAGCATGAAGGTCGGCCGCGAAACAGGAAAATTGGATCGCGAACAACCAGTTTTCACTAGTTCGCGATCGTGAAACATAAGGGGGGCAGCAACTCGCGATCGCCAGTTTGCTGCTGGTCGGGCAGTTTTTGTTAAATTTGATTTTTAGGTCTTTTGAGGCACATCTTTTGTGCAGCCGTTTTTGGAGCTTCAATGTGCGAAAATAGGTGATTTTTGAAGAATTTCAAGATCATCTTAACACCTTAATCATTCCAGTAACAAGCTTTGATTTCTACATCATTCAAGAACATGATTGCTATCAGGTTGATTTCTTTATTACTCTTAGTGAATTCTCTATTCGTTCACGATCATTAAATAACCAAAACTAATATTTGTTCTTTTCCTTATTTCATTTCCTTTTAGTTAATTGCATCTAGAACTTAATTTTAAATTGCACTATACTGTCTATAAGTAACTAGAGGGAGTAAATAGTTACTTAGTGGTTTCTTAAAACTTTTTCAAAATCTTTAACGATCAAAACATAAGTTTTAAGTGTGGAAGCGTTTGTGTTTGTTAATGCAAGTATGTAAAGTATGTAAGTGCACAAACACAAGGATTTATAGTGGTTCGGGTGGATGTTAACTAATCCACCTTAATCCACTCCCCAATTCTACGAATTGAGACTTTTCCTCACTATGATACCCAAACCTGGTGGAGTGTCCAGATACAACACTAGCTCCTCGATAAGTCGCTACTTATGAACCCTTACGTCCCTTTGAAGAATTCACAAACACCAAATGCTCTTACCACAAGATCCTAATGCTCTAATCCTAGTGAAATCACAAATCTTCTATACTTGCTAGATAACACCTTTAACCTTTCTATCCCTTTGAAAGATTTTAACTTAGATCAACTTGTCTTCACCTTGGACAAGCATTAATCCCCAATGGAATTAATCAACTTCCTAGTTCCCATTAAGGAAGATTGATCACTAAGTTACCTAATGCTACTATTACAAGATGCAAGATTCACCCACTCATATTTCTTCAATAGGTTACACCAACTTAATTCCTAATGGAATTGATCTCCTAGATCCTTTAAGGAACTTGAATCATAAAGCAAGATGGTGTTTCCTATCACAAGAACCATTTAACTTCCTTGACCCCTTAAGGAAGTATCTTACAATGTAAACTTAAAGATACAATGATAAGCATGAAGTTTACAATCTAATTCTACTTAGTGTAAGTAGAATCTCTCTTTCCCTCTTATAATCTCTCCATGGATATTTGCTTGAGGCTTGGGAGATCAGTAGATATGTATTTGAAAGTGTTTTGGAAAGAGGTAGTCTTCAATTTTGGCAAATGTTGGTATATATAGGAAGAGAAAAATGCTGCCAGAACCTGCGCGGCTCTCTGCACGGTCGACCGTGGATCGACCGCGCTCCCTGCTGTACTGAAAATAAATCCGTTATAGAGCCGTTGTAATCTGCATTTTTTGGCTATTTTCCTGTGTTTGATGTCTACTAAAAGATGCCAAAACATCTTGATACCCTTGACCATCATCTCTTACTTTGGATGCATTCAATGAAGTTGACATAAGCTTGCAAATGAGGAAAGTTCCATTGTCCTTCTCTTGTGTCATTGATTTCCTATTATGACAAATGTTGAAACCTTGTCCCTTGACAACACACAAAGCTCCAAACATAATAACCCATGAATCTAAAGCTTTGTCAATACTTGAATGGAAGTATCATCTCCCATTGGTTGCTTGCTACAAGTCAATCTTGACTTGTTTAATTATAATGAAGAATCCCTAGACTAGTTGCTTTAATCATCTCTTGACAAACCATAAACTTTCAAACAAGCTTAATTAGCACCTTAATCCCTTATCTTCTTCTTGATGGAAGTATCTTGCTAGTTGGAACCTTGTTACATCCTTAGTTGACTAGTTTGAATCTAGTTGAACACTTTGTGACTAGCCTTGATTTAATTAAGCATACATACTTACATAATATACATACAAGTGATACTTAAGAGAAATGGGAGAGCATCTCTTTAATTGGGACTTTAATGACCATCATTAGTATGTTCAAAAAAATGTTTAAGTAGTATTGTGTAACAAGATATAAAAAGATATAACACTTATGTGTTAGCACTAATTTGGCTCAAAACGTCATTAAGACTTTATTAAGTGAGATTAGTCACAATTAGCGCTTTATGATAAAAACTCTTTTGGATATGAAAAGGGCATCAATTCTCAGTATGTTAAAAAGGTTTCATAAATTATGGATGCCAGGAAGTGGTAGATCATTGTTTGATTGAAAAGTTTAACAGTAAAAATTGCGGCTTCAATCACGGTCAGCCGGATGGTCGATCGTGAAGTCAGTTTTCAAAACGATTTGAATTTTGGTTCAAAACTGGGCAAAAGGCATCCATGGTCAGGCCTACGATCGACCGTGGTGCAGCCGTGCATTTTTTAAATATTTTTGTTTCTAATGATTTGTGGTCTCTTGCTAGAGATCATGTGGGCTTGTGAACTTGTATTGTATATACATTGGTAAGCACTTGCATTTAGTGTTATCATCAAAACAAGATGGTTAATATTTGAATATTATAATTGGATTACTAACCAACATTCTTCCCCTTTTTGATGATGACAAATATAGGTAAGTGCTTAGACATGCATACAATACAAGTGTTAACGTCACTTACCATACAACCTCTCCCCCTTTTGTCGAAGCAAAAAGGTTTGTCCCACTTAGAACTAAGCGAGCCCTAGAGTAATGCCCCTTCTTAAATGGTACACCACATTAAGTAGCAAAAGACAACATGGCTCCCCCTTGAACCATACATGATCATAAGACCAAGTAAGGAATGATATGGACTCAACGAGCTAGATAGACCTTCAATTAAGGGTTAGTACACATGCAAAATAATATATAGCAAACATAAGAGTCATTGTGTGTCATACATGTTAATGAATGGTATAGCATGGGTTTGCGATATAACATGTAGTGAGCGAAAGACTTAGTATATCATGCAATACTATCATAAAGTACCAACATTAATCTACCAGTTCTACCAATTTCATGCATGTATAGGAGTAAGTAGGTTTTTAACAAGCATGTAGAACCATGTAGCATAGTACGGTATACTAATTGCACAAAGCACAATGTGGAAACACAAGTGAGTGTAGCACGCAAAAGCCAATATACATGAGGTCAATTGTCAATCAAATAATCATGCATAAAAATCATATTTATAAGCTTAGATGCTAGAGTATGTGTAACATGAAATGTCCCGTTCTTATTGATTAAAAACGTTCCATATTAATTGATTTCGTTGCGAGGTTTTGACCTCTATATGAGACGTTTTTCAAAGACTGCATTCATTTTTAAAACAAACCATAACCTTTATTTCATAAATAAAGGTTTAAAAAAAAACTTTACGTAGATTATCAAATAATGATAATCTAAAATATCCTGTTTACACACGACCATTACATAATGGTTTACAATACATATATGTTACATCGAAATCAATTTCTTGAATGCAGTTTTTACACAATATCATACAAACATTGACTCCAAATCTTGTCCTTATTTTAGTATGCAACAGCGGAAGCTCTTAATATTCACCTGAGAATAAACATGCTTTAAACGTCAACAAAAATGTTGGTGAGTTATAGGTTTAACCTATATATATCAAATCGTAACAATAGACCACAAGATTTCATATTTCAATACACATCCCATACATAGAGATAAAAATCATTCATATGGTGAACACCTGGTAATCGACATTAACAAGATGCATATATAAGAATATCCCCATCATTCCGGGACACCCTTCGGATATGATATAAATTTCGAAGTACTAAAGCATCCGGTACTTTGGATGGGGTTTGTTAGGCCCAATAGATCTATCTTTAGGATTCGCGTCAATTAGGGTGTCTGTTCCCTAATTCTTAGATTACCAGACTTAATAAAAAGGGGCATATTCGATTTCGATAATTCAACCATAGAATGTAGTTTCACGTACTTGTGTCTATTTTGTAAATCATTTATAAAACCTGCATGTATTCTCATCCCAAAAATATTAGATTTTAAAAGTGGGACTATAACTCACTTTCACAGATTTTTACTTCGTCGGGAAGTAAGACTTGGCCACTGTTGATTCACGAACCTATAACAATATATACATATATATTAAAGTATGTTCAAAATATATTTACAACACTTTTAATATATTTTGATGTTTTAAGTTTATTAAGTCAGCTGTCCTCGTTAATAACCTATAACTAGTTGTCCACAGTTAGATGTACAGAAATAAATCGATAAATATTATCTTGAATCAATCCACGACCCAGTGTATACGTATCTCAGTATTGATCACAACTCAAACTATATATATTTTGGAATCAACCTCAACCCTGTATAGCTAACTCCAACATTCACATATAGAGTGTCTATGGTTGTTCCGAAATATATATAGATGTGTCGACATGATAGGTCGAAACATTGTATACGTGTCTATGGTATCTCAAGATTACATAATATACAATACAAGTTGATTAAGTTATGGTTGGAATAGATTTGTTACCAATTTTCACGTAGCTAAAATGAGAAAAATTATCCAATCTTGTTTTACCCATAACTTCTTCATTTTAAATCCGTTTTGAGTGAATCAAATTGCTATGATTTCATATTGAACTCTATTTTATGAATCTAAACAGAAAAAGTATAGGTTTATTGTCGGAAAAATAAGTTACAAGTCGTTTTTGTAAAGGTAGTCATTTCAGTCGAAAGAACGACGTCTAGATGACCATTTTAGAAAACATACTTCCACTTTGAGTTTAACCATAATTTTTGGATATAGTTTCATGTTCATAATAAAAATCATTTTCTCAGAATAACAACTTTTAAATCAAAGTTTATCATAGTTTTTAATTAACTAACCCAAAACAGCCCGCGGTGTTACTACGACGGCGTAAATCCGGTTTTACGGTGTTTATCGTGTTTCCAGGTTTTAAATCATTAAGTTAGCATATCATATAGATATAGAACATGTGTTTAGTTGATTTTAAAAGTCAAGTTAGAAGGATTAACTTTTGTTTGCGAACAAGTTTAGAATTAACTAAACTATGTTCTAGTGATTACAAGTTTAAACCTTCGAATAAGATAGCTTTATATGTATGAATCGAATGATGTTATGAACATCATTACTACCTTAATTTCCTTGGATAAACCTACTGGAAAAGAGAAAAATGGATCTAGCTTCAATGGATCCTTGGATGGCTCGAAGTTCTTGAAGCAGAATCATGACACGAAAACAAGTACAAGTAAGATCATCACTTGAAATAAGATTGTTATAGTTATAGAAATTGAACCAAAGTTTGAATATGATTATTACCTTGTATTAGAATGATAACCTACTGTAAGAAACAAAGATTTCTTGAGGTTGGATGATCACCTTACAAGATTGGAAGTGAGCTAGCAAACTTGAAAGTATTCTTGATTTTATGAAACTAGAACTTTTGGAATTTATGAAGAACACTTAGAACTTGAAGATAGAACTTGAGAGAGATCAATTAGATGAAGAAAATTGAAGAATGAAAGTGTTTGTAGGTGTTTTTGGTCGTTGGTGTATGGATTAGATATAAAGGATATGTAATTTTGTTTTCATGTAAATAAGTCATGAATGATTACTCATATTTTTGTAATTTTATGAGATATTTCATGCTAGTTTCCAAATGATGGTTCCCACATGTGTTAGGTGACTCACATGGGCTGCTAAGAGCTGATCATTGGAGTGTATATACCAATAGTACATACATCTAAAAGCTGTGTATTGTACGAGTACGAATACGGGTGCATACGAGTAGAATTGTTGATGAAACTGAACGAGGATGTAATTGTAAGCATTTTTGTTAAGTAGAAGTATTTTGATAAGTGTTTTGAAGTCTTTCAAAAGTGTATAAATACATATTAAAACACTACATGTATATACATTTTAACTGAGTCGTTAAGTCATCGTTAGTCGTTACATGTAAGTGTTGTTTTTAAACCTTTAGGTTAACGGTCTTGTTAAATGTTGTTAACCCAATGTTTATAATATCAAATGAGATTTTAAATTATTATATTATCATGATATTATCATGTATGAATATCTCTTAATATGATATATATACATTAAATGTCTTTACAACGATAATCGTTACATATATGTCTCGTTTAAAAATCATTAAGTTAGTAGTCTTGTTTTTACATATGTAGTTCATTGTTAATATACTTAATGATATGTTTACTTATCATAGTATCATGTTAACTATATATATATCCATATATATGTCATCATATAGTTTTTACAAGTTTTAACGTTCGTGAATCACCGGTCAACTTGGGTGGTCAATTGTCTATATGAAACATATTTCAATTAATCAAGTCTTAACAAGTTTGATTGCTTAACATGTTGGAAACATTTAATTATGTAAATATCAATCTCAATTAATATATATAAACATGGAAAAGTTCGGGTCACTACAGTACCTACCCGTTAAATAAATTTCGTCCCGAAATTTTAAGCTGTTGAAGGTGTTGACGAATCTTCTAGAAATAGATGTGGGTATTTCTTCTTCATCTGATCTTCACGCTCCCAGGTGAACTCGGGTCCTCTACGAGCATTCCATCGAACCTTAACAATTGGTATCTTGTTTTGCTTAAGTCTTTTAACCTCACGATCCATTATTTCGACGGGTTCTTCGATGAATTGAAGTTTTTCGTTGATTTGGATTTCATCTAACGGAATAGTGAGATCTTCTTTAGCAAAACATTTCTTCAAATTCGAGACGTGGAAAGTGTTATGTACAGCCGCGAGTTGTTGAGGTAACTCTAGTCGGTAAGCTACTGGTCCGACACGATCAATAATCTTGAATGGTCCAATATACCTTGGATTTAATTTCCCTCGTTTACCAAATCGAACAACGCCTTTCCAAGGTGCAACTTTAAGCATGACCATCTCTCCAATTTCAAATTCTATATCTTTTCTTTTAATGTCAGCGTAGCTCTTTTGTCGACTTTGGGCGGTTTTCAACCGTTGTTGAATTTGGATGATCTTCTCGGTAGTTTCTTGTATAATCTCCGGACCCGTAATCTGTCTATCCCCCACTTCACTCCAACAAATCGGAGACCTGCACTTTCTACCATAAAGTGCTTCAAACGGCGCCATCTCAATGCTTGAATGGTAGCTGTTGTTGTAGGAAAATTCTGCTAATGGTAGATGTCGATCCCAACTGTTTCCGAAATCAATAACACATGCTCGTAGCATGTCTTCAAGCGTTTGTATCGTCCTTTCACTCTGCCCATCAGTTTGTGGATGATAGGCAGTACTCATGTCTAGACGAGTTCCTAATGCTTGCTGTAATGTCTGCCAGAATCTTGAAATAAATCTGCCATCCCTATCAGAGATAATAGAGATTGGTATTCCATGTCTGGAGACGACTTCCTTCAAATATAGTCCTGCTAACTTTTCCATCTTGTCATCTTCTCTTATTGGCAGGAAGTGTGCTGATTTGGTGAGACGATCAACTATTACCCAAATAGTATCAAAACCACTTGCAATCCTTGGCAATTTAGTGATGAAATCCATGGTAATGTTTTCCCATTTCCATTCTGGGATTTCGGGTTGTTGAAGTAGACCTGATGGTTTTTGATGCTCAGCTTTGACCTTAGAACACGTCAAACATTCTCCTACGTATTTAGCAACATCGGCTTTCATACCCGGCCACCAAAAATGTTTCTTGAGATCCTTGTACATCTTCCCCGTTCCAGGATGTATCGAGTATCTGGTTTTATGAGCTTCTCTAAGTACCATTTCTCTCATATCTCCAAATTTTGGTACCCAAATCCTTTCAGCCCTATACCGGGTTCCGTCTTCCTGAATATTAAGATGCTTCTCCGATCCTTTGGGTATTTCATCCTTTAAATTTCCCTCTTTTAAAACTCCTTGTTGCGCCTCCTTTATTTGAGTAGTAAGGTTATTATGAATCATTATATTCATAGATTTTACTCGAATGGGTTCTCTGTCCTTCCTGCTCAAGGCATCGGCTACCACATTTGCCTTCCCCGGGTGGTAACGAATCTCAAAGTCGTAATCATTCAATAATTCAATCCACCTACGCTGCCTCATATTCAGTTGTTTCTGATTAAATATGTGTTGAAGACTTTTGTGGTCGGTATATATAATACTTTTGACCCCATATAAGTAGTGCCTCCAAGTCTTTAATGCAAAAACAACCGCGCCTAATTCCAAATCATGCGTCGTATAATTTTGTTCGTGAATCTTCAATTGTCTAGACGCATAAGCAATCACCTTCGTTCGTTGCATTAATACACAACCGAGACCTTGCTTTGATGCGTCACAATAAATCACAAAATCATCATTCCCTTCAGGCAATGACAATATAGGTGCCGTAGTTAGCTTTTTCTTCAAGAACTGAAACGCTTTCTCTTGTTCATCATTCCATTCAAATTTCTTCCCTTTATGCGTTAATGCAGTCAAGGGTTTTGCTATTCTGGAAAAGTCTTGGATGAACCTTCTGTAGTAACCAGCTAGTCCTAAAAACTGGCGTATGTGTTTCGGAGTTTTCGGGGTTTCCCACTTTTCAACAGTGTCTATCTTTGCCGAATCCACCTTAATACCTTCTTTGTTCACTATGTGACCGAGGAATTGAACTTCTTCCAACCAAAATGCACACTTTGAAAACTTAGCGTACAATTCTTCCTTCCTCAATACTTCTAACACCTTTCTCAAATGTTCACCGTGTTCTTGGTCATTCTTTGAGTAAATAAGTATGTCATCAATGAAAACAATGACAAACTTGTCAAGGTATGGTCCACACACTCGGTTCATAAGGTCCATGAACACAGCTGGTGCATTAGTTAAACCAAACGGCATGACCATAAACTCGTAATGACCGTAACGTGTTCTGAAAGCAGTCTTTGGAATATCATCTTCTTTCACCCGCATTTGATGATACCCGGAACGTAAGTCAATCTTTGAATAAACAGACGAGCCTTGTAGTTGATCAAATAAGTCGTCGATTCTCGGTAGTGGGTAGCGGTTCTTGATGGTAAGTTTGTTCAACTCTCGGTAGTCGATACACAACCTGAATGTACCATCTTTCTTCTTGACAAACAAAACAGGAGCTCCCCACGGTGATGTGCTTGGTCGAATGAAACCACGCTCTAAAAGTTCTTGTAATTGGCTTTGCAGTTCTTTCATCTCGCTGGGTGCTAGTCTGTAAGGAGCACGAGCTATTGGTGCAGCTCCTGGTACAAGATCTATTTGAAATTCAACGGATCGATGTGGGGGTAATCCCGGTAATTCTTTCGGAAATACATCGGGAAATTCTTTTGCAATGGGAACATCATTGATGCTCTTTTCTTCAGTTTGTACTTTCTCGACGTGTGCTAGAACAGCATAGCAACCTTTTCTTATTAGTTTTTGTGCCTTCAAATTACTAATAAGATGTAGCTTCGTGTTGCCCTTTTCTCCGTACACCATTAAGGGTTTTCCTTTTTCTCGTATAATGCGAATTGCATTTTTGTAACAAACGATCTCCGCTTTCACTTCTTTCAACCAGTCCATACCGATTATCACATCAAAACTCCCTAACTCTACTGGTATCAAATCAATCTTAAATGTTTCGCTAACCAGTTTAATTTCTCGATTCCGACATATATTATCTGCTGAAATTAATTTACCATTTGCTAATTCGAGTAAAAATTTACTATCCAAAGGCGTCAATGGACAACTTAATTTAGCACAAAAATCTCTACTCATATAGCTTCTATCCGCACCCGAATCAAATAAAACGTAAGCAGATTTATTGTCAATAAGAAACGTACCCGTAACAAGCTCCGGGTCTTCCTGTGCCTCTATCGCATTAATATTGAAAACTCTTCCACGGCCTTGTCCATTCGTGTTCTCCTGGTTCGGGCAATTTCTAATAATGTGGCCTGGTTTTCCACATTTATAACAAACTACATTGGCATAACTTGCTCCGACACTACTTGCTCCGCCATTACTCGTTCCAACACCATTTGTTCCTTTCGTTCTATTAGCCCCTGGTCCGTAGACCTCACACTTCGCCGCGCTATGACCATTTCTTTTACACTTGTTGCAAAATTTGGTGCAGAACCCCGAGTGATTCTTTTCACACCTTTGGCATAGCTGCTTCTGATTGTTGTTGTTGTTGCGGTTATTATTGTTGTTGGGATGATTGTTGTAGTTGTTGTTGTTGTTGTTGTTGTTGTTGTTGTTGTTGGGCCGTTTGTTGTAGTTGCGATTGATGTTGCGATTGTTGGGATAATTGTTGCGATTATTGTTGTAATTACTGTTGTTGTTGTATTGGTGATTCTTATCACCGTTTTCCTCCCACTTTCTTTTGACTTGCTTCACATTGGCCTCTTCAGCAGTCTGTTCTTTAATTCTTTCTTCAATCTGGTTCACTAGTTTGTGAGCCATTCTACATGCCTGTTGTATGGAGGCGGGCTCGTGTGAACTTATATCTTCTTGGATTCTTTCCGGTAAT
This sequence comes from Rutidosis leptorrhynchoides, assembly GCF_046630445.1. Lineage (NCBI taxonomy): Eukaryota > Viridiplantae > Streptophyta > Magnoliopsida > Asterales > Asteraceae > Rutidosis > Rutidosis leptorrhynchoides. The sequence goes on along the minus strand of NC_092335.1, from coordinate 546,816,370 downwards.
CCTTTCACAAACGCGTCGATCTTCTCTTCCTCATCTTCGAATGCTCCCGGACACAATAGGCACAATTCTGTGAATCGTCTTTCGTACGTGGTAATATCAAATCCTTGGGTTCGTAACCCTCTAAGTTCTGTCTTGAGCTTATTGACCTCGGTTCTGGGACGGTACTTCTCGTTCATCAAGTGCTTGAATGCTGACCACGGTAGTGCGTACGCATCATCTTGTCCCACTTGCTCTAGATAGGTATTCCACCATGTTAACGCAGAACCTGTGAAGGTATGTGTAGCGTACTTCACTTTGTCCTCTTCAGTACACTTACTTATGGCAAACACCGATTCAACCTTCTCGGTCCACCGTTTCAATCCGATCGGTCCTTCGGTTCCATCAAATTCCAAAGGTTTGCAGGCAGTGAATTCTTTGTAGGTGCATCCTACACGATTTCCTGTACTGCTAGATCCAAGGTTATTGTTGGTATGTAGTGCAGCCTGTACTGCGGCTATGTTTGAAGCTAGAAAAGTACGGAATTCCTCTTCATTCATATTCACGGTGTGTCGAGTAGTCGGTGCCATTTCCTTCAAAATAGTTAAATGGAACAAGTTAATCATACAGAATATTAAGAGTAGTTAATAGTATTTCGTAGCATAATATGAACTCATTTATAAAAGCTTTTTCTTCATATTAGCGTTTTATAAGTTTAAATTCGGGTAGTACCTACCCGTTAAGTTCATACTTAGTAGCTAATATACAATTCAACTACTACAATTCTATATGAAAAACTGATTGTAATAATATTTCGCGTTCAAACTTTTATACAATATTTTACAAACTTACAATACCGCTTATTTTACATAAAGCATGAAATATAGCACACAATAACTTTGATACAAGATAGTTGTGAAGACAATTCTAGCTAGTACACAAGTCGTTCGGCAAAGGCAATAAAGACACGTAATTCATACGTCCAGAAACAAGTCATGCATTCTGGTTTTACTAGGACTACTTCCCATCCTTGGTCTTGTGCAACATAACCGTTATGGCCGTTGATAAGACAGCGTGTTGTAACGTCATCAAAGGGATGAGGGTTACGTAATGTCCAACAGTCCCGTAATAATCTAAAAACCTCATTTCTTACCCCAATTACCGACTCCGTCACTTGTGGGAACGTTTTGTTTAATAGCTGTAGCCCGATGTTCTTTTTCTCACTTTGGTGAGAAGCGAACATTACTAACCCATAAGCATAGCATGCTTCTTTATGTTGCATGTTAGCCGCTTTTTCTAAATCATGAAGTCCTATATTCGGATACATTGAGTCAAAATAATTTCTTAACCCGTTGCGTAAAATAGCATTTGGGTTCCCCGCAATATATGCGTCAAAGTAAACACATCGTAACTTATGGGTTTCCCAATGTGATATCCCCCATCTTTCAAACGAAAGTCTCTTATAAACCAAGACATTCTTGGAACGTTCTTCGAATGTCTTACAAACTGATCTCGCCTTAAATAGTTGTGCCGAGGAATTCTGACCGACTCTAGACAAGATTTCATCAATCATGTCTCCGGGTAGGTCTCTTAAAATATTGGGTTGTCTATCCATTTTGCGTTTTTATACTGTAAAATAGACAAGAGTTAGATTCATAAAAAAATACTTATTAATACAAGCAATTTTTACATATATCATAAAGCATAAGCACACTATATTACATATATTACACCACATGAATACAACTATCTTATTCCGACTCGCTTGTTTCTTCTTCTTCGGTTTTGGTTCGTTTTGTCAAGTTTCTAGGGATATATGATTTTCCCCTAATACGAGCCATCGTTATCCACATTGGTTTAGAAAAACCTGGTGGTTTAGAGGTTCCCGGGTCATTGTTACAACTTAAGGACTTCGGGGGTTGACGATACATATAAAGTTCATCGGGGTTGGAATTAGATTTCTCTATTTTTATGCCCTTTCCCTTATTATTTTCTTTTGCCTTTTTAAATTCAGTTGGGGTAATTTCTATAACATCATCGGAATTCTCGTCGGAATCCGATTCATCGGAGAATTGGTAATCCTCCCAATATTTTGCTTCCTTGGCGAAAACACCATTGACCATAATTAACTTTGGTCGGTTGGTTGAGGATTTTCTTTTACTTAACCGTTTTATTATTTCCCCCACCGGTTCTATTTCTTCATCCGGTTCCGATTCTTCTTCCGGTTCCGATTCTTCTTCTGGTTCCGACTCTTCTTCCGGTTCCTCTTCGGGAACTTGTGAATCAGTCCACAAATCATTCCAATTTACATTTGACTCTTCATTATTATTAGGTGAGTCAATGGGACTTGTTCTAGAGGTAGACATCTATCACATAATATCAAACACGTTAATATATCACATAATATTCATATGTTAAAAATATATAGTTTCCAACAAAAATGTTAAGCAATCATTTTTAAAGAAAACACGGTCGAAGTCCAGACTCACTAATGCATCCTAACAAACTCGATAAGACACACTAATGCAAATTTTCTGGTTCTCTAAGACCAACGCTCTGATACCAACTGAAATGTCCCGTTCTTATTGATTAAAAACGTTCCATATTAATTGATTTCGTTGCGAGGTTTTGACCTCTATATGAGACGTTTTTCAAAGACTGCATTCATTTTTAAAACAAACCATAACCTTTATTTCATAAATAAAGGTTTAAAAAAAAACTTTACGTAGATTATCAAATAATGATAATCTAAAATATCCTGTTTACACACGACCATTACATAATGGTTTACAATACATATATGTTACATCGAAATCAATTTCTTGAATGCAGTTTTTACACAATATCATACAAACATTGACTCCAAATCTTGTCCTTATTTTAGTATGCAACAGCGGAAGCTCTTAATATTCACCTGAGAATAAACATGCTTTAAACGTCAACAAAAATGTTGGTGAGTTATAGGTTTAACCTATATATATCAAATCGTAACAATAGACCACAAGATTTCATATTTCAATACACATCCCATACATAGAGATAAAAATCATTCATATGGTGAACACCTGGTAATCGACATTAACAAGATGCATATATAAGAATATCCCCATCATTCCGGGACACCCTTCGGATATGATATAAATTTCGAAGTACTAAAGCATCCGGTACTTTGGATGGGGTTTGTTAGGCCCAATAGATCTATCTTTAGGATTCGCGTCAATTAGGGTGTCTGTTCCCTAATTCTTAGATTACCAGACTTAATAAAAAGGGGCATATTCGATTTCGATAATTCAACCATAGAATGTAGTTTCACGTACTTGTGTCTATTTTGTAAATCATTTATAAAACCTGCATGTATTCTCATCCCAAAAATATTAGATTTTAAAAGTGGGACTATAACTCACTTTCACAGATTTTTACTTCGTCGGGAAGTAAGACTTGGCCACTGTTGATTCACGAACCTATAACAATATATACATATATATTAAAGTATGTTCAAAATATATTTACAACACTTTTAATATATTTTGATGTTTTAAGTTTATTAAGTCAGCTGTCCTCGTTAATAACCTATAACTAGTTGTCCACAGTTAGATGTACAGAAATAAATCGATAAATATTATCTTGAATCAATCCACGACCCAGTGTATACGTATCTCAGTATTGATCACAACTCAAACTATATATATTTTGGAATCAACCTCAACCCTGTATAGCTAACTCCAACATTCACATATAGAGTGTCTATGGTTGTTCCGAAATATATATAGATGTGTCGACATGATAGGTCGAAACATTGTATACGTGTCTATGGTATCTCAAGATTACATAATATACAATACAAGTTGATTAAGTTATGGTTGGAATAGATTTGTTACCAATTTTCACGTAGCTAAAATGAGAAAAATTATCCAATCTTGTTTTACCCATAACTTCTTCATTTTAAATCCGTTTTGAGTGAATCAAATTGCTATGATTTCATATTGAACTCTATTTTATGAATCTAAACAGAAAAAGTATAGGTTTATTGTCGGAAAAATAAGTTACAAGTCGTTTTTGTAAAGGTAGTCATTTCAGTCGAAAGAACGACGTCTAGATGACCATTTTAGAAAACATACTTCCACTTTGAGTTTAACCATAATTTTTGGATATAGTTTCATGTTCATAATAAAAATCATTTTCTCAGAATAACAACTTTTAAATCAAAGTTTATCATAGTTTTTAATTAACTAACCCAAAACAGCCCGCGGTGTTACTACGACGGCGTAAATCCGGTTTTACGGTGTTTATCGTGTTTCCAGGTTTTAAATCATTAAGTTAGCATATCATATAGATATAGAACATGTGTTTAGTTGATTTTAAAAGTCAAGTTAGAAGGATTAACTTTTGTTTGCGAACAAGTTTAGAATTAACTAAACTATGTTCTAGTGATTACAAGTTTAAACCTTCGAATAAGATAGCTTTATATGTATGAATCGAATGATGTTATGAACATCATTACTACCTTAATTTCCTTGGATAAACCTACTGGAAAAGAGAAAAATGGATCTAGCTTCAATGGATCCTTGGATGGCTCGAAGTTCTTGAAGCAGAATCATGACACGAAAACAAGTACAAGTAAGATCATCACTTGAAATAAGATTGTTATAGTTATAGAAATTGAACCAAAGTTTGAATATGATTATTACCTTGTATTAGAATGATAACCTACTGTAAGAAACAAAGATTTCTTGAGGTTGGATGATCACCTTACAAGATTGGAAGTGAGCTAGCAAACTTGAAAGTATTCTTGATTTTATGAAACTAGAACTTTTGGAATTTATGAAGAACACTTAGAACTTGAAGATAGAACTTGAGAGAGATCAATTAGATGAAGAAAATTGAAGAATGAAAGTGTTTGTAGGTGTTTTTGGTCGTTGGTGTATGGATTAGATATAAAGGATATGTAATTTTGTTTTCATGTAAATAAGTCATGAATGATTACTCATATTTTTGTAATTTTATGAGATATTTCATGCTAGTTTCCAAATGATGGTTCCCACATGTGTTAGGTGACTCACATGGGCTGCTAAGAGCTGATCATTGGAGTGTATATACCAATAGTACATACATCTAAAAGCTGTGTATTGTACGAGTACGAATACGGGTGCATACGAGTAGAATTGTTGATGAAACTGAACGAGGATGTAATTGTAAGCATTTTTGTTAAGTAGAAGTATTTTGATAAGTGTTTTGAAGTCTTTCAAAAGTGTATAAATACATATTAAAACACTACATGTATATACATTTTAACTGAGTCGTTAAGTCATCGTTAGTCGTTACATGTAAGTGTTGTTTTTAAACCTTTAGGTTAACGGTCTTGTTAAATGTTGTTAACCCAATGTTTATAATATCAAATGAGATTTTAAATTATTATATTATCATGATATTATCATGTATGAATATCTCTTAATATGATATATATACATTAAATGTCTTTACAACGATAATCGTTACATATATGTCTCGTTTAAAAATCATTAAGTTAGTAGTCTTGTTTTTACATATGTAGTTCATTGTTAATATACTTAATGATATGTTTACTTATCATAGTATCATGTTAACTATATATATATCCATATATATGTCATCATATAGTTTTTACAAGTTTTAACGTTCGTGAATCACCGGTCAACTTGGGTGGTCAATTGTCTATATGAAACATATTTCAATTAATCAAGTCTTAACAAGTTTGATTGCTTAACATGTTGGAAACATTTAATTATGTAAATATCAATCTCAATTAATATATATAAACATGGAAAAGTTCGGGTCACTACATAACATCCTCAATCGGGCCTAGATGTAAGGTTACTAGATTGCCCTTAAGTTTGTATTGCGTTATTATATGCTTTTATTTTTATTTAATATTTATTATTAAATAATGATGTGGTTAGGACCAGTTTGTGACAAGGGTCACAGAACAGGTTTGTTTATTTAATTTGGACTCCGTTTGGGTTGCCAAATGATGTACGAAAGATATCAGATAACTGATAAATACCCGTGTATTGCACAGTGTGGGAATTAAACCCAATTAAGTGACTAGTGCTGTCTCTCTCTTGCATTTTTTCCCGAACCATCTCACACACACACACTGTACCTTTCCTTCCACCTACAATCAAACCCTAATCCTTAATCTTTATCTAGAGCTCAAATTGTTCATATCTTTGTGTTCCTTGTGATTCACTGATTCTTTTAAGGTAAGAATCACAAGCTTCCATGATTCACTTACATATATATTTTCTTCAGATGTAATATAGATTTAATGACTTAATATGATATTAATCTCATTTGGTTTACTGTCAAAATTAGAATACATAATCTCTATAACATTAAAGATTACATAATCGCCATGAAGAACGAAGATAACTGATGTAGAATGATACGTAGAACGATGATTATACTCGAGGTACAGAATGAGATGTTGAGGCGTGTGATGTTGAAACTTGGGTTGTTGGTGGTACTGGTGCCATTGGTGCTGAGTCTGGTGATGTTACTAGCGTTGGTGATACTGCTGGTGCTTGCAAATTGTGTACCGTGCTCTCTAAAGTTAACACTCGAGCTCGGAGTTCTTTAACTTCTTCTACTAACCCTGGTTGGTTATCAATGTGAGGTAGAGATCGGATATCTTCTCTAGTTCCGTTAATGGTAGTCTCAAGACGAAATTTTTTGGCAAAAAGGGTATAAACGGTGTTGCGAACAGGTTCACCGGTAAGCGGGTCAAGTACTCCAAGGTTAGGTGGTAGATTCGGTTCATGATATGGAGTACCTTCTTCCTTTCTCCATAGGGTGAGTATGTCGCGAACCCACCCCCATTTTCTCCAGTAATCATGATAGTTAATTGGTTGGTGTGTCTTCGGAGTCAGAGGAACGTGGTCGATTCGTAGAGGCCATCTTACGCGATCACAGAAAAGATTTTTGGTATGAAGAGTTTAGTGACAATAATTGATAGTTAGATGTATTCCCAATGCATAATATGCATAGATATATATAGTACCAGGATCCCTTAAATTACGGAGAGGTTTACGTGGGATATCAAGCAAGGTCTTCAGTAACAGATACGCTAAGATATGAATTGTCAGATACGCTAAGATATGAATTTTGTCTATACACTATTCATGCAGTCAATGCAGTAAAACGTGTCTAGACTAAGATTAATGAGCAGGTAATTTCCTAAGGATGATAAGCAGATGATTTCCGACAAAAATGATAAGCAAAACTTTTGACATGCAGACACGGTCGAAGTCCAGACTCACTAATGCATCCGAACGACTTATCAGTTATACACACTAATGCAGACCTGGTTCGCTAAGACCACCGCTCTGATACCAACTGAAAGGACCCATCCTAATCCATCCGGACGAAGTCCATATCGATTATACACGATTTACAACAGTTGATTACATCGCGAGGTACTTGACCTCTATATGATACATTTTACAAACATTGCATTCGTTTTTAAAAGACAAACTTTCATTTACATAGACAGTTGACAGACATGCATACCATTTCATAATATATCCAAATATAATTGACTTAATAATAATCTTGATGAACTCAACGACTCGAATGCAACGTCTTTAGAAATATGTCATGAATGACTCCAAGTAATATCTTTAAAATGAGCAATTACACAGCGGAAGATTTCTTTCGTACCTGAGAATAAACATGCTTTCAAGTGTCAACCAAAAGGTTGGTGAGTTCATTAGTTTAACATAAATAATCATTTCATAATTTTAATAGACCACAAGATTTCATATTTCCATTTCTCGTAAACATACGTCCCATGCATAGAGACAAAAATATCATTCATATGGATTGAACACCTGGTAACCGACCTTAACAATATGCAAATAAGAATATCCCCATCATTCCGGGATCCTCCTTCGGACATGATATAATTTTCGAAGTACTAAAGCATCCGGTACTTTGGATGGGGCTTGTTGGGCCCGATAGATCTATCTTTAGAGTTCGTGTCAATTAGGGTGTCTGTTCCCTAATTCTTAGATTACCAGACTATATAAAAAGGGGCATATTCGATTTCGATCATTCAACCATATAATGTAGTTTTGATTACTTGTGTCTATTTCGTAAAATAGTTATAAAAACAGCGCATGTATTCTCAGTCCCAAAAATATATATTGCAAAAGTATTTAAAAAGGGATTAATGAAACTCACGCATATAAATATTGTAAAACAGTTAATAAAATATTTGCATGTATTCTCAGCCCCAAAAATGTAAAGAGTAAAAGGGGATCAATGAAACTCACCTAATGTATTTTGTAGTAAAAATACATGTGACTATATTGAACAATGCAGGGTTGGCCTCGGATTCACGAACCTATATCAATTTTATATTTATTAAAACGTATGCTCGAAATCACATAATTTCATTTATTAATATATATTATTTATGTAATCGTAGTTATATCATATTCATACTAAATTTCTTTTAAAATTATATATTTATATTATATCTTAAATTATGTGTTATATATGTTTATTTTGTATACTTATATATCTAAAATGATTATTGTATTTATATTAGTATCTATATATATTTAGTATCATAATAAAAATACCTAATTTGTTATATGTAATATTTACATAATGTTAATATGTTTTTCATATAATTTTGTGGAACTCAATATAATTATAGTGTATATTTTAAGTGTGTTTTTATATATATAAGATATTTATTTATTAAAATGATAGTTTTGATTTTAATGTTTTTCTAGTGATAATAATAATAACTTTCATACTTGTGGTTACAATCATAATACATAAAAATTTATCATAATATTTATTTTAATAATACTAGTGTCAATGAAAAACAATAATTTTATCCTTTTCATTATAATACTAATAATATTAGTTGTTATCATATTAATAATAATAATAATAAATGATAATTTTATCCTAATACTTGTGTTTGTAAAGATACTAATAATTATAACAATAATATATAACACTAGCAAATATTAGTAATTGTGACGATCGCTCCAAATCCATATGGACGAACACGTCATTCATTGATTTCATTGCGAGGTATTTGACCTCTATATGATACGTTTTATAAACATTGCATTCTTTTGAAAAGGCATACCATAAATGAATATTTAAATCAAAGGTTTTCGACATCTGATGATTTCTACATATAGACAATCACCATAAATAATAGTTTACAATAGTACTTCCGTTGACAATGCAGTCAAAATAAGATACATGGTGATGATTTGGTGAATGCAACGTTTCCTTGAAAAATATGTCATGTAAAACTCCATGCACATAGCTTGTCTAACATCTAAGCAAACAGCGGAAGACTTCTAGGAAACCTGAGAATAAACATGCTAACAAGTGTCAACACAAAGGTTGGTGAGTTCATAGTTTTAATGTTTCGTATAATCTGTATATAAAGGTGGATCACAAGATTTTAGTTGTTTCATCCAGAAATATTTATCAATAGATTATATAAAAGTGGATCACAAGATTTCAGTTGTTTCATCCAGAAACGTTTATCAAAATATTCTACGAAATTGAGCACCCTGGTAACTAAACTTTAACGTATATATAATTTGTACCCTTTGTATAATCATCTTAATAATACACGCAAACCAACGTGTACGCTTCTCAAATAGCATACGTCCGTTAAAAGGCTAGCGCTCTAGCTCGGACGGGGATGTCAAGCCCTATGGATCCATATACTACTACTCGCGCCCACCAGTTCTTATAACTGGCAGTTAACAGTTACCAAAGCTAAGGGATTTTCGGTTCAAACTCAGTGTAGAATTTAGTATGTACTTGTATCCATTGCGTTTAAAATAAAATGCATGTATTCTCAGCCTAAAAATATAGATTGCAAAAGCAATTAAAAAGGGAGCAATGAAACTCACGCATATAAATATTGTAAATCAGTTTATAAAGCATTTGCATGTATTCTCAGCCCAAAAATGTAGAGAGTAAAAGGGATCATATGAAACTCACTGTTTTATATTGATATACAATATTGCAGGAAAGCACGTGGACGCATTGGATATAATAAGCACGAGATTTGATTCACAAAAATACCCCCGAATATTACCCATAACCTCCTTGGCAATAACCCATATTTTCCTTAGCTCTAGCTTTCTCGGAAACTCGTTTTGAAAAATTACTTGGACAGCACTCCGTCGTAATATTTTATGTACATTAATATTTTTGTATCGCAAAAATAATAACACTAATAATAAAAATAATAAGATTAATAATAATCTTATTATTATTAATAATAATAATAATAATAATAATAATAATAATAAAATAAATAAATACGGAGTAAAAATAATATATGTGTGTGTGTGATTTATCTGGCCAAAACTCGAGAATTTATAGCACTTGGCCTGAAATCTGGAGTCATGCGACTCGCATGGAAATGGCCTTCTGGCCATGCGACTCGCATGAGGACCAGGGACAGCTCACATTGTTTTTGTCCTAACATTTGTCGACATAATAAAATATAAATATAATTTATATAATTTAAATTAATTAATTATATATTATATTAAATTCACGTGCATAGTTGACTTGTAATTTTTGTTCCGATAAGTCGTACGTTGTCACTCGACTTATGTCCCGGTTCCGGTTTTTCGAACGCCCTTTCGTACGCTGAGAAAACTTGTACTTTACGTTTCGTGAATCGTACCTTTGTCAAAATATAGTCTTAAATCATCCATAAAATATACCACTGTAGCAAAGTTACTTTCACTGTAGCAAATAGTGATTTTCAATTTTTACTGTAGCAATTCACTGTAGCAAAGTCAATTTCACTGTAGCAAATAGTGATTTTCAAAAACACTGTAGCATTTTGGGTACTGTAGCAATTTGAAAATGTTACTATCGTTTACTAAATAACTTAAAATTATATATATGTATATATCTTTTTAATATATATAAATCAGTTTTTAAATACACATTGGAAGTTATTTATAAATAAATTTTAATAATAAATATTTCAACTTATCATATATATTCAAATAGATATTTAAACCAATAAGTTTAATGTATGGTATCAAATAATTAATACATTGTTACCTTTTCAAGTTATAGTATATATGTATCTATTTACATATAATTGTTCGCGAATCGTCGAAAACAACTGAAAGGTATTTAAATATATAAAAGTAGTTCAAAAATTTTGAGATTCAGTTTTACAGACTTTGCTTATCGTGTCGAAAATGTTAATCATACAAAGATTAAGTTTAAATTTGGTCGAAATTTCTGGGTCATCACAGTAATAATAATAATAATAATAATAATAATAATAATAATAATAATAATAATAATAATAATAACAATAATAATAATAATAGAAATAAAATAACAAAGTATACCCCTTAAAATCCTTGAGTAAAAAGAAGTGATGTAGACGGGACTCGAACTCAAGACCTCTCGCCCACCTGACACCCTCCTAAACCAGCTGAACCATTTGATTTTTCCTGATTTATATCCAACCCATTAGTATATAACACAATCCGTTCTGATTTCCTTTTCCTTTCTTCTTCTCACCCATTCCACTCGACCAGTTTAATCAATACAGCAAAATTTAATTGTGTTTAATACTTGTAATTTGAATTATAATCATAATCGATCATCGTTTATTTTCTCTTCACCATCGAGCATCATTAATATTATCATTAATGTTCTCGGCCCAAAATAAACTAGAACATATCGACCCAATTTACTTAGCAACCATCAAATACAAAAAAAATATCCGTATAATCTCCTTGGCTAGGGACAATAGAAAGAAACGAAGTATGCCAGCTATTCCACTAATTCGGTGGATCCAATTTAGCTTTAATCAAACGTTCCCTTTGTAGTTGTCGGTTACAACAAGAAAACTCCTCAAATTTGACATAAAATTATGAAGTGTACGTCCCTTTTTACAAACCCACTTCGGTCGACTATACACCCAAGTACAACATGGCAAAAAAAAACTGTTTTAAATCTTATCTTTATATATAAAGCTTGCATGTGTAATATAACATGGTTGTATGTTATGATACTAGTGGGAGGTGGGGTTCAATCAAAACCACTTTACCTAATTATTAAAAAAAATGTCGGCCATCAAGAGATTAACTAATCCCTCATGCAATCCACTCGACCCCCTTGTAGTTTTAAATTCCCTCATGGCTCCACCATCGATATAAAATAAGATATGTGTGATGGGTTTAGCCGATTAATAACCAAAACAAGTAGCATGAAATCCGATGGTGTGTATGGTGTTGTGTTCGGCCAGGAAACAGAAGGGACTATCTGAAGTTGTAGTCCGTAAGGTAGCACCAGAGAAGGAAAATGGTGGCGTGTGGTGGCGAGATGTTTGAATCAGAAGAAGGTGGTGTAGGGTGGCGGTTTGTGTGGGATTAAGTTGGTTTTGGGGTGTTGATGTTCGAGTTGTTGGTAACCAAGGCAAGAGTAGTATCCAAATATTTAAGTGTTTGAGCTGGGTTTAAAACTCTTGGCTGCAACAAGCAATTGTACGAGTTGGTGATTCCGGGTTGACAAGAAATCAAAGAAGAAGAAAAAAAAATGACTCCCTTTCAATTAGCATTTGTATATGTATATAATGTGATATTGGAAAATTATTTTAACATCAAAAATTCGATTATCTTGTTTTGTAGCAGAATGAGATCGACAAGATTTTATTTGTTCGTACAGAAAATAAATAATTAAATGAAAGAAATAAGGAATGACATCGATTGTCAACAGAATTGACATCCTTTAACTGTTATTGATTGAAGTCAGTTCCATACAGTCCAAAATTAATTAAAGGTTGAAAGAACGTGCACTGAATCTGCTCCTATCCCATATTGTTTACAGCTATTAATATTGGAACTAAATAATTATAAATATATAATAATAATACTATTTATATTAAATAATAATAATAATAATAATAATAATAATAATAATAATAATAATAATAATAATAATTACTAATAATTATATTAATAATAATAATTTTATTATTATTAACAAGATACAAAATATAATACACTTAAAATAATGGTAATGATAATATGATAATATTAGTAATACCAAAAGTGATAATTTTAGTAAATTTAATGATGATAATAATATTAATATAGCCATTATACTTTATCTTATAATTACATATAGTATATTACCATTTATTATATCGTATTCATTAATTATATAATTTATTGAATCTTTAATATTTATATATTACAGTATATATGTAATACTACTTATGTATAGAGTTCATATATATATTTATGTTTTTATTTACACACAATGTTCGTGACTCGTTGGGCATAGTCTGAGGTTAAATGCATCAATGTAAACAGTTCAAAAGTTTTAGGATTCAACTTGACAGACTTTGCTTATCGTGTCGAGATCATATAAAATTAAGTTTAAATTTGATCGGGAATTCCCGGGTCGTCACAAATAACATACTGAACATGCATCCCTAAATCTCTTCCACTAATACATATTTGATTCGTAGAACGGTAGAATTATTGGATGGATATATATGTTGCACGAAGAAACAAATCATAGGAAAGTGGGATATTCATTCAATCATTCTTGATTTTTATGAGATAACAAACCTTTTAAACATTAAATCAGTTGTTATAAATAAAATATTAACCACCATTGCATCCTAATATTTACGTACATCCATGAAAGTATGCATCCTAACATTTTGTACGTCCATTGATCCATGGAAGTATGTTTTTAAATTGATACGAGTATTATAAATAAGATCAGTATACTACTGCATTCAATTAGTAAGCCGCTTAAAAAATAATTATAAAGTTTTGAAAATAGAGTTCATCCTAAATTGTTACAAATTTAGTCATGTTTGCTAAAAGCCTAAAATATAGGACAAGTTGGTGCAAAGTAACCGATTTATACAATTGAAGTACATATTTGCCCCCTAACTACTAATACGAATGACTATTACACCCCTATAATATTTTTTATAATTTAAATTTAATTTAAATTATCTAAATAAAATGTGTGGTCCAGATTTGTTCTCACGGAAACTTATAATGAGAACGTTCTAATTTGAACGCATCTCTGTATATATTAATCTCATAAGAATGTTCTCATATATATTTTTGGTGAGAATAATTTGTAGCCGTCGGATGCTTTTTGATCAAAATCTTCAAATTTTATTATGAAAATACGTAATTAAGGGTACTAGAGTCAAATAACACATCTGATGCTATTTTTGAAACATCCAAATAGTTTTCAGTATTCAAATTCAAAATTAATTCAAATTCAGGGCTTATCCCTTTAATTCATCTCACGCATCTATTCAACAACCAAAATCAACAAATCGTGATGAACCAATTTGATATTCATATACGCTGGAATTTTTTAACACGTAGCATCCAATTTTGGGTTAGAGAATCGTAAATCTTCTATTGCACCAGAAATGCCAATCAAAAGATGAGTAAGCATCCTTAATAATTGTTGATCATGTAGCATCCAATTAGCATGTTATTGATTTAATTTTATATTGTTATTTCATTGTTAGGGCAAAGTTGCTTTTATTTGTCAAAAGCTTTGGGAAAGGCTAGTCTAAATAGTGTTCGTAATGCGTCCAGATGTATACAAAAAAAAAAAGGTTACAAAGCAATAGAATCGAATGGCATACATCGAAGTAAGAAACGTAAGTGATTACTTTCAGCAAGTATACTTCTTATTTACATAGCAAAATGATTAAAATTATAAATTCGATAACTCGTTTTGTGCATCCTTGACGCTTTTTAATTGTTCAGGTATTTCACCCGAAAAGTTTAGGAAATCGACAAATTAGTTGTGGTGCATCACGTTGACAATGTAATACAAGTGAAATCTGATGAAGAGGATTAAAAAATCAAAAGTTTGATTATGAAACTTAAGTGTTTTAATATCTATTGTAAAGACCTAAATGTAGAAGTTTGTCTACTATCTACTAATTCATCCTACTGAAAACATATGGCATCTTAGTATGATATTAGGATTCATAAAATATCAGTTTTCGGTTTTTTAATGTATAGATGGTTGATTGAAAATAAGAATAATAATTTAAGATTTCGTGTTCTAAAATATGGTGACAATTTTAACCCATAACTGAAGAACATGGTTGTTATATTGCATCCTCTTCATCATTAATATGTTTCTTGTTCTCATATATTAGTTTATTAAAATGTGCAGGTACGTATTCCAACACATTTAATGCGGATGATGAACAACAACAATGAGCCATCAAAGTAACCACTTTTTACCACCGTTCTCGTGTTTAAATGGCTATGGTTTCTTGGTCTTTGGTTGTTTCCCCCCTTTTTCTACCCTTTTAAAAAAACGGGTCCCGGTTGCTTTTTCCCTCCGGTGGTTGTCGGCCGGCTACCACCCAGTTGGTGGTGGCCGCCGGCGATCTTTGGGGTCGGTGGTGGTCGGGATCTGTCGTGGTTTGGGGTGGAGCAGTCCGTGGTTTCGGGTGCGAGTTGTTTCCTGTTTAGGGTCTTCTCCTGGTTTGGATCAGGCGACGATCTCCCTTTTGGAGATCTGGTTCAGATCCGGGGGCGATTGCGTATTTTTGTTATATTGACTCTTCTTCAGACGGATGTGCTTACGATGCTTGCTGTTTCTTTTTGTGTAAGATCCTGAATTTGGTACGTCGGAAAATGTCCCTGAAAGTGTCAGTAAATGCGCGCAGCAGAAAGCGCAACTAAAAGTGAACCTAACACTTATGCATTTTCATATTTGATATCAGAATCAGAGTTAGGCAATTTCAGTCCCTGTACTTTAAAGTCAGAATCAGACACAGCATGGAGCCGCACCGCGGGCCATTTAGCCGCGCCGCGGGCTAAAGCACGAACTGATGGTCTGGTATATTAAAAGGCTCGACATGGAATTTTAGTTTTAAGCCGCGGGCTATAACTGGAGCTGATGCTGAATCGTTTTTAAGGGTTAAATGAGGGGTATAATTGTCTTTTCACTTGTGGACGGGTTTTTGGCCATAAACTGATCCCAACCTTATCTTATCCTCATTTCTTCCTCTTTTCTTCACCCTCACACACATCAAACCCTAGAGAGAGAGAGAGAGAGAGTGGTTCTAGAGAGAGAATTGGAGATTTGGGGAAGAAGAAGAGTGATTCGGGTTGGGTCTCAAGAGTTAAAGATGTTCACCTCGTTCACGGCTACGTTGTGGTAGTAATGGTAAGTTCTAACTCCGAATTTCGTTGTTTAAGATTCTTGTTCAAGTTTGGGGTTTGAGCTAGTTAGGGTTATAAACCCCATTTCTCATGAAATTGGGGGTTTTGTTGTATTGTTAGTGTAAGTAAACCCGATTATTGTGGGTTTAGGGTTTGATGATGATTTTGGTCATGGTTTTGGGTGTAAATCACTAGATTATAAATGTGTTAGTGTACAGATGTTCATAAGAACATGTTAGTTGGTCAAAATGGGTGTTGACTTTGATTTAGTGTCAAACTAAGATCCGAGTCAAGTTTTGGTGAATCAAGTATGTAAATACTTGATTTAGGTGTTAATTGGTGTTTTGGAAGTATAATCACTAGCCATTAGTGATTATGGGCGTTTTTAGGACTTATGTCAAAATGGGTTGACTTTGATTGGGTCAATTTTGGTAATGACACTAATATGGATTAAATGGATGTTAAACATTTTCGTTAAGTGTTAAACGATGTTTTTGGATGTAATTACTCGCGAGAAGTGATTTTGGGTTAAAATGGTATTTTAACATAAGTCAATTGTGGTCAAACGCAAAATGGGTCAACATTGAACGTGTTGGGGTTTTGGTGTAAATGGCGTTTGAAATAATTACTACCTAAGTAGTAATTTAGTGTTAAGACCTAGGTTGGTCTAATTGGTGTCAAGTATAATTTGAGTTAAATTGTACTTTGTAGAGTGAGTTTGAATTACCACCCGAAGTGGTAATTGGTTTGTGTCCATTAGGTGTTAAATGGGCGGGTTTTGGCGAGCAAGGTTAGACCCCTCGACTAAGGGATGTGAGTGTCGGGTTCTCTTTTAGAGAATTTTTATTTATGTGTATATTATGCCTATGTGCGATATAGGTAACTATTTGCCCGGATATGAGGACGGAGATCATAATACACTACTTGTGCGAGCATTCCAAGGTAAGTGGAATAATTATGCATGTATGTATATAGTGTATTTATTTGTGAATGTTATGGTATGAACCAACTAGCCGGTAGTACCATAACATGTATGTGACGAGTGTCATGATGTGAACCACGAGCCGGTAGCATCAAAGTGTGAACTACGAGCCGGTAGCACTATAAAATGAGATGTGAACCACGAGCCGGTAGCATCAAAGTGTGAACCACGAGCCGGTAGCACTATAAAATGAGATGTGAACCACGAGCCGGTAGCATCAAAGTGTGAACCACGAGCCGGTAGCACTATAAAATAGTATGACTCAAATGCGTAGTGGCGTGAACCAAGGAGCCGGTAGTGTCATACTATTACGTATGGTGTGAACCACGAGACGGTAGCACCATAGCGTTTATGGTTAACCATATGGTTTGTGTATGTGTTGTAGTGTAGCATATTATGTTGTTTGAGTATATGCTATTGGTTACGCTAGCTTGCGATATTAGAGATTATTAGCTTGATAATTGAGATGGTTTGCTAATTATGAATTGCTAGCGTGTATGAGGTATTTGTGTAAGTGTTTGCAAGTAGATATATTATATATGTATATGTATAATTATTTCATTCATTAAGCGTAAGCTTACCCATCTCCTTGTTTACCTTTTTACAGGTATTGTGTTATGAAGCTATCTAGTTGTTAGACTAGGTGAGTATGAGCACTTGGGCTCGATGGGGTGGCTATTGTAGATTGGACGTGGATTGGGGATTTGGTAGATCCTCGGAATTATGCTCTTGGTATCGGGTTGGGCTATTGTGTCTTAACCGTGGTGTTGTGTAAATGTTTCGAGGTTGCATCGTTTGGTTGTGTTGAGTCAAACTTTGTATGTGAAATACATTCTCGTAAGGATGTATGGTGTCATTTGTAAACCAAGAGTCGAGATAAAACGTTTAACGTGTTATTATGATAAATTGTATATGGATAACTATTACGAAATGGTTTGCATGCTTGGGTGTTAATGAGACCTAATCTATAAAAAAAAATGTACTCCGTTTTTGGTTAAACGGATTGGGGTCGTTACAAGTGGTATCAGAGCATAGTCTAAGAGAATTAGGTGACCTTGGAATAGGTGTCTAGTCTTAGACTTATTGATGGTTGTGCATTATTTACGGGACTTGTAGGAATACGGGTCGGATTGAGATTTGTTAGTGCCTGATAGTAGGTGATTAACTAGGACTAGTGCTTGTCCAAAGTGTGATTATGTGGGGCCTTATTTCGTGTATAAATTAGTGCCTTAGATTTCTAGTGCCTAATGTAAGTAGGTGAACTTGAATGTTATTTTAGTGATAGTCACCTAGGTTGTAGGTTGACTTGTTGTTGTGGTGTACTTGCGTATATTTATTATTACATTGTATATAGGTGTATATATATACAGGTATCTATTGGTGCGGTATCCTAGAGATGAATCTATTGGAGAGATTCAGATGTTTGGCGGTTGTGAGTGATCACATTCACGGTAAGGACTTTGGTCATTCGGGTACTAGGAGTCATCGCCTGTTATTTTGTATGAATGTCGCGTCAGTCCAGGTAAAGTACTTTGCGTGACCATGTGAAAATGGTAAGGTACGCAATTGTAATAGTGACTGATCACCATTATTACAACCGTGTATCTTGACACCAAGCATGACATGACGAGTACCGAGCGGAGGAAACGTGGCATGGTTGGAATCGGGACGAGTTAGGAGTCTTTTATTGGTTCCTAGGATATAGTGGTCTCGGGTGATGTGCTTGTTGTCACATCGGGTTCTTTGTGAGTCGAAAATTGTTACGGTGGTTTCGGTTAGTTAAGGTGAGTGAGCGAACTCACGAGCTTGGTGCGTGCTTAGTCACCGTAAGTAGTGGGTGTACTATTGAGATTGTCATTGGTTTTAGTTACACATCATAACTAGGATGACCGACTTATGTGTGCGTGCATGTGTGACGAGGACTTGAATTCCGTAATGGGATGCGACAAGTCTAATGATTGTAGTTGGGGTTACACTCGGTAGAGTGTAGTGACCCGAACTTTCTATGATTATATATTAATTGAAAACTATATTTGCATGATTAAATGTTTCCAACATGTTAAGCAATCAAACTTGTTAAGACTTGATTATTTGAAATGAGTTTCATGTAGACAATTGACCACCCAAGTTGACCGGCGATTCACGAACGTTAAAACTTGTAAAAATGACATGACGATATATATATGAATATACATATAGTTAACATGAGATTATGATAAGTAAATATCTCCATAAGTATATTAACAATGAGTTATATACATAAAAATGAGACTACTAAGTTAAGAAACTCGAAACGATATATATAACGATTATCGTTATTACAACATTTTACTAAATACATATGTATCATATTAAGATATTGTTAGACTATATTTAACATGATAAAATAATAATTATATATATCATTAAGTATGTTAACAATGAACTACATATGTAAAACAAGACTACTAACTTAAGAATTTTGAAACGAGGCATATATGTAACGATTATCGTTGTAACGACATTTTAATGTAAATATATCATATTAAGATATATTCATACATCATAATATCTTGATAATGTAATAATTTAACATCTCATTAGATATAATAAACAATGGGTTAACAACATTAAATGAGATCGTTAACTTAAAGGTTTCAAAACAACACTTACATGTAACGACTAACGATGACTTAACGACTCAGTTAACATGTATATACATGTAGTGTATTTAGATGTATTATTACACTTTTGAAATACTTCAAGACACATATCAAAGTACTTCTACTTAATAAAAATGCTTACATTTGCATTCTCATTCATTTTCATCAACAATTCTACTCGTATGCAACCGTATGCGTACTCGTACAATACCCAGCTCCTAGGCGTATATACTATTGGTATATACACATAATAATTCAGCTCTTAGCAGCCCTAGATAGTCAACAAACATGTGGAACCAACAATTAGACAACTAGCATGATTTATGAGCAAGGAAACAAAAACAAGAACTCCTTTTAACCCCACTCACCTTCACCACTCACCACCTACTCCATTTCAATTCCAATTTTCTTCCCAATTCTCTCTCAAAACACACACACTCTTCCATGAACGTCTAAGTTACTATTTTTCCCAGCAAAAATCATCAAATACAAGCTTTGGTTATTACCTATAATCATCATAAAAATAATTACTCAAGAACACATCAAGAACACTTTCAAGTTTACAAGTTTACTTCCAAGTTTCCTAATCCATTCCAAGCAATCATCCAAGATCAAGAAACCTTTGTTATTTACAGTAGGTTATCTTTCTAAAGCAAGGTAATATTCATATTCAAGCTTTGATTCAATTTCAATAACTATAACTATCTTAATTCGAGTAATAATCTTACTTGAACTTGTTTTTGTGTCATGATTCTATTTCAAGAACTTCCAAGCCATCAAAGATCCTTTGAAGCTCAAGTTATTTTTTCATCATTTACAGTAGGTTTACCTACTAAACTTGAGGCAGTAATGATTTTCATAACATCATTCGATTCATATATATAAAACTACCTTATTCGAAGGTTTAAACTTGTAATCACTAGAACATAGTTTAGTTAATTCTAAACTTGTTCGCAAACAAAAGTTAATCCTTCTAACTTGACTTTTAAAATCAACTAAATACATGTTCTATATCTATATGATATGCTAACTTAATGATTTAAAACCTGAAAACACGAAAAACACCGTAAAACCGGATATACGCCGTGGTAGTAACACCGCGGGCTGTTTTGGGTTAGTTAATTAAAAACTATGATAAAATTTGATTTAAAAGTTGTTCTTATGAGAAAATGATTTTTCTTATGAACATGAAACTATATCTAAAAATCATGGTTAAACTCAAAGTGGAAGTATGTTTTCCAAAATGGTCATCTAGACGTAGTTCTTTCGACTGAAATGACTACCTTTACAAAAACGACTTGTAACCTGTATTTCCGACTATAAACTTATACTTTTTATGTTTATATTCATAAACTTAAGTTCAATATGAAACCATAGCAACTTGAATCACTCAAAACGTATTTAAAACGAAGAAGTTATGGGTAAAACAAGATTGGATATTTTTACTTGTTGTAACTACGTGAAAATTGGTAACAAATCTATATTAATCATATCCTAGCTAACTCATATTGTATTATACATGTATTCTAATATATTATGTAATCTTGGGATACCATAGACACGTATGCAAATGTTTTGACATATCATATCGACCCATGTATATATATTATTTGGAACAACCATAGACACTCTATATGCAGTAATGTTGGAGTTAGCTATACAGGCTTGAGGTTGATTCCAAAAATATATATACTTTGAGTTGTGATCTATACTGAGACGTATATACACTGGGTCGTGGATTGATTCAAGATAATATATAACGATTTATTTCTGTACATCTAACTGTGGACAATTAGTTGTAGGTTACTAACGAGGACAGCTGACTTAATAAACTTTAAACAGTAAAACGTATTAAAAATGTTGTAAATATATTTTGAACATACTTTGATATATATGTACATATTTTTTATAGGTTCGTGAATCGACCAGTGGCCAAGTCTTACTTCCCGACGAAGTAAAAATCTGTGAAAGTGAGTTATAGTCCCACTTTTAAAATCTAATATTTTGGGATGAGAATACATGCAGTTTTATAAATGTTTTATGAAATAGACACAAGTAAATGAAACTACATTATATGGGTGAATGATCGAAGCTGAAGATGCCCCTTTTTGCTTGGTAACCTAAGAATTAGTAAACCGATCTACTAATTAACGCGAATCCTAAAGATAGATCTATTGGGCCTAACGAACCCCATCCATGGTTGCGGATGCTTTAGTACTTCGATGTTGTTTTATCATGTCCGATGGATTTCCCGGAATGATAGGGGATATTCTTATATGCATCTTGTTAATGTCAGTTACCAGGTGTTCACCATATGAATGATTTTAATCTCTATGTATGGGATGTATATTGAAATATGAAATCTTGTGGTCTATTATTACAATTTGATAAATATATAGGTTAAACCTATAACTCACCAACATTTTTGTTAACGTTTAAAGCATGTTTATTCTCAGGTGATTATTAAGAGCTTCCGCTGTCGCATGCTAATATATGGACAAGATTTGGTGTCACCATGCTTGTATAATATT
Source organism: Rutidosis leptorrhynchoides (assembly GCF_046630445.1). Lineage (NCBI taxonomy): Eukaryota > Viridiplantae > Streptophyta > Magnoliopsida > Asterales > Asteraceae > Rutidosis > Rutidosis leptorrhynchoides. Next base: position 546,793,998 of record NC_092335.1, on the reverse strand, counting down.
GTTTAAAACTGCATTCGAGATTTATTTTGTTGTAACATATTAATATTGTAAACCAATATGTATTGGTAGTGTGTAAGTGTGATATTTTTAGATTATCATTTCTGGATAATCTAGGTGGTGTCTTTTTAACCTTGTCGATAAAATAAAGGTTATGGTTTGATTTAAAAACGAATGCAATCTTTGAAAAACGTCTCATATAGAGGTCAAAACCTCGCAACGAAATCAATTAATATGGAACGTTTATAATCGATATGAACGGGACATTTCATAGAGTGTGTGGTTGGAGAATCGTGTAAGGATTCTAGTTGTGGGTCGCCTTGGAATTGGCGAATCGAGGAGTCTTTGGGTCGTTAAACTCATGTGAGTGGGACCCATATGACAATGGTTGCGTTAGTGTGTTGTGGATTAATGGGGTAACATTCCTAATGGAATATCCCTTGTAGTAGTGGTTTTTATCGAGATGTGGAAGGATGTAAGACTTGGTGTTTCCAAGCATCTCTTTAGTGTTAGATGAGGGATTTGTCAGGCTATATCGTTTTGGCGTTGTGGAAATTGTGGCTAGCGTGTGATAGCTAGGAACTTTTGAGAAGGCAATAAATCGTAAGGTTTGTCGGGTAGGTATGATTTTGGATCATTATTGTGGAAAAATGGGTGACATTAGGTGTATGAAACCCAAAGATCGAGTTTCTAAATTTTGGTAGATTGTGGTGGGAGTCTGCATGACACTGCGTCAGGTGCCCCCTTATACCTGCTAGTGTGATGTTCAACTCCGGTGATGGTGTGATCACTTTGTGCTTAGGGTGTCCGTGAGATACCCTTGGAAGCAGTGGAGATTACAATAATGATCGACGGGCAATAGTAATTCGACAGTTGTGAAAGTCGAAGTTTAAGAGCATTGCGTTAGATACTTCTTATGAAGTGACGGATGAGGGAATCTTGTTGATCTTAAGTGATAGATGGGTAAGATGACCGGTGAGCCGGTGATACACTTAATGTTCAGTTAGACCGAAGGTTATGATGAGGTGTAGATATTGCGGTCGATGCAAATATTGTGTCAGATTGGTCACTATTCTCTATGAGAGTGAGCAATTGTTGATAACGGTTAGTTAGGAGGATGGTCGGGTGACCTCGACTAAGAATCACGACTAAGTAAGCGGAGTGGCGTATGCCTAGGCTTAGAGGTGTACGTAGGGCTTTGGTGGAGTTTGCTTTTACGAATAAGGTAGTTGATTGTGATTTGTGGTATGAAGGTGCGATGTCGTCGCGTGTACGACATATTTAGTGATTGTGTATGACGGCTCTGAGAGCCTATAGTGAGTTTGCGGCGATTTGGTGTTTATGATCGATGATGAGAATGATCATGTGTGTTGTGGAATGGTAATTCTGAATGATGTTACCATCTTCGCTGTAAGAATGTGGAGCTAAATCCTAAGTGGGGGAGTTTTTTTACTGCCGCATGAGGAAACTCCGCTAGTGTTATGTATAGTGAAATGTCGGAGTGTATCGTGCTAAGCCTCAATAGGTATTCGGAGTTCCTAACGAGGAAGAGTGATGGGTTGTTAATGTCGACTCGAGATCATGCTTTATGATTGTGAGTTACAATTCTGGAATGTTATGCGTGAAGACTGTGATGATGGGATCAAAGGAAGTGTAAGTCTTCTTATGTAAGGTGGTCGTGTAGTACCAATGTGCGGTATGAGACCAAATGTGAAGCTTGAGATCTCAGAGTGAGAGAATGAAGTTGTCGTTGCGGGTACTCTCATAATGTAAATCTGGGTTGCTATGAAGTTCTGGTAGTACTAATGAGTAGGTACAAGCTAGATATTGTGGTGGTTGTTGTACTTTTCCCTGTTTTGGGAAACGTGATCGTGGAAATCGTCAGTGGATTATTCCATTTTATGGACGATTATGAGGCGCGGAGTACCGGTTTCGATTGTCTCATATAGAGACACGCAAAATTTGTTTGTTTGTAAGGGTGTTTTCCCTAGTGATGTGACCTGTTGGTTGCATTGAAATGTCGAGGCCATCCTTAACGGACGGTTTAGGAAGGAGGATTCACCTTGCATAGGTGAATATATTTGTGGGTCATGTGGCAAATCGCGAATTGTTATGATGATAATTCGCTATTGACGGGATTCTAGTACACGAATAGTTTCCATACTATTACTAGGAAGCCGTAGTATATGGATGTGTTGTAGGGTTTAAAGAAGAAACCTTGTGTCGAGTGTCGATGTTTTGCCTAGTTTGTAGTGTATTATTGTCCTCCTGGATTAATCCAGAGACTGATGGTCATGTGCGGATCGATTGATGGGCAAGTTGTGTTCCCAGTATGATTATTTGGGGATACCAAAATTTCTTCATTGAAGGGATAACCTGATGGTGGTGATAGGCGAAGTTGGTTCTTGATTCGGAGAACATTCGTGATTGACCGATTGAGTGATGTGTTTATGAACCGACGAAGTACGGAGTTTTAATGAGGCATGGGTCCTTCTTGATTTGGATTAATGCAAGACTTAGTTCACGGCGTAGTGAATTTAGTAGATCGCATTGGGTGATATAGTTGTTGATATAGCTTTTTGCGAGTTATAGCAGAGAGAATTTGAAAGGATATATGGTGTTTTCCGTATTTCCTAAGTGTGTATTTTGGACGTCGAGCGTATGAGATACCGACGGTTGTGGTAATGCATGCTAGTGATTATTAGTGTGTGGGGAGGTATTCGGGTTAATGGAAATTGTTATGAACATCAAGTTTGGATGTGTGTCAGATGACCATGGAGTGTGGGTCCGGTTGGTTAAGTGACGGAGATCACGGGGACGTGATCCAGTTTAAGTGGGGGAGAGTTGTAAGATCCTGAATTTGGTATGTCAGAAGATGTCCCTGAAAGTGTCAGTAAATGCGCGCAGCAGAAAGCGCCACTAAAAGTGAACCTAACACTTGTGCATTTTCAGATTTTACATCAGAATCAGAGTTAGGCAATTTCAGTCCCTGTACTTTAAAGTCAGAATCAGACACATCATGAAGCCGCGTCGCAGGCCATTTAGTCACGCCGTGGGCTAAAGCACGAACTGATGGTCTGGTATATTAAAAGGCTCGACATGGAATTTTAGTTTTAAGTCACGTCGCGGGCTATAACTGGAGCTGATCCTGAATCGTTTTTAAGGGTTAAATGAGGGGTATAATTATCTTTTCACTTGTGGACGGGTTTTTGGCCATAAAACTGATCCCAACCTTATCTTATCCTCATTTCTTCCTCTTTTCTTCACCCTCACGCACATCAAACCCTAGAGAGAGAGTGAGTGATTCTAGAGAGAGAATTGGAGATTTGGGGAAGAAGAAGAGTGATTCGGGTCGGGTCTCAAGAGCTAAAGTTATTCACCTCGTTCACGGCTACGTTGTGGTAGTATTGGTAAGTTCTAACTCCAAATTTTGTTGTTTAAGATTCTTGTTCAAGTTTGGGGTTTGAGTTAGTTAGGGTTATAAACCCCATTTCTTATGAAATTAGGGGTTTTGTTGTATTGTTAGTGTAAGTGAACCCAATTATTGTGGGTTTAGGGTTTGATGATGATTTTGGTCATGGTTTTGGGTGTAAATCACTAGATTATAAATGTGTTAGTGTACAGATGTTCATAAGAACATGTTAGTTGGTCAAAATGAGTGTTGACTTTGATTTAGTGTCAAACTAAGATCCGAGTCAAGTTTTGGTGAATCAAGTATGTAAATACTTGATTTAAGTGTTAATTGGTGTTTTGGAAGTATAATCACTAGCCATTAGTGATTATGGGCGTTTTTAGGACTTATGTCAAAATGGGTTGACTTTGATTGGGTCAATTTTGGCAATGACACTAATATGGATTAAATGGATGTTAAACATTTTTGTTAAGTGTTAAATGATGTTTTTGGATGTGATTACTAGCGAGAAGTGATTTTGGGTTAAAATGGTATTTTTAACATAAGTCAATTGTGGTCAAACGCAAAATGGGTCAATATTGCACGTGTTGGGGTTTTGGTGTAAATGGCGTTTGAAATAATTACTATCTAAGTAGTAATTTAGTGTTAAGAGCTAGGTTGGTCTAATTGGTGTCAAGTATAATTTAAGTTAAATTGTACTTTGTAGAGTGGGTTTGAATTACCACCCGAAGTGGTAATTGGTTTGTATCCATTAGGTGTTAAATGGGCGGGTTTTGGCGAGCAAGGTTAGACCCCTCAACTAAGGGATGTGAGTGTCGTGTTCTCTTTTAGAGAATTGTTATTATGTGTATATTGTGCCTATGTGAAATATAGGTAACTATTTGCTCGGATATGAGGACGGAGATCATAATACACTACTTGTGCGGGCATTCCAAGGTGAGTGGAATAATTATGCATGTATGTATATAGTGTATTTATTTGTGAATGTTATGGTATGAACCAACTAGCCGGTAGTACCATAACATGTATGTGACGAGTGTCATGATGTGAACCACGAGCCAGTAGCATCAAAGTGTGAACCACTAGCCGGTAGCACTATAAAATGAGATGTGAACCACGAGCCGGTAGCATCAAAGTGTGAACCACGTGCCGGTAGCACTATAAAAGAGTATGACTTAAATGCGTAGTGGCGTGAACCAAGGAGCCAGTAGCGTCATAGTATTACGTATGGTGTGAACCACGAGCCGGTAGCACCATATCACTTATGGTTAACCATATGGTTTGTGTATGTGTTGTAGTGTAGCACATTATGTTGTTTGAGTATATGCTATTGGTTACGCTAGCTTGCGATATTGGAGATTATTAGCTTGATACTTGAGATGGTTTGCTAATTATGAATTACTAGTGTGTATGAGGTATTTGTGTAAGTGTTTGCAAGTAGGTATATTATATATGTATATGCATAATTATTGCATTCACTAAGCGTAAGCTTACCCCTCTCCTTGTTTACCTTTTTACAGGTATTGTGTTATGAAGCTATCTAGTTGTTAGACTAGGTGTGCAGGAGCACTTGGGCTCGATGGGGTGGCTATTGTATATTGGACGTGGATTGGGGATTTGAAAGATCCTCGGGATTATGCTCTTGGTATCGGGATGGGCTATTGTGTCTTAACCGTGGTGTTGTGTAAATATTTCGAGGTCGCATCATTTGGTTGTATCGAGTCAAACTTTGTATGTGAAATACATTCTCGTAAGGATGTATGGTGTCATTTGTAAACCAAGAGTCGAGATAAAACGTTTAACGTGTTATTATGATAAATTGTATATGGATAACTATTTAGAAATGGTTTGCATGCTTGGGTGTTATTGGGACCTAACCTATAAAAAAATGTACTCCGTTTTTGGTTAAACGGATTGGGGTCGTTACATTTTGTTTGTTGTGGTAGCGATCGGCGTTCTCCCGGTAAACTCCGTTGGATGTTTTGTTCTTTTTATTTTGTAACGTGTAATGTGTAGTATAACCGGTATTTTAGTTTCCAATGTTATAGCTTTAGTTGAAATAGTGTCCTTGTAAAACGCGATTTCTCACCCAGTTGGTGAGCCGTTTGTTAGGTCTGTCTAGTCTTAGCTAGAGCTCGTTGATTGGACTCTATTGTATCGGTTGTATGAGTTGATCTTCAGATCCGTTATTAATGTTATCGTATTTTTGGACAAAAAAAAAAAATGAGCCATTAAAGTTTATTAATCAAGCCAAAATTGACTTGAGTACAATTAGTTGAAATGACTAACCTTCAGAAGGGTTTCCTTCGGTTAACGTGATGAGTATGAGGGGTGTTGTGGTGGTTGACTTTTGTCGAGCCTCCAAGGTGAGCTAAGAAGAGTAATCAGCGGTGGTAAGTGCGAAATATTGATTGATTCCTAAATGTGTGATTATGAGCAGTATTTATAGGCATAATATGGCGGTTACCAAGGATAACCACCACTAGCCCACTAAACCACGATTACCACTCCTGGAATCCTCTAATCATGCCCACTAACTGCTCCACGTTCTCCTGATTTGTCGGACGGACAAGTAGCTTGTAACGACCCGGATTTTTCTAATCGTTTTATACTTATGAGATTAATATTTACATAAATTAAACCTTACCAACATGATAAGCAATCCAAATTGTTGAGACTTGTGTTTTTGAAAAGAGTTTTACACAACGTTTGACCGTCCAATTTAACCGATGATATCACGAACTATATAACATACGATAATTATACATTTGTGTATATATATATATATATATATATATATATATATATATATATATATATATATATATATATATATATATATATATATATATATATATTTAACATGATCTAAGGATGGTTTAACATCTCATTGTGTACTAATGACAATGAGTTATAAGTATATTTTGAAACTACTAACTTAAGTTTTCAAAACGATAACTATACGTAACATTCTTTGATATATATACTTATAACCTATAATGCTTATACATGTATCGTATATATAATGTATTTAATCACTTTTTAAGGACTTAAATACATAAAACAATATAAGTATATTCACAAAATATAGCTATATTTGAATTCTCATTCCGTTTCCTCAAGATTTCTATACGTATATCTAGGGTATATGTACCAGTATCATACCCAGCTTCTATATGTATTTACTATTGGTATATACACATCAAATCAACATCCTAATCAACATTATTACTACCCTAGATATGAGGTAACTAGGATTTGTCAAGTAGCATGAATTATTAGTAAGAAAACAAAATTAGGAATCCTTTTCTTTCTTTATAAACTAAAAACGTTTTTATGAATGAACACCATTTTTTCACTCCATTTTCTCATACCTACGCCCTCATTTCTCTCTCAAAATACTCCTAACTTCATACTTGATCATCTCTAAGCATTTTCCCCATCATTTAGCTTCAATTACAAGCCTTAAACACCATAAGAAAACTCTTTCAAGAACATATCAAAATAACCACCCATTTGAAGAAGTATACTTCCAACCTTTTGATCTAACTCCACCACTCTTTGATTCCAAGATTTTTTCTTATCTCTTACAGTAACTTTGTCCAAGTAACTTGAGGTAGTAACCTTGTTCATAATCTTGTTCGATTCATAATTATATAGCTATCTTATTTTATGTTGTAAAATTTTAACAACAAGAACATAGTTTGAATGATTTCAAACTTGTTTGCAAACTAAATAGATCCTTCTAACTTAACTTTTAAAACACTTTAAGACCTGTAATATATCATAATGATATACTAACTTAACAAGATATAACTTGGTTTTACAAAGAACACCTTAAAAACTGAATCTACGTCGTCAGAGTGCAACCGAGGGCTGTTTTGGGTTGGATAATTAAAAACCATCTTGAACATTGAATTGGAAGTTCATGTTCTGGAAAAATGATATTTCTTATGAATATGTTAACACATACAAATTTCATGGTTTAACTCAAAGTGTAAGTATTTTTAGAAAAATGATCATTAAATGTTGTTTTTATGATGGAAAATGATCACTTTCATAAGTTTTACCAAAGTTTGACCTATAACCTGTGATTTCTAATACAAACTAAGGTATTTTCAGTTCGTATTCTTAAAATTTGACTCGATCCAAGGAAGTGGCAAGTTGAACCAACAAAAACGGAGTTGTAATGAAGAAACTACGACTAAAACAAAATTGGGTATCCGAAGCTAGTTTAGCTGCTAAAATATTTGGAGATAATGTAAATTAATCATATCTTTTCTAATTATTATGATATTTTATATATAATTACTTATGATTTGATTTTATATATTTTAGGACCACCCGTAAACAACACGAGAAGATTAATCATAAGACCTCATGATTGTACGCAACACGTCATTTGACAACACGGTACTTTATGTACACAACACGTCATTTGAAAACATGGTACCATGGGTCGAGATTAATTCTGATCAATACGAATACGATGGGGTCTTTATTTATTTTATTGAGCAACTAATTGTGAACCACTAACATCGGACTGCTAACTACGGACTAAGAAAATATTAAAAGTATTATAAGTATATATATATATATATATATATATATATATATATATATATATATATATATATATATATATATATATATATATATATATATATATGTAACGATTACTTGAAAAGAAAATATGTTGATATATTATATATATATGGTTAGGTTCGTGATATCTATCGGAGACCAGGTCGAGTTAAATACCTTCAAGGCAAAAGTGAGTATATAGTCCCACTTTTAAACTCTAAATATTTCGGGATGAGAATACATGCATTTTATGATTTATGTTATGGACACAAGTGATAAAAAAAATATATTCTACGTTGAGTTGTACCACTGGAATACTTCCCTGTAGCTTGGTAACTACTATTTACATGTGGTTTTGTAAACGCGAATCCTGTTGATAGATCTATCGGGCCTGACAACCCCAACCGGACTGGACGACCAGTATTCAACGGTTGCACAGTACTTCGTTTCGGTGACTACACTTGGTACAGTGTAGTGAGATTTCATAATAAAGGGAATATGCGATGTTGATTAAATGTTAAGTATGGTTATCAAGTGCTCAACCACTTAGAATATTTTTATTAAAACGTTTATGTATATGAAATCTTGTGGTCTATATTTATAACGCTGCTAGCATTAAACCTATATCTCACCAACTTTATGTTGACGTTTAAAGCATGTTTATTCTCAGGTTCCTAGAAGTCTTCCGCTGTTTGAATATATGTTAGAGAAACCATGTGCATGGAGTCATACATGTTTTATTCGAGGAAGCATTGCATTCATAAAATCATCACCGTGTATTTATTTTGACTGCATTGTCAACGAAAGTATTCTTGTAAACTATTATTTACGGTGATTGTCTACATGTAGAAATCATCAGATGTCGAAAACATTGAATTTTAAATATTCATTTATGGTATATCTTTTCAAAAGAATGCAATGTTTATAAAACGTATCATATAGAGGTCAAATGCCTCGCGATGTAATCATATGTTATTGTATTCGTCCCTATGGATTGGGTCGGGTCGTTTCATGTGATATCAGAGCGGTGGTCTTAGCGAACCAGGTCTGCATTAGTGGGTCTAACTGATAAGTCGTTAGGTTGCATTAGTGAGTCTGGACTTCGACCGTGTCTACATGTCAAAATTTTGCTTATCATTTTGTGTCGAAAATCATCTACTTATCATCTGTAGGAAATTACCTGCTTATCATCTTAAGTCTAAACGCGTCTTACTGCATTCATTGCATGAATGGTGTATAGACAAAATTCATATCTTAGCGTATTTGCTAATTCATATCTACGCGTATCTGTTACTGTAAACTTTGTCTGACATATTTCGTAATTCCCTCCGTAATCTATGAGATCTTTTGTTCTATATATGTTGATATTCTATATAATTAGAATACCACCCGATAGCCGGAAAATCATTTCAAATCGAAAAATCCTTTATTCAATCATACGAAATGGAACTCGTCACTAGTTGAAGTCCCTCGGATTCCGATATGGAATACCACTCCAGCCCCAGAAGCAGCATCACCAGAATGAATCAATCAATCAGCCATCCCCAATTCATCTGATGGATTCGAAGTAAACTTAATCAATGGAGACGAGAAAAAGGCGATACATTCTATCCACCAAATTGCCCTCTTGACGTTGAACCCGTCTGAACCGACAATCACCCCGGTGCAATAGAAGAAGTCAACGAGCTTCGTACTCAGGTAGTGGCTTTGGAGAATACGGTACGAAGGTTGCAAACACCATCAGCAGCATCAGGAGCATAACCAGTACCGTCAATAACATCATCAGCAAGCCTCAATACCCTAAGCACCAGCAGCATCACCAGCATCAACGTTATCACCATCATCAACATTAACAGGATCATTACCACCACCAACAATCACATCCGCATCACACGCCTAAATATCACCATCCGTACCTCGGATATCAACGTCACACGCACCATAGATACCAAGAAGTACCAACAACAACAAACGATGAAGTATTGATTCATAACTTCATCAGAGAAACATTCTATGGTGATTATGTAATCTCTAAAGACATAGAGATTACCTATTTCTGCCTTAACCATAAATCAGATGAGTGGACAGAAATGATAAAAGGAAGAGTAGAAACCCTGACAAGAATGATGCGTAAGGTACAAGCTAGACTTATTTTACCAACAGCATCAGCAGTACCCTTAGCCTCACCAACACAGTCAGTGCTGTCAACATCGTTAGAATCGTCAGCAACTTTAACATCACAAGCTCCACTAGTTCAAGAATCACCGTGGACATCATCAATAACGCGTATATTGCATCAACGAGTTATGAAGTATTAACTCATTCTTCTGAAGAATTTATATAAATATTTTATATATATGAATTTGAAAACCAAAATAAATCTTTTCGTACTAAGCTATTAAGTATGAATTGAAAAAGGGTAGATACTACTCGTTTAAATTCATATTACAAATATGCAATGATGTACGTCCTTCATCAGCAACTTAATCATCGTTAACTACAATCCCTATTTCAATTCAATGAATTTCGTTTTATAATAAACCAAGTGTATTATTCAATAATATGTTTGATTTTACACTTTCATCTTCAATGTACTCGAAGCTTATTGGGAAACAACATTCATATCTTGCGAAGTTAGCAAGAGTTCAATGAGTATCAGCATGATTCACTAAGAAAATATATATAAAATAAATAATGAAGTATTGATCCATAACTTCATTAATATTCTATGAAGAATATGTGGTTCCTAATCGTTTTAGAGATTACTTATTCTAGCTCAAACCGAAAATCAAATGAGTCTAATATTATATTGACTTATTAAATTCATGATTACATCTGAAGAAGATATATATGTACATATATTTTCATAAAGATTGTAATAAAATTCTCTGGTACAAAACATTACTTGTGAAATTTTTTTTTAACGGGTAGGTAATACCCGAGAGATATATAAATTCACAATTAATATGATTATATTCTTCGACTCTGATTCAACAATCATCAACTATACTCACTACCTTCACAATAATATACATTCTTTCATAGAAATCAAAACAACCATTCTCATCCAAATTTGATTACGACAAAACGAAATCCAAGTCAAGACTTAACAGAAGACATCACTCTTAGGACTCTTACATCTTTCAAAACTATACTTTGACTTCAAAACTATGCTAGAACAACATTCGATTCTTGGAACCCAGAAAAATATTTGTATCATTCAAAGTCCTAAAACATCATATGTATATTAACGATTACAATCTATGATCAAACCCTTCGAAATTCCTGAAGACACTTCAAATAATGGACAATCGAGATGATGATCCAACCACACATTACCCGCAGTCTTGCACCTGAAAAGCTCTCGAAACCAAGGACATAATTTAACACGTATCCACGTTTAAATCTTTTAGCATTTATTAGCAAAAATAACTTTGCGATTCCTTTTCAAAATAGCAAATTTTGTCACAGTTTCAACAAGTCAACCTCGACTTTCCATTCGAAGTAGCCTTATTATAACCTGTAATACATACGATTACCCTTTTGTTACTAGGGAACCTTTTATATTCCACGACATTATCAGCAGATGTACCAGCAACTCGTTACCCCTTTGGCAGAATCAACAATTGGTATTTTGAAATCTCGCAACATTTCTATTTCGGCATTTATATATATATATATATATATATATATATATATATATATATATATATACAACGTCTATCCCCAAGAATTACATATTTCAAATTTGAAGTTTCTGAAAAATGCTCCAGTCTACGAATTAGTGCTATTAAGTTTTGGAAAAGACTGATAAAGTGGTAAAGACAGTAGACAACAATTACGGTCAGAAGTTTGACAATAAAGAATAATAGATTGGAAAAGCTCGAATGAAAAATTTGGTACTGGAAAACGGATTGAGCAAAGTATAAAAGAGGTCGTGGACAAATCACAATGAAGAAATCTACCTTCAAAGGATTTAAATGATTCAGTGTCTGCTGAAACCGTTAGTAAACCTTACTCCTTATTCTAAACCTTCACAGACAGATTTTCCGCGTCATTCCCTGATCTTAGATATTCTAAGATATCATCGTATTTTTCATTATAAATATCTCCGATATTCCTGAAGATATATTCCCAACTATCCTCATCAAAAATTATTTATCTCTTCACAATATTTGCGTTACAACATAAAAGAAACTGTGTTAGTTTCTAAATTCTGAAAAATTCGAGTTTAAAATATGAATGTTTTGAAGTAGTGTTGGAAACTGAAGCATGAATTAGTATAATATAATGACACTTGATCAACGTGATTATATTACAGTAATTCATGCCAAGTTTCTAAATGGAACATAATGATTCACAGATCATAACGTCATCATGTGCCATGTTACACAACTCTTACATTCTATCCAATCTCCAAACATATTAAGAACATATCTCCTTGATAATTCTATCTTTTCGGACATTCTGGTAACTTACCAAATTAAGATCGTGCAATTACTATTTCCTTCTTAGAACATTAACTCTGTTTATTTCAAAATCCATACCTACGAATTCTGGACCATTATTCGCTTGACTCGAAGTCGGGAAGAGGAAACAGAAGTATGGAACTGTTGAATATAAAAGAAAATATAAAGCTCGACAACAACAAATAAATTACAAACCGTGTATATCAATACGTATTGCAACGTAAAGGCACGGGAGAATTAACAATACTATAACCCCAAGGTAATAGTAGAAATAAATAAAATCCTCCGGAGGTAGATGAAAAAGAAGAATGACAGAGATGAAAGTTAAGAGTATATCCAGGATCAGTACTGGATGAAGCATACTGATAAATGTTTTAAAGTATGAATTGAGGGAGGAAGAATAGAAGGTATGAGTTGTAAGGAAATGAAGGGAGGTGGATTTATAGTAAAAGATCCGACAGAGCAATCAAAATAGATGATCGCATTTAAAGCGGATTTTAATTTCCTTGATTATCGAAGAATCAAATCTCATTATGAAGATTTTACTCCAAATCTCTTGAACTTGGAAATCAATCCTATCTACGTCAAAAGATATGACGAATCTATACCTACTCATTTCACCCTATGGTGATAGCCTCACTCGTACTCTTCACAAAAATCAAATTGCTTTATCAATATTACTTGATGATAATAAAACTCTAATTTCCAACTCGTATACGTCATGAAAACATACTTATTGTCAGCCATGACCATCCCATTCAAATTTCGGGACGAAATTTATTTAACGGGTAGGTACTGTAACGACCCGGATTTTCCAATCGTTTTATACTTATGAGATTAATATTTACATAAATTAAACCTTACCAACATGATAAGCAATCCAAATTGTTGAGACTTGTTTTTTTGAAAAGAGTTTTACACAACGTTTGCCCGTCCAATTTAACCGATGATATCACGAACTATATAACATACGATAATTATACGTTTGCGTATATATATGTATTTATATATATTTAACATGATCTAAGGATGGTTTAACATCTCATTGTGTACTAATGACAATGAGTTATAAGTATATTTTGAAACTACTAACTTAATTTTTCAAAACGATAACTATACGTAACATTCTTTGATATATATACTTATAACCTATAATGCTTATACATGTATCGTATATATAATGTATTTAATCACTTTTTAAGGACTTAAATACATAAAACAATATAAGTATATTCACAAAAGATAGCTATATTTGAATTCTCATTCCGTTTCCTCAAGATTTCTATACGTATATCTAGGGTATATGTACCCGTATCATACCCAGCTTCTATATGTATTTACTATTGGTATATACACATCAAATCAACATCCTAATCAACATTATTACTGCCCTAGATATGAGGTAACTAGGATTTGTCAAGTAGCATGAATTATTAGTAAGAAAACAAAATTAGGAATCCTTTTCTTTCTTTATAAACTAAAAACGTTTTTATGAATGAACACCATTTCCTCACTCCATTTTCTCATACCTACACCCTCATTTCTCTCTCAAAATACTCCTAACTTCATATTTGATCATCTCTAAGCATTTTCCCCATCATTTAGCTTCAATTACAAGCCTTAAACACCATAAGAAAACTCTTTCAAGAACCTATCAAAATAACCACCCATTTGAAGAAGTATACTTCCAACCTTTTGATCTAACTCCACCACACTTTGATTCCAAGATTTTTTCTTATCTCTTACAGTAACTTTGTCCAAGTAACTTGAGGTAGTAATCTTGTTCATAATCTTGTTCGATTCATAATTATATAGCTATCTTATTTTATGTTGTAAAATTTTAACAACAAGAACATAGTTTGAATGATTTCAAACTTGTTTGCAAACTAAATAGATACCTCTAACTTAACTTTTAAAATACTTCAATACCTGTAATATATCATAATGATATGCTAACTTAACAAGATATAACTTGGTTTTACAAAGAACACCTTAAAAACTGAATCTACGCCGTCGGAGTGCAACCGAGGGCTGTTTTGGGTTGGATAATTAAAAACCATCTTGAACTTTGAATTGGAAGTTCATGTTCTGGAAAAATGATATTTCTTATGAATATGTTAACACATAAAAATTTCACGGTTTAACTCAAAGTGTAAGTATTTTTAGAAAAATGATCATTAAATGTTGTTTTTATGATGGAAAATGATCACTTTCATAAGTTTTACCAAAGTTTGACCTATAACCTGTGATTTTGAATACAAACTAATGTATTTTAAGTTCCTATTCTTAAAATTTAACTCGATCCAAGGAAGTGGCAAGTTGAACCAACAAAAACGGAGTTGTAATGAAGAAACTACGACTAAAACAAGATTGGGTATCCGAAGCTAGTTTAGCTACAAAAATATTTGGAGATAAAGTAAATTAATCATATCTTTTATAATTAATATGATATTTTATATATAATTACTTATGATTTGATTTTATATATTTCAGGACCACCCGTAAACAACACGAGAAGATTAATCATAAGACCTCATGATTGTACGCAACACGTCATTTGACAACACGGTACTTTATGTACGCAACACGTCATTTGACAACATGGTACTATGGATCGAGATTAATTCTGATCAATACGAATACGATGGGGTCTTTATTTATTTTATTGAGCAACTAATTGTGGACCACTAACATCGGACTGCTAACTACGGACTAAGAAAATATTAAAAGTATTATAAGTATATATATATATATATATATATATATATATATATATATATATATATATATATATATATATATATATATATATATATATATGTAACGATTACTTGAAAAGAAAATATGTTGATATATTATATATATATATGGTTAGGTTCGTGATATCTATCGGAGACCAAGTCGAGTTAAATACCTTCAAGGCAAAAGTGAGTATATAGTCCCACTTTTAAACTCTAAATATTTCGGGATGAGAATACATGAATTTTATGATTTACGTTATGGACACAAGTGATAAAAAAATATATTCTACGTTGAGTTGTACCACTGGCATACTTCCCTGTAGCTTGGTAACTACTATTTACATGTGGTATTGTAAACGCGAATCCTGTTGATAGATCTATCGGGCCTGACAACCCCAACCGGACTGGACGACCAGTATTCAACGGTTGCATAGTACTTCGTTTCGGTGACTACACTTGGTACAGTGTAGTGAGATTTCATAATAAAGGGAATATGCGACGTTGATTAAATGTTAAGTATGGTTATCAAGTGCTCAACCACTTAGAATATTTTTATTAAAACGTTTATGTATATGAAATCTTGTGGTCTATATTTATAACGCTGCTAGCATTAAACCTATATCTCACCAACTTTATGTTGACGTTTAAAGCATGTTTATTCTCAGGTTCCTAGAAGTCTTCCGCTGTTTGAATATATGTTAGAGAAACCATGTGCATGGAGTCATACATGTTTTATTCGAGGAAGCATTGCATTCACAAAATCATCACCGTGTATTTATTTTGACTGCATTGTCAATGGAAGTATTCTTGTAAACTGTTATTTACGGTGATTGTCTACATGTAGAAATCATCAGATGTCGAAAACATTGAATTTTAAATATTCATTTATGGTATATCTTTTCAAAAGAATGCAATGTTTATAAAACGTATCATATAGAGGTCAAATGCCTCGCGATGTAATCATATGTTATTGTATTCGTCCCTATGGATTGGGTCGGGTCGTTTCATGTGGTATCAGAGCGGTGGTCTTAGCGAACCAGGTCTGCATTAGTGTGTCTAACTGATAAGTCGTTAGGTTGCATTAGTGAGTCTGGACTTCGACCGTGTCTGCATGTCAAAATTTTGCTTATCATTTTGTGTCGAAAATCATCTACTTATCATCTGTAGGAAATTACCTGCTTATCATCTTAAGTCTAAACGCGTCTTACTGCATTCATTGCATGAATGGTGTATAGACAAAATTCAAATCTTAGCGTATTTGGTAATTCATATCTACGCGTATCTGTTACTGTAAACTTTGTCTGACATATTCCGTAATTCCCTCCGTAATCTATGAGATCTTTTGTTCTATATATGTTGATATTCTATATAATTAGAATACCACCCGATAGCTGGAAAATCATTTCATATCGAAAAAACCTTTATTCAATCATACGAAATGGAACTCGTCACTAGTTGAAGTCCCTCGGATTCCGATATGGAATACCACTCCAGCCCCAGAAGCAGCGTCACCAGAATGAATCAATCAATCAGCCATCCCCAATTCATCTGATGGATTTGAAGTAAACTTAATCAATGGAGACGAGAAGAAGGCGATACATTCTATCCACCAAATTGCCCTCTTGACGTTGAACCTGAAGCACTTACCGGCGAACCTGTTCGAGAAACCATTTTCTCTCTCATTTCCAGAGTATCTCGTCACGATTATATACTACATCAAATTCTAGATTTTATTTATCCGCTCGTCCGAACTGACAATCACCCCGGTGTAATAGAAGAAGTCAACGAGCTTCGCACTAGGGTAGTGGCTTTGGAGAATACGGTACGAAGGTTGCAAACACCATCAGCAGCATTAGCAGCATAACCAGTACCGTCAATAACATCAACATCGCAAGCCTCAATACCCTAAGCACCAGCAACATCACCAGCATCAACGTTATCACCATCATCAACATCAACAGGATCATTACCACCACCAACAATCACATCCGCATCACACGCCTCAATATCACCATCCGTACCTCGGATATCAACGTCACACGCACCATAGATACCAAGAAGTACCAACAACAACAAACGATGAAGTATTGATTCATAACTTCATCGGAGAAACATTCTATGGTGATTATGTAATCTCTAAAGACATAGAGATTACCTATTTCTGCCTTAACCATAAATCAGATGAGTGGACAGAAATGATAAAAGGAAGAGTAGAAACCCTGACAAGAATGATGCGTAAGGTACAAGCTAGACTTGTTTTACCAACAGCATCAGCAGTACCCTTAGCCTCACCAACACAGTCAGTGCTGTCAACATCGTTAGAATCGTCAGCAACTTTAACATCACAAGCTCTACTAGTTCAAGAATCACTGTGGACATCATCAATAACGCGTATATTGCATCAACGAGTTATGAAGTATTAACTCATTCTTCTGAAGAATTTATATAAATAATTTATATATATGAATTCGGAAACCAAAATAAATCTTTTCGTACTAAGCTATTAAGTATGAACTGAAAAAGGGTAGATACTACTCGTTTAAATTCATATTACAAATATGCAATGATGTATGTCCTTCATCAGTAACTTAATCATCGTTAACTACAATCCCTGTTTCAATTCAATGAATTTCGTTTTATAATAAACCAAGTGTATTATTCAATAATATGTTTGATTTTACACTTTCATCTTCAATGTACTCGAAGCTTACTGGGAAACAACATTCATATCTTGCGAAGTTAGCAAGAGTTCAATGAGTATCAGCATGATTCACTAAGGAAATATATATAAGAATAAATAATGAAGTATTGATCCATAACTTCATTATTATTCTGTGAAGAATATGTGGTTCCTAATCGTTTTAGAGATTACTTATTCTAGCTCAAACCGAAAATCAAATGATTCTAATATTATATTGACTTATTAAATTCATGATTACATCTGAAGAAGATATATATGTACATATATTTTCATAAAGATTGTAATAAAATTCTCTGGTACAAAACATTACTTGTGAAATTTTTTTTTAACGGGTAGGTAATACCCGAGAGATATATAAACTCACAATTAATATGATTATATTCTTCGACTCTGATTCAACAATCATCAACTATACTCACTACCTTCACAATAATATACATTCTTTCATAGAAATCAAAACAACCATTCTCATACAAATTTTATTACGACAAAACGAAATCCAAGTCAAGACTTAACAGAAGACATCCCTCTTAGGACTCTTACATCTTTCAAAACTATACTTTGACTTCAAAACTATGCTAGAACATCATTTGATTCTTGGAACCCAGAAAAATATTTGTATCATTCAAATTCCTAAAACATCATATGTATATTAACGATTACAATCTATGATCAAACCCTTCAAAATTCCTGAAGACACTTCAAATAATGGACAATCGAGATGATGATCCAACCACACATTACCCGCAGTCTTGCACCTGAAAAGCTCTCGAAACCAAGGACATAATTTAACACGTATCCACGTTAAATCTTTTAGCATTTATTAGCAAAAATAACTTTGCGTTTCCTTTTCAAAATAGCAAATTTTGTCACAGTTTCAACAAGTCAACCTCGACTTTCCATTCGAAGTAGCCTTATTATAACCTGTAATACATACGATTACCCTTTTGTTACCAGGGAACCTTTTATATTCCACGACATTATCAGCAGATGTACCAGCAACTCGTTACCCCTTTGGCGGAATCAACAATTGGTATTTTGAAATCTCGCAGCATTTCTATTTCGGCATTATATATATATATATATATATATATATATATATATATATATATATATATATATATATATATATATATATATATATATATATATACAACGTCTATCCTCAAGAATTACATATTTCAAATGTGAAGTTTCTGAAAAATGCTCCAGTCTACGAATTAGTGCTATTAAGTTTTGGAAAAGACTGATAAAGTGGTAAAGACAGTAGACAACAATTACGGTCAGAAGTTTGACAATAAAGAATAATAGATTGGAAAAGCTCGAACTAAAAATTTGGTACTGGAAAACGGATTGAGCAAAGTATAAAGGAGGTCGTGGACAAATCACAATGACGAAATCTACCTTCAAAGGATTCAAATGATTCAGTGTCTGCTGAAACCGTTAGTAAACCTTACTCCTTATTCTAAACCTTCACAGACAGATTTTCCGCGTCATTCCCTGATCTTAGATATTCTAAGATATCATCGTATTTTTAATTATAAATATCTCCGATATTCCTGAAGATTAATCCCAACTATCCTCATCAAAAATCATTTATCTCTTCACAATATTTGCGTTACAACATAAAAGAAACTGTGTTAGTTTCTAAATTCTGAAAAATTCGAGTTTAAAATATGAATGTTTTGAAGTAGTGTTGGAAACTGAAGCATGAATTAGTATAATATAATGACACTTGATCAACGTGATTATATTACAGTAATTCATGCTGAGTTTCTAAATGGAACATAATGATTCACAGATCATAACATCATCATGTGCCATGTTACACAACTCTTACATTCTACCCAATCTCCAAACATCTTAAGAACATATCTCCTTGATAATTCTATCTTTTTGGACATTCTGGTAACTTACCAAATCAAGATCGTGCAATTACTATTTCCTTCTTTGAACATTAACTATGTTTATTTCAAAATCCATACCTACGAATTCCGGACCATTATTCGCTTGACTCGAAGTCGGGAAGAGGAAACAGAAGTATGGAACTGTTGAATATAAAAGAAAATATAAAGCTCGACAACAACAAATAAATTACAAACCGTGTATATCAATACGTATTGCAACGTAAAGGCACGGGAGAATTAACAATACTATAACCCCAAGGTAATAGTAGAAATAAATAAAATCCTCCGGAGGTAGATGAAAAAGAAGAATGACAGAGATGAAAGTTAAGAGTATATCCAGGATCAGTACTGGATGAAGCATACTGATAAATGTTTTAAAGTATGAATTGAGGGAGGAAGAATAGAAGGTATGAGCTGTAAGGAAATGAAGGGAGGTGGATTTATAGTAAAAGATCCGATAGAGCAATCAAAATAGATGATCGCATTTAAAGCGGATTCTAATTTCCTTGATTATCGAAGAATCAAATCTCATTATGAAGATTTTACTCCAAATCTCTTGAACTTGGAAATCAATCCTATCTACGTCAAAAGATATGACGAATCTATACCTACTCATTTCACCCTTTGGTGATAGCCTCACTCGTACTCTTCACAAAAATCAAATTGCTTTATCAATATTACTTGATGATAATAAAACTCTAATTTCCAACTCGTATACGTCATGAAAACATACTTATTGTCAGCCATGACCATCCCATTCAAATTTCGGGACGAAATTTATTTAACGGGTAGGTACTGTAACGACCCGAATTTTTCCAATCGTTTTATACTTATGAGATTAATATTTACATAAATTAAACCTTACCAACATGATAAGCAATCCAAATTGTTGAGACTTGTGTTTTTGAAAAGAGTTTTACACAACGTTTGACTGTCCAATTTAACCGATAATATCACGAACTATATAACATACGATAATTATACGTTTGTGTATATATATGTATTTATATATATTTAACATGATCTAAGGATGGTTTAACATCTCATTGTGTACTAATGACAATGAGTTATAAGTATATTTTGAAACTACTAACTTAAGTTTTCAAAATGATAACCATACGTAACATTCTTTGATATATATAAATATAACCTATAATGCTTATACATGTATCGTATATATAATGTATTTAATCACTTTTTAAGGACTTAAATACATAAAACAATATAAGTATATTCACAAAAGATAGCTATATTTGCAAACTAAATAGATCCTTCTAAATTAACTTTTAAAACACTTCAAGACTGTAATATATCATAATGATATGCTAACTTAACAAGATATAACTTGTTTTTACAAAGAACACCTTAAAAACTGAATCTACGACGTCGGAGTGCAACCGGGGGCTGTTTTGGGTTGGATAATTAAAAACCATCTTGAACTTTGAATTGGAAGTTCATGTTCTGGAAAAATAATATTTCTTATGAATATATTGACACATAAAAATTTCATGGTTTAACTCAAAGTGTAAGTATTTTTAGAAAAATAATCATTAAATGTTGTTTTTATGATGGAAAATGATCACTTTCATAAGTTTTACAAAAGTTTGACCTATAACCTATGATTTCGAATACAAACTAAGGTATTTTCAGTTCCTATTCTTAAAATTTGACTCGATCCAAGGAAGTGGCAAGTTGAACCAACAAAAACGGAGTTGTAATGAAGAAACTACGACTAAAACAAGATTGGGTATCCGAAGCTAGTTTAGCTACGAAAATATTTGGAGATAAAGTAAATTAATCATATCTTTTCTAATTAATATGATATTTTATATATAATTACTTATGATTTGATTTTATATATTTCAGGACCACCCGTAAACAACACGAGAAGATTAATCATAAGACCTCATGATTGTACGCAACACGTCATTTGACAACACGGTACTTTATGTACGCAACACGTCATTTGACAACATGGTACTATGGGTCGAGATTAATTCTGATCAATACGAATACGATGGGGTCTTTATTTATTTTATTGAGCAACTAATTGTGGACCACTAACATCGGACTGCTAACTACGGACTAAGAAAATATTAAAAGTATTAAAAGTATATATATATATATATATATATATATATATATATATATATATATATATATATATATATATATATATATATATATATATATATATATATATATATATATATATATATATATATATATATATATAACGATTACTTGAAAAGAAAATATGTTGATATATTATATATATATATATATGGTTAGGTTCGTGATATCTATCGGAGACTAAATTGAGTTAAATACCTTCAAGGCAAAAGTGAGTATATAGTCCCACTTTTAAACTCTAAATATTTCGGGATGAGAATACATGCATTTTATGATTTACGTTATGGACACAAGTGATAAAAAAATATATTCTACGTTGAGTTGTACCACTGGCATATTTCCCTGTAGCTTGGTAACTACTATTTACATGTGGTATTGTAAACGCGAATCTTGTTGATAGATCTATCGGGCCTGACAACCTCAACCGGACTGGACGACCAGTATTCAACGGTTGCACAGTACTTCGTTTCGGTGACTACACTTGGTACAATGTAGTTAGATTTCATAATAAAGGGAATATGCGACGTTGATTAAATGTTAAGTATGGTTATCAAGTGCTCAACCACTTAGAATATTTTTATTAAAACGTTTATGTATATGAAATCTTGTGGTCTATATTTATAACGCTGCTAGCATTAAACCTATATCTCACCAAATTTATGTTGACGTTTAAAGCATGTTTATTCTCAGGTTCCTAGAAGTCTTCCACTGTTTGAATATATGTTAGAGAAACCATGTGCATGGAGTCATACATGTTTTATTCGAGGAAGCATTGCATTCACAAAATCATCACCGTGTATTTATTTTGACGGCATTGTCAACGGAAGTATTCTTGTAAACTGTTATTTACGGTGATTGTCTACATGTAGAAATCATCAGATGTCGAAAACATTGAATTTTAAATATTCATTTATGGTATATCTTTTCAAAAGAATGCAATGTTTATAAAACGTATCATATAGAGGTCAAATGCCTCGCGATGTAATCATATGTTATTGTATTCGTCCCTATGGATTGGGTCGGGTCGTTTCATAGCTGTGCAAACCAAGTCAAATGGTTAACGGTACGCTACGGGTAGCGTAGCGTAGGGGTAATCGTGGCCTGAGAGCGGCGTTGACTTGGTATCCAACCAGGAGCTGAAGCTAAACGTCCAGCTACAGGATACTCCATGCGTCTCACGTGACGTCATTAAGTCCCCCCCCCCCCCCAGTTTGGTTGGAATCAAATTGCCTTTGATTGTAACCAAACTGTATTGAATAAAATATTATAAAAGGCCATCATTACTGACATGCCGTAAACGTCAAATCCTGTTTCCTCGTAGGGTGTGCTAGGGGATGATGTCAGCAATCATTACGTTTTACAGCTGTAAAAATGAAATGCCACGAATCCAACGGCTATGGTTCAACATCAGTAGGACACGTGTTCGATCAGGATCATAGCCCATGAACTGGGCCCACAGTAAGTTTCTTCTATAAATATGGCGTTTTTACCTCCTCATTGTTACATCTCTTTCTCTGCTTCCTTATTACTACCTCCGTCTCATTCCAATAGGGCAGTATTCCATTTTGGACTGTCCCATTCTGATAGTCCACTTCCATAAATGGAAAGGAAATAAGATATTTCATTGGTGGATCTGGAGAGAGAAAATATTTCATTGGTGGAGAAATGAAGTTAGTGGGATTTCCTAAAACTGCGTGTTGTTTGTCTGTGGACTATTGGAATGAGACGGAGGGAGTATTAAACAATTTCTTATCTCCTCTTATTACGCGTGGCGTTTTCATTCTAAGGTAAACCAAAATGTCTAAGGCTAACGTTTCTACGGAAAACACGACCGTTACGACGGAAGAGATGGAGAAATTTATAGCCGAGTATCCGATACTTCGAGACGTACCGACAATGGTAGCGATACCCGACCAGCGTGCCGACGAGCCGCCATAAGGATAATTTACCTTATATTGGAAGGCAGTGGCGTTGGGCAATCCGCGTTTTCCGTTGAGGCCATTCGTGGTGGCTGTACTAGACCATTATCACATTAGCGTCTCGCAATTACATCCTCACGCTTGGCAGCGTGTACTATTTTCGAGATGTTTTTTAGGGCACAAAATAGACCCGCGAGTCTAAACATTTTCCGAGCGACGTTCAAACTCACTGCTTCGGGAAAGGGGTGGTACACTTTTGAGAAAAAGTGTAACTTCACCACTAAGAAGTCTCCGTCCCTCCATGATTGGAGGGGAATGTTCTTTGTTTCCGGGACCGAACTGCTGGGCGAAGGGCGTGGCCACCTCGCACAATGGCATTCCAAGCGTTCTACAGACGTCTCCAAGACTACTGACCTTAACCAAGGGGAGCGGGAGCTTTTTAATTTGTGTAAGGACGCTACGCTTGAGATGCGTCCTTACGGCAAGGTGATGTTGAAACTCTGCAATGTTCAACATTATTGGCCATGGAGCGACAGAGTGCCATTGATCATGTGCGACGGAAGGGGTATGCTCTTCGTGCCGTTACGTCTTTAAACTTGTAAGTTTTCTGCTCATGTAATTTTTCTAACTCAAATATATTCTTTTGCAGAGATGGATTTCAACAGAGTTCTTCGCCGCCCTACTCTTGATGGCATTTCCTTCAAGAGATTCCTAAAGGCCAACCTTCTGGAAGGTCATCCTTTGAAGGGTGATGATGTTGTTGTTGGTTCATCCACCAACGCTACTAGCGATGTGGCAACAACACAACCTATAACTGGCTCAACTACTGTCACCAATCCGGATCCAATATCCGTCGCTGTTCCTACAATTCAGCCAGAACAACAACTACAACAGCAGAAAATCCCCCATTCTCGCTTAAAAGTGACCGTCCGGACTGGCGGTCACAAAAAGAGGAAAACGCCGCGAGAAGTTGCAGAAAGCAACTTAAAAACTTTTGAAGAGATTCCCAGCCAAGGTGGGTATTATAAAAATCCTGATAATAACCCCGCTACATCACCAGAATCCCAATGGGAGAAACTAATCAAGTTTGTTATTTCTCCAGGGTTGCGCATGGGAGTCCCTATCGTCCATCTTCAAGATTCATCCGACGCCCAAGGAAAGGCGTCGGAAAAAGACATACTAACGGCATCCGGTTCTGGCGGCGTGTCCGACCAACGTTCTACTTCTTTGGAGGAGCCTTATTCTCCTAGTTTTGGGAAACAACCTACCTTCAGCCACATGGAGACCATGTGGAACGTCTCCCACAGCGACGCTCTGTCGCAGTTTGAGTATCTGCAACGGATTTGCCCTCCGGTACTTTATGAGGCGGTCCGAAAAATGCCCGATAGCGCCGCACGTCGCGCCAGGGTTTAGCACATTTATGAAGGGTTGGTGTTGACCCGTGACGAGCTACAGCGTACTATTGATCTGGACCAACGTGCCCATCGCGCGGAGGCTGACGGTAAAGAGCTGAATGTTGAAATTGTCAAGGTCAGGGAGGAGCTGAAACGGGCTAAGCAGGCCACTACCGAAGCAGGAGTGGAAAAGAAGCAGGCCCTATGGGAGGCCCAAAACTCTATCAAAGAGATGGCCTTGCGCGCCGAAAAAGAACAAACTGCGCTAAAGGACCTGGATGCGGCGCATAGCTGGCGGAGGAGATAGCCAGTAAGGATCTCCTCACCGCCCAGAACCAAGAGTTGTCCGCTGCCAACCGAAAGGTAGCGGTCGATTTTCAAGAGCTTTGCAGCCTCATCCCCTCTATTTTTTATAAGGCTCTCAAGGCGCCAGAGGTAAAGGAGCCGTTCCAGAATTTGGTTGACGCTACAAGGAAGTTGGAGCGTTTGGACGCGTACACCACGTTGGTGGAACATGTTGAAATAGCATAACCAATTCCGGAGGCGATCTGAGACATGGCAGATGAGGACGCCTACGACCTCCATGATGCGGCGGTCAATGCTTGCGCGGCCATTAAGGTGCCGTTTATTGAACAGATTGGGTCGACACCGTACCTTACCTTGGCCAAAGTGAAGAAGATGATCCCGTAGTTGTAGGGATTTTTGTAATTCTGTATTCATTTTTGTTCCTAATGTAATGTTTGTAATTAAATCAATGAAATATCAATTCCTTATGATTCTTGTTATTTTACTTTGTGTGTTCCAACTGTGTGACGATCGCTCCAAATCCATATGGACGAACACATCATTCATCGATTTCATTGCGAGGTATTTGACCTCTATATGATACGTTTTGTAAACATTGCATTCTTTTGAAAAGGCACACCATAAATGAATATTTAAATCAAAGGTTTTCGACATCTGATGATTTCTACATATAGACAATCACCGTAATATAATATTTTACAATAATACTTCCGTTGACAAAGCAGTCAAAAAGATAGATGGTGATGATTTTGTGAATGCAACGTTTTCTTGAATAAAGCATGTATGACTCCATGCACATAGCTTGTATAACATATAAGCAAACAGCGGAAGACTTCTAGGAACCTGAGAATAAACATGCTAACAAGTGTCAACACAAAGGTTGGTGAGTTAATAGTTTTAATGTTTCACACAATCTGTATATAAAGGTGGATCACAAGATTTCAGTTGTTTCATCCAGAAACGTATATCAAATTATTCTACAAGATTGAGCACCCTGGCAACTAAACTTTAACGTTATAATAAGTACCCATGTTTTAACATACATGCAACCAACATGTACAATACACGTAATCCAACGTGTATTAAACTCAAATAGTATACGTCTGTTTTATAGTTCAGGCTAGGGTTTCTATACCTGGAACAGACGGGGATGTCAAGCCCTATGGATCCATATATAACTACTCGCGCCCATGATAATGCTCAAAACAAACATATATTTCATAGTATTATCCTTCAAGAAAGACAAGCTTTTAGTGTAATTGTTCTATTTACAAGTGATATTCGTCTAAATATTAAAAGGTGAAGACAAAAGACAGATTCGACGAATTGAAGACGCAAATGACCAAAACGCTAAAAAGTACAAAGTACAATCTAAGAGGTTCAATATATTGATGAGAAACGTCTAGAAATTACAAGAGTACGAGCCGCAAAACGCAAAGTACAAGATATTAAATAGTACGCAAGGACGTTCGAAAATCCAGAACCGAAACATGAACCAACTATCAACGCGTGACGTAATGGACCTAAAATTACGAGTCAACTAGGCACAAGAATATAATATATATATATATATATATATATATATATATATATATATATATATATATATATATATATATATATATATATATATATATATATATATATATATATATAATTATATAAAATTATATATATTATATTATATATTAAATAAACTCAGCAGCCCACGTTTTAGTTGACAATGTGAGCTGGTACAGCTGGCCATGCGATCGCATAGCCAGGTAGTGTTAAAGTCGTGCGATCGCATGAGGGGCTGTAGCTGGCCAAGTCATGTAAAATGCAACTTTTCGGCCGAATTATGTACACCTTTTTCTAATCTCTTACTCTCTCAATATATTTATATTTATATTTTAATGATAATTTTAATATTAAAGTTTAATAATAATAAGGTTATGTTAGCGAATGTTTTAAGTTTGTAAGTCGAAACTCTGTCCGTGTAACGCCACGCTATTAATAATCATTGTAAGTTATGTTCAACCTTTTTAAATTAATGTCTCGTAGCTAAGTTATTATTATACTTATTTAAGCCGAAGTAATCGTGATGTTGGGCTAACTATTAAGATTAGGTAATTGGATTTTGGACCATAATGAGGGTTTGGACAAAAGACCGACACTTGTAGAAATTAGACTATGGGCTATTAATGGGCTTTATATTTGTTTAATTAAATGATAGTTCGTTAATTTAATATAAAGATTTACAATTGGACGTACCTATAAATAACCACATACACTCGATCGGACACGATAGGCGGGATATTTATAAGTACTAATAATCGTTCATTTAACCGGACACGGGAATGGATTAATAGTCAATGGACACATTAAAACAAGGGTGAATTACATAAAAGGAAAATTGGTGTAATTGTTAACAAAGTATTAAAACCTTGTTACAGTTTAAGTCCCCAATTAGTTGGAATATTTAACTTCGGATATAAGATTAATTTGATGAGGACACTCGCACTTTATATTTATGACCGATGGACTGTTATGGACAAAAACCGTATGGACATATCGAATAATCCAGGACAAAGGACAATTAACCCATGGTAATACACTAAAATTAACACGTCGAACATCATTATTATGGAAGTTTAAATAAGCATAATTCCTTTATTTTATATCTTATCGCATTTTTAATTATCGTACTTTTAATTATCGCAATTTTATTTATCGTCATTTTATTTATCGCACTTTAATTTATCACATTTTATTTATCGTTATTTACTTTACGCTTTAATTTAAGTTATTTTTATTTTTAATATTTTGCATTAGGTTTTAATTGTGACTAAAGTTTTAAAATCGACAAACCGGTCATTAAGTGGTAAATACCCCCTTTTATAATAATAAAAATTCTACTTATATATATATATATATATATATATATATATATATATATATATATATATATATATATATATATATATATATATATATATATATATATATATATATATATATATATATATATATATATATACAAATATCGTTTAAAATAAATATAGCATTAAACTTGGCTAGTTCCCTGTGGACGAACCGAACTTACTAAAAACTACACTACTATACGATTAGGTACACTGCCTATAAGTGTTGTAGCAAGGTTTTGGTATATCCACTCTATAAATAAATAAATAACTTGTGTAAAATTGTATCGTATTTAATAGTATTTCGCAGTAAAATTATAACTATTTCGTATACACCTCGCTTTAACATCAAGTATTTTTGGCGCCGCTACCGGGGAATCTTCAACAACGCCGAAAGCGAAACGCTATAAAAAATATATTTAGTTTTTAATCTATTTTTGTAAAAATATAAGAAGTTTTAAACATAAAAATACAAAAAATATAAAAAAAATAATAATATATTTCTATCTATTTAAGTGTAAAAAAATATATATATTATATATATAAAAGTATAAAAGTATTTTTTTAGTTCCTAAAACTATAATTTTAAATATCATTTATATATTAAATTTGTAAAAAGTATAAATTAAATACATATTTGAAAAAAAAAAAAAAACTGAAACTGCGAATTTTTGGCCTGCATTTAATCTGGACCTGCAGCTCATGCGATCGCATGAGAAGCCAGGTCTAAACCCATGCGACCGCATAAGGTCTTCTGACATGCCATACCTGGTACAGCAATTAATGACGGTGAGGTTTTAATTTAATAATTATTATTGTTTAACCCTAATTAGGGTTTAGGTAATTAATTAGTTTTTTAAATTTTAGTTTTAATTTATAATTAGTATTATTAATTTTTAATATTCTTATTAATATATAAATTAATAATTTTATAAAATAATAATATAAAAATAATATTTTTATAAAAATAAGTAATTTTATCTTTTTTTTGTCTCGTTTTATAAATTGTATATTTTAATCGTTGCCAATTTAGTGGTAACTAATCAAAGGACAAATCCTACACATGGTAACTAATCAATGCCAATTTAGTGGTGCGCCGAAGGAAGATCCAAACGAACATCTTCGAACCTTTAATAGGATATGTACTCTATTCAAAATAAGAGAAGTTGAGGATGAAAAGATCTATCTCATGTTATTTCCCTGGACTTTAAAGGGAGAAGCCAAAGATTGGTTAGAATCGTTACCTGAAGGGGCGATTGATACATGAGATGTTTTAGTTGAAAATTTTCTTAAACAATTCTTTCCGGCATCTAAAGTCGTGAGACTTCAAGGAGAAATTGTTACATTCACACAAAAGCCAAATGAAACTCTATATGAGGCGTGGACAAGATTCGGAAAGTTGTTGAGAGGATGTCCTCAACATGATTTAGACACTTATCAAATAGTACAAATATTCTACCAAGAATGCGATATTACTACACGAAAAAACATCAACATAGTAGCTGGTGGTTCTATTATGAAGAAAACCGCAACTGAAGCTTACAAAATTATTGATAACACTGCTTCCCACTCACATGAGTGGCATCAAGAAAAAGACATCGTTAGATCATCTAAAGCAGCTAGAGCCGATTCTAGCCATGACTTTGATTCCATTTCCGCAAAGATAGATGCTTTCGAGAGAAGAATGGAAAAGATGACTAAAGATATTCGCGCAATACGAATTAGTTATGAACAGTGTGGAGGACCACATTTGACAAAAGATTGTCTCAGTATTGAATAAACAATGAAACAAAGAGAGAATGTTTCATATACAAATCAAAGGCCTGAAAATAATTATCAGAATAATTATCAACCGCCAAGACCAAACTACAATCAAAATCAGAATTATAACCGAAATGTTCCATACAACAACCAACAAGGTCCTATCAATCAACAAGTATCTAATAATACTTACAACCAGTAAAGACCTATTTTTCCAATTAAACCACCACAAACCGATGATAAAAAGTCAAATTTAGAAGACATGTTGTCGAAGCTAGTTGAATCTCAAACGCAGTTTTTTCACATCTCAGAAACAAACCAATGAACAAAATGCTCAAGCATTTAGAAATCAACAAGCTTCTATTCAAAATCTGGAACAAGAAGTAAGCAACCTAGCAAGGTTGATAGAAAGAAAACCGGAAAGTTTACCTAGCGATACAAATGCTAATCCCCAGAATGAAACAGCTAAAGCCATGTAGTGACCCGAACTTTTCCATGTTTATATATATTAATTGAGATTGATATTTACATGATTAAATGTTTCCAACATGTTAACCAATCAAACTTGTTAAGACTTGATTAATTGAAATATGTTTCATATAGACAATTGACCACCCAAGTTGATCGGTGATTCACGAACGTTAAAACTTTTAAAAACTATACAATGACATATATATGGTTATATATATAGTTAACATGTTTTTATTATATGTATGTATCTCATTAGGTATTTTAACAATGAGTTATATACATAAAAATGAGACTATTAATTTAAGAAACTCGAAAACGATATATATAACGATTATCGTTATAACAACGTCTTACTAGGTACATATGAATCATATTAAGATATTGATACACTTGGTTAATTATGTTAAATGATAAGTAAATATATTATTAAGTGTATTAACAATGAAATACATATGTAAAAAATAAGACTACTAACTTAATGATTTCGAAACGAGACATATATGTAACGATTATCGTTGTAACGACATTTAACTGTATATACATCATACTAAGATATATTATATATCATAATATCATGATAATATAATAATTTAACATCTCATTTGTTATAATAAACAATGGGTTAACAACATTCAACAAGATCGTTAACCTAAAGGTTTCAAAACAACATTTACGTGTAACGACTAACGATGACTTAACGACTCAGTTAAAATGTATATACATGTAGTGTTTTAATATGTATTCATACACTTTTGAAAGACTTCAAGACACTTATCAAAATACTTCTACTTAACAAAAATGCTTACAATTACATCCTCGTTCAGTTTCATCAACAATTCTACTCGTATGCACCCGTATTCGTTCTCGTACAATACACAGCTTTTAGATGTATGTACTATTGGTATATACACTCCAATGATCAGCTCTTAGCAGCCCATGTGAGTCACCTAACACATGTGGGAACCATCATTTGGCAACTAGCATGAAATATCTCATAAAATTACAAAAATATGAGTAATCATTCATGACTTATTTACATGAAAACAAAATTACATATCCTTTATATCTAATCCATACACCAACGACCAAAAACACCTACAAACACTTTCATTCTTCAATTTTCTTCATCTAATTGAACTCTCTCAAGTTCTATCTTCAAGTTCTAAGTGTTCTTCATAAATTCCAAAAGTTCTAGTTTCATAAAATCAAGAATACTTTCAAGTTTGCTAGCTCACTTCCAATCTTGTAAGGTGATCATCCAACCTCAAGAAATCTTTGTTTCTTACAGTAGGTTATCATTCTAATACAAGGTAATAATCATATTCAAACTTTGGTTCAATTTCTATAACTATAACAATCTTATTTCAAGTGATGATCTTACTTGAACTTGTTTTCGTGTCATGATTTTGCTTCAAGAACTTTGAGCCATCCAAGGATCCATTGAAGCTAGATCCATTTTTCTCTTTTCCAGTAGGTTCATCCAAGGAACTTAAGGTAGTAATGATGTTCATAACATCATTCGATTCATACATATAAAGCTATCTTATTCGAAGGTTTAAACTTGTAATCACTAGAACATAGTTTAGTTAATTCTAAACTTGTTCGCAAACAAAAGTTAATCCTTCTAACTTGACTTTTAAAATCAACTAAACACATGTTCTATATCTATATGATATGCTAACTTAATGATTTAAAACCTGGAAACACGAAAAACACCGTAAAACCGGATTTACGCCGTCGTAGTAACACCGCGGGCTGTTTTGGGTTAGTTAATTAAAAACTATGATAAACTTTGATTTAAAAGTTGTTATTCTGAGAAAATGATTTTTATTATGAACATGAAACTATATCCAAAAATTATGGTTAAACTCAAAGTGGAAGTATGTTTTCTAAAATGGTCATCTAGACGTCGTTCTTTCGACTGAAATGACTACCTTTACAAAAACGACTTGTAACTTATTTTTCCGACTAGAAACCTATACTTTTTTTGTTTAGATTCATAAAATAGAGTTCAATATGAAACCATAGCAATTTGATTCACTCAAAACGGATTTAAAATGAAGAAGTTATGGGTAAAACAAGATTGGATAATTTTTCTCATTTTAGCTACGTGAAAATTGGTAACAAATCTATTCCAACCATAACTTAATCAACTTGTATTATATATTATGTAATCTTGAGATACCATAGACACGTATACAATGTTTCGACCTATCATGTCGACACATCTATATATATTTCGGAACAACCATAGACACTCTATATGTGAATGTTGGAGTTAGCTATACAGGGTTGAGGTTGATTCCAAAATATATATAGTTTGAGTTGTGATCAATACTGAGATACGTATACACTGGGTCGTGGATTGATTCAAGATAATATTTATCGATTTATTTCTGTACATCTAACTGTGGACAACTAGTTATAGGTTACTAACGAGGACAGCTGACTTAATAAACTTAAAACATCAAAATATATTAAAAGTGTTGTAAATATATTTTGAACATACTTTGATATATATGTATATATTGTTATAGGTTCGTGAATCAACCAGTGGCCAAGTCTTACTTCCCGACGAAGTAAAAATCTGTGAAAGTGAGTTATAGTCCCACTTTTAAAATCTAATATTTTTGGGATGAGAATACATGCAGGTTTTATAAATGATTTACAAAATAGACACAAGTACGTGAAACTACATTCTATGGTTGAATTATCGAAATCGAATATGCCCCTTTTTATTAAAGTCTGGTAATCTAAGAATTAGGGAACAGACACCCTAATTGACGCGAATCCTAAAGATAGATCTATTGGGCCTAACAAACCCCATCCAAA
The DNA here is from genome assembly GCF_046630445.1 of Rutidosis leptorrhynchoides. NCBI lineage: Eukaryota > Viridiplantae > Streptophyta > Magnoliopsida > Asterales > Asteraceae > Rutidosis > Rutidosis leptorrhynchoides. The sequence goes on along the minus strand of NC_092335.1, from coordinate 546,760,468 downwards.
GTACCGGATGCTTTAGTACTTCGAAATTTATATCATATCCGAAGGGTGTCCCGGAATGATGGGGATATTCTTATATATGCATCTTGTTATTGTCGGTTACCAGGTGTTCACCATATGAATGATTTTTATCTCTATGTATGGGATGTGTATTGAAATATGAAATCTTGTGGTCTATTGTTACGATTTGATATATATAGGTTAAACCTATAACTCACCAACATTTTTGTTGACGTTTAAAGCATGTTTATTCTCAGGTGAATATTAAGAGCTTCCGCTGTTGCATACTAAAATAAGGACAAGATTTGGAGTCCATGTTTGTATGATATTGTGTAAAAACTGCATTCAAGAAACTGATTTCGATGTAACATATTTGTATTGTAAACCATTATGTAATGGTCGTGTGTAAACAGGATATTTTAGATTATCATTATTTGATAATCTACGTAAAGCTTTTTAAACCTTTATTTATGAAATAAAGGTTATGGTTTGTTTTAAAAATGAATGCAGTCTTTGAAAAACGTCTCATATAGAGGTCAAAACCTCACAACGAAATCAATTAATATGGAACGTTTTTAATCAATAAGAACGGGACATTTCAGTTGGTATCCGAGCGTTGGTCTTAGAGAACCAGAAAATTTGCATTAGTGTGTCTTATCGAGTTTGTTAGGATGCATTAGTGAGTCTGGACTTCGACCGTGTTTTCTTTAAAAATGATTGCTTAACATTTTTGTTGGAAACTATATATTTTTAACATATGAATATTATGTGATATATTAATCTCTTAACGTGTTTGATATTATGTGATAGATGTCTACCTCTAGAACAAGTCCCATTGACTCACCTAATAATAATGAAGAGTCAAATGTAAATTGGAATGATTTGTGGAATGATTCACAAGTTCCCGAAGAGGAACCGGAAGAAGAGTCGGAACCGGAAGAAGAATCGGAACCGGAAGAAGAATCGGAACCGGAAGAAGAATCGGAACCGGATGAAGAAATAGAACCGGTGGGGGAAATAATAAAACGGTTAAGTAAAAGAAAATCCTCAACCAACCGACCAAAGTTAATTATGGTCAATGGTGTTTCCGCCAAGGAAGCAAAATATTGGGAGGATTACCAATTCTCCGATGAATCGGATTCCGACGAGAATTCCGATGATGTTATAGAAATTACCCCAACTGAATTTAAAAAGGCAAAAGAAAATAATAAGGGAAAGGGCATAAAAATAAAGAAATCTAATTCCAACCCCGATGAACTTTATATGTATCGTCAACCCCCGAAGTCCTTAAGTTGTAACAATGACCCGGGAACCTCTAAACCACCAGGTTTTTCTAAACCAATGTGGACAACGACGGCTCGTATTAGGGGAACATCATATATCCCTAGAAACTTGGCAAAACGAACCAAAACCGAAGAAGAAGAAACGAGCGAGTCGGAATAAGATAGTTGTATTCGTGTGGTGTAATATATGTAATATAGTGTTCTTATGCTTTATGATATATGTAAAAATTGCTTGTATTAATAAGTATTTTTTTTATGAATCTAACTCTTGTCTATTTTACAGTTTAAAAACACAAAATGGATAGACAACCCAATATTTTAAGAGACCTACCCGGAGACATGATTGATGAAATCTTGTCTAGAGTCGGCCAGAATTCTTCGGCACAACTATTTAAGGCGAGATCAGTTTGTAAGACATTCGAAGAACGTTCCAAGAATGTCTTGGTTTATAAGAGACTTTCGTTTGAAAGATGGGGGATATCACATTGGGAAACCCATAAGTTACGATGTGTTTACTTTGACGCATATATTGCGGGGAACCCAAATGCTATTTTACGCAACGGGTTAAGAAATTATTTTGACTCAATATATCCGAATATTGGACTTCGTGATTTAGAAAAAGCGGCTAACATGCAACATAAAGAAGCATGTTATGCTTACGGATTAGTAATGTTCGCTTCTCACCAAAGTGAGAACAAGAACATCGGGCTACAACTATTAAACAAAACGTTTCCACAAGTGACGGAGTCGGTAATTGGGGTAAGAAATGAGGTTTTTAGATTGTTACGGGACTGTTGGACATTACGTAACCCTCGTCCCTTTGATGACGTTACAACACGCTGTCTTATCAACGGCCATAACGGCTATGTTGCACAAGACCAAGGATGGGAAGTAGTCCTAGTAAAACCAGAATGCATGACTTGTTTCTGGACGTATGAATTACGTGTCTTTATTGCCTTTGCTGAACGACTTGTGTACTAGCTAGAATTGTCTTCACAACTATCTTGTATCAAAGTTATTGTGTGCTATATTTCATGCTTTATGTAAAATAAGCGGTATTGTAAGTTTGTAAAATATTGTATAAAAGTTTGAACGCGAAATATTATTATAATCAGTTTTTCATATAGAATTGTAGTAGTTGAATTGTATATTAGCTACTAAGTATGAACTTAACGGGTAGGTACTACCCGAATTTAAACTTATAAAACGCTAATATGAAGAAAAAGCTTTTATAAATGAGTTCATATTATGCTACGAAATACTAGTCACTACTCTTAATATTCTGTATGATTAACTTGTTCCATTTAACTATTTTGAAGGAAATGGCACCGACTACTCGACACACCGTGAATATGAATGAAGAGGAATTTCGTACTTTTCTAGCTTCAAACATAGCCGCAGTACAGGCTGCGCTACATACCAACAATAACCTTGGATCTAGCAGTACAGGAAATCGTGTAGGATGCACCTACAAAGAATTCACTGCCTGCAAACCTTTGGAATTTGATGGAACCGAAGGACCGATCGGATTGAAACGGTGGACCGAGAAGGTTGAATCGGTGTTTGCCATAAGTAAGTGTACTGAAGAGGACAAAGTGAAGTACGCTACGCATACCTTCACAGGTTCTGCGTTAACATGGTGGAATACCTATCTAGAGCAAGTGGGACAAGATGATGCGTACGCACTACCGTGGTCAGCATTCAAGCACTTGATGAACGAGAAGTACCGTCCCAGAACCGAGGTCAATAAGCTCAAGACAGAACTTAGAGGGTTACGAACCCAAGGATTTGATATTACCACGTACGAAAGACGATTCACAGAATTGTGCCTATTGTGTCCGGGAGCATTCGAAGATGAGGAAGAGAAGATCGACGCGTTTGTGAAAGGATTACCGGAAAGAATCCAAGAAGATATAAGTTCACACGAGCCCGCCTCCATACAACAGGCATGTAGAATGGCTCACAAACTAGTGAACCAGATTGAAGAAAGAATTAAAGAACAGACTGCTGAAGAGGCCAATGTGAAGCAAGTCAAAAGAAAGTGGGAGGAAAACGGTGATAAGAATCACCAATACAACAACAACAGCAATTACAACAATAATCGCAACAATTATCCCAACAATCGCAACATCAATCGCAACTACAACAAACGGCCCAACAACAACAACAACAACAACAACAACAACAGCAACTACAACAATCATCCCAACAACAATAATAACCGCAACAACAACAACAATCAGAAGCAACTATGCCAAAGGTGTGAAAAGAATCACTCGGGGTTCTGCACCAAATTTTGCAACAAGTGTAAAAGAAATGGTCATAGCGCGGCGAAGTGTGAGGTCTACGGACCAGGGGTTAATAGAACGAAAGGAACAAATGGTGTCGGAACGAGTAATGGCGGAGCAAGTAGTGTCGGAGCAAGTTATGCCAATGTAGTTTGTTATAAATGTGGAAAACCAGGCCACATTATTAGAAATTGCCCGAACCAGGAGAACACGAATGGACAAGGCCGTGGAAGAGTTTTCAATATTAATGCGGTAGAGGCACAGGAAGACCCGGAGCTTGTTACGGGTACGTTTCTTATTGACAATAAATCTGCTTACGTTTTATTTGATTCGGGTGCGGATAGAAGCTATATGAGTAGAGATTTTTGTGCTAAATTAAGTTGTCCATTGACGCCTTTGGATAGTAAATTTTTACTCGAATTAGCAAATGGTAAATTAATTTCAGCAGATAATATATGTCGGAATCGAGAAATTAAACTGGTTAGCGAAACATTTAAGATTGATTTGATACCAGTAGAGTTAGGGAGTTTTGATGTGATAATCGGTATGGACTGGTTGAAAGAAGTGAAAGCGGAGATCGTTTGTTACAAAAATGCAATTCGCATTATACGAGAAAAAGGAAAACCCTTAATGGTGTACGGAGAAAAGGGCAACACGAAGCTACATCTTATTAGTAATTTGAAGGCACAAAAACTAATAAGAAAAGGTTGCTATGCTGTTCTAGCACACGTCGAGAAAGTACAAACTGAAGAAAAGAGCATCAATGATGTTCCCATTGCAAAAGAATTTCCCGATGTATTTCCGAAAGAATTACCGGGATTACCCCCACATCGATCCGTTGAATTTCAAATAGATCTTGTACCAGGAGCTGCACCAATAGCTCGTGCTCCTTACAGACTCGCACCCAGCGAGATGAAAGAACTGCAAAGCCAATTACAAGAACTTTTAGAGCGTGGTTTCATTCGACCAAGCACATCACCGTGGGGAGCTCCTGTTTTGTTTGTCAAGAAGAAAGATGGTACATTCAGGTTGTGTATCGACTACCGAGAGTTGAACAAACTTACCATCAAGAACCGCTACCCACTACCGAGAATCGACGACTTATTTGATCAACTACAAGGCTCGTCTGTTTATTCAAAGATTGACTTACGTTCCGGGTATCATCAAATGCGGGTGAAAGAAGATGATATTCCAAAGACTGCTTTCAGAACACGTTACGGTCATTACGAGTTTATGGTCATGCCGTTTGGTTTAACTAATGCACCAGCTGTGTTCATGGACCTTATGAACCGAGTGTGTGGACCATACCTTGACAAGTTTGTCATTGTTTTCATTGATGACATACTTATTTACTCAAAGAATGACCAAGAACACGGTGAACATTTGAGAAAAGTGTTAGAAGTATTGAGGAAGGAAGAATTGTACGCTAAGTTTTCAAAGTGTGCATTTTGGTTGGAAGAAGTTCAATTCCTCGGTCACATAGTGAACAAAGAAGGTATTAAGGTGGATCCGGCAAAGATAGAAACTGTTGAAAAGTGGGAAACCCCGAAAACTCCGAAACACATACGCCAGTTTTTAGGACTAGCTGGTTACTACAGAAGGTTCATCCAAGACTTTTCCAGAATAGCAAAACCCTTGACTGCATTAACGCATAAAGGGAAGAAATTTGAATGGAATGATGAACAAGAGAAAGCGTTTCAGTTATTGAAGAAAAAGCTAACTACGGCACCTATATTGTCATTGCCTGAAGGGAATGATGATTTTGTGATTTATTGTGACGCATCAAAGCAAGGTCTCGGTTGTGTATTAATGCAACGAACGAAGGTGATTGCTTATGCGTCTAGACAATTGAAGATTCACGAACAAAATTATACGACGCATGATTTGGAATTAGGCGCGGTTGTTTTTGCATTAAAGACTTGGAGGCACTACTTATATGGGGTCAAAAGTATTATATATACCGACCACAAAAGTCTTCAACACATATTTAATCAGAAACAACTGAATATGAGGCAGCGTAGGTGGATTGAATTATTGAATGATTACGATTTTGAGATTCGTTACCACCCGGGGAAGGCAAATGTGGTAGCCGATGCCTTGAGCAGGAAGGATAGAGAACCCATTCGAGTAAAATCTATGAATATAATGATTCATAATAACATTACTACTCAAATAAAGGAGGCGCAACAAGGAGTTTTAAAAGAGGGAAATTTAAAGGATGAAATACCCAAAGGATCGGAGAAACATCTTAATATTCGGGAAGACGGAACCCGGTATAGGGCTGAAAGGATTTGGGTACCAAAATTTGGAGATATGAGAGAAATGGTACTTAGAGAAGCTCATAAAACCAGATATTCAATACATCCTGGAACGGGGTAGATGTACAAGGATCTCAAGAAACATTTTTGGTGGCCGGGTATGAAAGCCGATGTTGCTAAATACGTAGGAGAATGTTTGACGTGTTCTAAGGTCAAAGCTGAGCATCAGAAACCATCAGGTCTACTTCAACAACCCGAAATCCCGGAATGGAAATGGGAAAACATTACCATGGATTTCATCACTAAATTGCCAAGGACTGCAAGTGGTTTTGATACTATTTGGGTAATAGTTGATCGTCTCACCAAATCAGCACACTTCCTACCAATAAGAGAAGATGACAAGATGGAGAAGTTAGCACGACTGTATTTGAAGGAAGTCATCTCCAGACATGGAATACCAATCTCTATTATCTCTGATAGGGATGGCAGATTTATTTCAAGATTCTGGCAGACATTACAGCAAGCATTAGGAACTCGTCTAGACATGAGTACTGCCTATCATCCACAAACTGATGGGCAGAGCGAAAGGACGATACAAGCGCTTGAAGACATGCTACGAGCATGTGTTATTGATTTCGGAAACAGTTGGGATCGACATCTACCGTTAGCAGAATTTTCCTACAACAACAGCTACCATTCAAGCATTGAGATGGCGCCGTTTGAAGCACTTTCTGGTAGAAAGTGCAGGTCTCCGATTTGTTGGAGTGAGGTGGGGGATAGACAGATTACGGGTCCGGAGATTATACAAGAAACTACCGAGAAGATCATCCAAATTCAACAACGGTTGAAAACCGCCCAAAGTCGACAAAAGAGCTACGCTGACATTAAAAGAAAAGATATAGAATTTGAAATTGGAGAGATGGTCATGCTTAAAGTTTCACCTTGGAAAGGCGTTGTTCGATTTGGTAAACGAGGGAAATTAAATCCAAGGTATATTGGACCATTCAAGATTATTGATCGTGTCGGACCAGTAGCTTACCGACTTGAGTTACCTCAACAACTCGCGGCTGTACATAACACTTTCCACGTCTCGAATTTGAAGAAATGTTTTGCTAAAGAAGATCTCACTATTCCATTAGATGAAATCCAAATCAACGAAAAACTCCAATTCATCGAAGAACCCGTCGAAATAATGGATCGTGAGGTTAAAAGACTTAAGCAAAACAAGATACCAATTGTTAAGGTTCGATGGAATGCTCGTAGAGGACCCGAGTTCACCTGGGAGCGTGAAGATCAGATGAAGAAGAAATACCCGCATCTATTTCCAGAAGATTCGTCAACACCTTCAACAGCTTAAAATTTCGGGACGAAATTTATTTAACGGGTAGGTACTGTAGTGACCCGAACTTTTCCATGTTTATATATATTAATTGAGATTGATATTTACATGATTAAATGTTTCCAACATGTTAACCAATCAAACTTGTTAAGACTTGATTAATTGAAATATGTTTCATATAGACAATTGACCACCCAAGTTGATCGGTGATTCACGAACGTTAAAACTTTTAAAAACTATACAATGACATATATATGGTTATATATATAGTTAACATGTTTTTATTATATGTATGTATCTCATTAGGTATTTTAACAATGAGTTATATACATAAAAATGAGACTATTAATTTAAGAAACTCGAAAACGATATATATAACGATTATCGTTATAACAACGTCTTACTAGGTACATATGAATCATATTAAGATATTGATACACTTGGTTAATTATGTTAAATGATAAGTAAATATATTATTAAGTGTATTAACAATGAAATACATATGTAAAAAATAAGACTACTAACTTAATGATTTCGAAACGAGACATATATGTAACGATTATCGTTGTAACGACATTTAACTGTATATACATCATACTAAGATATATTATATATCATAATATCATGATAATATAATAATTTAACATCTCATTTGTTATAATAAACAATGGGTTAACAACATTCAACAAGATCGTTAACCTAAAGGTTTCAAAACAACATTTACGTGTAACGACTAACGATGACTTAACGACTCAGTTAAAATGTATATACATGTAGTGTTTTAATATGTATTCATACACTTTTGAAAGACTTCAAGACACTTATCAAAATACTTCTACTTAACAAAAATGCTTACAATTACATCCTCGTTCAGTTTCATCAACAATTCTACTCGTATGCACCCGTATTCGTTCTCGTACAATACACAGCTTTTAGATGTATGTACTATTGGTATATACACTCCAATGATCAGCTCTTAGCAGCCCATGTGAGTCACCTAACACATGTGGGAACCATCATTTGGCAACTAGCATGAAATATCTCATAAAATTACAAAAATATGAGTAATCATTCATGACTTATTTACATGAAAACAAAATTACATATCCTTTATATCTAATCCATACACCAACGACCAAAAACACCTACAAACACTTTCATTCTTCAATTTTCTTCATCTAATTGAACTCTCTCAAGTTCTATCTTCAAGTTCTAAGTGTTCTTCATAAATTCCAAAAGTTCTAGTTTCATAAAATCAAGAATACTTTCAAGTTTGCTAGCTCACTTCCAATCTTGTAAGGTGATCATCCAACCTCAAGAAATCTTTGTTTCTTACAGTAGGTTATCATTCTAATACAAGGTAATAATCATATTCAAACTTTGGTTCAATTTCTATAACTATAACAATCTTATTTCAAGTGATGATCTTACTTGAACTTGTTTTCGTGTCATGATTTTGCTTCAAGAACTTTGAGCCATCCAAGGATCCATTGAAGCTAGATCCATTTTTCTCTTTTCCAGTAGGTTCATCCAAGGAACTTAAGGTAGTAATGATGTTCATAACATCATTCGATTCATACATATAAAGCTATCTTATTCGAAGGTTTAAACTTGTAATCACTAGAACATAGTTTAGTTAATTCTAAACTTGTTCGCAAACAAAAGTTAATCCTTCTAACTTGACTTTTAAAATCAACTAAACACATGTTCTATATCTATATGATATGCTAACTTAATGATTTAAAACCTGGAAACACGAAAAACACCGTAAAACCGGATTTACGCCGTCGTAGTAACACCGCGGGCTGTTTTGGGTTAGTTAATTAAAAACTATGATAAACTTTGATTTAAAAGTTGTTATTCTGAGAAAATGATTTTTATTATGAACATGAAACTATATCCAAAAATTATGGTTAAACTCAAAGTGGAAGTATGTTTTCTAAAATGGTCATCTAGACGTCGTTCTTTCGACTGAAATGACTACCTTTACAAAAATGACTTGTAACTTATTTTTCCGACTAGAAACCTATACTTTTTTTGTTTAGATTCATAAAATAGAGTTCAATATGAAACCATAGCAATTTGATTCACTCAAAACGGATTTAAAATGAAGAAGTTATGGGTAAAACAAGATTGGATAATTTTTCTCATTTTAGCTACGTGAAAATTGGTAACAAATCTATTCCAACCATAACTTAATCAACTTGTATTATATATTATGTAATCTTGAGATACCATAGACACGTATACAATGTTTCGACCTATCATGTCGACACATCTATATATATTTCGGAACAACCATAGACACTCTATATGTGAATGTTGGAGTTAGCTATACAGGGTTGAGGTTGATTCCAAAATATATATAGTTTGAGTTGTGATCAATACTGAGATACGTATACACTGGGTCGTGGATTGATTCAAGATAATATTTATCGATTTATTTCTGTACATCTAACTGTGGACAACTAGTTATAGGTTACTAACGAGGACAGCTGACTTAATAAACTTAAAACATCAAAATATATTAAAAGTGTTGTAAATATATTTTGAACATACTTTGATATATATGTATATATTGTTATAGGTTCGTGAATCAACCAGTGGCCAAGTCTTACTTCCCGACGAAGTAAAAATCTGTGAAAGTGAGTTATAGTCCCACTTTTAAAATCTAATATTTTTGGGATGAGAATACATGCAGGTTTTATAAATGATTTACAAAATAGACACAAGTACGTGAAACTACATTCTATGGTTGAATTATCGAAATCGAATATGCCCCTTTTTATTAAAGTCTGGTAATCTAAGAATTAGGGAACAGACACCCTAATTGACGCGAATCCTAAAGATAGATCTATTGGGCCTAACAAACCCCATCCAAAGTACCGGATGCTTTAGTACTTCGAAATTTATATCATATCCGAAGGGTGTCCCGGAATGATGGGGATATTCTTATATATGCATCTTGTTATTGTCGGTTACCAGGTGTTCACCATATGAATGATTTTTATCTCTATGTATGGGATGTGTATTGAAATATGAAATCTTGTGGTCTATTGTTACGATTTGATATATATAGGTTAAACCTATAACTCACCAACATTTTTGTTGACGTTTAAAGCATGTTTATTCTCAGGTGAATATTAAGAGCTTCCGCTGTTGCATACTAAAATAAGGACAAGATTTGGAGTCCATGTTTGTATGATATTGTGTAAAAACTGCATTCAAGAAACTGATTTCGATGTAACATATTTGTATTGTAAACCATTATGTAATGGTCGTGTGTAAACAGGATATTTTAGATTATCATTATTTGATAATCTACGTAAAGCTTTTTAAACCTTTATTTATGAAATAAAGGTTATGGTTTGTTTTAAAAATGAATGCAGTCTTTGAAAAACGTCTCATATAGAGGTCAAAACCTCACAACGAAATCAATTAATATGGAACGTTTTTAATCAATAAGAACGGGACATTTCAAGCCATTACCACAAGAAGTGGTATTACACTTAAACCACCTGAAATACCTGTAATTTTTGATGACTCTATTCCTACTACACAGGCACCACAGCCTGAGCAAGAAAAGGAATCAGAACCGGTAGTTGAAAAGGTTAATGAAGATAACACAATTAAGGCTAAACCTTATGTTAAACCATACCAACCACCACTTCCTTACCCGAGTAAAATGAGAAAAGAAAGACTTGAAGCCGAGCAATCCAAATTCTTGGATATGTTTAAACAAATAAATGTTAATCTTCCTTTCATTGATGTGATTTCAGGAATGCCAAGATATGCTAAATTTTTGAAAGATCGAATCACAAATAGAAAGGAAATGGAAGAACTCTCGACTGTTACAATGAATGCTAATTGTTCTGCAGTGCTATTGAATAAACTACCAGAAAAACTCTCAGATCCAGGAAGTTTCACAATTCCATGTTTTCTGGGTAGTCTTAGTTCAATAGAAGCATTGGCAGACTTAGGTGCTAGTATAAATTTAATGCCATATTCATTATACGCTAAACTAGACCTTGGAGAATTGAAACCAACACAAATAAGTATACAACTAGCAGATCAATCAGCAAAATATCCTAGAGGGATAATGGAGAACATGCTAGTTAAAGTTGGTACTTTAGTATTTCCAGTAGACTTTGTTATTCTAGACATGGAAGAAGATTCTCGAGTTCCTCTCATATTAGGAAGACCATTCTTAAACACGGCTAAAGCAATAATAGACGTGTCTGGTAAGAAATTGACCCTAAGTATAGAGGACGGGAGTGTTACCTTTTCTGTTGATAGAGCCATGCAACAACCGCAATCTGCAGATGATACATGTTATTATATTCAAACTATATATTCACATGCAGAATTGTTACAAGAATTTCCAGAATTACAAGGAACAGGAGAATGTTCTTTAGGAGAAGGAACTGAACCAATTGATGAAGCTGAAATGTTAGCCGCACTCATGGCCAATGAATACGAACCAACAACAGAAGAACTTCAAATGCTAAAAGAGGAAGACAGATATCGATACAAATCATCGATAGAAGAACCACCGATATTAGATTTAAAGCCACTTCCAAACCATTTGGAATACGCTTATTTACATGGTGAATCTGAATTACTTGTAATAATATCATCTTCTCTTACTGAAAATGACAAATCTCAACTTATTTCTATGCTAAAAGCCCATAAACCAGCTATTGCATGGAAGATTCATGACATTAAAGGCATAAGTCCTTCGTAAGGCATAAGTCCTTCGTATTGCACACATAAAATCCTTATGGAAGAAGGTCATAAAACATATGTGCAACGCCAACGAAGACTAAATCCTAATATGCAAGATGTTGTTAAGAAAGAAATTATTAAACTGCTTGATGCAGGTTTAATTTATCCAATTTTCGATAGTCCATGGGTAAGCCCAGTTTAATGCGTACCTAAGAAGGGTGGCATGACTGTCGTCACAAATGAAAAAATGAGCTTATTCCTACTAGGACTGTAACAGGATGGCGTGTTTGTATTGATTATAGAAAATTAAATGACGCCACCAGAAAAGATCACTTTCCCTTAACTTTCATTGTTCAAATGTTGGAAAGATTAGCCGGGAATAGTTACTATTGTTTTCTTGACGGTTTCTCCAGATACTTTCAAATTCCAATCGCACCCGAGGACCAATAGAAAACCATGTTCACGTGCCCTTATGGTACTTTTGCTTACAAACGCATGCCATTTGGACTTTGCAACGCCCCTGCAACCTTTCAAAGGTGCATGATGGCGATTTTTCACGACATGATAGAAGAATGCATGGAAGTTTTCATGGATGACTTTTCAGTCTTCGGTGATACTTTTGAATCATGTCTAGTTAATCTTCAACGAATGCTTATTAGATGCGAGCAATCAAATCTAGTACTTAATTGGGAGAAATGCCATTTCATGGTTAGAGAAGGCATCGTTCTTGGTCATAAAATTTGAAAGGAAGGAATTGAAGTGGATAGAGCTAAAGTAGATGTAATTGCTAAACTTCCACATCCCACCATTGTTAGAGGAGTTAGGAGTTTTCTAGGGCATGCCGGTTTTTACCGACGTTTCATAAAAGATTTTTCTAAAATTGCCACTCCTATGAATAAACTCCTAGAAAAGGATGCTCCATTCATCTTTTCAGATGAATGCATCAAATCTTTTAATATTCTTAAAGAAAAACTCACTAATGCACCGATCATGATAACTCCAAATTGGAATCTACCATTTGAACTCATGTGCGATGCAAGTGATTTTGCAATGGGAGCCGTTTTAGGACAAAGGATTGAAAAACGATTTCAACCTATTTATTACGCTAGTAAGATGTTACAAGGAGCACAAACGAATTACACAACTACTGAAAAAGAACTCCTTGCTATTGTCTTTGCTTTTGACAAATTTCGTTCATATCTCGTTTTAGCTAAAACGGTGGTCTATACCGACCATTCTGCTCTTAGATATTTATTTTCGAAACAAGATGCCAAACCACGATTAATCCGTTGGATCTTACTCTTACAAGAGTTCGATATTGAAATCCGAGACAAAAAGGGAGCAGAAAATCTCGCAGCTGATCATCTTTCTCGTCTTGAAAATCCCGAATTAGAAGTTCTAAATGAATCGGCCATACAAGATAACTTTCCTGATGAATATCTTTTGAAAAATTGATTATAGTGAAATTTCATGGTTTGCAGACTATGCAAACTACTTAGTATGTGGATTCCTTGAAAAGGGTTGTCGTACCAAAAGCGAAAGAAATTCTTTAGTGATATAAAACACTATTTTTGGGAAGATCCACATTTGTTTAAAAGTTGTCTCGATGGAATAATCCGCCGATGTATATTCGGAGATGAAGCTAGTCAAATCTTAAATCATTGTCACACAGGACTAACAGGAGGGCATTATGGGCCTCAACTCATAGTAAGAAAATTCTACGACGCTGGATTCTATTGGCCTACAATTTTCAAAGACGGACACCTTCTTTGTAAATCCTGTGATGCATGTCAAAGGGCTGGAAAAATAAGTCAACGTGATGAAATGCCACAAAATGTCATTCAAGTATGTGAAGTATTTGACGTTTGGGGTATTGACTTTATGGGTCCATTTCAAAAATCTCATAATAATCTCTACATTCTCATTGCCATTGATTATGTATCTAAATGGGCGAAAGCACAAGCTCTCTCAACTAACGATGCACGAGTTGTAGTCAACTTCTTAAAACGTCTTTTTGCTAGGTTCGGAACACCGAAAGCTTTAATAAGTGATCGGGGTACTCATTTTTGTAATAATCATCTTGAGAAAGTTCTCAAAAGATATGGAGTAACTCATAAAATCTCAACCGCTTATCATCCACAAACAAGTGGACAAGTTGAAAATACCAACCGAGCATTAAAACGTATTCTAGAGAAAACCGTAAGATCAAATCCGAAGGAATGGTCCATGAAATTGGAGGATGCACTCTGGGCTTTTAGAACAGCCTACAAAACTCCAATTGGCACCACACCTTTTAAACTTGTTTACGGAAAAGCATGTCACCTTCCAGTAGAAATTGAGCACAAAGCATTTTGGGCTTTGAAGACATGTAATCTTGATTTACATGTAGCCGGACGTCTACGATTAAGTCAACTAAACGAATTAGAAGAATTAAGACATGAAGCATATGAAAATTCGTTAATCTATAAGGAAAGAACGAAGAAATGGCATGATAAAAGAATCAGAAGTTCAAAAGAATTCAAGGAAGGAGACATAGTTCTTCTTTTCAATTCACGATTAAATAAATTTCCTGAAAAATTGAAATCAAGATGGTCTGGACCATTCATAGTCAAAAGAGTTTTCCCATATGGAACAATAGAGTTAATAAATTCAAATAGGGTTGAATTTAAGGTTAATGGTCACAGAGTTAAACATTACATAGATAATCCAATGGAAGTTGAAGATGAAGTTAATCACAATTTCAATACCACAGCTAACTAAGTGTGGGAAGATTCGAATCTTTTAAGGGTAATATGAATTTCTGTTAGAATTAGATGTTCTGTTTTCGTGTAGTTCTCGAAAATGGAATCCGAATGGTCTTTCCCTACCAGACCCTAAAGAACTAGTCTTCTCCCTCTATTCTGAATTTTTATTTCTTTTAGGTTTTACGAGATGAAGAATTCCTTTGATTTGAACCATGGTATACTACTACACGATTTGATTACTAAACGTAATAATGACACACTCCTGAGTGAAGTGGTATCCTTCATAAGAGGCAAAATGGATGAAGTGAGAAAAGAACTCAGGAACAATCATAATAAGATACATTTTAGTAAAGGAAAATCAAAATTCGCAACAAAAAGAAGAGCACGACACCTTAAAAGATGTCATAAATGCGGAAAATGGTCACACGAAGGTAAATGTTCGAACAATCAAACATATTCAAATACCGAATTTGTTACTCTATATAGAGAAGGACCGTTCATATGTTTAGAAGAAAAGTTATTGAAGAATTGAGGTTACGCTTACGTAGCTATGGAAAACCAAATCGAACGACTCTCCTATGAGTCGGCTAAAGCAGGTCACTGAGAATTCTACCTCAGGTAAGTATGTACAGTTTTTATTTTTTTATTTTTATTGCTTTTAACCTTTTGATAATAAACGCTGAATCGTTCGTTATAAAGTATTAAATTGATATTCAATAAAATTAGGTATGCGAAACCGAAATTATTGATATCATACAAAAATTTATTACATCACTGTGAAATTTACCGTTTATTCATAAGGTATAAATATCTTTAATCAATCAATCCAAAATATTTAAAAAATTCGTCAGGAGTAAAACAAGGTAAAATAACCGAAATTACTTTACCCAAAAGAGGGGCGTATATTTTTGATAATATTTGATTGATTAAAGTGGGATAAAAGACCAAAAAGATTTTTAATTTTAATTTTTACCTTGTTTTTAAATTAATATTAAATTATTATTGTAAATTTTTTAAAACTAATATATTTAAGTTTTTAAATATTTTAAAAATTAATATTTTTAATATAAGTTTGTAAAATTAATGAATTAAAATATTAATGATATTTATATGAATTTTTAATTTTATGCATTTTAAATTTAAGTTTGGTGTGAATTTAAAAACAAAAATGTACTTTATTTCATCAAGTTAAAAATATGATTTCTAAAATTCGTCGTAAGTTGAAGACTAGGTTATGGAACCGAAAATGCTTTACCCGAGAGAGGGACGAGAAATTTTGTTATCATTATTTTTAATCTTATTGAATTAAAGTATGCCAAAAACATTTAAAAACCCAAAAATCTTTGCTTTTAAAACATCGCTTTAAAACGACAAATTTTAAAAAAAATTCAAGAGACGAACTAGGACAACGATCCGAAACGCCCTCATCCTAAAAAAACAAAATTTTTAAAATTTAATTAATTATTTAAGTTAAAGTTTTTTTTTAAAAAAAAAAAAGGCTGGACCCCATGCGATCGCATGAGGTTTGCACTACACAACCATGCAGTCGCATGGCCCTGAATATCTGGACAGAAACAAAAGCTCATCGAGCTATTCTGTCTTCACAATAACACACACAAAAACACACGAAAACTCTCCCAAAAATTCACCTAAAATCACCAATTTTCAACCAAAATTCATGAAATTTCTCACTACAATCCGCTCTAGTCATGCCTATATTCAGATGGGGAGCAGGAAGGTAAAAATTTCACCCCTATACTTTTAAATTTCCTAATTTTTGTGATAATTACAACTATTTTACCTAATTTGATTTTGTTAATTTCTAGTGTAATTAGAGTTAAATTGTTAGTATAGTATGCATGTATAACCTAGATTGATGCTATTTAACATGATTTGAAGCTTTAAACTTCAAAATTTTTAGAAAGAGAGGGTTTGTGTTCTTGAGCAATTTGGGGCTTTTTGATATAAACAAGTTATGACCGATTTTTGTCATGAATTATTGCTAAATTAAGTAGTGTAACATGTTTAGGTAGCTAAATGATCCAAACTTTGATCCTAAACATGATTTTTGAGAATTAAAGTGGACTTTTTAAGTCTAAAATTCATGAACTTGATTAATTTAATATAAATGCCATTTGAAACTTGTTTAATTGCTAGTAATGATTATTTTGACATGTTATTTGAGATAAAAGCTTATGAACTTTGTAAACATTTTCATATATGATGATTCAAAAATGTGTAGAATTGATAAAAATATGAAAATGAGTATAAGTTTAATATGGATTAAACATGTTATTGTAATTGTTTTAATTTGTTATTTTGCTAACACTAATGCATATTTGGATGCACAAATTTTGTGTTTAATGTGTTTTGCAGAGAAATACAGATATGGACGGTGCATCATCGTCTAGACAACCTAATCCGGAACCACAGCCAGAGATGCAATATCACGAACCGGAACAACCACCTGAACAACAATAACATTATGATTAACACGTGCCATACTATGAACCAGAACCACAATTTTTTATTGCCTACGTAGTATTTCCCGTTCACCATATAATAGAACACCCAACAATTCATGAATAACAGTTGCATCCCAATTTAAGATTTGATAGAAGTTAGAGAGATTACCCGACGTACCAAAGTAACAAATTTAAGCTTTGTACCAAAATGTAGAAGTACCAAGGGTAATAGATTGGGAGCCTTTGGAAAGGGTCCACCTAGCTAACCCAGTTAGGCAGCATCTAATCCAAAGGTATGGCAGCTCTTCTTTTTCCGATTGGGAACGTTTATTTACCACTCGTAGGCCTGTATATAAAGAGTGGTGTGTTGAGTTAATGAGTACTATAGCTTTTAATAAGGATGTAGATAGGTTAGACGATAAGAGTTTTCTTAGATTTTTACTTGGCCGTAGGATGTACAGGATGTCCATGCTGGACATGGCCTGGGCTTTACAGATTTACACTCCTGCTGAATTACTATCACCTGATTGTACAAATTTGATTTATCATGGTGAGAGGGTAGATAGAAATTTTGACGCTAACACCATCTGGAGGCGTATGTCAAATTTTAATGTGTTTACGCGGGGAGGAAGACACTCCTATTTAGATATTAATAAAGCCGAGCTTCGTATAATACATAGATTCTTAGCAAACTCGATTACACAAAGAGGTAATAACAAGGAGAAAATGACCCTACACGATTTATTTTACCTTAAGTGCATTCGAGATACTAGAGGCTTTGTTAATATCCCCTACTGTGTTGGTTTTTATCTGTCCAAAATGGTGGAAGGTATACAGGATGGGGGAATAATAGGAGAGTATTTAGGTGTAGATAGGGAACAAGGGGGTCCAATGATGGTGGTTAGGGAACAAGACGAGACTTTAGGTTTGCAAGTCTATCAAGGTGCAAAGGTATTGACTAGGAGACGCAATCAGGCAAGACAATATCAGGGCAACCATCCACAGGTGGAAAGGGGTTTGGATGAGGAGATAGAGGAAGCGGATGACATTAGGGATGTCATTAGGGATAGTGCTACTGACGTTTTCCAGCGTATAGATGAGGTAGAAATGACTAACGAGGCTAGGCATCATCAGTATGAGCAGTGGCACGTCGAGAATGTGTACGAGCAATCCAGGCAACGCCAGTATGATAGATGGCACTATCATCAGCATCAGATCATGAGCCAGCTATTATATCAGGTCCAAATAACTACATCCCGACTAGACCTGCTTACTATCCGCCACATCAGCCTGATATGCGACCACCCTTTACCTTGTACGACCCTAACCAAGCCTATCAGGATACCTATCACCAACCATGGAACCCGAACGATGACATGAACTAGAACCCCTATCCAGATTGATATAGTTCCATTGGTTATTTCTATATTTTTATTGTTTTTATCTACTTATGTTTAAACATATAATATTGCGATACTTTTATGAAATTTTTCACATTTTTATTATGTTGTACTAATATTTCATATTTGATTTGAAAGTGGGATATTAAGTCCCATTTCAAATTATCATGCATGTTTATATTTGTATGTTTGTATATTGTCAATTGTACAAAACAGGGTAGAACAGCGAATTTTCAAAGACTGGCATTAAGTTCAGCAAAAACTATTAATTTTGACGACAAAATGCAAAATATATGTGAAATAACAACAGACGGAATGAACAAATGAAGTGCACCATTTATCATTCAAAGCATACAACAATATGTTTGGAAACTTTGATAAAATTTTAATCATCTTTTTACGCTAATCACCCTCAATAATTTAAATTGTTACTGATTTCTTGCAAATGAGTGCATTGCAAGATCTTAAGTGTGGGAAGGAGTTAAATTCTTTCGGGTTTTAAAATTTTAATTTAAACACTTGGTTACCATTAAAAATACTAGTAACGCAGTAGTTGTATTAGAATCTAGTGCTCTCTGATAATAAAGAACAGCCCTAGTCTTATATACTGACTACCCAATTCTTGTAAAAAATTTTAAAAAAATTTCAAAAAAAAAAAATGAATTCAAAATCATGTTTATACATATTTATGAACGATAAAACTAGGTGTTAACACTGAAATTATTGTTACCTCGGAAAGGACATAAATTGAGAAACAACCCAAAATGCTTGAATTCATTTAAAATGGAATAGAGGAGAATAAAAAGGCAAAGAAAGGAAAATAAAAGCCAAGTGTGGGAAAAATTTACCAAGTTTTTTAGAACATATATCACATATTTTTGTACAAATAATTGAAGATACTTTTGTTTTGGACGATATTAATCAGTTTTACCCAGCTTATTGTAATATAAATGGAATTTAAAAGAAAGTAAAGTCTTTCGAGAAAAAGATACGCGCTTCTTGATTTAGATCAGGAAGTTGTTGTCCAGACCAGTTGTAGAGCCTACGAAAAATCTTGAAAAGTTTTCTCGAAAATCAGCTGGAAATCCACGGACCTCAGCATCAAACAGGGTCGCCAAGAGGTCAGACTTATCCTAAACATGAGAGGATCTGTCTCGTACATTGGGGGGCACCGTGCAAATTAGCTTATAAGACTAATGAATCAGATCCCCAGAAAGGATAATCTCCTTAAAAGATCAAAAATTGGCTTTTAAGCCTGATATTACTTAATCCTTGAGATTGACCTTAAAGATTGAGAATTCAAACTCATGGAATTCGATGATATCTAAACTCGAGCTTGAACAAGAAAATATTTTGATCAAATTACAAACCGATTTGTTTTCTGAAAACCCATTTGTAATGCATTCATTACCATTGAACGTAAAATCCTAGGAATTCACCTGGAATTCCTTAGGTCACCTGAACCAAATCGGGTGTCAACCGTAAGAACGGTGGTTGCATAGCATGGTCGAAGACAGGACCTTGTGCCAGACCAAAAAACTATAGGGTGATCTTTACTATTGCTCCTACAAAGGATAGTAATTGCATCCGACACGATATAGACCATAATTATCTGCATGTCACGGGACATTGCCTTAACAGTTGCTTGTTCAACGCTTTCCTTTACAACTGGACGGTAGTTTACCGAAAGGTAATATACGGAGCAAGTATACTGGATGTGTTGTTTTTCTAATACAAGGTTAGCAAGTGGGTGACACAAAACCATAAGTTTTAAGCTAAAATTTTAAAATCTGAAACCCACAAAACCCACAAAAACAATTTGCAAACACCGGTGAAGGGTTATTCTGGAAAACTTATCTAGGGTAAAAGCTAGATTGAATTTTCAAAAGATCAAAAGTTTTCATAAAGATTCAATTTTCTTAAAGGATCTAAATTTTCATAGTAATGTGGGACTGTAAACCACAATGTTACTATCATTGTTCATACCGCCGTATAGAAATCACTGATGTACAAAGTGTGAAGAATAAAGAAGTGATTCTAGTAAAGTTATATTCAAGTTCTATATTGCTCGAGGACAAGCAACGCTCAAGTGTGGGAATATTTGATAATGCTAAAAACGAACATATATTTCATAGCATTATCCTTCAAGAAAGACAAGCTTTTAGTGTAATTGTTCTATTTACAAGTGATATTCGTTTAAATATTAAAAGGTGAAGACAAAAGATAGATTCGACGAATTGAAGACGCAAATGACCAAAACACTAAAAAGTACAAAGTACAATCCAAGAGGTTCAATTTATTGATGAGAAACGTCTAGAAATTACAAGAGTACGAGCCGCGAAACGCAAAGTACAAGATATTAAATAGTACACAAGGACGTTCGAAAATCCGGAACCGAGACATGAACCAACTATCAACGCGCGACGCAATAGACCTAAAATTATGAGTCAACTAGGCACAAGAATATAATATAATATATATATATATATATATATATATATATATAATTATTTAAAATTATATATATTATATTATATATTAAATAAACTCAGCAGCCCACGTTTTAGTTGACAATGTGAGCTGGTACAACTGGTTATGCGATTGCATGGCCAGGTAGTGTTAAAGTCATGCGATCGCATGAGGGGCTGTAGCTGGCCAAGTCCTATAAATTGCAACATTTTCGGCCTAATTATGTACACCTTTTCTAATCTCTTACTCTCTCAATATATTTATATTTATATTTTAATTATAATTTTAATATTAAAGTTTAATAATAATAAGGTTATGTTAGCGAATGTTTTAAGTTTGTAAGTCGAAACTCTGTCCGTGTAACGCCACGCTATTAATAATCATTTTAAGTTATGTTCAACCTTTTTAAATTAATGTCTCGTAGCTATGTTATTATTATGCTTATTTAAGCCGAAGTAATCGTGATGTTGGCCTAACTATTAAGATTGGGTAATTGGATTTTGGACCATAATTGGGGTTTGGACAAAAGACCGACACTTGTAGAAATTAGACTATGGGCTATTAATGGGCTTTATATTTGTTTAATTGAATGATGGTTCGTTAATTTAATATAAAGATTTACAATTGGACGTACCTATAAATAACCACATACACTCGATCGGACACGATGGGAGGGATATTTATAAGTACTAATAATCGTTCATTTAACCGGACACGGGAATGGATTAATAGTCAATGGACTCATTAAAACAGGGGTGAATTACATACAAGGAAAATTGGTGTAATTGTTAACAAAGTATTAAAACCTTGTTACAGTTTAAGTCCCCAATTAGTTGGAATATTTGACTTCGGATATAAGATTAATTTGGCGAGGACACTCGCACTTTATATTTATGACCGATGGACTGTTATGGACAAAAATTGTATGGACATATCGAATAATCCAGGATAAAGGACAATTAACCCATGGTAATACACTAAAATCAACACGTCGAACATCATTATTACGGAAGTTTAAATAAGCATAATTCCTTTATTTTATATCTTATCGCATTTTTAATTATCGTACTTTTAATTATCGCAATTTTATTTACCGTCATTTTATTTATCGCACTTTAATTTATCGCATTTTATTTATCGTTATTTACTTTACGCTTTAATTTAAGTTATTTTTATTTTTAATATTTTGCATTAGGTTTTAATTGTGACTAAAGTTTTAAAATCGACAAACCGGTCATTAAACGGTAAATACCCCCTTTTATAATAATAAAAATTCTACTTATATATATATACATATATATATATATATATATTTATACAAATATAGTTTAAAATAAATATAACGTTGAACTTGGCTAGTTCCCTCGAGACGTAAGCTCATCCTATTCTAAGTCCTCATTTCACTCCTATCTTTATCGCTCGCATTTTCGTTTAAAGAAACTCCTTGTAACATTTCTCCATGGATAGAGAAATTCCTCATATTACATTAGTATTCGCCATGAGGGTGAATAGTCCTAACGAACATTTTTCGAACCCTAACTAATTTGTTCAAACGTATCTTAAGAGATTCTATTCCAACACGGTGTATCCTTGTCAATTATTCCGTATCGAAATACTCGTTTCACTTCTAGTTTTACAAGGAACCTTGGGAACCCGCTTAGATGTGAGTACCGCGTACCACCCACAAACCGACGAACCGAACAAACGAACGATTTACGTCTTGGAAAGACATGTCACAAACTCGTATTGTCACCTTTAGTAGATCACTCGTACAACAGTAGTTACCACTCGTGTGTTCACCCGCACTTTCCGAAACCCTATATGACCGCTAATGTCATACCCCTGTTCATTTAACCAAAGCATCAACCACCAAAATCTGAACTCCATCAAGAAACACCAATTGAAATCATTCAAATCCGAGGAGGGCTCGAGACGATCCATAGTCGCCAAAAGAGTTATACCAAACTTATATGAAAACCTCACAAAATCCCAGCGTGTAGCCGCGTAATATTGAGAACCCGCACCTTGGAAAGGTGTAATCCATTTTGGGAAATCGAGGAAGGTTATAACCGCAATATTGAACCTTTTGAAACCTTGGGGCGTATTGGAACCGCTTCCTACCGTTTAGAACTTCCGACTCAATTAAGTTTCCATTTATCCTACATTTCGTGTAACAAACTTAGAAACGTGTCATGCGGAACAGGAATGTGCAATCCTTCTAGATGCACCAACTATTGATGACAAACTCCTCTTCATGGGAAAACTAGTTGAAATCATGGATCGTGAAACCAAACCTTAATACAGCGTAAAATCCCGACTATCCGAAATCGTGAAAATGTACAAGGACGTATCCTCACTTACTTATAGCATTGACAACGAAAGGTCTCGAGCAAGAGACATCGACTATTACTTCCAACTAAATTTCGGGACGAAATTTCTTTTGAGGTGTGGATAATGTAACATCCCGCATTTTTCCGTTAAATTATTTTTGACGCCGTCTTTTTCTTTTTAGATAATATTCCTCGTATCTAGATTCGTAACCTCCGTTAGCTAACATTCTAAATTTCTCGTTATCGGATTTTAATATCTCCCGTTGATACGCGTTTTAAATTATCTCGTTTAGGTAATTCCCGTACCCGAACGAAAGTTGAGGGACTAAACTTGACAAGGGATCAAACCCTTGACTAGGTCAAAGGGTCAAACCCCTTTCATCCATTCACTTTCAACTCCATCTCTCTCTTTCTCTCTACCAAGAACACACACACAAACACCCATTCCATTCATTCATCATCTAAATTCAATCTTGGAAGCTCACAACAAATCCGACTACATATTCTTGATCCTCTCATCATCCTCTACGATTTGATACTAACTTCATTGATTTTGGGTAACATTTCTAAAACTCTAGATTTCTTTAAATTCGTGTTCTTGACTTAAAAGTTTGTTAATTAGTGTCTATGGCTCATTGTGATGTCGTGTATGTAATTTGTATGCTCGATTTGTTGTTTTTGGTGTAACTAGTTCATTATGAAAATTGCTTGCTAAATCCTTGAGTTTGGATGATCAAATGTTGTTAGATTGTTAAAGTGCATGTTTTAAAAGTGTTACTAGTATCTTTAGCTTCGTTTTGATGTATAGGTTGATTAAGGAAACATCAAACTCATGACTATTGATTTTTGTGAATTTTCGTTAGAGTTTGATAGACTTTAAATGAACTTTTGATGATTTGAATGCCATGAAATGTTGTTAGTAAGTGTTTAGTTGTATTACATGTTTCATTACCTTCAAAACGGCATATCATATGTATAAATTGGATTCCCGAAACTTGAATTGCAATTGATGAACTTGAAACCTTGTTTTGGAACGTTTAACGAACTTTCGACGAGATTTTTGTTGTCTAAAATGATAAATTTGATTTAGGAAATGTATCTAGTTGTGTTCCTTGTCGAAAGAGCTTTCCGGTGATATAAAATACATGTCTTGATTGTTTGCGGATCATAAACTAGGATTGATTGAAGTTTGGCTCGTGCCTTGTGTTTTCTGCAAACAGGGTCTGTAAGCCTTTTGGGACGCCGTCCCAACCTCCTAGACGCCGTCCCACTCTTCATATCAGGACGCCGTCCTGAAAAATTGGGACGCCGTCCTGATACACTAAAACTGGCTGTTACTTTGGTCATTTGACATAAAAATGTTTGCTATGCTACGGACCTCCGATTAACATGAAACTTGGCCAACATGCTCATATATGATTATATAACTTAGAAAAATTGTCGGATACCCAACCCGACCCCGTTGACTTTTCTGTTGACTTTGACCCGACCAAGTTGACTTTTAATCAAACTTAACCAAATACTTATACAACCTTTCTAACATGCTTTTATACTTGATTCTCGCATGAAACTTGGCAACGTGATTCACATGCTATATTTAATCGAGTCGTAACGAGCCATAGGACTAATTGAACACATTTCACCCGACCTTGTGTCGTAACCGGTTAATTGATACAACTTATTTGTTTAGGTCAAGGCTAAGCAACTTTCATGCACACGTTTACTTTGTGAAGTACATTTATACTCGTGCACTCGAGGTGAGATCATAGTCCCACCTTTTCAACAACTTTTATTCTTTTAAATCGTGGGCTGAGAAACATATACATTACATAATTATATACATTTCACATGTATATATACTTTTCATACTTTTATACTTGGAACACAAATACGAATACAAAGATACAGACGAGTTAGAACAAAAGTCCTCAATCCAATTATCGTTAGTTCCACTTGCAGGGTGTAAGTGTAAGCGAGTGATTATGTTGTGTGGCCATACGGGTTTAACGAACCCTCATTCAGACGGTTCGCTACCGTTAGTGGATGAAATATAATTTCAACGTGCATAGTGTATGTTCTAAAACTAAATTCAAAATTCAGAGGGAAGATTCGGTTAAGCCTTGATAATTGGGTGCTCGTGATACAAATACTATTTTGGAATGTGAACGATTCTGGTTGAACAATTCTTAAAGAACCTTGTGGTTCAATACAATTTACTTGCTAAACCTATGATTTCACCAACGTTTTCGTTGACAGATTTCTATATTTTTCTCAGGTCTTGCACGATATGTGATACATGCTTCCGCTCATTATTTGATACTTGCATTGGATGTCGAGTATACATGTATTTCATGGAGCGTCTTTTGACTTTACTTTAAACCGTGTCGCCTAGATTTCATTTGTACTTATAACCTTGTAACTTAACTTTTGGTTGAACAATTCTTGTAAACTTTGAAACAATCTTTATTTTGAAATGGAGGCGACATATTTTGGTCAAACGTTATCTTAAAGACTTATAATCAGGTAATGGGACCCACGTAGCCGACGCCGTCACTTGACGATTTGTCGGGGTCGCTACAGTTGGTATCAGAGCCTTGGTTGTAGGGATTTAGAGTTCATTTGTGTCCACCCCGAGTCATAGGGTACATAGGTGAATCTAGACTACAACCGGCATATAGACTGCACTAGGAATTACTTGACTATTTGTGCATTTATACTCGAACTCTTCTATGATATCTAACTCGTATTCGATCTTGATCTTATGTTGATAAATTTTGTTGACGCGCCACCTTGACTTTATGAAGTAATGTTAAATGCGCATGAGAATCAGGGTAATATAATTTCCGGGATTATATTACGGTGATTCACATGGACGTTCCGACATTATGACATAAAGAATTTAGGGCGAGTCAAGGAAAATTTTCTCTCTATCCTTATTCCATACTCCGGTTAGTATTGTTGAAAATACTAACCAACGATATTCTTGTGTCTTGAAGGAACAATGGCTCCTCGTCGTGTACGCCGCAATGAAACTCCCGAACAAGCTCTCGAACGGATGATAGCTACCGCCGTAGATGCGGCCATGGCCGGTCACTCATCCAACAACAATAATAATAACAACCACAACAACAACAACAACAATGGAGCCGGAAACTCAAACGAGGGATGCTCCTATAAAGCTTTCATGGGGTGCAAACCTCACACTTTTGATGGAACCGGGGGACCGGTCGTGCTCACCCGATGGTTTGAGCAAACGGAAGCCGTCTTTAGCATAAGCGGTTGTCGGGACCAAGACAAGGTCAAATACTCCACTCACACTTTCTCCGGAATTGCTCTAACATGGTGGAACACCTATGTTCAATCGGTGGGTACCGATGAAGCTCATGCCCTCTCTTGGGCCGATCTAAAGGAAAAGATGATTGTTGAATATTTTCTGCGCGAAGAAACCCGAAAGCTTGAGGAAGAACTAAGAGCTTTGAAAGCGGTCGGAAACTATCTTAAAGCTTATAATCAACGCTTCGCCGAACTATCCTTGATGTGTCCTAATCTTGTTAACCCCGAATCTCAAAGGATTGAGCTCTACATGCTCGGTCTTCCAAAAAGCATCAAACAAGGGGTGATGTCATCCAAACCCACTACTCATCAAGCCGCTATGAACATGGCTCGCCAACTAATTGAAACGGTTGACGAAATCGTAGTTCCGGCACCTAAGGCCGAGGATAAATCGGGCGGCAACAAAAGAAAGTGGGAACCCTCCCAATCAAGCAACAACAACTTTGCTAAGAAGCCTTACACCTCCGACGGCAAGAGGGGTTATACCGGACACCTACCGTATTGTAACGAGTGCTACAAACATCATTTAGGCGAATGTGGCAAACCATTTTGCTTGAAGTGTCAAAGAAGTGGCCATGTAGCCCACGATTGTAGGAATACCGCTCCCGTCGCTCAAAAGGAGCACAATGCACCCAAGACGGGTGTTTGTTTTGAATGTGGCCAACCGGGTCATTTTAGGAGTGCGTGCCCAGATAAGAAAATCAACCCCAACGCACGCCGTTAAACTTTCAACATCAACGCCTAGGATACCCGAGACGACGATGGACTAGTCACGGGTATGTTTCTTCTCGAAATTCTCACGTTTCATGTTTATTCGATTCGGTTACCGTTAGACGTTTTATAAACAAGTCTTTGACTCGTGCTCTTTACATTCCACTTTTTCCCCTAGATACTACTTAGACGATTTAAGTGACCAACGGAAAAATATTGTGTGCCTATAAATTTTATTGGAGGATATACATTAAGACTTTTGACTTGACACCTATAGAACTAGGGAGCTCGGAACATATTCGTTAAAAAAAAAAAAAAAAAAAAAAAAAAAATGTTTCCTCATCGTCTTGTATAGATTATTGTGAACCGAGTAATTTTCGGTTGGAAACCGATACCCTCTCCCTCGCATCCATGACCTCATGATTCCTTGCATGAATCCCGTGTGTATTCCAAAACGACCTCCGTTCCTGTTATCATCAATTGGGGGTTAAGGGAGACAATGTCTCCTGAGTCTTTTCCGAACTCGCAACGTTAGTTGTAAATCTCTCTTAGTACCATTCGATTTATCCAAGGCTCGTCCGTATCCATAAAACCTCCTAAACCACGTATGCAAACTTATCTAGACAAATCTGTTATCGTATTTATAGATGACATCTTAACTTATTCAAGTAAAGAAGGAAAACGAACAACATCACCATCTTACGCTCGAACTTTTGAGAAAAGAGCAACTCTATACCAAATTCTCCAAGTGAGAATTTCTGTTGAAAGAAGTCCAATTTTCTATACCATAATGTTAATGGTCAAGGCATTACAATCAATCTCGAAATCAAGCCACATGTAATCAGGAAACTCTCCCCACTCAGACTTGTATTCGTAAAATCTTAGATCTCGCCTGTTATCACCGAAGATTCATTTCTGACTTTTCTCGTGTTACACGACTTTTAAACTCGTTAACTCACTAAGGAAAAACTATAAACCTCTACGTGCCCGAATCTTGAGCGTGATTCTTCACACCAACATTTCTAGTTAAATTCGTTATTTTGCACGAAGAAGTTGAATACTAAATTGTGGATCCGATCAATTTTCTCGTCATCACGTACCACACTACATACCTCTGATATTTCACCATTACCATCTGATATTACTGGAATTTAAGATAACACAATCCAATGATACTCCACTCTTCTTTGACTTAACGTCCTTGTGTTTATGATAATCGGCCAACTATTATTCAACCCCGAACTATACAACTAACTGTACTACCTCGTTTCTCTTTCAGACTTCAACTTTTGACAACTAGAGGCACGTTATGGCAACCTCGAGACGTAAGCTCATCCTATTCTAAGTCCTCATTTCACTCCTATCTTTATCGCTCGCATTTTCGTTTAAAGAAACTCCTTGTAACATTTCTCCATGGATAGAGAAATTCCTCATATTACATTAGTATTCGCCATGAGGGTGAATAGTCCTAACGAACATTTTTCGAACCCTAACTAATTTGTTCAAACGTATCTTAAGAGATTCTATTCCAACACGGTGTATCCTTGTCAATTATTCCGTATCGAAATACTCGTTTCACTTCTAGTTTTACAAGGAACCTTGGGAACCCGCTTAGATGTGAGTACCGCGTACCACCCACAAACCGACGAACCGAACAAACGAACGATTTACGTCTTGGAAAGACATGTCACAAACTCGTATTGTCACCTTTAGTAGATCACTCGTACAACAGTAGTTACCACTCGTGTGTTCACCCGCACTTTCCGAAACCCTATATGACCGCTAATGTCATACCCCTGTTCATTTAACCAAAGCATCAACCACCAAAATCTGAACTCCATCAAGAAACACCAATTGAAATCATTCAAATCCGAGGAGGGCTCGAGACGATCCATAGTCGCCAAAAGAGTTATACCAAACTTATATGAAAACCTCACAAAATCCCAGCGTGTAGCCGCGTAATATTGAGAACCCGCACCTTGGAAAGGTGTAATCCATTTTGGGAAATCGAGGAAGGTTATAACCGCAATATTGAACCTTTTGAAACCTTGGGGCGTATTGGAACCGCTTCCTACCGTTTAGAACTTCCGACTCAATTAAGTTTCCATTTATCCTACATTTCGTGTAACAAACTTAGAAACGTGTCATGCGGAACAGGAATGTGCAATCCTTCTAGATGCACCAACTATTGATGACAAACTCCTCTTCATGGGAAAACTAGTTGAAATCATGGATCGTGAAACCAAACCTTAATACAGCGTAAAATCCCGACTATCCGAAATCGTGAAAATGTACAAGGACGTATCCTCACTTACTTATAGCATTGACAACGAAAGGTCTCGAGCAAGAGACATCGACTATTACTTCCAACTAAATTTCGGGACGAAATTTCTTTTGAGGTGTGGATAATGTAACATCCCGCATTTTTCCGTTAAATTATTTTTGACGCCGTCTTTTTCTTTTTAGATAATATTCCTCGTATCTAGATTCGTAACCTCCGTTAGCTAACATTCTAAATTTCTCGTTATCGGATTTTAATATCTCCCGTTGATACGCGTTTTAAATTATCTCGTTTAGGTAATTCCCGTACCCGAACGAAAGTTGAGGGACTAAACTTGACAAGGGATCAAACCCTTGACTAGGTCAAAGGGTCAAACCCCTTTCATCCATTCACTTTCAACTCCATCTCTCTCTTTCTCTCTACCAAGAACACACACACAAACACCCATTCCATTCATTCATCATCTAAATTCAATCTTGGAAGCTCACAACAAATCCGACTACATATTCTTGATCCTCTCATCATCCTCTACGATTTGATACTAACTTCATTGATTTTGGGTAACATTTCTAAAACTCTAGATTTCTTTAAATTCGTGTTCTTGACTTAAAAGTTTGTTAATTAGTGTCTATGGCTCATTGTGATGTCGTGTATGTAATTTGTATGCTCGATTTGTTGTTTTTGGTGTAACTAGTTCATTATGAAAATTGCTTGCTAAATCCTTGAGTTTGGATGATCAAATGTTGTTAGATTGTTAAAGTGCATGTTTTAAAAGTGTTACTAGTATCTTTAGCTTCGTTTTGATGTATAGGTTGATTAAGGAAACATCAAACTCATGACTATTGATTTTTGTGAATTTTCGTTAGAGTTTGATAGACTTTAAATGAACTTTTGATGATTTGAATGCCATGAAATGTTGTTAGTAAGTGTTTAGTTGTATTACATGTTTCATTACCTTCAAAACGGCATATCATATGTATAAATTGGATTCCCGAAACTTGAATTGCAATTGATGAACTTGAAACCTTGTTTTGGAACGTTTAACGAACTTTCGACGAGATTTTTGTTGTCTAAAATGATAAATTTGATTTAGGAAATGTATCTAGTTGTGTTCCTTGTCGAAAGAGCTTTCCGGTGATATAAAATACATGTCTTGATTGTTTGCGGATCATAAACTAGGATTGATTGAAGTTTGGCTCGTGCCTTGTGTTTTCTGCAAACAGGGTCTGTAAGCCTTTTGGGACGCCGTCCCAACCTCCTAGACGCCGTCCCACTCTTCATATCAGGACGCCGTCCTGAAAAATTGGGACGCCGTCCTGATACACTAAAACTGGCTGTTACTTTGGTCATTTGACATAAAAATGTTTGCTATGCTACGGACCTCCGATTAACATGAAACTTGGCCAACATGCTCATATATGATTATATAACTTAGAAAAATTGT
The DNA here is from genome assembly GCF_046630445.1 of Rutidosis leptorrhynchoides. Lineage (NCBI taxonomy): Eukaryota > Viridiplantae > Streptophyta > Magnoliopsida > Asterales > Asteraceae > Rutidosis > Rutidosis leptorrhynchoides. The sequence goes on along the minus strand of NC_092335.1, from coordinate 546,729,401 downwards.
CGGATACCCAACCCGACCCCGTTGACTTTTCTGTTGACTTTGACCCGACCAAGTTGACTTTTAATCAAACTTAACCAAATACTTATACAACCTTTCTAACATGCTTTTATACTTGATTCTCGCATGAAACTTGGCAACGTGATTCACATGCTATATTTAATCGAGTCGTAACGAGCCATAGGACTAATTGAACACATTTCACCCGACCTTGTGTCGTAACCGGTTAATTGATACAACTTATTTGTTTAGGTCAAGGCTAAGCAACTTTCATGCACACGTTTACTTTGTGAAGTACATTTATACTCGTGCACTCGAGGTGAGATCATAGTCCCACCTTTTCAACAACTTTTATTCTTTTAAATCGTGGGCTGAGAAACATATACATTACATAATTATATACATTTCACATGTATATATACTTTTCATACTTTTATACTTGGAACACAAATACGAATACAAAGATACAGACGAGTTAGAACAAAAGTCCTCAATCCAATTATCGTTAGTTCCACTTGCAGGGTGTAAGTGTAAGCGAGTGATTATGTTGTGTGGCCATACGGGTTTAACGAACCCTCATTCAGACGGTTCGCTACCGTTAGTGGATGAAATATAATTTCAACGTGCATAGTGTATGTTCTAACACTAAATTCAAAATTCAGAGGGAAGATTCGGTTAAGCCTTGATAATTGGGTGCTCGTGATACAAATACTATTTTGGAATGTGAACGATTCTGGTTGAACAATTCTTAAAGAACCTTGTGGTTCAATACAATTTACTTGCTAAACCTATGATTTCACCAACGTTTTCGTTGACAGATTTCTATATTTTTCTCAGGTCTTGCACGATATGTGATACATGCTTCCGCTCATTATTTGATACTTGCATTGGATGTCGAGTATACATGTATTTCATGGAGCGTCTTTTGACTTTACTTTAAACCGTGTCGCCTAGATTTCATTTGTACTTATAACCTTGTAACTTAACTTTTGGTTGAACAATTCTTGTAAACTTTGAAACAATCTTTATTTTGAAATGGAGGCGACATATTTTGGTCAAACGTTATCTTAAAGACTTATAATCAGGTAATGGGACCCACGTAGCCGACGCCGTCACTTGACGATTTGTCGGGGTCGCTACACCAAAGCTAAGGGATTTTCGGTTCAAACTTGGTGTAGAATTTAGTATGTACTTGTATGCATTGCGTTTAAAATAAAGTGCATGTATTCTCAGCCCAAAAATATAGATTGCAAAAGCAATTAAAAACGGAGCATATGAAACTCACCTTAGCAGCACATAATGTCGTTCACCGAAATGTGACCGAAACTCGGAATACCAAATAACCGTAGATCTCAACCTAGAGAACATATGTTGGTCAATAATGTCTATCAAGCTAGGTCTGGTCATAGTGTATCACAATCCTAATGCTCGAGATCGACATACAAAAGTTATCCAAAGTCATTTCAAAAAGTCAATTTTGACAGTTGTTTAACAAAACAAGACGTGTCTTATATAAGGATTCATTTACTCGGCTGGTAATATTCAAAAATCCACTTTATCAATCTTATTAACAAGTTGTTTAAATATCAATTGCAGATTCTAAAGCAATTTCAATTAACGTTAATCATAATTCAGTTGATCATAACTTTTAATTCGTTCACCGAAATTATGCGATTTCTAAATGATAAGTTATTTATTTTTCGCCAGTTTTCCAACGACATGCATATCGTATACCTTTTATCAATAATATATGTATTTAATTCGTGATTTATCATAAACTGTCTAACAACAAAATTTAGCATACAAGCATGCATAAACATATATACTCGAGCACTAGACATGGATACACTTATTAGTACATAAAAGATAAGATATGAATGCTCACGTATCAATATTGAGATTCAATATTGCAGGAAAGTACGTAGACGCAATAGAGATGATAAACACTAGGTTTGACTTGCGAACAGTACCCATGAATATTACCCATAACCTCCATAGCTATAACCCATAGTTTCCTTAGCTCTATCCCGCTCGAAAAACAGTTTTGAAAGTGACACGCTCATGACCTCATCGTAGTATTTTATGTATAATACTAATATTAATAATAATCATAATCTTAATAACAATAACAATAACAATAATAATAATAATAATAATAATAATAATAATAATAATAATAATAATAATAATAATAATAATAATAATAATTAATAATAATAATTAATAATAATAATAATAATAATAATAATAATAATAATAATAATAATAATAATAATAATAATAATAATAATAATATATAATATATAATATATATTTATGTATAACAGAGGGAGATTGAGAGAAAATGGGTAAAGACTTCGACAGAAACTGATCGAATTTATAGACTTGAGCCACCAACCCACCCTATGCGATCGCATGGGGATCAAGGCAAAAGGCCATGCGATCGCATGGGCCTCAGTGCCAGCTCAAATTTGTTTAACTTCTAGTTCGTCGACATATTTAAATATAATATATATAATATATATAATTTAAATAAATTAATTATATATTATATTATATTCTCGTGCGTAGTGGACTTGTAAATTTTGTTCTGATAAGTCGTACTTCATCACTCGACTTATGTCCCGGTTCCAGTTTTCGAACGTTGTTTCGTATGCTTAGAAAACTTGTACTTTTCGTTTCGTGACTCGTACCTTTGTCAAAATATAGACTTAAATTATCAGTAAACTATATTACTCAAAGTGTATCTTAAACTTTCGAGTGTTTTGGTCATTTACTTCTATAAATCCACGTCTCGTTATTTAATAATATAATAGTATTATCAAACGTTTTTAACCAAATTAATATTACATTTTATCATATTGTTAAATATATATTTTCAATATTAATAAACACGTTTTAAAATACATATCGCAAGTTATTCATATATCTAATTCTAACAGTTAATATTCCTTATTATTGTATGTGTCCAAATCATGTTATTTAAACAAACACACTTAATTAACCAATTCTATTATATCGAAAAACGTTTTCACATGTTTGAAACAAAATCAATTGAATATTATGCAGTTTAGTTCTCCACTAAATTTTATCCAACTTTCATTATCTAACACCTTACCATTTATTCCGAATACCGTTAAAAATGAACGATTTCCCAAATCAACGTGGACCTCACAACAGAGACCCGTAATAATATTATAATTCTTAAGGGACTAATTAATATCTTTTAATTCAATCGTTTGGCATAATCTTTTAACTCTGTAGTTAAATATATCAATCAGATAATCAAACCAATAAGTTTAATGCACAGTATCTTTTACCTAACATTTTGTTACGTTTTCAAGTTATAGTATATATATATATTTACATATAATTGTTCGTGAATCGTTGAGAATAATCAAAAGGTAATTAAATAGTTTAAAATTTTGAGATTCAGTTTTACAGACTTTGCTTATCGTGTCAGAAACGTTAAAGATTAAGTTTAAATTTGGTCAGAAATTTTCGGGTCATCACAGTACCTACCTGTTAACGAAATTTTGTCCCGAAATTTGAGTGAGGTTGTCATGACTAACAATAAAAATGTTTTCATGACGAATATGAGTTGATAAATAGAGTTTTATCACCATTGAATATAATATAGATAAAATAATCCGATTACTCGAAGCGTATGAGAGAAGTTATCGTAATAGAGTGTAATGAAGAATAAAGATTCGTCTTAACTTTTGACGTAGTAACGATTGATTTTCAGAATTTAAGGAATAAAAAATCTTCATAATCTAAATAAGATTTGATTCTTCAAAATTTAAGGAAATTAAGATTTCCTTTAAATGCGTAATCTGCCTCGGTTGCTATGTCTGATATTTTGCTATAAATTAACCACATCCGTTTCATTATTTTCACCACTCCTACATCTTCTTCCTTATTTCTTACTTCCAAAAGATTGTAAAAAGCTTAATCCAGTTCTGATTCTTGATATTTTCTTGGCTATCGTATCCTTCATTCTTCTTTTTCATCTGCCACTAGAGGAAGTTATTTTCTTCTACTATTACCTTGGGTTTATAGTGTTTTTCATTCTCCCGTGTCTTTATATTACTATACGCATTGATATACACGGTTTGTAAATTTCGGGGTTGTTATCGGGCTTTATATTTTCCATTATATTTCGGAGCTTCATGCTTTCATTTTCTCTTCCCGACCTTAAGTGAAGCGAATAATGGTCCAGAATTCGTAGTTATACATTTCGGAATGAACATAGTTAATGTTCTAAGAAAGAAACTGTAATGGCACGATCTTGATTTGTCAAATTACCAGAATATCCGGAAAAGACCGAATCATGAAGAAAATATTTTCTTGATATATTTAGAGATTATATAGAATGAAAGAGTTATGTAACATGGTTCATGATGAGGGTATGATCTGTGAACCTTTATCACGTTCCATTAGAAACTCAGCATGACTTACTGTAATATAATCACGTTGATCAAGTGTCATTATATTATACTAACTCATGCTTCAGTTCCCAACACTACTTCAAAACATTCATATTTTAAATTCGAATTTTTCAAAATTTTAGAAACTAAAACAGTTTCTTTTATGATGTAACACAGATAGCGTAAAGAGATAAATGATTTCGGATAATAATAGTTATGAAGATATCTTCAGAAATATCGAAGATATTTATAATGAAAGATACGATGATATCTTAGAATTTCTAATATCGAAGGACGATGAAGAAGATTTGTTCGTAACGGATTTTGAGTCAGGAGCAAGGTATTCGTTAATGACTTCAGCAAATACTGAATCATTTGGATTCTTTGAAGGTGTGATTTGTCCACAGCCTCCTTCATGGTCTGCTCAATCCGTTTTCCAGTTCCAAACCTTCTCTTTTTCTCAGCTTTACCACCATACTATTTCATATCATCAAACTTTTGACTGTTAAGGTTATTTACATTTTTTGCTGCTTCATCAGTATTTTTCCAAAATTCGGAGATCTAGTTTCGTAGTTTGGGGTGTTTTTCAGAAACTTCACATTCGAAGTATGTAAGTCTAGAAGATAGACATTATATGTATATATATAACTGTTGGCGTAGAATTGCTGCGAAATTCGAAATACTGATTGCTAATTCCGGTAGTTGGTATGGCAATTACCGTTACAAGACATGGATGAGTACATGATAGGGTTTCTATGAGTATAAGGATTTTTCGGAAGGTCAAGGATCAATGAAGTTGTTGATAAATTTACTGCTAATGTGGTGGAACATGAAAGGTTCCCCAGTAACAAAAATGTATATATCAAGGTTATAATAAGGGTAATCAGAAAAGTCAAAGTTGACTGGTTGGAAGTGTGATAAAACTGGATACTTTGAAAAGGATTGTAAGATTATTTTCGTAATAACAATGCTAAAGGATCTTTCACAATTTTGAAGTCAAAGTATTGCTTTGAAAGATGTAGAGATCTAAGAATGATGTCACTGGTTCAGAGTTATGACTTGGATTTTGATCCGTCAATATCAGAATATGTAATTAAATTTGTATGAAAACGATTGTATATCGTTGTGAGCATTGTTAATAATTTTTGAATCAAAGTTGAAGAATATACAGTGTAACATATTAATTGTGAATTTATATATTTTCCGAGTATTACCTACCCGTTAAAGATTTCACAATTAATACTTTGTACAAAAGAATTTTTATTACCGTCTTTATAAAAATATATTTATGTATATTTTCTTCAGATGTAATACAGATTTAATGAGTTAATATCATATTAAGCTCATTTGATTTTCGGCTTGACTTAGAAATGATTAATCTCTAAAACATTAAAGATTACATAATCTTTGTGGAGTATTTCGCTAATGTAATCGATACTTAATTATTTATTCTTATTTCTCGGTGAAGGATGTTGATGCTCGTGGAATTTTTTGTGAACCTTACAAGGCACATATGATGTTTTCTGGAAAGTTTCGAGTAAAATGAAAATGTAAAATCAATTATGTAATTGAATAATACACTTGGTTTATTAGGAAATGGAATTCATTGAGTTGAAATAGAGATTGTAGTTAACGAAGGTTAAGTTGTTAACGAAGGATGTACATCATAGCTTATTAGTATTATGAATTTAACCGAGTAATATTTACCCTTTTTCAATTCATACATAATAGCTTAGTACAAAAAGATTTATGATAGTTTTAAAATTTATATATATAATATATACATATAAATTCTTTAGAGGAATTGATTTAATACTTCATAACTCATTGATACAATATACTCGTTGTTGACTCGTAATGATGTCCATGGTGCTTTCTTGAACTGGCAGAGCTTATGATGTTATAGGTGCTGCTAGTGCTGATGATGCTGACGTTACTGACGGTACTGGTGATGTTGACGGTACTGTTGATGCTATTTGTAAAACAAGTCTAGCTTGTAAATCGTGCACCACTCCTTGTCAGGGTTTCTACTCTTCCTTCTATCACCTCTATCCATCCATTCATCTGATTCATGGTTAGAATTGGGATAAATAATCTCTAAGATTATATCTTATATAATCGCCGTAGAATATTTCTCCGATGAAGTTATGAATCTATACTTCATCGTTTGTTGTTGCTGGTACTCCTTGCTACCTATGGTGCGTATGATGTTGATATCCGAGGTACAGATTGTGATGTTAAGGTGTGTGATGTGGATGTTGTTGGTGGTGGTAATGGTACTGTTGGTGTTGTTGTCAGTAATACTGTTGCCGCTGATGCTGGTGGTGTCTGTGATGCCTGCAAGTTGCGCATCATGTTCTCCAAAGTCATTACTTGAGCGCGAAGCTCGTTGACTTCTTCTATTATACCGGGATGATCGGTGGTTCGAACGATCGGATAAATAAGATTTAGAATATAGGATGGTATACAATCATGACGAGATACTCTGGAAATGAGAGAGAAAATGGTATTACGAACAGGTTCGCCGGTAAGTGCGTCAGGTTCTTCGCTAAGAGGTGAATGTGGTGAATGGAAGGGATCGCCTTCTTCTTGTCTCCAATGATTAAGTAGGCTACGAACCCATCCCTAATTCATCCAAAATAGATGATGGCTAATTGGTTGATCCATTCCGGTTACGCTGCATTCGGAGCTCGAGTGGAAATCCATATCGGAATAGCTGTCGGAATCTAAGGAATTTGAACTAGATACAGGATCCATTTTGTGTAATCAAGGAAAAGATTTTTAGAATGAAGTAGATTATAGGACTAATTTGGTACTCCTCAATACATAGTTTACATATGTATTTATAATACCATAATCCCATAAGTTACGGAGGATTTTACGGAAGATGTCAGGTAAAGTTTACTGTAATAGATATGCCAAGATATGAATTTTATCTATACACTATCCATGTAATCAATGCAATAAGACGCGTTTAGACTTAAGATGATAGACAGGTAATTTCTGACAAGAAATGATAAGCAAAACTTTTGACATGCAGACACAATCGAAGTCCGGACTTACTAATGCATCTAACAACTATCAATTAGACACACTCATGCAAGACCTGGTTCACTAGGACCAACGCTCTGATACCAACTATGACGATCGCTCCAAATCCATATGGACGAACACGTCATTCATGGATTTCATTACGAGGTATTTGACCTCTATATGATACGTTTTGTAAACATTGAATTCTTTTGAAAAGGCACACCATAAATGAATATTTAAATCAAAGGTTTTTGACATCTGATGATTTCTACATATAGACAATCACCGTAATATAATAGTTTACAATAATACTTCCGTTGACAAAGCAGTCAAAAAGATAGATGGTGATGATTTTGTGAATGCAACGTTTTCTTGAATAAAGCATGTATAACTCCATGCACATAGCTTGTATAACATAGAAGTAAACAGCGGAAGACTTCTAGGAACCTGAGAAAAAACATGCTAACAAGTGTCAACACAAAGGTTGGAGAGTTCATAGTTTTAATGTTTCGCATAACCTGTATATAAAGGTGGATCACAAGATTTCAGTTGTTTCATCCAGAAACATTTATCAAATTATTCTACAATATTGAGCACCCTGGTAACTAAACTTTAACATTATAATAAGTACCCCTGTTTTAACATACATGCAACCAACATGTACAATACACGCAATCCAACGTGTATTAAACTCAAATAGTATACGTCTGTTTTGAAATGTCCCGTTCTTATTGATTAAAAACGTTCCATATTAATTGATTTCGTTGCGAGGTTTTGACCTCTATATGAGACGTTTTTCAAAGACTGCATTCATTTTTAAAACAAACCATAACCTTTATTTCATAAATAAAGGTTTAAAAAGCTTTACGTAGATTATCAAATAATGATAATCTAAAATATCCTGTTTACACACGACCATTACATAATGGTTTACAATACAAATATGTTACATCGAAATCAGTTTCTTGAATGCAGTTTTTACACAATATCATACAAACATGGACTCCAAATCTTGTCCTTATTTTAGTATGCAACAGCGGAAGCTCTTAATATTCACCTGAGAATAAACATGCTTTAAACGTCAACAAAAATGTTGGTGAGTTATAGGTTTAACCTATATATATCAAATCGTAACAATAGACCACAAGATTTCATATTTCAATACACATCCCATACATAGAGATAAAAATCATTCATATGGTGAACACCTGGTAACCGACAATAACAAGATGCATATATAAGAATATCCCCATCATTCCGGGACACCCTTCGGATATGATATAAATTTCGAAGTACTAAAGCATCCGGTACTTTGGATGGGGTTTGTTAGGCCCAATAGATCTATCTTTAGGATTCGCGTCAATTAGGGTGTCTGTTCCCTAATTCTTAGATTACCAGACTTAATAAAAAGGGGCATATTCGATTTCGATAATTCAACCATAGAATGTAGTTTCACGTACTTGTGTCTATTTTGTAAATCATTTATAAAACCTGCATGTATTCTCATCCCAAAAATATTAGATTTTAAAAGTGGGACTATAACTCACTTTCACAGATTTTTACTTCGTCGGAAAGTAAGACTTGGCCACTGTTGATTCACGAACCTATAACAATATATACATATATATTAAAGTATGTTCAAAATATATTTACAACACTTTTAATATATTTTGATATTTTAAGTTTATTAAGTCAGCTGTCCTCGTTAGTAACCTATAACTAGTTGTCCACAGTTAGATGTACAGAAATAAATCGATAAATATTATCTTGAATCAATCCACGACCCAGTGTATACGTATCTCAGTATTGATCACAACTCAAACTATATATATTTTGGAATCAACCTCAACCCTGTATAGCTAACTCCAACATTCACATATAGAGTGTCTATGGTTGTTCCGAAATATATATAGATGTGTCGACATGATAGGTCGAAACATTGTATACGTGTCTATGGTATCTCAAGATTACATAATATACAATACAAGTTGATTAAGTTATGGTTGGAATAGATTTGTTACCAATTTTCACGTAGCTAAAATGAGAAAAATTATCCAATCTTGTTTTACCCATAACTTCTTCATTTTAAATCCGTTTTGAGTGAATCAAATTGCTATGGTTTCATATTGAACTCTATTTTATGAATCTAAACAGAAAAAGTATAGGTTTATAGTCGGAAAAATAAGTTACAAGTCGTTTTGTAAAGGTAGTCATTTCAGTCGAAAGAACGACGTCTAGATGACCATTTTAGAAAACATACTTCCACTTTGAGTTTAACCATAATTTTTGGATATAGTTTCATGTTCATAATAAAAATCATTTTCTCAGAATAAAAACTTTTAAATCAAAGTTTATCATAGTTTTTAATTAACTAACCCAAAACAGCCCGCGGTGTTACTACGACGGCGTAAATCCGGTTTTACGGTGTTTTTCGTGTTTCCAGGTTTTAAATCATTAAGTTAGCATATCATATAGATATAGAACATGTGTTTAGTTGATTTTAAAAGTCAAGTTAGAAGGATTAACTTTTGTTTGCGAACAAGTTTAGAATTAACTAAACTATGTTCTAGTGATTACAAGTTTAAACCTTCGAATAAGATAGCTTTATATGTATGAATCGAATGATGTTATGAACATCATTACTACCTTAATTTCCTTGGATAAACCTACTGGAAAATAGAAAAATGGATTTAGCTTCAATGGATCCTTGGATGGCTCGAAGTTCTTGAAGCAGAATCATGACACGAAAACAAGTTCAAGTAAGATCATCACTTGAAATAAGATTGTTATAGTTATAGAAATTGAACCAAAGTTTGAATATAATTATTACCTTGTATTAGAATGATAACCTACTGTAAAAAACAAAGATTTCTTGAGGTTGGATGATCACCTTACAAGATTGGAAGTGAGCTAGCAAACTTGAAAGTATTCTTGATTTTATGAAACTAGAACTTTTGGAATTTATGAAGAACACTTAGAACTTGAAGATAGAACTTGAGAGAGATCAATTATATGAAGAAAATTGAAGAATGAAAGTGTTTGTAGGTGTTTTTGGTCGTTGGTGTATGGATTAGATATAAAGGATATGTAATTTTGTTTTCATGTAAATAAGTCATGAATGATTACTCATATTTTTGTAATTTTATGAGATATTTCATGCTAGTTGCCAAATGATGGTTCCCACATGTGTTAGGTGACTCACATGGGCTGCTAAGAGCTGATCATTGGAGTGTATATACCAATAGTACATACATCTAAAAGCTGTGTATTGTACGAGTACGAATACGGGTGCATACGAGTAGAATTGTTGATGAAACTGAACGAGGATGTAATTGTAAGCATTTTTGTTAAGTAGAAGTATTTTGATAAGTGTATTGAAGTCTTTCAAAAGTGTATAAATACATATTAAAACACTACATGTATATACATTTTTACTGAGTCGTTAAGTCATCGTTAGTCGTTACATGTAAGTGTTGTTTTGAAACCTTTAGGTTAACGATCTTGTTAAATGTTGTTAACCCAATGTTTATAATATCAAATGAGATTTTAAATTATTATATTATCATGATATTATCATGTATGAATATCTCTTAATATGATATATATACATTAAATGTCTTTACAACGATAATCGTTACATATATGTCTCGTTTAAAAATCATTAAGTTAGTAGTCTTGTTTTTACATATGTAGTTCATTGTTAATATACTTTATGATATGTTTTCTTATCATAGTATCATGTTAACTATATATATATATATCCATATATATGTCATCATATAGTTTTTACAAGTTTTAACGTTCGTGAATCACCGATCAACTTGGGTGGTCAATTGTCTATATGAAACATATTTCAATTAATCAAGTCTTAACAAGTTTGATTGCTTAACATGTTGGAAACATTTAATCATGTAAATATCAATCTCAATTAATATATATAAACATGGAAAAGTTCGGGTCACTACAGTACCTACTCGTTAAATAAATTTCGTCCCGAAATTTTAAGCTGTTGAAGGTGTTGACGAATCTTCTGGAAATAGATGCGGGTATTTCTTCTTCATCTGATCTTCACGCTCCCAGGTGAACTCGGGTCCTCTACGAGCATTCCATCGAACCTTAACAATTGGTATCTTGTTTTGCTTAAGTCTTTTAACCTCACGATCCATTATTTCGACGGGTTCTTCGATGAATTGAAGTTTTTCGTTGATTTGGATTTCATCTAACGGAATAGTGAGATCTTCTTTAGCAAAACATTTCTTTAAATTCGAGACGTGGAAAGTGTTATGTACAGCCGCGAGTTGTTGAGGTAACTCTAGTCGGTAAGCTACTGGTCCGACACGATCAATAATCTTGAATGGTCCAATATACCTTGGATTTAATTTCCCTCGTTTACCAAATCGAACAACGCCTTTCCAAGGTGCAACTTTAAGCATGACCATCTCTCCAATTTCAAATTCTATATCTTTTCTTTTAATGTCAGCGTAGCTCTTTTGTCGACTTTGGGCGGTTTTCAACCGTTGTTGAATTTGGATGATCTTCTCGGTAGTTTCTTGTATAATCTCCGGACCCGTAATCTGTCTATCCCCCACTTCACTCCAACAAATCGGAGACCTGCACTTTCTACCATAAAGTGCTTCAAACGGCGCCATCTCAATGCTTGAATGGTAGCTGTTATTGTAGGAAAATTCTGCTAACGGTAGATGTCGATCCCAACTGTTTCCGAAATCAATAACACATGCTCGTAGCATGTCTTCAAGCGTTTGTATCGTCCTTTCGCTCTGCCCATCAGTTTGTGGATGATAGGCAGTACTCATGTCTAGACGAGTTCCTAATGCTTGCTGTAATGTCTGCCAGAATCTTGAAATAAATCTGCCATCCCTATCAGAGATAATAGAGATTGGTATTCCATGTCTGGAGACGACTTCCTTCAAATACAGTCGTGCTAACTTCTCCATCTTGTCATCTTCTCTTATTGGTAGGAAGTGTGCTGATTTGGTGAGACGATCAACTATTACCCAAATAGTATCAAAACCACTTGCAGTCCTTGGCAATTTAGTGATGAAATCCATGGTAATGTTTTCCCATTTCCATTCCGGGATTTCGGGTTGTTGAAGTAGACCTGATGGTTTCTGATGCTCAGCTTTGACCTTAGAACACGTCAAACATTCTCCTACGTATTTAGCAACATCGGCTTTCATACCCGGCCACCAAAAATGTTTCTTGAGATCCTTGTACATCTTCCCCGTTCCAGGATGTATTGAGTATCTGGTTTTATGAGCTTCTCTAAGTACCATTTCTCTGATATCTCCAAATTTTGGTACCCAAATCCTTTCAGCCCTATACCGGGTTCCGTCTTCCCGAATATTAAGATGCTTCTCCGATCCTTTGGGTATTTCATCCTTTAAATTTTCCTCTTTTAAAACTCCTTGTTGTGCCTCCTTTATTTGAGTAGTAATGTTATTATGAATCATTATATTCATAGATTTTACTCGAATGGGTTCTCTGTCCTTCCTGCTCAAGGCATCGGCTACCACATTTGCCTTCCCCGGGTGGTAACGAATCTCAAAGTCGTAATCATTCAATAATTCAATCCACCTACGCTGCCTCATATTCAATTGTTTCTGATTAAATATGTGTTGAAGACTTTTGTGGTCGGTATATATAATACTTTTGACCCCATATAAGTAGTGCCTCCAAGCCTTTAATGCAAAAACAACCGCTCCTAATTCCAAATCATGCGTCGTATAATTTTGTTGATGAATCTTCAATTGTCTAGACGCATAAGCAATCACCTTCGTTCATTGCATTAATACACAACCGAGACCTTGCTTTGATGCGTCACAATAAATCACAAAATCATCATTCCCTTCAGGCAATGACAATATAGGTGCCGTAGTTAGCTTTTTTTTCAATAACTGAAACGCTTTCTCTTGTTCATCATTCCATTCAAATTTCTTCCCTTTATGCGTTAATGCAGTCAAGGGTTTTGCTATTCTGGAAAAGTCTTGGATGAACCTTCTGTAGTAACCAGCTAGCCCTAAAAACTGGCGTATGTGTTTCGGAGTTTTCGGGGTTTCCCACTTTTCAACAGTTTCTATCTTTGCCGGATCCACCTTAATACCTTCTTTGTTCACTATGTGACCGAGAAATTGAACTTCGTCCAACCAAAATGCACACTTTGAAAACTTAGCGTACAATTCTTCCTTCCTCAATACTTCTAACACCTTTCACAAATGTTCACCGTGTTCTTGGTCATTCTTTGAGTAAATAAGTATGTCATCAATGAAAACAATGACAAACTTGTCAAGGTATGGTCCACACACTCGGTTCATAAGGTCCATGAACACAGCTGGTGCATTAGTTAAACCAAACGGCATGACCATAAACTCATAATGACCGTAACGTGTTCTGAAAGCAGTCTTTGGAATATCATCTTCTTTCACTCGCATTTGATGATACCCGGAACGTAAGTCAATCTTTGAATAAACAGACGAGCCTTGTAGTTGATCAAATAAGTCGTCGATTCTCGGTAGTGGGTAGCGGTTCTTGATGGTAAGTTTGTTCAACTCTCGGTAGTCGATACACAACCTGAATGTACCATCTTTCTTCTTGACAAACAAAACAGGAGCTCCCCACGGTGATGTGCTTGGTCTAATGAAACCACGCTCTAAAAGTTCTTGTAATTGGCTTTGCAGTTCTTTCATCTCGCTGGGTGCGAGTCTGTAAGGAGCACGAGCTATTGGTGCAGCTCCTGGTATAAGATCTATTTGAAATTCAACGGATCGATGTGGGGGTAATCCCGGTAATTCTTTCGGAAATACATCGGGAAATTCTTTTGCAATGGAAACATCATTGATGCTCTTTTCTTCAGTTTGTACTTTCTCGACGTGTGCTAGAACAGCATAGCAACCTTTTCTTATTAGTTTTTGTGCCTTCAAATTACTAATAAGATGTAGCTTCGTGTTGCCCTTTTCTCCGTACACCATGAAGGGTTTTCCTTTTTCTCGTATAATGCGAATTGCATTTTTGTAACAAACGATCTCTGCTTTCACTTCTTTCAACCAGTCCATACCGATTATCACATCAAAACTCCCTAACTCTACTGGTATCAAATCAATCTTAAATGTTTCGCTAACCAGTTTAATTTCTCGATTCCGACATATATTATCTGCTGAAATTAATTTACCATTTGCTAATTCGAGTAAAAATTTACTATTCAAAGGCGTCAATGGACAACTTAATTTAGCACAAAAATCTCTACTCATATAGCTTCTATCCGCACCCGAATCAAATAAAACGTAAGCAGATTTATTGTCAATAAGAAACGTACCCGTAACAAGCTCCGGGTCTTCCTGTGCCTCTGCCGCATTAATATTGAAAACTCTTCCACGGCCTTGTCCATTCGTGTTCTCCTGGTTCGGGCAATTTCTAATAATGTGGCCCGGTTTTCCACATTTATAACAAACTACATTGGCATAACTTGCTCCGACACTACTTGCTCCGCCATTACTCGTTCTGACACCATTTGTTCCTTTCGTTCTGTTAACCCCTGGTCCGTAGACCTCACACTTCGTCGCGCTATGACCATTTCTTTTACACTTGTTGCAAAATATAGTGCAGAACCCCGAGTGATACTTTTCACACCTTTGGCATAGCTGCTTCTGATTGTTGTTGTTGTTGCGGTTGTTATTGTTGTTGGGATGATTGTTGTAGTTGCTGTTGTTGTTGTTGTTGTTGTTGTTGGGCCGTTTGTTGTAGTTGCGATTGATGTTGCGATTGTTGGGATAATTATTGCGATTATTATTGTAATTGCTGTTGTTATTGTATTGGTGATTCTTATCACCGTTTTCCTCCCACTTTCTTTTGACTTGCTTCACATTGGCCTCTTCAGCCGTCTGTTCTTTAATTCTTTCCTCAATCTGGTTCACTAGTTTGTGAGCCATTCTACATGCCTGTTGTATGGAGGCGGGCTCGTGTGAACTTATATCTTCTTGGATTCTTTCCGGTAATCCTTTCACAAACGCGTCGATCTTCTCTTCCTCATCTTCGAATGCTCCCGGACACAATAGGCACAATTCTGTGAATCGTCTTTCGTACGTGGTAATATCAAATCCTTGGGTTCGTAACCCTCTAAGTTCTGTCTTGAGCTTATTGACCTCGGTTCTGGGACGGTACTTCTCGTTCATCAAGTGCTTGAATGCTGACCACGGTAGTGCGTACGCATCGTCTTGTCCCACTTGCTCTAGATAGGTATTTCACCATGTTAACGCAGAACCTGTGAAGGTATGCGTAGCGTACTTTACTTTGTCCTCTTCAGTACACTTACTTATGGCAAACACCGATTCGACCTTCTCGGTCCACCGTTTCAATCCGATCGGTCCTTCGGTTCCATCAAATTCCAAAGGTTTGCAGGCAGTGAATTCTTTGTAGGTGCATCCTACACGATTTCCTGTACTGCTAGATCCAAGGTTATTGTTGGTATGTAGCGCAGCCTGTACTGCGGCTATGTTTGAAGCTAGAAAAGTACGGAATTCCTCTTCATTCATATTCACGGTGTGTCGAGTAGTCGGTGCCATTTCCTTCAAAATAGTCAAATGGAACAAGTTAATCATACAGAATATTAAGAGTAGTTAATAGTATTTTGTAGCATAATATGAACTCATTTATAAAAGCTTTTTCTTCATATTAGCGTTTTATAAGTTTAAATTCGGGTAGTACCTACCCGTTAAGTTCATACTTAGTAGCTAATATACAATTCAACTACTACAATTCTTATATGAAAAACTGATTATAATAATATTTCGCTTTCAAACTTTTATACAATATTTTACAAACTTACAATACCGCTTATTTTACATAAAGCATGAAATATAGCACACAATAACTTTGATACAAGATAGTTGTGAAGATAATTCGAGCTAGTACACAAGTCGTTCAGCAAAGGCAATAAAGACACGTAATTCATACGTCCAGAAACAAGTCATGCATTCTGGTTTTACTAGGACTACTTCCCATCCTTGGTCTTGTGGAACATAACCGTTATGGCCGTTGATAAGACAGCGTGTTGTAATGTCGTCAAAGGGACGAGGGTTACGTAATGTCCAACAGTCCCGTAACAATCTAAAAACCTCATTTCTTACCCCAATTACCGACTCCGTCACTTGTGGGAACGTTTTGTTTAATAGTTGTAGCCCGATGTTCTTGTTCTCACTTTGGTGAGAAGCGAACATTACTAATCCATAAGCATAACATGCTTCTTTATGTTGCATGTTAGCCGCTTTTTCTAAATCACGAAGTCCAATATTCGGATATATTGAGTCAAAATAATTTCTTAACCCATTGCGTAAAATAGCATTTGGGTTCCCCGCAATATATGCGTCAAAGTAAACACATCGTAACTTATGGATTTCCCAATGTGATATCCCCCATCTTTCGAACGAAAGCCTTTTATAAACCAAGGCATTCTTGGAACGTTCTTCGAATGTCTTACAAACTGATCTCGCCTTAAATAGTTGTGCCGAAGAATTCTGACCGACTCTAGACAAGATTTCATCAATCATGTCTCCGGGTAGGTCTCTTAAAATATTGGGTTGTCTATCCATTTTGTGTTTTTATACTGTAAAATAGACAAGAGTTAGATTCATAATAAAAATACTTATTAATACAAGCAATTTTTACATATATCATAAAGCATAAGAACACTATATTACATATATTACACCACACGAATACAACTATCTTATTCCGACTCGCTCGTTTCTTCTTCTTCGGTTTTGGTTCGTTTTGCCAAGTTTCTAGGGATATATGATGTTCCCCTAATACGAGCCGTCGTTGTCCACATTGGTTTAGAAAAACCTGGTGGTTTAGAGGTTCCCGGGTCATTGTTACAACTTAAGGACTTCGGGGGTTGACGATACATATAAAGTTCATCGGGGTTGGAATTAGATTTCTCTATTTTTATGCCCTTTCCCTTATTATTTTCTTTTGCCTTTTTAAATTCAGTTGGGGTAATTTCTATAACATCATCGGAATTCTCGTCGGAATCCGATTCATCGGAGAATTGGTAATCCTCCCAATATTTTGCTTCCTTGGCGGAAACACCATTGACTATAATTAACTTTGGTCGGTTGGTTGAGGATTTTCTTTTACTTAACCGTTTTATTATTTCCCCCACCGGTTCTATTTCTTCATCCGGTTCCGATTCTTCTTCCGGTTCCGACTCTTCTTCCGGTTCCTCTTCGGGAACTTGTGAATCAGTCCACGAATCATTCCAATTTACATTTGACTCTTCATTATTATTAGGTGAGTCAATGGGACTTGTTCTAGAGGTAGACATCTATCACATAATATCAAACGCGTTAAGAGATTAATATATCACATAATATTCACATGTTAAAAATATATAGTTTCCAACAAAATTTGTTAAGCAATCATTTTTCAAGTAAACACAGTCGAAGTCCAGACTCACTAATGCATCCTAACAAACTAGATAAGACACACTAATGCAAAATTCTGGTTCTCTAAGACCAACGCTCGGATACCAACTGAAATGTCCCGTTCTTATTGATTAAAAACGTTCCATATTAATTGATTTCGTTGCGAGGTTTTGACCTCTATATGAGACGTTTTTCAAAGACTGCATTCATTTTTAAAACAAACCATAACCTTTATTTCATAAATAAAGGTTTAAAAAGCTTTACGTAGATTATCAAATAATGATAATCTAAAATATCCTGTTTACACACGACCATTACATAATGGTTTACAATACAAATATGTTACATCGAAATCAGTTTCTTGAATGCAGTTTTTACACAATATCATACAAACATGGACTCCAAATCTTGTCCTTATTTTAGTATGCAACAGCGGAAGCTCTTAATATTCACCTGAGAATAAACATGCTTTAAACGTCAACAAAAATGTTGGTGAGTTATAGGTTTAACCTATATATATCAAATCGTAACAATAGACCACAAGATTTCATATTTCAATACACATCCCATACATAGAGATAAAAATCATTCATATGGTGAACACCTGGTAACCGAAAATAACAAGATGCATATATAAGAATATCCCCATCATTCCGGGACACCCTTCGGATATGATATAAATTTCGAAGTACTAAAGCATCCGGTACTTTGGATGGGGTTTGTTAGGCCCAATAGATCTATCTTTAGGATTCGCGTCAATTAGGGTGTCTGTTCCCTAATTCTTAGATTACCAGACTTAATAAAAAGGGGCATATTCGATTTCGATAATTCAACCATAGAATGTAGTTTCACGTACTTGTGTCTATTTTGTAAATCATTTATAAAACCTGCATGTATTCTCATCCCAAAAATATTAGATTTTAAAAGTGGGACTATAACTCACTTTCACAGATTTTTACTTCGTCGGGAAGTAAGACTTGGCCACTGTTGATTCACGAACCTATAACAATATATACATATATATTAAAGTATGTTCAAAATATATTTACAACACTTTTAATATATTTTGATATTTTAAGTTTATTAAGTCAGCTGTCCTCGTTAGTAACCTATAACTAGTTGTCCACAGTTAGATGTACAGAAATAAATCGATAAATATTATCTTGAATCAATCCACGACCCAGTGTATACGTATCTCAGTATTGATCACAACTCAAATTATATATATTTTGGAATCAACCTCAACCCTGTATAGCTAACTCCAACATTCACATATAGAGTGTCTATGGTTGTTCCGAAATATATATAGATGTGTCGACATGATAGGTCGAAACATTGTATACGTGTCTATGGTATCTCAAGATTACATAATATACAATACAAGTTGATTAAGTTATGGTTGGAATAGATTTGTTACCAATTTTCACGTAGCTAAAATGAGAAAAATTATCCAATCTTGTTTTACCCATAACTTCTTCATTTTAAATCCGTTTTGAGTGAATCAAATTGCTATGGTTTCATATTGAACTCTATTTTATGAATCTAAACAGAAAAAGTATAGGTTTATAGTCGGAAAAATAAGTTACAAGTCGTTTTGTAAAGGTAGTCATTTCAGTCGAAAGAACGACGTCTAGATGACCATTTTAGAAAACATACTTCCACTTTGAGTTTAACCATAATTTTTGGATATAGTTTCATGTTCATAATAAAAATCATTTTCTCAGAATAAAAACTTTTAAATCAAAGTTTATCATAGTTTTTAATTAACTAACCCAAAACAGCCCGCGGTGTTACTACGACGGCGTAAATCCGGTTTTACGGTGTTTTTCGTGTTTCCAGGTTTTAAATCATTAAGTTAGCATATCATATAGATATAGAACATGTGTTTAGTTGATTTTAAAAGTCAAGTTAGAAGGATTAACTTTTGTTTGCGAACAAGTTTAGAATTAACTAAACTATGTTCTAGTGATTACAAGTTTAAACCTTCGAATAAGATAGCTTTATATGTATGAATCGAATGATGTTATGAACATCATTACTACCTTAATTTCCTTGGATAAACCTACTGGAAAATAGAAAAATGGATTTAGCTTCAATGGATCCTTGGATGGCTCGAAGTTCTTGAAGCAGAATCATGACACGAAAACAAGTTCAAGTAAGATCATCACTTGAAATAAGATTGTTATAGTTATAGAAATTGAACCAAAGTTTGAATATGATTATTACCTTGTATTAGAATGATAACCTACTGTAAAAAACAAAGATTTCTTGAGGTTGGATGATCACCTTACAAGATTGGAAGTGAGCTAGCAAACTTGAAAGTATTCTTGATTTTATGAAACTAGAACTTTTGGAATTTATGAAGAACACTTAGAACTTGAAGATAGAACTTGAGAGAGATCAATTATATGAAGAAAATTGAAGAATGAAAGTGTTTGTAGGTGTTTTTGGTCGTTGGTGTATGGATTAGATATAAAGGATATGTAATTTTGTTTTCATGTAAATAAGTCATGAATGATTACTCATATTTTTGTAATTTTATGAGATATTTCATGCTAGTTGCCAAATGATGGTTCCCACATGTGTTAGGTGACTCACATGGGCTGCTAAGAGCTGATCATTGGAGTGTATATACCAATAGTACATACATCTAAAAGCTGTGTATTGTACGAGTACGAATACGGGTGCATACGAGTAGAATTGTTGATGAAACTGAACGAGGATGTAATTGTAAG
This sequence comes from Rutidosis leptorrhynchoides, assembly GCF_046630445.1. Classification (NCBI taxonomy): domain Eukaryota; kingdom Viridiplantae; phylum Streptophyta; class Magnoliopsida; order Asterales; family Asteraceae; genus Rutidosis; species Rutidosis leptorrhynchoides. Next base: position 546,708,770 of record NC_092335.1, on the reverse strand, counting down.
CATTTTTGTTAAGTAGAAGTATTTTGATAAGTGTATTGAAGTCTTTGAAAAGTGTATAAATACATATTAAAACACTACATGTATATACATTTTTACTGAGTCGTTAAGTCATCGTTAGTCGTTACATGTAAGTGTTGTTTTGAAACCTTTAGGTTAACGATCTTGTTAAATGTTGTTAACCCAATGTTTATAATATCAAATGAGATTTTAAATTATTATATTATCATGATATTATCATGTATGAATATCTCTTAATATGATATATATACATTAAATGTCTTTACAACGATAATCGTTACATATATGTCTCGTTTAAAAATCATTAAGTTAGTAGTCTTGTTTTTACATATGTAGTTCATTGTTAATATACTTTATGATATGTTTTCTTATCATAGTATCATGTTAACTATATATATATATATATCCATATATATGTCATCATATAGTTTTTACAAGTTTTAACGTTCGTGAATCACCGATCAACTTGGGTGGTCAATTGTCTATATGAAACATATTTCAATTAATCAAGTCTTAACAAGTTTGATTGCTTAACATGTTGGAAACATTTAATCATGTAAATATCAATCTCAATTAATATATATAAACATGGAAAAGTTCGGGTCACTACATGTTTTATAGTTCAGGCTAGGGTTTCTAAACCTGGAACAGACGGGGATGTCAAGCCCTATGGATCCATATATAACTACTCGCGCCCACCAGTTCTTATAACCGGCAGTTACTAGTTACCAAAGCTAAGGGATTTTCGGTTCAAACTCGGTGTAGAATTTAGTATGTACTTGTATGCATTGCCTTTAAAATAAAGTGCATGTATTCTCAGCCCAAAAATATAGATTGCAAAAGCAATTAAAAGGGGAGCATATGAAACTCACCTTAGCAGCACATAATGTCGTTCACCAAAATGTGATCGAAACTCGGAATACCAAATAACCGTAGATCTCAACCTAGAGAACATATGTTGGTCAATAAATGTCTATCAAGCTAGGTCTGGTCATAGTGTATCACAATCCTAATGCTCAAGATCGACATACAAAAGTTATCCAAAGTCTTTTCAAAAAGTCAATTTTGACACTTGTTTAACAAAACAAGACGTGTCTTATATAAGGATTCATTTACTCGGCTGGTAATATTAAAAAATCCACTTTATCAATCTTATTAACAAGTTGTTTAAATATCAATTGCAGATTCTAATGCAATTTCAATTAACGTTAATCATAATTCAGTTGATCATAACTTTTAATTCGTTCACCGAAATTACGCGATTTCTAAATGAAAAGTTATTGATTTTTTGCCAGTTTTCCAACGACATGCATATCATATACCTTTTATCAGTAATATATGTATTTAATTTGTGATTTATCATAAACTGTCTAACAATTAGCATACAAGCGTGCATAAACATATATACTCGAGCACTAGACATGGATACACTTATTAGTACATAAAAGATAAGATATGAATGCTCACGTATCAATATTGAGATTCAATATTGCAGGAAAGTACGTAGACGCAACAGAGATGATAAACACTAGGTTTGACTTGCGAACAGTACCCATGAATATTACCCATAACCTCCATAGCTATAACCCATAGTTTCCTTAGCTCTATCCCGCTCGAAAACCAGTTTTGAAAGTGACACGCTCATGACCTCGTCGTAGTATTTTATGTATAATACTAATAATACTAATATTAATAATACTCATAATAATAATAATAATAATAATAATATATAATATATATTTATGTATAACAGAGAGAGATTGAGAGAAAATGGGTAAAGACTTCGGCAGAAACTGATCGAATTTATAGACTTGAGCCACCAGCCTACCCCATGCGATCGCATGGGGATCAAGGTAAAATGTCATGCGATCGCATGGGCCTCAGTGCCAGCTCAAATTTGTTTAACTTCTAGTTCGTCGACATATTTAAATATAATTTATATAATTTATATAATTTAAATAAATTAATTATATATTATATTATATTCTCGTGCGTAGTGGACTTGTAACTTTTGTTTCGATAAGTCGTACGTCGTCACTCGACATATGTCCCGGTTCCGGTTTTTTGAACGTTGTTTCGTACGCTTAGAAATTTTGCACTTTTCGTTTCGTGACTCGTACCTTTGTCAAAATATAGACTTAAATTATTAGTAAACTATATTACTCAAAGTGTATCTAAAACTTTCGAGTGTTTTGGTCATTTACTTCTATAAATCATCGTCTCGTTATTTACTAATATAATAGTATTATCAAACGTTTTATAACCAAATTAATATTACATTTTATCATATTGTTAAATATATATTTTCAATATTAATAAACACGTTTTAAAATACATATCACAAGTTATTCATATATCTAATTCTAATAGTTAATATTCCTTATTATTGTATGTGTCCAAATCACGTTATTTAAACAAACACACTTAATTAACCAATTCTATTATATCGAAAAACGTTTTCACACGTTTGAAACAAAATCAATTGAATATTATGCAGTTTAGTTCTCCACTAACTTTTATCCAACTTTCATTATCTAACACCTTACCATTTATTCCGAATACCGTTAAAAATGAACGATTTCCCAAATCAACGTGGACCTCACAACAGAGACCCGTAATAATATTATAATTCTTAAGGGACTCAATAAATATCTTTTAATTCAATCGTTTGGCATAATCTTTTAACTCTGTAGTTAAATATATCAATCAGATAATCAAACCAATAAGTTTAATGCACAGTATCTTTTACCTAACACTTTGTTACGTTTTCAAGTTATAGTATATATATATTTACATATAATTGTTAGCGAATCGTTGAGAATAATCAAAGGGTAATTGAATAGTTTAAAATTTTGAGATTCAGTTTTACAGACTTTGCTTATCGTGTCGGAAACGTTAAAGATTAAGTTTAAATTTGGTCAGAAATTTCTGGGTCATCACAAACTGTAGTAAAACATGTTTATATAAATATGTACGTACCGTCCTCACGGCGACGTACCGTTTATCAAGGTTACACTTGATGATTGTCGACATTACACTCATCTACTTAGTGCTGGAATTAATGCGACGGATACGAAATCCGGAGGCATCCCGTTCTGAGGGCTAGGCGTACCTCCAATACGCCTAGCGTCGCCAATGCCGTCCAAAGATTAGATGATGTCTTTGTTCATGGCATAACTTATGAGTGGACTTACACTTATAACACCGAAGCGTGGCCATAATAGTTACACAATACATTAGTAATGAAGATTGAAAAATGCATTTAATTGAAAATTGAAAATTGAAAACAAAGAAGTCTAATGCGCGATGCGCTTACATTTGTGGTGATCAATCACAAACTTGGTAAAATGAAAAAGAAAAATTTTCAACAACGAAATGATTCGAAACATTTAAACACAGAACTTCTTTAAGTTGGTTGCGTGCCAGGTACGCGGCACAAATTTGCCATCATGCATCTTTAGGTTATACGCTCCGTTGCCAAGTGCATCTGCAATCACATACGGGCCTTCCCAATTAGGTCCCAATTTTACAGTATTCTCGACCCGGCTGGCATTGTTATTCGCCACACAAAATCACCGGGGAGAAAGTACGTTCCTTCACACGTTGATTGTAATACTTGGCAATTTTATGTTTGTTTGACGATTCCCTGATAGCGGCGGTGTCACGCCTTTCCTCCAACAAGTCCAAATTTTCCTTCAAGCTAATGACGTTGGACTCATCATTGAATTGCACTACACATTGGGTAGGGACAGCAATTTCAGCGGGTATCACCGCCTCGATACCATATACAAGGCTGAATGGCGTTTCTCGATTACTTCCTTTTGGCGTGGTTCGGAACGCGCATAATACTTGTGGAAGCTCATCTGCCCAACCTTTCCTGTCCGTGTCCAACCTTGCCCTTCTCCCAGCAACGATATCCCTGTTGGTGACTTCGACTTGCCCATTTGCCTGCGGATGGGCAACAGAACTGAAAGTCTGTTTGATATTCAACCCTTCATACCATGAACGAAACAGATCGTGAGCAAACTATTTGCCGTTATCACTTACAATTTTGTGTGGTATTCCGAAACGGCACACGATTTCCTCCCAAACAAAATTCACAATCTATTTACCCGTTATGCTCTTTAAAGGTTTGGCTTCAACCCACTTGGTGAAAAAGTCAATTGCAACGACCAAGTGTTTTCCATCCGGGAAGGGGCCTACCAAATCAATTGCCCATTTGTAAAAGGGCCAAGCAGATGTCACGGGAATTAGCTCATGCGCCGGCATGTGAATTGCGGGGCGTGACATTGGCATGAAGCACAAGCTTTGATGATCTCTTTCGTGTCACAGTACATGGACGGCCAAAAATACCCTAGCCGCATTATCTTCCCCACAACGGTCCTAAATCCCACATGCATGCCACAAGTCCCTTCATGCACCTCCCTTATGATTGTTTCCACCTCGCTTGGGCCGACGCACCTTAAAAGCGGTGTTTTGAAGGATTTCTTGAATAGAACTCCATCTATTAACATTTACATAGGTGCTTTCATACGAATCTTACGTGTCGTTGCCCCGTTGACTGGAAATGTCCCATTCTTGAGATACGTAACAATGTGACTCATCCACATCTCGACCTCTTCTACATTGGCTGCCTCCTGTGATTATTTTGAAAGAAAATCAGGACGTGTGTACGTTGTGTTATAAACAGATTACGCGTATAGCGTGTTTGTTATCAAAGCGAGTCGATACCTGTACCACGTCAGTGGATTTTTGACTAAGGACCTCCACCCAAACTTTCATGACCCGTCCTAATCCATCTGGACGAATACATTACATTTGATTACATCGCGAGGTACTTGACCTCTATATGATACATTTTACAAACATTGCATTCGTTTTTAAAAGACAAACTTTCATTTCATCGAAAGTTGATGGCATGCATACCATTTCATAATATATCCAACTATAAATGACTTAATAATATTCTTGATGAACTCAACGACTCGAATGCAACGTCTTTTGAAATATGCCATGAATGACTCCAATTAATATCTCTAAAATGAGCAAATGCACAGCGAAAGATTTCTTTCATACCTGAGAATAAACATGCTTTCAAGTGTCAACCAAAAGGTTGGTGAGTTCATTAGTTTATCATAACAATCATTTCCATTAATTTAATAGACCACAAGATCCTCATTTTTCATAAATATCATTACACTCGCAAGTGTATAAAATCCATTCGTATGGTGAACACCTGGTAACCGACATTAACATAATGCATATAGAATATCCCCCGCATACTCGCAAGTATGCCATAAATATTGGCAATCGCAATCACCATTTAAATCGAAGTACTAAAGCATTCCAAATTCCAGAATGGGGGTTGTTAGGCCCATAGATCTATCTTTAGGATTCGCGTCAATTAGGGGCCATTTCCCTAATTCTTAGGTTACCAGACTTGAAGGGGCGATATTCGGTATAATAATCCGACCACACAATGTAGTTTCAAGTACTTGTGTCTATTTTGTAAAACATTTATAAAAGCAGCGCATGTATTCTCAGTCCCAAAAATATATATTGCAAAAGCATTTAAAAAGGGAGTAAATGAAACTCACAATCCAATATTTTGTAGTAAAAATATTCATACGACGAAACTGAACAATGCAGGGTTGGCCTTGGATTCACGAACCTATATCATTTGTATATTCATTAATACATATAATCGTAATCAAACAATTTCATATATTATAATTTTATATATTATTTATTTAATTTGTATATATATTTGAAAATGATTATTATATATATATATATATATATATATATATATATATATATATATATATATATATATATATATATATATATATATATATATATATATATATTTTATAAAAGTACTTAATTTGTTATATATGAGTATTTATATAAAGATTGTTAATATATTTAATTTATACTTATATGTAATATTACTTATAAGTTTATTAACATATAATATTAATAATAGTAAGTAAAAGTTGTGTTTGATTATAATAATAATAGCATTACTTATAATAATGATAATTATAATAAGAATCATAGTAGTAATAATATTATTGATATTAGTAGTAATAATAATAATAATAATAATAATAATAATAATAATAATAATAATAATAATAATAATAATAATAATAATAATAATAATAATAATAATAATAATAATAATTATAAAGTTGTGGTGATAACAAGATAATGATAAAAATTCTTAATATTACAATATTAATAATGATAATGATACTTTTGTTAATAATAATAAAAATTCTAAATGTTACTAATACTAATATTAATGATAATTATAATAGTTTGTATTATTTTCAATAATAATAATAATCCAAATCATAATAATACTTATATCAATGTTAATAATACAATAATAACACTATCAATACTTAATGATGTTACTTAATAACAAAAATATAATAAAAATGATAATAATATTAATCATGGTAATTGTATTAAGATAATAATAACATAACAATAATTAATGATAATAATAATAATAATGATAATAATAATAATAATAAGCATAATAATAACTAATAATAATAATTATAATAATAATTATAATAATAATAATAATAATAAAAATGAAAGCTAAGTGTTTATACCCTTTGTAAGCATCACTAAAAAGAAGTGCCCTAGACGGGATTCGAACCCGAGACCTCTCGTTAAACCCAAACACACTTAACCATGCTGCTGTCCCAGTTTCTGATTATAATCTCTTCACATATATATTTAACTTATTGTTTTCTGTTTTCCTACTTCCTCTCCACAACCTAAATCGACCAATGCTTTTGGCAATCATAACCCCAATTAACTTCTTCATCCTTGAGTTATAAATGGAACTAGAAACGATTTATACTGGATGGTTTTGAAAATTAATAAACGAAAAATAAAATATAAAAAAAAAATCCTCCCTACTGTTCGTCGTTAAAGAAGAAGGAAAAAAAATTAAATTTGATCCTGAGATCGTTTTAGACCAAACTCAAAACATGAAATAGTTTGTAATCCACTACTAGAAGCTATTGGAATCGTTAATTTAAATTGAAACATCAAAACAAACTCTAATTTTTCAAGAACAAATCTGTTGACTTTTGACAAAAATAACTTTGACTCTCAAATTCGAATTCAATAGATAAAATTGAAGTTTAAAACTTTACAGGTAGTTTATATAAATGATTCCTAGCAACTTTGCATTATTACTTTTTGAGAATTAGTTTGAATTTGAGTTTTGATAAAAAAAAATGAGACGAACAGAGGAATAGCAGGTTTTTGTTTTATTTTCTAATACCAATTTGTATTGCAGTGGATTATATATGTATAACGTGTTTGAGGGAGTGATGTAGTATCATATTTGATCTCAATTATTTGTTATTGACAATTGAAACTGACCTCTAACTAATTGCAGACAGGAAATATTCGTGAAGACAAAATAAAAATAAATTGATATCAACTTCTAACAAACTACAGCAATTGATATCAACTTCTACAGACATAAACAAAAAAGTAAAGCTGGAGAGGGATTTTAACAAGATTTCGATCCCTTCACTGATTTTATTGATATATAATATTAATATTAATAAATAATAAATAAAAATTACATTAATAATAATAATACTGATTAATAATAATAATAATAAAAACATCAATGATAATTAGAAATAATAATAATATTAGTGATAAGAATAGTCAAAATCTCAATAAATAATACTAGTACTAGTAGTAATAATAATAAAGATAAAAGTAAAATAATAATAATAATAATAATAATAATAATAATAATAATAATAATAATAATAATAATAATAATAATAATAATAATAATAATAATAATAATAATAATAATAATAATAATAATAATAATAAAAATGTTGATTTTTAATAATAACTAATAACCTTTAAGTCATAACTAAATTATAATTTCAATCATTCTTATAATAACATTTATATTTAAAAAAATCTTTTATTTTGATAACCCTATATTTTTTTTAGAATTTTATTAAGTACCATTATAACAGTAATAATAGTAGTAATAATAATACAAATATTACTAACATTGACATTAGTATTAATAGATATAATGACGGTAGTATATATACTATTATAACAATTATACTTTAACTTGTACTTAAATTTAATACATTGATATTACATATTATTAATCATGTAATTCTTATTGATTATACATTATATATTATATATAAAATTTATTGAGTATTAATTTTTATACATTTTAATATATATTTCAATGTGCATATAATAATAATTATACATACATATATATATATATATATATATATATATATATATATATATATATATATATATACATATATATATATAGAGAGATTCATTTTAATAACAATGTTATTATATCGTTTATTATTTTACAATTTTTAGTTTAAGCAATTTAAAGAGTACATTATTATTTCACATTATTATATATACATATATTTATATCCATATATTTATTTGTATCTAATTATTCGTGAATCGTCAGTAATGGTCGAAGGGTAATTGATTACATGAATAAAATTCCAAAATTTTCGAGACTCAACATTATAGACTTTGCTTATCGTGTCGGAAACATATAAAGATCAAGTTTAAATTTGGTCGAAAATTTCCGGGTCGTCACACAAACGTCCTTGGCGAAGTGGCTGAACACGCTTGATGCGAGTTTGCTGAGTGCGTCGGCCTTTTTTTCAAGGATCGCGGCACTTGCGTTATTGAGAAACGCTCGAATTTGTTGGCCATTTCTTCTGCCAATGCCAAATAATTTTGCATAGCCGGATCCCTAGCTTTAAACGTCCCGTTCATCTGATTCGCCACGAGTTGAGAATCAACCGACACCTTTAGGTATTTTATTCCCATCTTTTCAGCGATTCTCAAACCAGACAGCAATGCCTCATATTCCGCTTCATTATTGGAGGCGGGGAACTCGAAAGGCAACGCGTAGGTATGTTCCTCTCCGTCAGGGCCAATTAAAATTAGACCTGCACCCGCTCCGTCAGAACTCGATGCTCCGTCCGTGAATAGTTCCCACGTGACAATACTCGGTACTTCTTTGATGACCGGCGCTGGTGGCGCGGCGCATATGAATTCAACCATAAAATCTGCCATGATCTGGCCTTTAACAACGATACGGGGGGCGTAATGGATTTCATGTTCACCCAGTTCGATAGCCCACTTGGTTAGCCTGCCAGAAACCTCTGGTTTGCTCAATACCTGCATGAAAAACTTGTTATAATAACTTTCCTCCAAGGTGCTCCGGTCTCAATCGCCGTACCGTACCTGTTTAATAGGCTAATCAGTTAGCACCAGCATTGGGTGCGCTTGAAAGTACCGTCGCAACCGTCTTGCGGTGTGGACCAACGCGAAAATGAGCTTCTCAATTGGTTTTTAGTTGGCTTCCCCATGTTGTAGTACTTTGCTCACAAAATAAACTGGCATCTGTGTGCCGCCACGCTCCGCGGCGAGCACCGAGCTAACAGCCTTAGTTCCCGCCGCCAAGTAAATTGTCAAAGTTTCGCCTGAGAACTCTTAACATGTTAGCATCACAATATTTATAAATTCGTAAAAATTTATTACGGAACGGCAACTTTACCCGGTACTGGTGCCGTCAACGTCGGCAACGTCCTTATCAAATCCTTCATTTCCTGGAAAGCATGATCCGCTTCAGGATTCCAGTCGAAGTTCCGTCCCACGTTGTCTTTGAACACTTTAAAGAATGGAAGTGACCATTCTGTCACCTTTGACAGGAATCTGGACAACGCTGCCAACATGCCATTCAGACTTTGTACCTCCTTTCTCGTTCGCGGTGCTGCCACTTCATCAATAGCTTGAATTTTCTTAGGGTTTGCCCGTATACCACACGTTGTAACGACGTGCCCCAAGAACTTTCCCTCCTCGAATCCAAAACTACACTTCTCCGGATTCAGCTTCATGTTAATTTTTCGTAGAGAGTCGAACGTTTCCTGAATGTCCTTCAAAAGGTCCGTTTCGGCGTGACTTTTGATTACTATGTCGTCGACGTATGCTTCCACGTTTCGACCGATCTGTTCTTTGAACACAGCGTCGATGACCCATTGGTACGTTGCGCCAGCATTTTTCAAACCAAAGGGCATCTTTTTGTAACAAAAAATGCCTTGATCTGTGTGACGACCCGGAAATTTTCAACCAAATTTAAATTTAATCTTTATATGTTCCGACACGATAAGCAAAGTCTGTAATGTGAAGTCTCAAAATTTTTGGAAACTATGTTCATGTAGTTAATTACCTTTGACTGCGCAATTATTGTAAATAAATATGTATATTTATATAAATGTATGTATATATATATATATATATATATATATATATATATATATATATATATATATATATATATATATAATTGAAATTATAAAATAAACATTAAAATGTAATATGTGAATTATGATATAAAATAATTAAATTGAACTCATATATAAATATATGATTTTTATATATAATTATTATTATATGTATATTGTAATATAGGTTAAAATGTATAAGAACTTAATATTCAATATTAGTTCTATAATATACATTATATAGATACATACATAAACAATAACATATAATACTAAAATACTAAATTTAATTATTAATTGTTATAATAATATTGTTGTTTCTTTTAATGTTAATATCAATACTATTATTATTAACATTATTATCTGAAGATAAGGAAAATGATATATATAAAGCGATAAATTATAATTATTAAACTTATTATTATCATTAATAATAAGTATTACTATAATTAGTATTATTATAAGTAACATTATGGATATCACTAATAATATTATTGTTATCAATTTTTATTAATATTATCATTATTAATAATAATTATTAAATTGATTAAAAATCATTATTATTGTCATTATTATTAACATATTATTATTATTGCTATTAAAGTTAATATTAGTATTATTAATTATCTTTATCAATATCAGTATTAGTATTATTATTATTAGTATTAGTATTTTTATTATTATTAGTTAGTATTATTATTATAATTATTATTAATTAGTATTAATATTATTAATATATTTATTTATTAATCATATAAATTATAAAAAAAAAGTGTACGATTGGAATCAAATTCAGTTGTATATAGCTATCAACACTGTATGGGATTTTTGTTTATATCCCTAAAATCGTTTCACATCCATATCAATCATACCAGTTGTTGAAATTGATTCGTTTCTTTTTTCTGAGTGAATATCTTTCCTGTCATTTTGGATGTAATGATATCACTTGTCTTTTATATAACACACTGATAATGTAACTCAAATTAAAAAGATAGAAATTAAACTGCAAAAATAAAGAAACCAGTCGTATTGCCCCGTTCTTCAACTTTTTAGTCATGTTTCGAATTTGAATGTTATTTCAAAATCTTTAAATACAGTTTGGTTAGAAATCTTTCACTTAAACTTCCTGCAAAGTTTCAAATTTCAATTTTTCATATCGATTCATAATTTTGGAAGTCAAACTTTCGAACTCATAAAGTCAAACGGGTGTAGGAAGTTTGGGCTAAAACGTTTTCAATCTCATTATCAATTTTTTTTGTTTTGTGTTGAACCTGCGACGAACAACAGACCTATTGTTTTTTCTTTTTATTTTTTTTATTAGTTGTTTGTTTAATTGAATAAAAGAATCCAACTGGTCATTTATAATTATACTTTAAATCTTAATCAAGATTAAAATTCGTGAGTGTTTATAACTCATCTCTGATCGAATTACATGGTGAGGAAGAAGGCACTGTATTTGTAACGATTATATATTTATTAATGGGGTATTAAAACAGAAAGGTAGTAAACAGAGCGATGGTCAAGGGTGTTAGTGGGTTTGTGAGTGGTCACAGGTTCGAGCCCTGCAGGGGTCTATTTAGTTTTGGATCTGTTTTTCTTAAGAGGTAGTTTCATTTTAAAAATTTTTATTATTATTATTATTGTTATTAATATTATTAATATTATTATTATTATTATTATTATTATTATTATTATTATTATTATTATTATTATTTTTATTATTATTATTATTATTATTATTATTATTATTATTATTATTATTATTATTATTATTATTATTATTATTATTGTTATTGTTATTAATAGTAATAATTACTATTGTTAAAATTGTTATTATTACCAATATTATTATTACTTAGTATTATTGTTATTATTATTACTAATATTACATAGATAGTATTATTTTTATAATTATGATCATTATTATTATTAGTTATTAACATGTTTATTCTTATTATTACTGTTATTATTGTGAATATTATTGTCATTGTTATTATTAGTATTACAATTATAAGTATTCTAATTGTAGTTATTGTTATTATCATAAATATAAGTATTATATTTATTATTATTAATGCTATGAGTATTACTTATGATATTATTATAAATTTTAAAACTTTAATATTATTATCATTATAATAAAAAGGTTTATTATTATTATTATTATCATTAAGAAAGTAATACAAATTATTATTTTTAGTATTAGTATCACTTTTATTACTATTAGTATCGCTATTATTATTATTAAACGAAAATATCATCATTATTATTAATATTATTATTATTAACAAAGTTATTATTATTTTCATCAAATAATTATTATTAAAACTATCATTAACAATAAAATTAATATTTTTACATTTATTATCATTAATAACATTATTATTATCATTAGTAGAACCATTAGTATTATTATCTTATTAATAATATTAAGTATTATGATCATTTTTACCACTATTAATATTATTTTGGTATTATTATAACTACTATTAGTAATATACAAATGATATATTTAATACTTATAAAGTAACAAAAAAATTAATATTTATATATACAAAATTAATATATGAAACATATATATACTATTAATATAAAAAGGATATAACTAATAAATTCATATATATATATTTGTTCGAATTACAATTATGTATATTAATAAATATACAAATGATATAGGTTCGTGAATCCGAGGCCAACCCTGCACATGTTCAATGTCGTCATATGTATTTTTACTACAAAATATAGTATTGTGAGTTCCATTACTCCCCTTTTAAATGCTTTTGCAATATATATTTTTGAGACTGAGAATACATGCGCTGCTTTTATAATTGTTTTACGAAATAGACACAAGTAATCGAAACTACATTCTATGGTTGGATTATTAAACCGAATACTGCCCCTTCAAGTCTGGTAACCTAAGAATTAGGGAAATGGCCCCTAATTGACGCGAATCCTAAAGGTAGATCTATCGGGCCCAACGAGCCCCATCCAGGGTATGGATGCTTTAGTACTTCGAGGTATTATTTAGTATATTAGCTGCGCGCTGTATACTGGAAGATATTCTATATGCATCTTGTTAAGGTGGGTTATCAGGTGTTCAATCCATATGAATGATTTTTATCTCTATGCAGTTTGTGAAATGCCTGATACGAGATGTGTATTTATGAGAAATGAAAATCTTGTGGTCTATTAAAATTATGGAATTGATAGATTATGATAAACTAATGAACTCACCAACCTTTTGGTTGACACTTTAAAGCATGTTTATTCTCAGGTATGAAAGAAATCTTCCTCTGTGCATTTGCTCATTTTAGAGATATTACTTGGAGTCATTCATGGCATATTTCAAAAGACGTTGCATTCGAGTCGTTGAGTTCATCAAGATTATTATTAAGTCAATTATAGTTGGATATATTATGAAATGGTATGCATGTCATCAACTTTCGATGAAATGAAAGTTTGTCATTTAACAAACGAATGCAATGTTTGTAAAATGTATCATATAGAGGTCAAATACCTCGCGATGTAACCAAATGTAATGTATTCATCCAGATGGATTAGGACAGGTTTTGACAATCTGTGTGGAATGCGGTTTTGTCCTCGTCGCATTCCGCCATTTGGATCTGGTGATAGCCCCTGTAAGCATCGAGGAAACATTTGAAAAGAAAGCCCGCCAACGACTCTTGAAATGTCCCGTTCTTATTGATTAAAAACGTTCCATATAAATTGATTTCGTTGCGAGGTTTTGACCTCTATATGAGACATTTTTCAAAGACTGCATTCATTTTTAAAACAAACCATAACCTTTATTTCATGGATAAAGGTTTTAAAAAGCTTTACGTAGATTATCAAATAATGATAATCTAAAATATCCTGTTTACACGCGACCATTACATAATGGTTTACAATACAAATATGTTACAACAAAATAAGTTTCTTGAATGCAGTTTTTACACAATATCATACAAGCATGGACTCCAAATCTCGTCCTTATTTAAGTATGCGACAGCGGAGGCTCTTAATAATCACCTGAGAATAAACATGCTTAAAACGTCAACAAAAATGTTGGTGAGTTATAGGTTTAACCTATATATATATCAAATCATAATAATAGACCACAAGATTTCATATTTCAATACACATCCCATACATAGAGATAAAAATCATTCATATGGTGAACACCTGGTAACCGACATTAACAAGATGCATATATAAGAATATCCCCATCATTCCGGGACACCCTTCGGATATGATATAAATTTCGAAGTACTAAAGCATCCGGTACTTTGGATGGGGTTTGTTAGGCCCAATAGATCTATCTTTAGGATTCGCGTCAATTAGGGTGTCTGTTCCCTAATTCTTAGATTACCAGACATAATAAAAAGGGGCATATTCGATTTCGATAATTCAACCATAGAATGTAGTTTCACGTACTTGTGTCTACTTTGTAAATCATTTATAAAACCTGCATGTATTCTCATCCCAAAAATATTAGATTTTAAAAGTGGGACTATAACTCACTTTCACAGATTTTTACTTCGTCGGAAAGTAAGACTTGGCCACTGGTTGATTCACGAACCTATAACAATATATACATATATATCAAAGTATGTTCAAAATATATTTACAACACTTTTAATATATTTTGATGTTTTTTTATTAAGTCAGCTGTCCTCGTTAGTAACCTACAACTAGTTGTCCACAGTTAGATGTACAGAAATAAATCGATAAATATTATCTTGAATCAATCCACGACCCAGTGTATACGTATCTCAGTATTGATCACAACTCAAACTATATATATTTTGGAATCAACCTCAACCCTGTATAGCTAACTCCAACATTCACATATAGAGTGTCTATGGTTGTTCCGAAATATATATAGATGTGTCGACATGATAGGTCGAAACATTGTATACGTGTCTATGGTATCTCAAGATTACATAATATACAATACAAGTTGATTAAGTTATGGTTGGAATAGATTTGTTACCAATTTTCACGTAGCTAAAATGAGAAAAATTATCCAATCTTGTTTTACCCATAACTTCTTCATTTTAAATCCGTTTTGAGTGAATCAAATTGCTATGGTTTCATATTGAACTCTATTTTATGAATCTAAACAGAAAAAGTACAGGTTTATAGTCGGAAAAATAAGTTACAAGTCGTTTTTTGTAAAGGTAGTCATTTCAGTCGAAAGAACGACGTCTAGATGACCATTTTAGAAAACATACTTCCACTTTGAGTTTAACCATAATTTTTGGATATAGTTTCATGTTCATAATAAAAATTATTTTCTCAGAATAACAACTTTTAAATCAAAGTTTATCATAGTTTTTAATTAACTAACCCAAAACAGCCCGCGGTGTTACTACGACGGCGTAAATCCGGTTTTACGGTGTTTTTCGTGTTTCCAGGTTTTAAATCATTAAGTTAGCATATCATATAGATATAGAACATGTATTTAGTTGATTTTAAAAGTCAAGTTAGAAGGATTAACTTTTGTTTGCGAACAAGTTTAGAATTAACTAAACTATGTTCTAGTGATTACAAGTTTAAACCTTTGAATAAGATAGCTTTATATATATGAATCGAATGATGTTATGAACATCATTACTACCTTAAGTTCCTTGGATAAACCTACTGGAAAAGAGAAAAATAGATCTAGCTTCAATGGATCCTTGGATGGCTCGAAGTTCTTGAAGCAGAATCATGACACGAAAACAAGTTCAAGTAAGATCATCACTTGAAATAAGATTGTTATAGTTATAGAAATTGAACCAAAGTTTGAATATGATTATTACCTTGTATTAGAATGATAACCTACTGTAAGAAACAAAGATTTCTTGAGGTTGGATGATCACCTTACAAGATTGGAAGTGAGCTAGCAAACTTGAAAGTATTCTTGATTTTATGTAACTAGAACTTGTAAAATATATGAAGAACACTTAGAACTTGAAGATAGAACTTGAGAGAGATCAATTAGATGAAGAAAATTGAAGAATGAAAGTGTTTGTAGGTGGTTTTGGTCGTTGGTGTATGGATTAGATATAAAGGATATGTAATTTTGTTTTCATGTAAATAAGTCATGAATGATTACTCATATTTTTGTAATTTTATGAGATATTTCATGCTAGTTGCCAAATGATGGTTCCCACATGTGTTAGGTGACTCACATGGGCTGCTAAGAGCTGATCATTGGAGTGTATATACCAATAGTACATACATCTAAAAGCTGTGTATTGTACGAGTACGAATACGGGTGCATACGAGTAGAATTGTTGATGAAACTGAACGAGGATGTAATTGTAAGCATTTTTGTTAAGTAGAAGTATTTTGATAAGTGTATTGAAGTCTTTCAAAAGTGTATAAATACATATTAAAACACTACATGTATATACATTTTAACTGAGTCGTTAAGTCATCGTTAGTCGTTATATGTAAGTGTTGTTTTGAAACCTTATGGTTAACGATCTTGTTAAATGTTGTTAACCCAATGTTTATAATATCAAATGAGATTTTAAATTATTATATTATCATGATATTATCATGTATGAATATCTCTTAATATGATATATATACATTAAATGTCTTTACAACGATAATCGTTACATATATGTCTCGTTTAAAAATCATTAAGTTAGTAGTCTTGTTTTTACATATGTAGTTCATTGTTAATATACTTAATGATATGTTTACTTATCATAGTATCATGTTAACTATATATATATATATCCATATATATGTCATCATATAGTTTTTACAGGTTTTAACGTTCGTGAATCACCGGTCAACTTGGGTGGTCAATTGTCTATATGAAACATATTTCAATTAATCAAGTCTTAACAAGTTTGATTGCTTAACATGTTGGAAACATTTAATCATGTAAATATCAATCTCAATTAATATATATAAACATGGAAAAGTTCGGGTCACTACAGTACCTACCCGTTAAATAAATTTCGTCCCGAAATTTTAAGCTGTTGAAGGTGTTGACGAATCTTCTGGAAATAGATGCGGGTATTTCTTCTTCATCTGATCTTCACACTCCCAGGTGAACTCGGGTCCTCTACGAGCATTCCATCGAACCTTAACAATTGGTATCTTGTTTTGCTTAAGTCTTTTAACCTCACGATCCATTATTTCGACGGGTTCTTCGATGAATTGAAGTTTTTCGTTGATTTGGATTTCATCTAACGGAATAGTGAGATCTTCTTTAGCAAAACATTTCTTCAAATGCGAGACGTGGAAAGTGTTATGTACAGCCGCGAGTTGTTGAGGTAACTCAAGTCGGTAAGCTACTGGTCCGACACGATCAATAATCTTGAATGGTCCAATATACCTTGGATTTAATTTCCCTCGTTTACCAAATCGAACAACGCCTTTCCAAGGTGCAACTTTAAGCATGACCATCTCTCCAATTTCAAATTCTATATCTTTTCTTTTAATGTCAGCGTAGCTCTTTTGTCGACTTTGGGCGGTTTTCAACCGTTGTTGAATTTGGATGATCTTCTCGGTAGTTTCTTGTATAATCTCCGGACCCGTAATCTGTCTATCCCCCACTTCACTCCAACAAATCGGAGACCTGCACTTTCTACCATAAAGTGCTTCAAACGGCGCCATCTCAATGCTTGAATGGTAGCTGTTGTTGTAGAAAATTCTGCTAACGGTAGATGTCGATCCCAACTGTTTCCGAAATCAATAACACATGCTCGTAGCATGTCTTCAAGCGTTTGTATCGTCCTTTCGCTCTGCCCATCAGTTTGTGGATGATAGGCAGTACTCATGTCTAGACGAGTTCCTAATGCTTGCTGTAATGTCTGCCAGAATCTTGAAATAAATCTGCCATCCCTATCAGAGATAATAGAGATTGGTATTCCATGTCTGGAGACGACTTCCTTCAAATACAGTCGTGCTAACTTCTCCATCTTGTCATCTTCTCTTATTGGCAGGAAGTGTGCTGATTTGGTGAGACGATCAACTATTACCCAAATAGTATCAAAACCACTTGCAGTCCTTGGCAATTTAGTGATGAAATCCATGGTAATGTTTTCCCATTTCCATTCCGGGATTTCGGGTTGTTGAAGTAGACCTGATGGTTTCTGATGCTCAGCTTTGACCTTAGAACACGTCAAACATTCTCCAACGTATTTAGCAACATCGGCTTTCATACCCGGCCACCAAAAATGTTTCTTGAGATCCTTGTACATCTTCCCCGTTCCAGGATGTATTGAGTATCTGGTTTTATGAGCTTCTCTAAGTACCATTTCTCTGATATCTCCAAATTTTGGTACCCAAATCCTTTCAGCCCTATACCGGGTTCCGTCTTCCTGAATATTAAGATGCTTCTTCGATCCTTTGGGTATTTCATCCTTTAAATTTCCCTCTTTTAAAACTCCGTGTTGCGCCTCCTTTTTTTGAGTAGTAAGGTTATTATGAATCATTATATTCATAGATTTTACTCTAATGGGTTCTCTGTCCTTCCTGCTCAAGGCATCGGCTACCACATTTGCCTTCCCCGGGTGGTAACGAATCTCAAAGTCGTAATCATTCAATAATTCAATCCACCTACGCTGCCTCATATTCAGTTGTTTCTGATTAAATATGTGTTGAAGACTTTTGTGGTCGGTATATATAATACTTTTGACCCCATATAAGTAGTGCCTCCAAGTCTTTAATGCAAAAACAACCGCGCCTAATTCCAAATCATGCGTCGTATAATTTTGCTCGTGAATCTTCAATTGTCTAGAGGCATAAGCAATCACCTTCGTTCGTTGCATTAATACACAACCGAGACCTTGCTTTGATGCATCACAATAAATCACAAAATCATCATTCCCTTCAGGCAATGACAATATAGGTGCCGTAGTTAGCTTTTTCGTCAATAACTGAAACGCTTTCTCTTGTTCATCCTTCCATTCAAATTTCTTCCCTTTATGCGTTAATGCAGTCAAGGGTTTTGCTATTCTGGAAAAGTCTTGGATGAACCTTCTGTAGTAACCAGCTAGTCCTAAAAACTGGCGTATGTGTTTCGGAGTTTTCGGGGTTTCCCACTTTTCAAAAGTTTCTATCTTTGCCGGATCCACCTTAATACCTTCTTTGTTCACTATGTGACCGAGGAATTGAACTTCTTCCAACCAAAATGCACACTTTGAAAACTTAGCGTACAATTCTTCCTTCCTCAATACTTCTAACACCTTTCTCAAATGTTCACTGTGTTCTTGGTCATTCTTTGAGTAAATAAGTATGTCATCAATGAAAACAATGACAAACTTGTCAAGGTATGATCCACACACTCGGTTCATAAGGTCCATGAACACAGCTGGTGCATTAGTTAAACCAAACGGCATGACCATAAACTCGTAATGACCGTAACGTGTTCTGATAGCAGTCTTTGGAATATCATCTTCTTTCACCCGCATTTGATGATACCCGGAACGTAAGTCAATCTTTGAATAAACAGACGAGCCTTGTAGTTGATCAAATAAGTCATCGATTCTCGGTAGTGGGTAGCGGTTCTTGATGGTAAGTTTGTTCAACTCTCGGTAGTCGATACACAACCTGAATGTACCATCTTTCTTCTTGACAAACAAAACAGGAGCTCCCCACGGTGATGTGCTTGGTCGAATGAAACCACGCTCTAAAAGTTCTTGTAATTGGCTTTGTAGTTCTTTCATCTCGCTGGGTGCGAGTCTGTAAGGAGTACGAGCTATTGGTGCAGCTCCTGGTACAAGATCTATTTGAAATTCAACGGATCGATGTGGGGGTAATCCCGGTAATTCTTTCGGAAATACATCGGGAAATTCTTTTGCAATGGGAACATCATTGATGCTCTTTTCTTCAGTTTGTACTTTCTCGACGTGTGCTAGAACAGCATAGCAACCTTTTCTTATTAGTTTTTGTGCCTTCAAATTACTAATAAGATGTAGCTTCGTGTTGCCCTTTTCTCCGTACACCATTAAGGGTTTTCCTTTTTCTCGTATAATGCGAATTGCATTTTTGTAACAAACGATCTCCGCTTTCACTTCTTTCAACCAGTCCATACCGATTATCACATCAAAACTCCCTAACTCTACTGGTATCAAATCAATCTTAAATGTTTCGCTAACCAGTTTAATTTCTCGATTCCGACATATATTATCTGCTGAAATTAATTTACCATTTGCTAATTCGAGTAAAAATTTACTATCCAAAGGCGTCAATGGACAACTTAATTTAGCACAAAAATCTCTACTCATATAGCTTCTATCCGCACCCGAATCAAATAAAACGTAAGCAGATTTATTGTCAATAAGAAACGTACCCGTAACAAGCTCCGGGTCTTCCTGTGCCTCTGCCGCATTAATATTGAAAACTCTTCCACGGCCTTGTCCATTCGTGTTCTCCTGGTTCGGGCAATTTCTAATAATGTGGCCCGGTTTTCCACATTTATAACAAACTACATTGGCATAACTTGCTCCGACACTACTTGCTCCGCCATTACTCGTTCCGACACCATTTGTTCCTTTCGTTCTATTAACCCCTGGTCCGTAGACCTCACACTTCGCCGCGCTATGACCATTTCTTTTATACTTATTGCAAAATTTGGTGCAGAACCCCGAGTGATTCTTTTCACACCTTTGGCATAGCTGCTTCTGATTGTTGTTGTTGTTGTTGCGGTTATTATTGTTGTTGGGATGATTGTTGTAGTTGATGTTGTTGTTGTTGTTGTTGTTGTTGTTGGGCCGTTTGTTGTAGTTGCGATTGATGTTGCGATTGTTGGGATAATTGTTGCGATTATTGTTGTAATTGCTGTTGTTGTTGTATTGGTGATTCTTATCACCGTTTTCCTCCCACTTTCTTTTGACTTGCTTCACATTGGCCTCTTCAGCAGTCTGTTCTTTAATTCTTTCTTCAATCTGGTTCACGAGTTTGTGAGCCATTCTACATGCCTGTTGTATGGAGGCGGGCTCGTGTGAACTTATATCTTCTTGGATTCTTTCCGGTAATCCTTTCACAAACGCGTCGATCTTATCTTCCTCATCTTCGAATGCTCCCGGACACAATAGGCACAATTCTGTGAATCGTCTTTCGTACGTGGTAATATCAAATCCTTGGGTTCGTAACCCTCTAAGTTCTGTCTTGAGCTTATTGACCTCGGTTCTGGGACGGTACTTCTCGTTCATCAAGTGCTTGAATGCTGACCACGGTAGTGCGTACGCATCGTCTTGTCCCACTTGCTATAGATAGGTATTCCACCATGTTAACGTAGAACCTGTGAAGGTATGCGTAGCGTACTTTACTTTGTCCTCTTCAGTACACTTACTTATGGAAAACACCGATTCGACCTTCTCGGTCCACCGTTTCAATCCGATCGGTCCTTCGGTTCCATCAAATTCCAAAGGTTTGCAGGCAGTGAATTCTTTGTAGGTGCATCCTACACGATTTCCTGTACTGCTAGATCCAAGGTTATTGTTGGTATGTAGCGCAGCCTGTACTGCGGCTATGTTTGAAGCTAGAAAAGTACGGAATTCCTCTTCATTCATATTCACGGTGTGTCGAGTAGTCGGTGCCATTTCCTTCAAAATTATCAAATGGAACAAGTTAATCATACAGAATATTAAGAGTAGTTAATAGTATTTCGTAGCATAATATGAACTCATTTATAAAAGCTTTTTCTTCATATTAGCGTTTTATAAGTTTAAATTCGGGTAGTACCTACCTGTTAAGTTCATACTTAGTAGCTAATATACAATTCAACTACTACAATTCTATATGAAAAACTGATTATAATAATATTTCGCGTTCAAACTTTTATACATTATTTTACAAACTTACAATACCGCTTATTTTACATAAAGCATGAAATATAGCACACAATAAATTTGATACAAGATGGTTGTGAAGATAATTCTAGCTAGTACACAAGTCGTTCAGCAAAGGCAATAAAGACACGTAATTCATACGTCCAGAAACAAGTCATGCATTCTGGTTTTACTAGGACTACTTCCCATCCTTGGTCTTGTGGAACATAACCGTTATGGCCGTTGATAAGACAGCGTGTTGTAACGTCGTCAAAGGGACGAGGGTTACGTAATGTCCAACAGTCCCGTAACAATCTAAAAACCTCATTTCTTACCCCAATTACCGACTCCGTCACTTGTGGGAACGTTTTGTTTAATAGTTGTAGCCCGATGTTCTTGTTCTCACTTTGGTGAGAAGCGAACATTACTAATCCGTAAGCATAACATGCTTCTTTATGTTGCATGTTAGCCGCTTTTTCTAAATCAAGAAGTCCAATATTCGGATATATTGAGTCAAAATAATTTCTTAACCCATTGCGTAAAATAGCATTTGGGTTCCCCGCAATATATGCGTCAAAGTAAACACATCGTAACTTATGGATTTCCCAATGTGATATCCCCCATCTTCCGAACGAAAGCCTTTTATAAACCAAGGCATTCTTGGAACGTTCTTCGAATATCTTACAAACTGATCTCGCCCTAAATAGTTGTGCCGAAGAATTCTGACCGACTCTAGACAAGATTTCATCAATCATGTCTCCGGGTAGGTCTCTTAAAATATTGGGTTGTCTATCCATTTTGTGTTTTTATACTGTAAAATAAACAAGAGTTAGATTCATAAAATAAAATAAAAATACTTATTAATACAAGCAATTTTTACATATATCATAAAGCATAAGCACACTATATTACATATATTACACCACACGAATACAACTATCTTATTCCGACTCGCTTGTTTCTTCTTCTTCGGTTTTGGTTCGTTTTGCCAAGTTTCTAGGGATATATGATGTTCCCCTAATACGAGCCGTCGTGATCCACATTGGTTTAGAAAAACCTGGTGGTTTAGAGGTTCCCGGGTCATTGTTACAACTTAAGGACTTCGAGGGTTGACGATACATATAAAGTTCATCGGGGTTGGAATTAGATTTCTCTATTTTTATGCCCTTTCTCTTATTATTTTCTTTTGCCTTTTTAAATTCAGTTGGGGTAATTTCTATAACATCATCGGAATTCTCGTCGGAATCCGATTCATCGGAGAATTGGTAATCCTCCCAATATTTTGCTTCCTTGGCGGAAACACCATTGACCATAATTAACCTTGGTCGGTTGGTTGAGGATTTTCTTTTACTTAACCGTTTTATTATTTCCCCCACCGGTTCTATTTCTTCATCCGGTTCCGATTCTTCTTCCGGTTCCGATTCTTCTTCCGGTTCAGACTCTTCTTCTGGTTCCTCTTCGGGAACTTGTGAATCAGTCCACGAATCATTCCAATTTACATTTGACTCTTCATTATTATTAGGTGAGTCAATGGGACTTGTTCTAGAGGTAGACATCTATCACATAATATCAAACGCGTTAAGAGATTAATATATCACATAATATTCACATGTTAAAAATATATAGTTTCCAACAAAATTTGTTAAGCAATCATTTTTCAAGTAAACACGGTCGAAGTCCAGACTCACTAATGCATCCTAACAAACTTGATAAGACACACTAATGCAAAATTCTGGTTCTCTAAGACCAACGCTCGGATACCAGCTGAAATGTCCCGTTCTTATTGATTAAAAACGTTCCATATTAATTGATTTCGTTGCGAGGTTTTGACCTCTATATGAGACATTTTTCAAAGACTGCATTCATTTTTAAAACAAACCATAACCTTTATTTCATGGATAAAGGTTTTAAAAAGCTTTACGTAGATTATCAAATAATGATAATCTAAAATATCCTGTTTACACGCGACCATTACATAATGGTTTACAATACAAATATGTTACAACAAAATAAGTTTCTTGAATGCAGTTTTTACACAATATCATACAAGCATGGACTCCAAATCTCGTCCTTATTTAAGTATGCGATAGCGGAGGCTCTTAATAATCACCTGAGAATAAACATGCTTAAAACGTCAACAAAAATGTTGGTGAGTTATAGGTTTAACCTATATATATATCAAATCATAATAATAGACCACAAGATTTCATATTTCAATACACATCCCATACATAGAGATAAAAATCATTCATATGGTGAACACCTGGTAACCGACATTAACAAGATGCATATATAAGAATATCCCCATCATTCCGGGACACCCTTCGGATATGATATAAATTTCGAAGTACTAAAGCATCCGGTACTTTGGATGGGGTTTGTTAGGCCCAATAGATCTATCTTTAGGATTCGCGTCAATTAGGGTGTCTGTTCCCTAATTCTTAGATTACCAGACTTAATAAAAAGGGGCATATTCGATTTCGATAATTCAACCATAGAATGTAGTTTCACGTACTTGTGTCTATTTTGTAAATCATTTATAAAGCCTGCATGTATTCTCATCCCAAAAATATTAGATTTTAAAAGTGGGACTATAACTCACTTTCACAAATTTTTACTTCGTCGGAAAGTAAGACTTGGCCACTGGTTGATTCACGAACCTATAACAATATATACATATATATCAAAGTATGTTCAAAATATATTTACAACACTTTTAATATATTTTGATGTTTTTTTATTAAGTCAGCTGTCCTCGTTAGTAACCTACAACTAGTTGTCCACAGTTAGATGTACAGAAATAAATCGATAAATATTATCTTGAATCAATCCACGACCCAGTGTATACGTATCTCAGTATTGATCACAACTCAAACTATATATATTTTGGAATCAACCTCAACCCTGTATAGCTAACTCCAACATTCACATATAGAGTGTCTATGGTTGTTCCGAAATATATATAGATGTGTCGACATGATAGGTCGAAATATTGTATACGTGTCTATGGTATCTCAAGATTACATAATATACAATACAAGTTGATTAAGTTATGGTTGGAATAGATTTGTTACCAATTTTCACGTAGCTAAAATGAGAAAAATTATCCAATCTTGTTTTACCCATAACTTCTTCATTTTAAATCCGTTTTGAGTGAATCAAATTGCTATGATTTCATATTGAACTCTATTTTATGAATCTAAACAGAAAAAGTACAGGTTTATAGTCGGAAAAATAAGTTACAAGTCGTTTTTTTGTAAAGGTAGTCATTTCAGTCGAAAGAACGACGTCTAGATGACCATTTTAGAAAACATACTTCCACTTTGAGTTTAACCATAATTTTTGGATATAGTTTCATGTTCATAATAAAAATCATTTTCTCAGAATAACAACTTTTAAATCAAAGTTTATCATAGTTTTTAATTAACTAACCCAAAACAGCCCGCGGTGTTACTACGACGGCGTAAATCCGGTTTTACGGTGTTTTTCGTGTTTCCAGGTTTTAAATCATTAAGTTAGCATATCATATAGATATAGAACATGTGTTTAGTTGATTTTAAAAGTCAAGTTAGAAGGATTAACTTTTGTTTGCGAACAAGTTTAGAATTAACTAAACTATGTTCTAGTGATTACAAGTTTAAACCTTCGAATAAGATAGCTTTATATATATGAATCGAATGATGTTATGAACATCATTACTACCTTAAGTTCCTTGGATAAACCTACTGGAAAAGAGAAAAATGGATCTAGCTTCAATGGATCCTTGGATGGCTCGAAGTTCTTGAAGCAGAATCATGACACGAAAACAAGTTCAAGTAAGATCATCACTTGAAATAAGATTGTTATAGTTATAGAAATTGAACCAAAGTTTGAATATGATTATTACCTTGTATTAGAATGATAACCTACTGTAAGAAACAAAGATTTCTTGAGGTTGGATGATCACCTTACAAGATTGGAAGTGAGCTAGCAAACTTGAAAGTATTCTTGATTTTATGTAACTAGAACTTGTAAAATATATGAAGAACACTTAGAACTTGAAGTTAGAACTTGAGAGAGATCAATTAGATGAAGAAAATTGAAGAATGAAAGTGTTTGTAGGTGTTTTTGGTCGTTGGTGTATGGATTAGATATAAAGGATATGTAATTTTGTTTTCATGTAAATAAGTCATGAATGATGGTTCATGCTAGTTGCCAAATGATGGTTCCCACATGTGTTAGGTGACTCACATGGGCTGCTAAGAGCTGATCATTGGAGTGTATATACCAATAGTACATACATCTAAAAGCTGTGTATTGTACGAGTACGAATACGGGTGCATACGAGTAGAATTGTTGATGAAACTGAACGAGGATGTAATTGTAAGCATTTTTGTTAAGTAGAAGTATTTTGATAAGTGTATTGAAGTCTTTCAAAAGTGTATAAATACATATTAAAACACTACATGTATATACATTTTAACTGAGTCGTTAAGTCATCGTTAGTCGTTATATGTAAGTGTTGTTTTGAAAACTTTAGGTTAACGATCTTGTTAAATGTTGTTAACCCAATGTTTATAATATCAAATGAGATTTTAAATTATTATATTATCATGATATTATCATGTATGAATATCTCTTAATATGATATATATACATTAAATGTCTTTACAACGATAATCGTTACATATATGTCTCGTTTAAAAATCATTAAGTTAGTAGTCTTGTTTTTACATATGTAGTTCATTGTTAATATACTTAATGATATGTTTACTTATCATAGTATCATGTTAACTATATATATATCCATATATATGTCATCATATAGTTTTTACAAGTTTTAACGTTCGTGAATCACCGGTCAACTTGGGTGGTCAATTGTCTATATGAAACATATTTCAATTAATCAAGTCTTAACAAGTTTGATTGCTTAACATGTTGGAAACATTTAATCATGTAAATATCAATCTCAATTAATATATATAAACATGGAAAAGTTCGGGTCACTACAACTCTACCTTCCATTCTATCTCTGGTAGCGGATAGTTGTCTTTGGGACAAGCCTTATTGATGTCTTTGAAGTCGACACACATCCGCCACGAGCCGTTCGCTTTTTTTGACCAGTACTGGATTGGCAACCCATGTTTGGTACTTAACCTCTCGCAGTATGTCTGCTTGTACCAACTTTTCCACTTCATTCCTTAGGAAGGCGCTACGTTCCGGAGCCATGCCCCGTCTCTTTTGCCTTACTGGAGTCATACTTGGGTTGGCATTTAAACGATGTTCTGCAACGGTACGAGGTACTCCCGTCATGTCTGACTCTTGCCATTCAAACCCGTCAGCGTTGTTCGCCAAGAGTTCACATAACGCACTTTTCGTTGCGTCGGATAGTGTTTGTCCAATCTGTATTGCCTTCTCAGGAAAGGAATGGTTGATGATAACGCTTCCCCCTTGCTCAATCGGTGTCGTCTGATGTAACGGTTGTTCGACCTGGCCCACAATCGAGACCCAATCAGAGAAAATAGTTGCAATGCATAACGGAGTTGGGAATTTCATCATGCCATGCACAGTTGATACTATCGCGCCGAATTCGCACAACGCTTCCCGTCCCATGATAATGTTGTACTTCGACTGGCTTCTGATAACCACAAAGTTTAAAGCTACCGTTCGCCATTTCATATTTTCCTCTAATGTAACGTCAATGCTTACTCGACCCAGAGGCCAAGTCATTTCGCCTGTGAATCCCGTAACGGGATGGAGTGGGGGTTTTAGTTTGTCCTGCACATCTTGGGGTAGCTGTAAGAAGCAATGTTCGTATAAGACGTCAACGGCGCTTCCCGTATCTACATAAATTCTCGAGACCTTGCATCGTCCAACCGTGGCGGTTATCGTTATGGGCAGGTCGATAGGACAGACTCTCCAAAAAGCAGGAAACGTGATAGGAGCACATTCCCATTCCTCCAAACTTCCGACTTACGAACGTGACCCGCGTGCCACATTTGTACCATGTGGATGTGCTTTTCTGGAGCTTTTTCTTTTCCCCGTTGCCAGGCAAATTTCTTCGTCCCGGGGACTTTGACACGTGACGCTTTTAGATGGTCAAGTTCCCCCAATTTCAGCCGTTAAACTATCACCTTCTTTAGTTCCCTGCAGTCGTCTACGTCGTGACCTTTATCTTCGTGAAAAATACACCATTTACTTTCATCTACAGCGAAACGGGGCTGCATCAGCTTTGGTGGCGGGAAATCTTTACTTATCTCTTCCGTTGCCAAAATTTCTTTAGGCGTTTTTGATAATGACTTGACCAAACTTTCCTCTTCTGCCGACAACCTCTTGAGTACGTACCGTTCATAAGGACGGTAGCTGTTACGGTGGTCAGACTTATGACTAGAACGTCCGTAGCCCCTGTTTCCGCCGCTATCACTTCCTTTATACTTGTTACCTGTATTACCTTTGCTGTTTCCCTTGTTGTTTTTTATCGCACCAGTCCGTTGTGCTGTGATCCCCAACGGCAGCGTCTACAAACTCCTCGGAACGTACATAATCCTTTACCTTTTTTACAGCTTCAACGTACGTTTTTGGCAACTTACACCGCATCGATTTTACCAACGACAAATGACGAGTTTGGCAAATTCCCATGATGTACGCGTAGATCTGCTGCGATTCAGGCAGATCTAGAATTTTTTGGCATTCCGCTGTGAAACGGGAAGTAAAATTCATTAGGGATTCATGTGACCTCATCTTGATGTTGTGCGCATCTAGGTGAGTCAGTTCGGTGCATTTAAAGTTCTAGAAATGCTGCACAAAC
This sequence comes from Rutidosis leptorrhynchoides, assembly GCF_046630445.1. NCBI lineage: Eukaryota > Viridiplantae > Streptophyta > Magnoliopsida > Asterales > Asteraceae > Rutidosis > Rutidosis leptorrhynchoides. The sequence continues at coordinate 546,679,827 of NC_092335.1, read as the reverse complement.
TTAGTTCTGAGGTCCATGTAGCTGATAAGCTCAAGGCAGGTAATTTGGAAAACCACTCTCTCGCGACGGCTTGGAGCTATCCCGGGAACGGATGGGTGGCTATCTCTCGAGTTGCTGCATATACCCCTAGCATGAGGGGAGTAGTAAGGACGGCAGGCAATGGATGGGTGTCTATCTCTCGAGTAAACTTCTCAGACGCCACGGAAACTTCAAACGTCCTCTTAACGTTGTCTCCCATCATAGCGTACCAATTGTTCAACATGTTGTCCGCCACGCCAGGCTACCCGACCTGAGCACTCATAGATTTCGGCGCGGCTAGAATTAAATTCTCAATTAAGTCCTTTCGTGCTTCCTCTCGGGTTTTGCCAGAACTTTTACCAGCGTCTGACGCCAGACGTGTAGAGCTTCGTGGTTGAACTTTGGACATACCAGTTGGCCTTTCGCCACCTTTGGACATGAGTGAGGGTAAAACAAATCCCCCTTTTGCCAGAAAATGTATCGCTTCTTCTCCACCGATGGGTTTAAGCTGGCTTAAATTCGTTTCCGGGTTTTCCGCCTCCTCGGCGTCACGCCTATTGGTTTCATCATCATCGTTAAATTGCAACCTGGTACGCTTGATGGAGTCATCTGGTGTCTCAAAAGAGCTGACGTCATTGGGCTTCAAAGGGTCATACGGTTCTTTGCCGGTGTTGGCATTTGGTGACGGATTGGAATCGCCTGCCATCTTGTGTGAAAGTATTGATCAAACGGTCCCACGGATGGCACCAAATGATCAATCCAAAATTGACTTGAGTGCAATTAGTTGAAATAACTAACCTTCAGAAGGGTTTCCTTCGGTTAACGTGATGAGTATGACGGGTGTTGTGGTGGTTGACTTTTTCCGAGCCTCCAAGGTGAGCTTAGAAGAGTAATCAGCGGTGGTAAGTGCGAAATATTGATTGATTCCAAAATGTGTGATTATGAGCAGTATTTATAGGTATAAGATGGCGGTTACCAAGGATAACCACCACTAGCCCACTAAATCACGATTACCACTCCTGGAATTCTCTAATCATGCCCACTAACTACTCTACGTTCTCCTGATTTGTCGGACAGACAAGTAGATGTGCAGACCAAGTCAAATGGTTAACGGTACGCTACGGGTAGCGTAGCGTAGGGGTAATCGTGGCCTGAGAGCGGCGTTGACTTGGTATCCAACCAGGAGCTGAAGCTAAACGTCCAGCTACAGGATACGCCATGCGTCTCACGTGACGGCCATGGTGGGACGTACGTCATTATTTATGAAGATAGAACACCCAAACTATATATAAAAAAGGATCCCTAAATCATCTAAATGACGTTTGTTAGTTGGTGATTTTCTAATTTCAAAACTGCCTTTATGTGCATATTGTGATAAAATTGGTATCCGGCATCAATACTATCAAATATGGAACCTATTACTGGTTTGTCCGAACTGCACACTTGAGGCAGCCAATGTGAAACGCCATGACCCGACACTATCTCAATTCCAACTGGGTATTGTTTTAGAACAAAGTCAAACTCTGACAATATTTAGAGTACAAACGATCAAAAAAATCCGAGTGTATAGGTAGAGAGTATGCGAACAACTTGTAAATAATGGTTAAATATGCGTACAAATGGATACATTGAAAATATTGATTTATATATGCATTTAAATTTATTATGAAATTACAGGAGATGTTCGATTCAAGATATATAAAATCAATTAAAGATTTATATCATAAGCCATAGCTAACAGTTATCGAAATGCGGATGCACAAAGGATATAAACTAACTACATTCCTTCGTCTTTGACATCTTTAACGTTTTCAAAGTGTGTATAACCTGACATTTTTGATTGATATGTAATAAAAATTTAGATATCAATGATGGTATTATACTATAAAAAAATTCGGTCGCGCGTTGCTGCGTTTGTATTCAACGCACGGTCGAATTTGGATATACGTTGTTTGATACCTAATATATCTAGTAGGTTGAGTTGTTTGTTAGACATGTATGTATATGTATGAAATACAGCCCGAAATATTTAGTGTTTTTCTAACGATGTTCGTTTCGCTTATAGTTAGTCTCGCTGTGTTCGTAAAATTATTTCGAGTTGAACGGTGGTCTCGAAAAAATTTAACTCGTACCGAGCGAGAATATATGGCCCGTTATTTAGTGTTTTTTAACGATGTCTATTTCACGTATAGTTAGTCGCGTTGTGTTCATCAGATTTTTTCGAGTTGAACGGTGGTCTCGGAAAAATTTAACTCGCACCGAGCGAGAAGATCGGGCACATTAAAAATTCGGGTGGAATTAGTTTCTTTTATTTTAATAAAATTATATAATTATGTTTTCTACCCCCGAAAAAGGGAAAACTCGAGGGGTCGTTGTGTAAAGTAAGCTGAAGTTGAGGGATCAGTTGTAGTGTGAAGACAAACTCAAAACGACAATTCGATATAACTGAAACGGCGAATCTAGCCACGCATTTTAGACATCTTTAACGTTTTCAACGTGTGTATAATAACCATTTTTGATTGTTATCTAATGAAAATTTAGATATCAATGATGGTATTATATATATATAAAAGAAAAAAGATAATTTTATGTAGAGTTCTCAAACATGAAGTTTAATTAAAATGAAATGGAATGTAGATAATGTAATGCAGATCTTTTAGAATAGGAACGTTTGGTGATAATGTGAAGTCATGTGTGGGAAAATTTCAAATTCACAACTCCATGATTCACGTTGCTAAATAATAGGATATGTATTAACCGATTTGTAAAATTGAATTACAATTCAGCCCTCTAACTGCACATAATATTTACTATTACACCCTTATAATATTCTTTATGATTATAATTTAACTAGTTAAAGACCCACGAATTCGCTGGATTTTTTAAGGGTCTAATCATTTAAGGTATAAAATTAAATATATAAATTAAAAACTATTGTTATGTCTGGATGAACATTAAACCAAATATTTTTTAGGGGCTTGAAATTTTTAAAGTTTCAAAATGTATTAACGAACTATTATTAAGTCTATGATGAACATTAAATCAAATGTTTTATAAGGGATTCAAATTTTTAAAGTTTCAAAATGTACTAACGAATAAATAAAAAAACAAAATTTTGATTCAAATTAAATAAATCATCTCCGATATCGTGATTTAGTTTTAGGCGACTGAATTAAGAATTGCGGATGGTTATCTCAAATCTTCGTTGTATTTTTCCACATATTCGACAATGTAGTTTTTCTTGTTAGATGATCATGAATTGTGAATAATGCCATAACTCTTCATTTTGTTGTTAGTACTTTGTGCATTCCTGAGAAAGTCTTCTGTCGTAATTCGTCAGCCTATAATGAGTTGAAACATTATATTTGTAATAAAATGCATAATATTGTAATATTTTTTTAATTATTTAGAAGATGTATAAAGTTTATGATTTAGTATACCTCATCCTTAAAGTTGTGCATAATAGTAAGCTTTTTAACTAAAAATGACATAGAATTGTGATAACTTGACATTGCCTCTTCGTCTCCTTTATTCACAAAATTTTTTCCTGTTAAAGTATTTGATATTGTGGCATTTAAATTTCTAAATTTTGTAGTAAGTGCAATCTCTTCGTTCGTAATTGCAGATGTTAAAGATTTCATTTTTTTAAATTTAGATCCAAAAACTTCAATATGATTGTTGATTAACTATCACAATCAATATTACGTTAATGTATGTTAATCTCGAAATTGAAATATGTAAAAGTAGTCAATATAAAATCAATAATAATAAATAAGGTAAAGAAATAGTTTCGTGTACTTTCCTGTAGCATATCAGTTGGACGTAATCCACTAATCCATATTATACACCGCTGAATATGACACATCCAAGTACCATATGTAATACTAAAGACATCAAATTTAGAAGCAAATTTTTTCATATTAAATAAGCTATAGAAATGTGATATTATGTTTTCGATAGTCGATAGAATGTCGTCTTCAATGAATTCTCCAATCAATTTTCTAAGGTATACATAGCATTATCTTATAAAAGATCGAAGTATATAAATTATATTAAATTAAAATGTACCATGATTGAGGTCTTGATTCCTGGCAATCTGTAAATGTGATATAATACGTTATCAATGTAATTGTAAATGGATTGAGAATTGAAAGTCATAAATTCGTATTTTTTTCTATTTTTTGGTGAACATGTATTAAAAAAGTACCCTTTGTAGTAGTTCGTTTTTTAGTTATATTTCTTTGTTCAGTTGTATAACGTTTTCTTCCATCTTAGTAAAGTACGTCTACAATAAAAAAAATATAATTGTACGTTAATTATAACACTTTGAAATTAACAATTACTATTGTCATTCTAACAATTGAAACCTGTTTTTTTCCGGTGTTTCATAACTACTTCTCTATTCTTTGTTTTTCTTTTCTTTCTGCAAATTTTTAAAAAAATAAATAATATATTACTTATATTTGACTCATGTAAATGTAATTAGAATAAATTATTTCAATTTTTGTAATCTCATACTTTATAAGTTAATAAAACATATTATTAATGGTTTTGTCCTTTCAGAACTTCTACCAGAGTAAATATTGTGCATATATATGTGGCCTTCTACATATTATGTACTAATACTCCTCCTACTGATCTTAATTTCTAGCGGCAATTCAATCAACATATCTCGGTCTCTAAACACTAAACCCTAAATCTAAACCTTAAACATACTAAACTCTAAACCCTAAACAATAAACCCTAAGCCCTAATACCTAAACCCTATACCCTAAACCCTAAACCATAAATTCTAAAATCTAAACCCTAAACCCTAACTTGTAAATCATAAACCATAAACAAAAAACTCTAAACCATATACACTAAATTCTAAACTCTAAACCCTATATCTAAACCCTAAACCACCAACCCTTTACCCTACACACTAAAACCTAAACCCTAAACTCTAAACCTTAAACCCTATACCCAAACCCTAAACCTTAAATTCTAAAATCTAAACCCTAAACTTTAAACCTTAAATCCTAAACCATATACCCTAAACCCTATACACTGAACCATAAACCCAAAACCCTAAATCATATACACTAAACCCTAAACCCTATATCTATACTCTAAACCATAAATTGTAAAAACTGAACCTAAGCCCTAAACCCTAAACTATAAATTCTAAAATCTAAACCTTAAACCTTAAAGTCTAAACCATAAACTCTAAACACCAAACCCTAAACACTAAACCCTATACACTAAACTCTAAACCCTAAACTCTATATCTAAACCCTAAACTCCAAACCCTAAACCCTAAATTAACCCTAAACCATAAACCACCAACCCTTAACCCTACACACTAAACCCTAAACCCTATACCCTATACCCTAAACCCTAAACCATAAATTATACAATCTAAACCCTAAACTCTAAACCCTATACACTAAACCCTAAACCCCAAACCCTGTATCTAAACCCTAAACTCTAAACCTGTAAGACCCAAATGTTTATTGTACATAGAGTATTATTGGTGTACATCAAGTGTGTGAAGCGTGGTATAAGTTTAAAAGCTGACAGAGTGATTTGAATATCGTGCGCACCAAGCACAGTTATGGGAGCGCGCCGCGCACACTGCCTGGTGACAGATTTCTGCTTTTTCTAATTAGAGTTAAATGAGAGGCTTTTTGGTCATTTCACTTGAGGTCGGATCTGAGGCCTTATCAGCTGGATTGGATCCAACTTTGGATCACTTTCACATCCACAAACACACTCATCCATCTTAGAGAGATAGGGAGAGTTCTAGAGAGAGAATTGGGGATTTGGAGAAGAAGAAGCTTGAATTGATCTCGAGTGTTAAAGTTGTTCACCTCGTTCCTAGCTACGTTTTGGTTGTTGTGGTAAGCTCCAACTCTGAATTTAATTGTTTGATTTTGATATTCAAGTTAGGGTTTGAACTTAAATTGTTGAGAAACCCATTTAAACTCATGAAGTGAGTTTAGTGTTGCTAGTAATCGGGTTTATTGTTGTTGTTGTTGGTGGGTTTTGGGTTAAAAACTAACTTGGCCATGATTTGGGACTTGTATTTGGGTTTAATCACTAGGCTTGGTGATTATGAAAGTGTTGGAACCCATTTTAGTGTATTTGAAAGGCTAATTTTGAATTGAGTCAAAATTAGGGTTTATGGGTGATTTTGAGAATGATAAGTGTTTAACACTTGTGTTTGGGTTTAATTGGCGTATTAGGACCATTTTCACTTGTGTTAGTGATTATTGGTTAGTTTGGGCACGGTTTATGATTTGAAGTGCAATTGGTCGAAATTGCACTAAGTGTCATTTTGAGTTGGTTTGTAAATCTACTCTAAGCGTGTTACTTGTATTGTGATTTTGGAATAGGTACATTCCATCGGCGAGTTGTGAATTATTCGGTAGCATTCATCAAAATGACAAGGTGAGTGTTAATATCCTATGTGCATATGTATGTGTAGGATGGGTGCGGGTCGGGTGAAGTGGTTGGATAACGGGTTGGGTCGTTACAAGTGGTATCGGAGCATGGTCTAAGGGATTTAGGTGACTTGAGATAGGTGCCTAGACTTAGACTTTTGTGTGTGCTTATTTGTTGCGAGACTTGTAGGTGAACGGGTCAGAATGGGAAATGTAGTTAATGTCTTGGTTGTAGGTGGACTTACGTTTATATTCATATGCGGATATTAATAATATTATTGTGTTGTGTTGTGTTTTGTTATTGTTTGTGTTGCGAATATCATCAAGTAAGATAGTCGTTGTACTAACAAGTTGATACGGCGTGTGTGCGTAATAAGGACTTGCAAACCTTATTACGGGTGCAAATCGTGTCTAACAAGTGATGTATGACGAGTGTTGAGCAAGATGGGGCGGTGTTGTGTGTGTGGTTTTATATGTTCGTGGACTAATCATTTTGCATTCTTTAGAATGACGACGTGAAACGAGATCGAGACGAATGATGAGGAGTTTAATGCTAGAGTTGTGGCCGCCGTTGCGGAGCAAATGGGTACGTTTCGAGAAGAAATGGATAGGAAGTATTCTGAATTTCAGAGTTGTAGTAAAATGGAGCGTTGTCTTAAGAGCTTCATGAGGACTAAACCCCCGATGTATGACGGGAAACCGGATCCTTTGGTAAGCACAACTTGGATCTCGGGTGTCGAAGGGTGTTTTCGTACTATTGAATGCCCTCCCAAGAAGAGGACGAGACTCGCTACTAGCTTGTTGCGGGGTAGGGCGAGGGATTGATTGGATGGTAAAATTGATATTGTTGGTGGTGAAGCACTTATGGGGTTATCGTGGGACGATTTTAAGAAGAAATTCTTCGAGGAGTTCCGGACTCGAGCCAATTTGTCAGAAATGCATAATGAGTTACGAAATTTACAACAAGGATCTATGGACTTGAATACTCTCAAAACAACCTTTATGGCGAAGGCTCGTTTTTGCCCGGAGTATATTGGGAATGATCGTATGTTGATGGAAGATTTCTATCGAACTTTGAATGATGACTTGCAGGGCAAGATTAGTGCTGGTCAAGTGAAATTGTTTGCAGAGTTATTCAACATGGCTAGGGGTTTCGAATCGTATTCACGATCAAGGATTAGTGAACCTTCAAGTAAGAGAAGGGTTGATTCATACGGCGCCCCAAGTATGAAAAATAAGGGTGCAAGTGCGAGTATGGGTAATGTGGAGAAAGGCACGACGAGTTCTCATGCGCCTAGATGTTTCAATTGTGGTGTTAGGGGCCACAAGTTATGGGAGTGCACAATGCCGAGAAGTGATGACGGAATGTGCAACTATTGTCATAAAGAGGTACATCGCAAGCTGGATTATCCTGAGTTGGTGGCGACGAATGCCGCAAGGAGACGTTAAGGTACGTTTCGTTTTAATAAATATGTCCTTTGGATATTTATTATGTGTCGTTGTGTATGAGTTTGATTGAAAGCATTGTATTGTATATATTTTGTTATGGGTGGCGTTCCTAGTGGAATTTCCCTATGGTGACGTTTTGATTGGCGGACGAAGGGCGTAAGACGTGGTGTAACTAAGCATTCCTTAGTGTTTGGGAAATGTTTCTACCAAGCCATGGGAATGGGCTTTGGTGTTCGGTTGTGAGCGCGTATTCGCTTTTGTGTTAAAGATGGTGAACCATGAGGTTCGTCAGGTGGATAGAACCCTTGAGATCAAGTGTTTGATCTCGACGTATGTTGGTAATGGAGTCTACGTGACGCGATGTTAGGTGCCTCCTTCATACCTACTAGCGTGGTATTCGACTCCGATGGTGTTGCGGTTACATTGTACTTTGGGTACCCTATAGAAACCCTTAAGTACATGAGTGACTAGGTGGAAATGTGGCAAGCTATGGCAATCGGAGGATTGCAAGAATAAAGTTCGTGTAATTTGTGGTAAATGCTTCGTTCGAAGTGATGAAGGATATGTTAAAATCCTTCGAATGCTCAAGGTTGGAGCAAGATGTGGTGATGGGTTGTGTGTGAACCCAATTGTTAGAAAAGTCTACCTTTCGGTAGCATTGTGCGGTTGTACAAGGTGTGTGTTGTGTTAGTTTCATGTCGTTGTTTAAATAAAGCCAACGGGTGACGGTGAGCGTTAATTTCTAGTGTGCAAAATGAATTTCATGAGGATTCGATTGTTATGACCGATGGAGAGATTGGTCACGTATATCAAAGAGTGGTAATTATCGCGGATGATGTTACCACGGCGATGCGGCTTTGGAACGTATTTCCGAGTGGGGGAGTTACACTCCCACACTAGGAGATTTTAGTGTGAGATTTCGGATAATGCTCATAGTAGATCCGGAATTAGTGTCGGGACCTAGATTGGTCGATTTATGGTAGAGTACAATTTTGGTTAAATTGTACTTATGGTTTTGGATTAAATTACCATCGAGGTGGTAATGTGGTGAATCTCATTGAGAGGTAATGGATGTGTTGACAAGCAAGTAAGATCCCTTAGCTAAGGGATGTACGTGTTGGATTCTCTTTTAGAGAATTATTATTTTGTGCCTATGTGCGATATAGGTGGTTCTTGATCGATTATGATAGCGTGATGTACGCGTACGTATAATGCGTGTGCAAAGATTCTAAGTGAGTGGAATGTTTCTAAGTATGGTATATACTTGTTGTTTGGGATGGATGGTTAGTGTATTCCATTAGGATTCACTATGGTGTAGCAGTGCGCGATGTTACACTACTCGTTGATTGAGGCCAAATGAGCATATGTGATTGGTGGGTTATGGCCGTTGACTCGGTCCGCTAACTTCACCTTGGGAGTAGTGTTATATCGGCATGATATAACGTTATCAGAATGGGAGTACCATTCATGTGTTGTATTTTGGGACGTGAATATCAGGTTGCTCGTATTCATAATATTTCGGGTGGTTACGATTGTCCTTGTTGGTTGGACTCATAGTTTGAGGTAGTGAATTTCGGGTTGTTGCCAATTCACTAAGGCTCGGTTTGCACGGCCATCCTCGGTTATACTATGTGGTGGAGGTAGTGAATATCGGTTTGCGCGTATTCACGACGACCCGGGTTGTTGCGGTCATTTCGTTTGTTGGAAATATGGATTAGGTTGGTGAATTTCGGGTTGTTGCGAATTTACTAAGGTTCGGGTTGTTTCGACCATCCTCCATATATGTTTAGGCTCGGGTTGTTTCGGGCATCTTTGGTGTGATTAGTGATGCAATAGCCGTGTTTCGCTCACATGATTGTTGACGGTGTGACAATTGTCGTTTTTGTACACCTTGGGTTAGCATTGCCATAATTGCTTGGGACGCTAGCGGATTTAGTTGGTTGCTTATGATGTTATGATAGTGGCGTGTTAGTCGTATTTGTACACTACAAGGGATATTAGGTGGTAAGTGTTATCCGTAAGGATTCACTTGGATTCGATCTTCATCGGTTTGGTTGTTGACTTTAATTTTGGTATGCGGTTGTTATTAGCATTGTACTTGGTATGAATACGCTAAGGGTTGATATCTCGGTACGAGATTGGCGGAGTTGTTCCGATGTGAGGAATTGAGCAAGTGTTAGTGCTCGAACTTGTAGATTTGATAAATCGCGGATGATGATTTATTGTTAAAGGCGATTCATTGGAAAGGATTGCTTAGAGAAGTTGGAAGGAAACATGATGTTTCCGCGTATGTTAAGCGATTGTGGTAGTTTTTGGATGAATTGTGCATCGCATGTCTCGAAATGCGTGCACGTGTGTGATTGGTAAATGGAATAATCTTCTGGTTAATAATACAAGTGGTGGAAGTCGGATTGGAACGTATGTTTGAGGACCATAAGTGTGAGTCTGTTTGTTTAAGTGACGAGGATCACGAGGACGTGATCGATTCTAAGTGGGGGAGAGTTGTAAGACCCAAATATTTATTGTACATAGAGTATTATTGGTGTACATCAAGTGTGTGAAGCGTGGTATAAGTTTAAAAGCTGACAGACTAATTTGAACATCGTGCGCGCCGCGCACACTGCCTGGCGACAGATTTCTAGTTTTTCCAATTAGAGTTAAATGAGGAGCTTTTTGGTCATTTCACTTGAGGCCGGATCTGAGGCCTTATCAGCTGGATTGGATCCAACTTTGGATCACTTTCACATCCACAAACACACTCATCCATCTTAGAGAGATAGGGAGAGTTCTAGAGAGAGAATTGGGGTTTTGGAGTAGAAGAAGCTTGAATTGATCAAAAGATAGAGTGTTAAAGTTGTTCACCTCGTTCCTAGCTACGTTTTGGTTGTTGTGGTAAGTTCTAACTCCGAATTTCATTGTTTGATTTTGATATTCAATTAATTAAGTTAGGGTTTGAACTTAAATTGTTTAGAAACCCATTTAAACTCATGAAGTGAGTTTAGTGTTGCTAGTAATCGGGTTTATTGTTGTTGTTGGTGGGTTTTGGGTTGGAAGCCGACTTGGTCATGATTTGGGACTTGTATTTGGGTTTAATCACTAGGCATAGTGATTATGGAAGTGTTGGAACCCATTTTAGTGTATTTGAAAGACTAATTTTGAATTGAGTCAAAATTAGGGTTTATGGGTGATTTTGAGAATGATAAGTGTTTAACACTTGTGTTTGGGTTTAATTGGCGTATTAGGACCATTTTCACTTGTGTTAGTGATTATTGGTTAGTTTGGGCGCGGTTTGTGCTTGGAATTGCAATTGGTCAAAATTGCACTAAGTGTCGTTTTGAGTTGGTTTGTAAATCCACTCTAAGCGTGTTACTTGTATTGTGATTTTGGAATAGGTACATTCCATCGGCAAGTTGCGAATTATTCGGTAGCATTCATCAAGACAACAAGGTGAGTGTTAATATCCTATGTGCATATGTATGTGTAGGATGGGTGCGGGTCGGGTGAAGTGGTTCTCGATTATAGAGCCCACTTCACATATAGGTGGATTTGATGGACTTGTTTAATAGGTCCGATTGGCACGGTTGTGGGTTTTGGTTGACCACCTTTGGCGAGATGCACACTCCGAGTGTACGTTATCTCATGGACTTGTGATATGGAGTTATATAATCCTGACGGTGTGGGTTATGGTGTGGGAAATGAATATCAGTTTGTACGTATTCAAATATTTCGGGTAGTACGATTGTCCTTGTTGGTTGGACTCATAGTTTGAGGTAGTAAATTTCGGGTCGTTGCGAATTCACTAAAGTTCGGTTTGCGCGACCATCCTCGGTTATACTATGTAGTGAAGGTAGTGAATCTCGGGTTGTGCGTATATATATATATATATATCTGTGTGTGTGTGTGTGTATGTTATTGATATTATTGTGTTGTAGCTAACCCTTCGGGTGAAGCTTGATGGCGTTGCTCATATCGTTGTTGGTGTATTACTTAGTTGATATATTAGCTTGTTGTATAGCGATCGTATGGTATGCTTAGATTAGCTTGCCTTTATGCTTGGACTCCGGTATGTGCTATTTGATTTTTATGGTGCGGCGTGTCCATTTTATGCATATATATGTATGTAGTATATTCTCACTCACTAAGCGTTAGCTTACACTCTCGTTGTTTACATTTTTATAGATTTGCATGGATGCGGTGGCTCGGGTAAACGTGGGAACTAGTCGACTCGCGTAGTTGCTTAGAAGACGTGCTTTTGGATTTGATTAGGATTGGGTAGCGTATCCCCAATCACCATGCTCAGACTTTATTTTTGGGTTTAAAATCATGTGGTCATAAACTTGTATTTTGTACGAAAGTCGTAAAACGGCCGATGTGGGCACTGTTGTAGTGACCCGAACTTTTTCATGTTTATATATATTAAATAAAATTTATATTTACATGATTAAGTGTTTCCAACATGTTAAGCAATCAAACTTGTTAAGACTTGATTAATTGAAATATGTTTCATATAGACAATTGACCACCCAAGTTGACCAGCGATTCATGAACGTTAAAACTTGTAAAAACTATATGATGACATATATATGGATATATATATATAGTTAACATGATATTATGATAAGTAAGTACCTCATTAGGTATTTTAACAATGAGTTATATACATAAAAATGAGACTATTGAATTAAGAAACTCGAAAACGATATATATAACAATTATCGTTATAACAACGTCTTATTAAATACATATGAATCATATTAAGATATTGATACACTATATTTAAACATGATAAATGATAAGTAAACATATCATTAAGTGTATTAACAATGAACTACATATGTAAAAACAAGACTACTAACTTAAGGATTTCGAAACGAGACATATATGTAACGATTATCGTTGTAACGACATTTAAATGTACATATATCATATTAAGATATATTAATATATCATAATATCATGATAATGTAATAATTTAACATCTCATTAGATATAATAAACAATGGGTTAACAACATTTAACAAGATCGTTAACTTAATGGTTTCAAAACAACACTTACATGTAACGACTAACAATGACTTAACGACTCAGTTAAAATGTATATACATGTAGTGTTTTAATTTGTATTCATACACTTTTGAAAGACTTCAAGACACTTATCAAAGTACTTCTACTTAACAAAAATGCTTACAATTACATCCTCGTTCATTTTCATCAACAATTCTACTCGTATGCACCCGTATTCGTACTCGTACAATACCCAGCTTCTAAATGTATGTACTATTGGTATATACACTCCAATGATCAGCTCTTAGCAGCCCATGTGAGTCACCTAACCATGTGGGAACCATCATTTGGCAACTAGCATGAATGATTACACAAAATTACAAACTAATATGACCTTATACGGAGTACCTACATCACGTTTTCAATCATCACCATAAACACTTTCATTTTTCAATTTTTATGCATCAAACTAAACTCTCTCAAGTGTTCTTCCATTGTTCTAAGTGTTCTTCATCATCTTCATTAAAATCTAGCTCAATCTAGTTCATAAATCCATAAATAAACCAAGTTAAAAACAACTACTCAAGAACACACCAACAACACTTCCAAGTTTGCTAGCTTACTTTCAATCTTGCAAATCCATTTCAAGTGATTATCCAATCTCAAGAAATCTTTCTTACTTACAGTAAGATATCTTTCTAATTCAAGGTAATACTCATACTCAAACTTTGATTCAATTTCTATAACTATAACAATCTTATTTCGAGTAGAAATCTTACTTGAACTTGTTTTCGTGTCATGATTTTGCTTCAAGAACTTTCAAGCCATTTAAGGATCCTTTGAAGCTAGATCTATTTTTCTCATTTTCAGTAGGTTTATCCACAAAACTTTAGGTATTAATGATGTTCATAACATCATTCAAATCATATATATAAAACTATCTTATTCGAAGGTTTAAACTTGTAATCACTAAAACATAGTTTAGTTAATTCTAAACTTGTTCGCAAACAAAAGTTAATCCTTCTAACTTGACTTTTAAAATCAACTAGACACATTTTCTATATCTATATGATATGCTAACTTAATGATTTAAAATCTGAAAATACGAAAAACACCGTAAAACCGGATATACGTCGTCGTAGTAACACCGCGGGCTGTTTTGGGTTAGTTAATTAAAAACTATGATAAACTTTGATTTAAAAGTTGTTCTTCTGGGAAAATTATTTTTCTTATGAACATGAAACTATATCCAAAAATTATGGTTAAACTCAAAGTGAAAGTATGTTTTTCATAATGGTCATCAAGACGTCGTTCTTTCGACTGAAATGACTACCTCTTATAATATTGAATTGTACCCTGTATTTTTGACTATAAACTTATACTTTTTATGTTTAGATTCATAAACTTAAGTTCAATATGAAACCATAGCAACTTGAATCACTCAAAACGGATTTAAAACGAAGAAGTTATGGGTAAAACAAGATTGGATAATTTTGCTTGTTGTAGCTACGTGAAAATTGGTAACAAATTTATATTAATCATATCCTAGCTAACTTATATTGTATAATACATATATTCTAATATATAATGTAATCTTGGGATACTATAGACACGTATACAAATGTTTTGACATATCATATCGACCCATGTATATATATTATTTGGAACAACCATAGACACTCTATATGCAGTAATGTTTGAGTTAGCTATACAGGGTTGAGGTTGATTCCAAAAATATATTTACTTTGAGTTATGATCTATCCTGAGACGTGTATATACTGGGTCGTGGATTGATTCAAGATAATATATATTAATTTATTTCTGTACATCTAACTATGGACAACTAGTTGTAGGTTACTAACGAGGACAGCTGACTTAATAAACTCAAATCATTAAAACGTAATAAAAATGTTGTAAATATATTTTGAACATACTTTGATATATATTAACATATTTGTTATAGGTTCGTGAATCGACCAGTGGCCAAGTCTTACTTCCCGACGAAGTAAAAATCTGTGAAAGTGAGTTATAGTCCCACTTTTAAAATCTAATATTTTTGGGATGAGAATACATGCAGTTTTATAAATGTTTTACGAAATAGACACAAGTAATTGAAACTACATTATATGGGTGAATGATCGAAGCTAAATATGCCCCTTTTGCTTCGTAGCCTAAGAATTAGTAAACCGATCTACTAATTGACGCGAATCCTAAAGATAGATCTATTGGGCCTAACGAACCCCATCCAAAGTACCGGATGCTTTAGTACTTCGAATTCATTTTTTATCATGTCCGATGGATTTTTCAGAATGATAGGGGATATTCTTATATGCATCTTGTTAATGTCGGTTACCAGGTGTTCACCATATGAATGATTTTTATCTCTATGTATGGGATGTATATTGAAATATGAAATCTTGTGGTCTATTATTACGATTTGATAAATATATAGGTTAAACCTATAACTCACCAACATTTTTGTTGACGTTTAAAGCATGTTTATTCTCGAGTGATTATTAAGAGCTTCTACTGTTGCATGCTAAAATATGGACAAGATTCGGTGTCAGCATGATTGTATAATATTGTTTAAAACTGCATTCGAGATTTACTTTGTTGTAACATATTAATATTGTAAACCAATATGTATTGGTAGTGTGTAAGTGTGATATTTTTTAGATTATCATTTCTTGATAATCTAGGTGGTGTCTTTTTAACCTTGTCGATAAAATAAAGGTTATGGTTTGTTTTAAAAACGAATGCAGTCTTTGAAAAATGTCTTATATAGAGGACAAAACCTCGCAAAGAGATCAATTAATATGAAACGTTTATAATTGATATGAACGGGACATTTCAGTTGGTATCCGAGCGTTGGTCTTAGAGAACCAGAAAATTTGCATTAGTGTGTCTTATTGAGTTTGTTAGGATGCATTAGTGAGTCTGGACTTCGACCGTGTTTTCTTTAAAAATGATTGCTTAATATTTTTTGTTGGAAACTACAAATTGAAATATGTAAATATTATGTGATATATTAATCTCTTAACGTGTTTGATATTGTGTGATAGATGTCTACCTCTAGTACAAATCCCATCGACTCACCTAATAATAATGAAGAGTCGAATATATTTTGGGAAGATTCAAAAATTCCCGAAGAGGAACCGGAAGAAGAGGAACCGGAAGAGGAGGAACCAAAAGAGGAGGAACCGGAAGAAGAAGAGGTTCCGGAGGAAGAAATATCGATACCTACAGTAAATCGATTAAATAAAAGAAAATCCTCAACCAACGGACCAAAGTTAATAATGGTCAATGGTGTTTCCGCCGAGGAAGCAAAATATTGGGAAGATTACCAATTTTTTGATGAATCGGATCCCGATGAGGATTCCGATGATGTTATAGAAATTACCTTGACCCACTTTAATAAAGCAAAAGAAAATAATAAGGGAAAAGGTGTAAAAATATAGAAACCTGGTTCCAACCCCGATGAACTTTATATGTATCGGCAACATCCGTATTTCCTAAATTGTAACAATAACCCGGGAACCTCTAAACCACCAGGTTTTTCTAAACCATTGTGGAAAACGACAGCTCGTATTAGGGGAGCACCATATATCCCTAGGAAATTAGCAAAACGAACCAAGTCCGAAGAAGAAGAAACGAGTGAGTCGGATTAAAGAGTTGTAATCATGTTGTGTAATATATGTAATATAGTGTGCTTATACTTTTATGATAAATGTAAAAATTGCTTGTATTGTTTGTTAATTATCTTTTATGAATCTAACCCTCGTCTATTTTTACAGCATAAAAACACAAAATGGACGTTAAGGATAGACGACCAAATATTTTAGAAGACCTACCAGGGGATATGATTGATGAAATCTTATCTAGAGTCGGTCAGAATTCATCGGCACAATTAGTTATGGCAATATTAACTTGTTAAACATTTGAAAGACTTTCCAGAAATGCCTTAGTTTATAAAAGGTTTTCCTTTGATAGGTGGGGTATATCACATTGGGGAGACCGTAAGTTACGCCGTGTTTTCTTTAAAGCGTTAAATGCGGGGAACCCAAATGCAATTTTTCGCTACGGGTTAAGAACCTATTTTGACTCAACATATTCCAACATAGGATTTCGTGAATTAGAAAGAGCTTATAACATGCAACATAAAGAAGCATGTTATGCTTATGGGTTAGTGATGTTCGCTTCTCACCAAAGTGAGAAAAAGAACATCGGATTACAACTATTAAATGAAATATTCCCACAAGTGACGGACTCAGTAGTTGGGGTAAGAAACAAGGTTTTTAGATTGTTACGAGACTATTAGGCATTACGTAACCCTCGTCCTTTTGACGACATTACAACATGTTGTCTAGCCAACGGTCATAACGGTTACTTCCCACAAGACCAAGGATGGGAAGTCGTCTTGTAAAACCAAAATGCATGACTTGTTTCTGGACTTATGAATTGCGTGTTTTTATTGCCTTTGCTGAACAACTTGGGTATTAACTAGATTTATCTTCAAAACTGTCTTGTATCAAAGTGTGCTATATTTCATGTTATATGTAATATTGCGGAATTGTAAGTTTGAAGAATATTTGAATGTGATATATTATTATAATCAGTTTTTCATATGGAATTGTAGTAGTTGAATTGTATATTAGCTACTAAGTATGAACTTAACGGGTAGGTAGTACCCGAATTTTAACTTATAAAACGCTAATATGAAGAAAAAGCTTTTATAAATGAGTTCATATTATGCTACGAAATACTATTGACTACTCTTAATATTCTGTATGATTAACTCGATTCAGTTGGCTATTTTGAAGGAAATGGCACCGACTACTCGACACACCATGAATATGAGCGAAGAGGAATTTCGTACCTTTCTTGCTGCAAACATAGCCGCAGTACAGGCTGCACTACATACCAACAATAACTCTGAATCTAGCAATGCAGCTAACGGCATAAGAAATCGTGTAGGATGCTTCTACAAAGAATTCACTGTCCGCAAACCTTTGGAATTTGATGGAACCGAAGGACCAATTGGATTGAAACGGTGGACCGAGAAGGTCGAATCAGTGTTTGCCATAGGTAAGTGTACTGAAGAGGACAAAGTTAAGTACGCTACGCATACCTTCATAGGTACTGCGTTAACGTGAAGGAACACCTATCTAGAACAGGTAGGACAAAATGCTGCTTACGCACTACCGTGGTCGGCATTCAAGTAATTGATGAACGAGCAATGACGTCCTAGAAATGAGGTCAATAAGCTCGAGGTAGAGCTTAGAGAGTTACGAACACATGGGTTCGACATTACCACGTATGAACGACGATTCACAGAGTTGTGCCTATTGTGTCCGGGAGCGTTCGAAGATGACGAAGTGAAGATCGACGCGTTTGTAAAAGAGTTACCAGTAAGGATTCAAGAAGATGTGAGTTCACACGAGCCCACTTCCATACAAAAGGCAAGTCGAATGGCTCATAAACTCATAAATCAGATTGAGGGAAGAATTAAAGAGCAGGCGGCCGAAGAAGCCAACACGAAACAACTCAAGAGGAAGTGGGAGGAAAATGGTGACAAGAGTCACCAGTATAACAACAATAACAATTACAACCACAATCGCAACAACTATCCCAACAGCCGCAATAACAATCGCAACAATAACCGCAATCCTAACAATAACTACAACAAACGTCCCAACAACAACAACAACTACAACAACCGTTTCAACAACAATAACGATCCCAACAACAACCTCAATAACAACAGCGGCAACAAAAACCAAAATCAGCCATGTCATAGGTGTGAAGAAAATCACCTGGGGTTTTGCACGACATTTTGCAACAGGTGTAAAAAAAATGGTCATAGCGCGACAAAGTGTGAGGTCTATGGACCAAGGTTTAACAGAACTAAAGGAACAAATAGTGTCAGAACAAGTAATGCCGGAACGAATAGTGTCGAAGCAAGTAATACCAACGCTGTTTGTTATAAATATGGAAAACCGGGCCACATTATTAGAAATTGCCCGAATCAGGGGAATACTAATGGGCAGGGCCGTGGAAGAGTTTTCAATATTAAGGCGGCAAAAGCACAGGAAGACCCGGAGCTTGTTACGGGTACGTTTCTTATTGACGATAAATCTGCTTATGTTTTATTTGATTCGGGTGCGGATAAAAGCTATATGAGTAGAGATTTTTGTGCTAAATTAAATTGCCCATTGAAGCCTTTGGATAATAAATTTTTACTCAAATTAGCAAACGGTAAATTAATTTCAGCAGATAATATATGTCAGGATAGAGAAATTAAACTGGGGGATGAAACGTTTAAGATTGATTTAATACCAGTCGAGTTAGGGAGTTTTGATATAATAATTGGCATGGACTGGTTGAAAAAGGTGAGAGCAGAGGTCGTTTGTTACAAAAATGCGATTCGCATTATGCGTGAAAAAGGAAAACCTTTAATGGTGTACGGAGAAAAGAACAACGCGAAATTAAATCTTATTAATAGTTTGAAGGTGCAAAAACTAATAAGAAAAGGTTATTACGTCATTCTAGCATACATCGAGGAAGTTAAACCTGAAGAAAAGAACATCAGTGATGTTCCCGTCGCAAAAGAATTTCCCGATGTATTTTTGAAAGAATTATCGGGATTACCCCCATATCGATCCGTTGAATTTCAAATAGACCTTGTACCAGGAGCTGCACCAATAGCTCGTGCTTCATATAGACTCGCACCCAATGAAATGAAAGAATTACAAAGTCAGTTACAGGAACTTTTAGAGCGTGGTTTCATTCGACCAAGTACATCACCATGGGGATCTCCTGTTCTGTTTGTCAAGAAGAAAGATGGTACATTCAGGTTGGGTATCGACTACAGAGAGTTGAACAAACTTACCATCAAGAACCGTTACCCATTACCGAGAATCGATGATTTATTTGATCAACTACAAGGCTCGTCGGTTTATTCGAAGATTGATTTACGTTCTGGATATCACCAAATGCGGGTGAAGGAGGATGACATTCCGAAGATTGCCTTTAGGACGCGTTACAGTCATTACGAGTTTATGGTTATGCCGTTTGGATTGACTAACGCACCAGCTGTGTTCATGGACCTCATGAACCGAGTGTGTGGGCCATATCTTGACAAGCTTATCATTGTTTTCATCGATGACATACTTATTTACTCGAAGAATGATCAAGAGCATGAAGAACATTTGAGAAAAGTGCTAGAGTTTCTGAGAAAAGAAAAACTGTACGCTAAGTTTTCAAAGTGTGCATTTTGGTTGGAAGAAGTTCAATTCCTCGGTCACATAGTGAACAAAGAAGGTATTCAGGTGGATCCAGCAAAGATTGAAACCTTTGAAAAGTGGGAAACCCTGAAAACTCCGAAACACATACGCCAATTTTTAGGGCTGGCTGGTTATTACAGGAGATTCATCCAAGATTTTTCCAAAATAGTAAAATCCTTGACTGCATTAACGCATAAAGGGAAGAAATTTGAATGGAAGGATGAACAAGAGAAAGTGTTTCAATTGTTAAAGAAAAAATTAACTACGGCACCTATATTGTCATTACCTGAAGGGAATGATGATTTTGTGATATATTGTGACGCCTCAAAGCAAGGTCTCGGTTGTGTATTAATGCAACGAACGAAGGTAATTGCTTATGCGTCTAGATAATTGAAGATTCACGAGCAGAATTATACGACGTATGATTTAGAATTAGGCGCGATTGTTTTTGCATTAAAGACTTGGAGGCACTACTTATATGGGGTCAAAAGTATTATATATACCAACCACAAAAGTCTTCAACACATATTTAATCAGAAACAACTGAACATGAGGCAGCACAGGTGGATTGAATTGTTGAATGATTACGACTTTGAGATTCGTTACCACCCGGGGAAGGCAAATGTGGTAGCCGACGCCTTGAGCAGAAAAGACAGAGAACCCATTCGAGTAAAAGCTATGAATATAATGATTCACATAACCTTACTACTCAAATAAAGGAGGCGCAACAAGGAGTTTTAAAAGAGGGAAATTTAAAGGATGAAATGCCCAAAGGATCGGAGAAGTATCTTAATATTCGAGAAGATGGAACCCGGTATAGGGCTGAAAGAATTTGGGTACCAAAATTTGGAGATATGAGAGAAATGGTACTTAGAGAAGCTCATAAAACCAGATACTCAATACATCCTGGAGCGGGAAAGATGTACAAGGATCTCAAGAAACATTTTTGGTGGCCGGGTATGAAAGCCGATGTTGCTAAATACGTAGGAAAATGTTTGACGTGTTCTAAGGTCAAAGATGAGCATCAGAAACCACCAGGTCTACTTCAATAACCTGAAATCCCGGAATGGAAATGGGAAAACATTACCATGGATTTCATCACTAAATTGCCAAGGACTACAAGTGGTTTTGATACTATTTGGGTAATAGTTGATCGTCTCACCAAATCAGCACATTTCCTGCCAATAAGAGAAGATGACAAGATAGAGAAGTTAGTACGACTGTATTTGAAGGAAGTCGTCTCCAGATATGGAATACCAACCTTTATTATTTCTGATAGGGATGGCAGATTTATTTCAAGATTCTGGCAGACATTACAGCAAGCATTAGGAACTCGTCTAGACATGAGTACTGCCTATCATCCACAAACTAATGGGCAGAGCGAAAGGACGATACAAATTCTTGAAGACATGTTACGAGCATGTGTTATTGATTTCGGAAACATTTGGGATCGACACCTACCGTTAGCAGAATTTTTCTTCAACAATAGCTACCATTCAAGCATTGAGATGGAGCCATTTAAAGCACTTTATGGTAGAAAGTGCAGGTCTCTGATTTGTTGGAGTGAAGTGGGGGATAGAAAGATTACGGGTCCGGAGATAATACAAGAAACAACCGAGAAGATCATTCAAATTCAACAACGGTTGAAAACCACCCAAAGTCGACAAAAGAGCTACGCTGACATTAAAAGAAAAGATATAGAATTTGAAATTGGAGAGATGGTCATGCTTAAGGTTTCACCTTGAAAAGGTCTTGTTCGATTTGGTAAACGGGGGAAACTAAATCCAAGGTACATTGGACCATTCAAGATAATAGATCGTGTCGGATCAGTAGCTTATCGACTTGACTTACCTCAACAACTCGCCGGGGTACATAATACTTTTCATGTCTCGAATTTGAAGAAATGTTTTGCTAAAGAAAATCTCACTATTACGTTATACGAAATCCAAATCAACGAAAAACTTCAATTCATCGAAGAACCCGTTGAAATAATGGATCGTGAGGTTTAAAGACTTAAGCAAAACAAGATACCAATTGTTAAGGTTCAATGGAATGCTTGTAGAGGACCCAAGTTCACCTGGGAACGAGAAGATCAGATGAAGAAGAAATACCCGCACTTATTCCCAGAAGATACGTCAACACCTCCAACTGCTTAAAATTTCGGGACGAAATTTATTTAACGGGTATGTACTGTAGTGACCCAAACTTTTCCATGTTTATATATATTAAATGAAATTGATATTTACATGATTAAGTGTTTCCAACATGTTAAGCAAACAAACTTGTTAAGACTTGATTAATTGAAATAGGTTTCATATAGACAATTGACCACCCAAGTTGACCAGCGATTCACGAATGTTAAGACTTGTAAAAACTATATGATGACATATATATGGATATATATATATATAGTTAACATGATATTATGATAAGTAAGAATCTCATTAGGTATTTTAACAATGAGTTATATACATAAAAATGAGACTATTGAATTAAGAAACTCGAAAACTATATATATAACGATTATCGTTATAATAACATCTTATTAAATACATATGAATCATATTAAGATATTGATACACTATATTTAAACATGATAAATGATAAGTAAACATATCATTAAGTGTATTAACAATGAACTACATATGTAAAAACAAGACTACTAACTTAAGGATTTCGAAACGAGACATATATGTAACGATTATCGTTGGAATGTATATATATTATATTAAGATATATTAATACATCATAATATCATGATAATTTAATAATTTAACATCTCATTAGATATAATAAACAATGGGTTAACAATATTTAACAAGATCGTTAACTTAAAGGTTTCAAAACAACACTTACATGTAACGACTAACGATGACTTAACGACTCAGTTAAAATGTATATACATGTAGTGTTTTAATATGTATTCATACACTTTTGAAAGACTTCAAGACACTTATCAAATTACTTCTACTTAACAAAAATGCTTACAATTACATCCTCGTTCATTTTCATCAACAATTCTACTCGTATGCACCCGTATTCGTACTCGTACAATACCCAGCTTCTAAATGTATGTACTATTGGTATATACACTCCAATGATTAGCTCTTAGTAGCCCATGTGAGTCACCTAACCATGTAGGAACCATCATTTGGAAACTAGCATGAATGATTACATAAAATTACAAACTAACGTGACCTTATATGGAGTACCTACATCACGTTTTCAATCATCACCATAAACACTTTCATTTTTCAATTTTTATGCATCAAACTAAACTCTCTAAAGTGTTCTTCCATTGTTCTAAGTGTTCTTCAACATCTTCATCAAAATATAGCTCAATCTAGTTCATAAATCCATACATAAACCAAGTTATAAAACAACTACTCAAGAACACACAAACAACACTTCCAAGTTTGCTAGCTTACTTTCAATCTTGCAAATCCATTTCAAGTGATCATCCAATCTCAAGAAATCTTTCTTATTTACAGTAAGATATCTTTCTAATTCAAGGTAATACTCATACTCAAACTTAGATTCAATTTCTATAACTATAACAATCTTATTTCGAGTGAAAATCTTACTTGAACTTGTTTTCGTGTCATGATTTTGCTTCAAGAACTTTCAAGCCATTCAAGGATCCTTTGAAGCCAGATCTATTTTTCTCATTTTCAGTAGGTTTATCCACAAAACTTGAGGTAGTAATGATGTTCATAACATCATTTGAATCATATATATAAAACTATCTTATTCGAAGGTTCAAACTTGTAATCACTAGAACATAGTTTAGTTAATTCTAAACTTGTTCGCAAACAAAAGTTAATCCTTCTAATTTGACTTTTAAAATCAACTAGACACATGTTATATATCTATATGATATGCTAACTTAATGATTTAAAACCTGAAAACACGAAAAACACCGTAAAACCGGATATACGCCGTCGTAGTAACACTGCGGGCTGTTTTGGGTTAGTTAATTAAAAACTATGATAAACTTTGATTTAAAAGTTGTTCTTCTGGAAAAATGATTTTTCTTATGAACATGAAACTATATCCAAAAATCATGGTTAAACTCAAAGTGAAAGTATGTTTTTCAAAATGGTCATCAAGACGTCGTTCTTTCGACTGAAATGACTACCTCTTATAATATTGAATTGTAACCTGTATTTTCGACTATAAACTTATACGTTTTATATTTAGATTTATAAACTTAAGTTCAATATGAAACCATAGCAACTTGAATCACTCAAAACGGATTTAAAACGAAGAAGTTATGGGTAAAACAAGATTGAATAATTTTGCTTGTTGTAGCTACGTGAAAATTGGTAACAAATCTATATTAATCATATCTTAGCTAACTCATATTGTATAATACATATATTCTAATATATTATGTAATCTTGGGATACTGATAGGTCAGATCATGTTGAGATTGAGAGAAATGATAAGATAAAGAGAGATTCGGTATGTAAGCATGAGACTCGGTATTAGAGAGAATCGGTACAATTACATTCCACAGCTTCTAGAACTCGGTTACAATGCAATGGCTATCTAATTAGGACTACTTAGGTTCCTTATATAGCCCTCTTCTAAGGAACCTTCATTAAAGCTTATTTTCACATTAACACTATACAACTTCGGGGTCCTAACAATCTCCCCCTTAGTGTTAAATGTGAACTTTACAACATAATCCTATTTTGAAACATCTAAAGGAACTTTGTTCCTCTGAAGTGAACTTTAGATTTGAATCCCTTGAGATTCTCATATCTTCATATATTCACTCTTGTTTTGAGACGACTTTTTAATCTTGTGAGAATGTATTTGACAATCTCAATATCTTCAGTTGAATAGCAGTTATTGATCAATCTCCATCTCATGTACTTGAAAGCATACATCAACGTTCCGTCTGAGTATCTTCTGAAATCTGAGACTCTGATGAAGATCTTTGTATAGTGAGAATTGACAAATACAAACCCATATGGACAGTCGCTCACTTCAAGTAAGGACATGTATATTAGCTCTTCAATCACTTGATTTGGTGGTTTGATTCCGAGCTTTTTGTGTCCAGATTCCAATCCCAACTGAAAATCATGAACTGACATCCGTCTCATCGAATCAAGAATAAACCTGTAGACTGTCTTCATTGCAGTAGCATGATAAATTATTGTAGATTCATTCAAGTTAATCAGATAGATGTAAATGAAAATAATATCATCCATCTTCAGTTTATCAAAATCCGCTTCTGAGAATTGATAATCCTCATCATCCATTCTTGTAACTTGAAACAATGGCATCTTCACTCCATCCTTATTAATCATCAAAATCTTATTTATGCTTTTAATCTCTGAACTCCGCTGAATTTGAAGTTTCTCTTCATTCTTCAATTTGAATTTGTCACGAACACTCAGATAAGCTTTGAGAAATTCTGGTTTCTTATGATATTTCCATGCACCCAGAACACTCATTGATGCAGAAAGGACGAGATCAGAATCACCATAAATTCTATATGCTTGTTGTTCAATGAATGGTGAACGAAGAATATTTTTCTCTTCATCCTCACTCAATTGGTAATTTGCATCACGTTCAAGAACAATCTCTGCAATTTGAAAAGGAACATTGAAATTGGGAGGAGTCGTGGTATCTTCTTTGCCATTAGAGAAAATATCCTTTTCGAAGTGTATTCCAAATTCGTCAGTTGGAGATGTCAAATTAACAAATTGATGATCATTGAATTCATTGGCGACACTCGATGACCCCTTCAAAATATCTTCAATGTTGTCAAAGTTTTGATTGTCCTCTTGAGTTAACTTTTTCTCTGATAGATCAGCTGAATCCATAATCATTAACATTCCTGAGTCACCCTCTCTCTAACTTTCCGATTCATCTAGAAAACTTTCACACTGAATTTCTTCAATTTCATCACCGGAATCAGATATATCAACAACATCTTTATCCTTCTGTTGACTAGATGTACCAGCTTCATAAGTTGATCTTTGAAAAATACTGGACCGATAACCACCTTGTCTATTCTCCCCCTCATGAAGATTGTCGGGATCGAAATCATCATGATCAGGCATGTGAATTGGTCCAGGTGACTTGCATGGAGATAAAGGATACACTATCCTTGCTTGCTCAAGATAAATCATCATAGTTTCGCGGACTTCATCAAGATCAGTTCGTTTAGAAAACTCAGCAAGATAGAGCTCATCCACCTCATTGTCAGAGAGATACTGTAATCCATATCTATTTGAACTTCGAGAAGGTGACCCAGTTGGTGAAACAATAGTGAAACCATAAACAAAAGCAGCATCAGCAGCAACTGTTGAAGGCAATGTCGGTGGAAGTGTTTGAGTTACCGTGAGGGCAGGTAAGGATGATTGTGCGATATTATTCTTATATGTAGGGCTGTACATACTACTAGTCAGATTCGTGATATCCCCTTCTGATGGAGGTTGGGTAACAACCGGAGTTGTCACAGGCGAAGTTTCTTTCGAATCATCCGCCTCCATGACTTTGGTCTCATGGGACTCTGACAGAGTAGTAGAACTACTCGTCTGTTTAGTTCTTGCAGAGATATTGCTATCCCCGACTCCTGAAATCATTGATATACCATGAGGTGGCACATCTCTTTCAGTTAAAGACTCTTCCTCCAGACCCTGAGATTCAGAATCCGGAAGAGAAGTGGTTTGAACCAATGGATCACTTTCATGAACCAAGGGAACAGTCTGCTGGAAGTCTGATAAATATCCCGAAGGATTGTCATGTTGACTCGTTTCCATGGGACGCGGCAGATCTTCCTCATCAAGATAAGCCGGACCTCGAGACCCTGTTGTACGTTAAAGTACAGGAGGATTTCCAGCCGATACGTAGGGTGCCTTTTCAAGATTTTTTGGCTCCCCTTCGGCCGTTCTGGACTTCAATGATTGAGTTTCCTCAATCGATTGAGTCAATGCAGACTTTACTGCAGAGGAAGACTTTACTTCCTTAGATGCCGAAGCACATTGCTTTGTAGGATTTATTATTAAGTCCTGTTTAGATTGGATGGGCTTAGTGGTCGTTTTACCATCCGTGCATTTAGATCTCTTGCCTACCGAAGCTTGCGCTTCATTTAGCGTAGGGCTTACTGTTATTCTTGAATGTGATACGGAGATGGGTGAGGGTGACCTAATTGGCTCTAGGTCTTGGTCCGTATCACCACTGGTTGGAGTAACTGTTTGACGGACGATGGGTGTCGAAGTCCTAGATCTAGTTACTCGTTGGGTTGGCGGAGTCTGAATCATCTCATCAGGCATGTATCGAGTTCTCTTAGGAGAATGTTTAGGAGATGATTCAGATGCTGTTGCTGAAGTGTCACTGCTTACTTCGGGTGTTGTGGAAAGGGTTGGTTCAATCCTAGTTGGACTAGGTTCCCTGATCCTCACGGGTTGAGCTTGGTGTGCTACCCTAGATCGTTTGAAGTTCACCCTAAGTGGAGGATTAGCTGGCCCGGGTGGTTGAACTACAGGTTCCTCTACAACCTCTGGGGCTGGAACCACGGCAGGTTCAACTTGTTCTTGTTGTACCGGGTTCGGAAGAGGTATTCCTACAGCCTGAAAATAAGAACGAATACGAGCGTCTTGGGGTTCAGCTAGCCTCACTAGCCAATTTGGAATTGGCGCAGTGAATTGATTATCAGACACCATAGGGGTGTTCATCTTCAGCTCTCCAAACCTTTTCATCTGTAATCCATGTGTACCTGGTACAAAGATATTTGCATTTCTGTAAGCATTGATAGCATCATGGATAAAGATATAGAAAAACCTTTCGCAAGGGATGTATGAACCCCTTGGCTTTTCAACCTGTGGCTGAACCAAATCCCATATAAGTTCTGCATAATCAGGATTCTCTACTCTTGTGAATGAGTAGAAAAGTTTGAGCATCGGCACAGTTAAGCTATCCGATCCACTTCTTGTCATCAACAAGCATCTGTTGATGATTGAGAAGATCACATACCACCTTGAGTGCAGATATTTCTTCTGAAACTTAGCTGATGGAACATTGGTAGCTCCAACATAACCAAGATCAAAGACAGAAGTCATCATTTGCTGAGTAGCAGGAAAAGCAGGAGCATTCTGTACAAGAGGAAGTCTGAATATCCTCCTGAAGTCTGCTTTTGTGATACTCCTGAATCCTTGTACTCCTCTCAGCCTAAATTCAAATCTGGCTGGTTCGCCATGTGGATTAGTAGCATTTGGTTGTGTGGCCTCCACAAATCTGATTGATCTGTTAAGAATATCCAAGTCTATTTCTGGCACACTAACTGTGGAGCTCAGAGCAGGCCATAAAGTATGCCTCTCTAGAATTGCAGTCCAATATTTGCAGGGAATATTGGTTTCAGAGTTGATAAAGTGATTGTTCGCCATTTAGCTGTATAAATAAGAAATAGAAGACCACAAGATATTTAACAAAAAGCATATATCTCTATTCTTATTTGCCTTTGAAATCCTTTTTATATTTTCAAATTTTAAGATTTTTATGGTTTTTCAAATATAAAAGTCTTTTATTCTCAAATATGAACAAATAATTGACAACCATGACATTCATATGATGTTCATCTTAGTACAAAATCATCATGCAAAGTCAATTATATAACACAAGGAATCAAAACAACACTTAGTCAATTTCAGCACAATTCAAGCAGATTCGGTAGTTATGAAAACTTTAGATTCTATAACCAAATAAGCTTGAGTTTTCATATCAGAAAAATATAGAATAAACATGTTAAGTGTTTGAAGATAAAATTCAGAAAATTTCAAGGTACCAAATTTCAGACTCGGTATCAAGAAGGAAAACCAGATTCGGTATCTTCAAAAATTAACAGAAAGTCACTCAAACATGTATATTCTATCACATATCATGTAATTTCACAACCATGATCAAACAACCATTCAATTACAAGCATATTAACATGTTAATTGTATGAACAAATTCGGTATCAAGATAAGAACACATTCGGTAGATACATAATCCATCAAATAAGCAATTAAACATGTAATCAGGCTCGGTCAAATGATAGATCAGTCAATTTAACTCAGATTAGACAAGATTTCATGTTGATTTTCCAAATCAATTGAGTTTAATCAAAGATTAATTGAAATCGACTCAGACTCAGTATAATCAACAAGATTTCAAAAATTAAAGATCATAATCCAGTTATTTTGAACTTTTCTGGTTGATAAAAACATAATTATCTCAGATCTACAATAATATATCTTAAACATTGATTAAAATGAACAATTACCAAGAATTTGAAGAAACAGAATGACGGACTCGGTAGAATTAGGCAGATTCGGTATAATCAACAGACTCGGTAGGTAATTAATAACAGTAAGAGTAATGTTTGACTTTGACTCTCCTTTTATAGATACCGAAGGTAAAATACCGAATGGGCTTTACAGAATGGGCCTAATATACCGAATTCAGTCCAATTTTTCAAAACATAAACAATTTAACTCTAAATCTTGACAAATTGATTTTTCCTCTTGAAATCTATTTCAATCTTTTCATGAAAAACAATTTTGAGACAATTTTTTGAAAACTTTGAACTTACCGAATCTGTACAGTTGGTTGTCAGACTCGGTAAAATGCTAAAAATAGCATTTATTCAGTAAAATTTAAATATTTTTGGATTTTATCTTTTCCAATTTTTATGAATTTTTCAAAATAAGATTTGTACTTAAAAGAACTTTGAATTTTATACAAAGTACAAATCTTCAGTGATACCAATTGTTGACACGGGTTGCATACTGAGATCTATACAAGCCATAGTGAATTATTTCAGATAAAAACAAAGAAATTTTGAATTCACTTTTGAAAAACAATATTTTTGAATAATTTTCTCATTTTCTCCCTTTTTCTCCCCCTCAAAATGTGATATACAAGAAAGTAAATCAACATTTTGATTATGTTCAAAAGAAAATGAATCAACTCCCCCTTGAAATAAGATATCAATGAATTACCTCCCCCTTGCGTAACCATTGAACAAATGTACCTAGGAAGTTATCATTAATCTAAAGGCAGTCCCTTAAAGAAAAATTATCTAAAGCACTGAAACTTAGTTGCTCCCCCTAGAAAGTATCTACTCCCCCTAAACACAAGATCCCAAAAATAAGTCCCAACAGATCTAAGGAATATCAAGCACTATACTCTACCATGCCATGAAATGCCCCGTTCATATACAATATAAACGATTCACAATAGTTGATTACATAGCGAGGTACTTGACCTCTATATGATACATTTTACAAACATTGCATTCATTTTTAAAAGACAAACTTTCTTTACATCGAAAGTTGACGACAATCATACTATTTCATAATACCTCTAACTATAATTGACTTAATAATCTTGATGAACTCGACGACTCGAATGCAACGTCTTTTGAAATATGTCATGAATTACTCCAAGTAATATCTCTAATATGAGCAAATTCACAGCGGAAGATATCTTTCATACATGAGAATAAACATGCTTTAAAGTGTCAACCAAAAGATTGGTGAGTTCATAGGTTTATCATAAAACAATAAAATTTATCGTTTTGATAGACCACAAGGTTTAAATCCTGCATGGTACAAATGGGCCCTAATCCTATACCCACCTGTAATGTACATGCGATATCTTTTAAATACAGTACACATTTATCGTGTACGAAATCATCTTTCATAATCTTAGTAACCGTACACATATCTTATGCACAAAAATAACATACACATAACCTGTGTATAAAATCATTCTCTCGATACATAACATTCACTTCAATTGGTGGCAATTATCATGTCCACATAATTCAATGGTGGCAATTATCATGTCCACACAATTCAATAATAATCCGCAGAACTTCTGTCTGCATAATAATTCATTCGAGGAATGTTTTGCTTGTGTCTATCTCGTCAAACATTTATAAAAGCATTTCATGTATTCGCAGTTCAAAATGTATTTTAAAAGCATTTAATAAAGCAGTTATAAAAGTAGCGCATGTATTCTCAGTCCCAAAAATGTAAAAAGTAAAAGGGAATCAAATGAACTCACCAATTGTATTTTGTAGTAAAAATACATATGACGTCATTGAACAAGTGTAGGGTTGGTCTCGGATTCAAGAACCTATGTCATTAATATATATATTAACACATATAATTAACATGTAATCATAATTAAACCCGTTTGTATATATTAAGTATATATAACTTATTTAAAATAGTAGTGTAATATTTATATATTTATATAGTTATTATATATGTATTTGTTATATTTTCATATTATTAACTTTTGGTTGGTTTAAATAATGACTTTAATAATACTAAATTAGTGTTGATAATAATAATAACTAGATTTAATAATGACAATACTAATTTTTGATAATAATACTAGTCATAATAATGATAATAATAATATATTAAAAATAATGATATTTATAATAATGATAATACTAGTAATAAAAATAATGATAATAATGATAATAATATTAGTAAAATCATGTTTAATGATAATAATGATAATACTTCTAATAATAATGATAATAATAATAATAATAATAATAATAATAATAATAATAATA
This sequence comes from Rutidosis leptorrhynchoides, assembly GCF_046630445.1. Lineage (NCBI taxonomy): Eukaryota > Viridiplantae > Streptophyta > Magnoliopsida > Asterales > Asteraceae > Rutidosis > Rutidosis leptorrhynchoides. The sequence goes on along the minus strand of NC_092335.1, from coordinate 546,648,055 downwards.
ATAATAATAATAATAATAATAATAATAATAATAATAATAATACTAATAATAATAATAATAATAATAATAATAATAATAATAATAATAATAATATATAAAAAAAAATCATAATAATCATAATAATAACGATAATAATAGTAGAGATTATACCATGTACATCATAACATAGCTCACGTTCATCATCGCCACTTAATTAATGTGTGTGTGTTTGTGTTATCGTCAAACAACACAAAAAACTATAAAAACCGATGAGTTTGCCATTCGTGGCCCAAGTCGTCTTAAGAGCCCAAGAAACAAAATAGTCCATTTAAGTGAAAAGAGCCCAAGTTTAATGAAAGCCTGGTTAGTTCCTGGGAGTCCAACGAACAAGATAAACAAGCCCAATTATCAGTTTAATGTTCATAATTCGGTTCGTGCATTCAGTAGGTTAACCGTGACATGAAAACGAAAAGTGAGGTCTTTGGTTTATCAATCACTCATCAAAACCGAAGTTTTCTCATCATCGTCTTCAATCTTGTTCCACCATCATTCATCTAATAATTCGCAGGGTTACTGTTCTTGATGGGTTTCATCATCACCGAATAATAGTGACACAAATTGAAAGCTTGGTATGTTGTTGCTTCTAATAACAACGGAAAACATCTATAGATTATGATGGTAATCTATGGTTCTCGGATAGCAGACCCAATCATTAAAACGGCTCAAAGGTTTTCGGGTTTAGGTTGTATTGGACATCAATGGTGATGTGGTTCTCGAATGTGCAGCAAAACAGAAAGTGATCAGGTTGCAGTTTGTATCGAACAAGAAAACAGAAACAGAAGGTTCAATCAACGTTTGCAGATTGTTCTTAATGGTGGTGATTGTAGGTTCGTAATTAACAAAAAAATAATAATAATATAGCTGTAACACATCAACAACCCAACACCTAAACAGAAACAATTACCAGTCGTATCATGTAGCATAGTTTATCATTGTTGTTACAGCGAACCAGAAAAGAAAACGAGTAACAGTAGTCGTTAAACATGATCATCGTCTTTATCCATTAGGATCACGATCATCATCATAATCGTACTTCCATCATCACTCTTATCATTGTGGTCCACCAGGAGAAAAAAATCACGTACGTTAAATGGATATTTAAGTTATTGGGCCCAGTTATTTTAACATTTATTTAGTTTAAGTTATAATCATATCCCATTATTGTATGAATCCCACTATCGAATAAATTAGCAAGTGGGGTACTTCCTCCTTGGAAAGTGTCGGTTGTATCATAGATATAAATAAACGAATAATAACAATAAAGTCAAAACTTTGTTACATCATCATCTTCGCATGATGAGGAACAGAACTTACGCGTCAAATAGTAATTTCTGATGAAGTTTGGGTATTGTTTGCGTAAGGAGAAACATAGCGTGCAGCAGGAACCTTTAATTATCATCATTATTAGTTCGTTACGGTTTTAAAGTAGAACACGATCATAACATTAGCTATATCAGGAACAACAAGGCGGTGACGGTGGTGATTTTAGAGTGATGGTAATGAAGGTGATGGTGGTGTAGGTGGTGGCCGGTTGAGAGTGGCGGCAGGAGGTGGATGGACGGTGACGGTTGGCTTATGGGTTTTGTTCTTCACAGGTTCTCGAAACAAGAAGTGATAGAATGGTGATAAGGGTTGATCTAGCATGTGTTGTATGTATAGATATGTATATAAGTTTTTAGATAGAATGAAGAAAATAGTAGTTTAATCGAATGAATCAAAATATCAAGAATAGTGATAGGTGGATCGATTATATATATTTAGCTGTAAGTGTGTATGTCTGTAATTTTATATTTTTATGGCTACGATAGATGCTGTCAAATAAAAATGTCATGATTGATGAACCCATGATTTGAAAATTATGGAGTAATGAATAAAGAAGGATACTTTAGTTATTTTCAGTCACCATCAGCCGGTTTGGCATGTGACATATTGTTGAATATTACTTTTCCAAAACTAACATAAAATAAAATTATATAATAATATTATGGAGTAATTAATAATAATAATTAATAATTAATAGTTTGAAAGTCCTGACGAAAGGTGATGAACGTCTGGACAGTGGATGTTGGAGTTTTTAAGAGATTAATCTTGACACGCTTTACAATCAGCCACACTTAGCTAATGACGGTTACTAAACTAGACACATACTTTATTCTTTAGGTAAAAATATTGCAATTGACCTTATATGTAATTCACATAAATTTCACCCATTTCTTGTTCATATAAATAATATTGTAATAATCATAAACAATGATCAATAGTGAAGCAGCCGTTAACATTGGTTTAAACTTTATTTAATATCGATTGAATGACAGATAAGTGTTACAGTCGTTTACTAAATAGATTCAAAATCACGAAATATATATAATTTATATACTTTATTTATATACATAGATATATTTTAAATAATAGTTATCATAATATCGTATTTTTATTTTTATTTCACATAATTACTTTTAATAACAGAATATAATATTTCAAATTATATTTCCACTTATTATTTATATCTACATATATACACACATAACTATTTATAATTAATTGTTCGTGAATCATCGAGAGCAGTCGAAGGGTAATTGAATACATGAACACAGTTCAAAGTTTTCGAGACTCAACATTATAGACTTTGCTTATCGTGTCGGAAACATATAAAGATTAAGTTTAAATTTGGTCGGAAATTCCCGGGTCATCACAGTACTTACCCGTTAAGGAAATTTCATCCCGAAATTTGAGTGAGGTGGTCATGGCTAACAATAAAAATGTTTTTCATGATGAATATGGGTTGATAAATAGAGTTTTATCATCATTGAGTAATATGGATAAAACAATTCGATTATTCGAAGAGTACAAGTGAAGCTATCACAAAAGAATGAAATGAGAAATAAAGATTTGTTTTAACTTTTGACGTAGTCATGGTTGAATTTAGAAAATAAGGTGCGTCTTAGCTTTTGACGTTGTCTTGTTTGAATTCCGGAATTCAAGGGATTTAAAAGAAAATCTTTGAAGTCTATAAGATTTGATTATTTGAGATTTAAGGAAATTAGGATCTCTATAATTAAATGTGATGATCTACCTCGATTGCTCTGTCTGATAGTTCCATTATAAATTAAATCTTCCGTTTCATTATTCTCACCATTCCTATACTTTCTTTCTTAGTTCGTACATCCAAAAGATTTTGAAAATGCTTAATCCAGTTCTAATCCTTGATATTTTCCTAACTATCATTTCTGTCATCCTTCTTTTCAATCTTTCACCAGAAGAATTTGTTTACTTCTACTATTACCTTGGGTGATACTATTCTTAATTATACCGTGTCTTTATATTGCTATTTGTATTAATATCCACGGTTTATAACCTCCGTGTTATTATTGGGCTTTATATTTTCTCTTATATTTTGGAGCTCTTTGCCTTTTTATTCTCTTCCCGACCTCTAGTAAAGCGAGTAACGGTCCAGAATTCGTAAGTATGGAGTTTCGAATGAACTTAATGTTCTAGATGAGAAAGAACGTAATCGAACGATTTGATTTATCAAATTCCAGAATTACTGAGAGTAGAACTATCAAGAATATACTTTCTTGATATGTTCAGAAGTTAAGTAGAATGTAAGAGTTGTGTAACATGGCACATGATGACGCTAGGGTCTGTGAATCCTCACGTTTTATTAGAAACTCAGCATGACTTACTGCAATATAATCACGTTGATCAAGTGTCATTATATTATACTAACTCATGCATCAGTTCCCAACATTACTTTAATAACATTTATATTTTAAGCTCGAAAGTTTACAGAATATAAAAACTAACAGTTTCTATATGATGTAACACTGATAGCACTAAGAGATTAATGATTTCAGAATAGTTATGAAAATATCTTCAGAAATATGGAGGATATTTATAATGAAAGATACAATGATATCTTGGAATTTCTAATATCGAAGGATGGTGAAGAAAATTTGTCCGCAAGAGTTTGGAGTCAGAAGCATGGTATTCACTAAAGATTTCATCAGAAACAGAATCATCAGGATTCTTAATGTACAAGTTTAGTCCTTGTGATTTGTTCAGAGACTCCTTCGTAGTTTGCTCAATCAGTTTTTCAGTCTCGACTTTTTCTGAGCTTTGCTAACATACAATTCTTTATCATCAACTTTTGGCTGTTGAGGTCGTTTACAGTTTTTGTTGCTTCATTCAACTTTTCAAAATTCAGAGTATTAATTCGCAGACTGGGTGCTTTTCAGAATTTCAGAATGGAAGATCATAGCTCTAAGAGATAAATATTATATGGATACATATAACTGTTGATGTGGAAACGTTGCGAGGCTCACAATACATATTTGCTGGTTCCCGGTAATTGGTATGGCAATTCTTGTTACAAGATGTGAATGAGTACATGATGAGACTTCAATAGACAAATATAGTGATTTGTCGGAGAGATTTAAACCAAGGAGTGACGAGGTTGCTGGTACATCTGCTAGTAATATGGTGGAATATAAAAGGTTCCCCAGTAACAATAAAGAGTACGCATATATATCAAGGTTATAATGAGGTTGTTTCGGACGAAGAGTTGAAGTTGACTTGTTGGAGCTGTGACAAAATTTGGTACTTTGAAAGGGATTACCATATTATTTTGGGTATAATAATGCTTACAGGATCAGGTACGGATTCATGTAAAACTTTTACTTCGATTCCGAGAGTTTTTCAGGCGCATAACTATATGCATCGATCTTTCCTTCCGTAAATGAAGTGTGGTTGGTTCATCCTCTCGATTGAGGTGTTTTCAAGAATCATGAAAGTTTGAACGCAGATTGGAATCGTTAAGATACAAATGAGGTTTAAGATGAAATCAAGTGGCAAACTTGAAGAATTATTTAGTTTCATATGTTATAATCAGTATTTTAATTCATTTTAATTGTCCAATATAATTCGTCCACAGTCGATAGTCCACAGTTAACAGTCCAATAATTCATATATAGCTTAATATATAATATTCGAATTGATTAATATGTATCGTGACCCGTGTACATATCTCAGACTCGATCACAACTCAAAGTATATATATTATTATAGAATCAACCTCAACCCTGTATAGCGAACTCGATCATTACAGCATATAGAGTGTCTATGGTTATTCTAAATAGTATATATATATGCATCGATATGATATGTCAAAACCTTGTATACGTGTCCCGATATTTTAAGTGCGTAAAAATAAATAACAGAAATTAAATGACGATAAATAAAATTGCGAGAATGTAAATTGCGATAATTAAATTGCGATAAATAAAATGTAATCAGTTAGCTAAGAACAATTAGCTAGGAACAGTTAGCGTGGATTCTAAACAAAATTTCTCATAGTTAATTTGTTTGTTTCTAACAGATTTTATTTTGTCAAATGTTTTCTTCATTATGCCACTTGTTGGATTCTGATAAATCAAAATCCCAATATGAAATTGGATGAATATGGTTATTCTGTGGTGAACGGATTTGTATATCGGTGGATGTAAGTAGGATAGTAAATGACTGTTGAATCAGCTTCGAAGAATGTAAAGTGTAACTTACTAATGTGAAATTTGAATATTCCTCGGGTATTACCTACCCGTTAAAATATTTTCACCATTAACAGTTCGTACAAAAGAAATTTTAATTACAATCTTTATGAAAATATACTTGCATATATATTTTCTTCAGATGAAATCATGGATTTAATGAGTTAATATGATATTAAATCATCTGATTTAACGTTAGAACAAGAATATATAATCTCTAAAACATTAGAGATTACATAATCGCCATGTCGAATGAAGATAGATGATGTAGAACGATACGTAAAACGATGATTATACTCGAGATACAGAATGAAATATTGAGGCATGGATTGTTGATGTTACTGGTGTTGTTATTGATGGTACTGTTGGTGCTGGTGATGTTGCTGAAGCTGATAAATTTTGCACCATATTCTCCAAATTGATTACTCGAGCGCGAAGTTCGTTGACTTCTCCTATTATTCCGGAATGATTTGTCGGTCGGAACGAGCGGATGAATAAGGTTTAGAATTGTGGATAGAATATAATCGTGTCGAGCTACTCTGGAAATGAGGGTGAAAATGGTGTTTCGGACTGATTCGCCGGTAAGTGCTTCAGGTTCCTCGCCAATAGGGCAATATGGTTGGTGGAAGGGATCGCCTTTTTCTTGTCTCCAATAATTAAGTAGACTATGAACCCATCTCCAATTCATCCAAAATTGATGATGGCTGGTTGGTTGGTCCATTCCGGTTACACTGTTTTCGGAGTTTGAGTGGAAATCCATATCGAAATAGCTGTCGGAATCCGAGGAATTCGAAATGGTTGAGGGATTCATCTCGTACGATCAGATGAAGGATTTTTCGATAAGAAATAGATTATAGGATGTAGATTAGTACCCTGCAATACATAATTTACATATGCATATATAATACTAAAATCCCATAAGTTACGGAGGAATCTACGGAAACTGTCAAGCAAAAGTAACAATAACAGATACGCTAAGATATGAATTTATCTATACACTGTCTATGCAATAGAGTCAGTAAGACGTGTCTAGACTTTAAGGATGATAAGCAAATAATTTTCGACACTAAATGATAAGCAAAACTTTTGACATGCAGACACGGTCGAAGTCCAGACTCACTAATGCATCCTAACAACTATCAGTTAGACACACTAATGCAAGACCTGGTTCGCTAAGACCACCGCTCTGATACCAACTGAAATGTCCCGTTCATATACAATATAAACGATTCACAATAGTTGATTACATCGCGAGGTACTTGACCTCTATATGATACATTTTACAAACATTGCATTCGTTTTTAAAAGACAAACTTTCTTTACATCGAAAGTTGATGGCAAGCATACTATTTCATAATACCTCCAACTATAATTGACTTAATAATCTTGATGAACTCGACGACTCGAATGCAACGTCTTTTGAAATATGTCATGAATTACTCCAAGTAATATCTCTAATATGAGCAAATTCACAGCGGAAGATATCTTTCATACCTGAGAATAAACATGCTTTAAAGTGTTAACCAAAAGGTTGGTGAGTTCATAGGTTTATCATAAAACAATAAAATTTATCGTTTTGATAGACCACAAGGTTTAAATCCTGCATGGTATAAATGGGCCCGAATCCTATACCCACCTGTAATGTACATGCGATATCTTTTAAATACAGTACACATTTGTCGTGTACGAAATCATCTTTCGTAATCTTAGTAACCGTACACATATCTTGTGCACAAAAATAACATACACATAACCTGTGTATAAAATCATTCTCTCGATACATAACCTTCACTTCAATTGGTGGCAATTATCATGTCCACATAATTCAATGGTGGCAATTATCATGTCCACATAATTCAATGGTGGCAATTATCATGTCCACAGAATTCAATAATAATCCGCAGAACTTCTGTCTGCATAATAATTCATTCGAGGAATGTTTTGCTTGTGTCTATCTCGTCAAACATTTATAAAAGCATTTCATGTATTCGCAGTTCAAAATGTATTTTAAAAGCATTTAATAAAGCAGTTATAAAAGTAGCGCATGTATTCTCAGTCCCAAAAATGTAAAAAGTAAAAGGGAATCAAATGAACTCACCTATTGTATTTTGTAGTAAAAATACATATGACGTCATTGAACAAGTGTAGGGTTGGTCTCGGATTCACGAACCTATGTCATTAATATATATATTAACACATATAATTAACATGTAATCATAATTAAACCCGTTTGTATATATTAATTATATATTACTTATTTAAAATAGTAGTGTAATATTTATATATTTATATAGTTATTATATATGTATTTGTTATATTTTCATATTATTAACTTTTGGTTGGTTTAAATAATGAATTTAATAATACTAAATTAGTGTTGATAATAATAATAACTAGATTTAATAATGACAATACTAATTTTTGATAATAATACTAGTCATAATAATGATAATAATAATATATTAAAAATAATGATATTTATAATAATGATAATACTAGTAATAAAAATAATGATAATAATGATAATAATATTAGTAAAATCATGTTTAATGATAATAATGATAATACTTTTAATAATAATGATAATAATAATAATAATAATAATAATAATAATATATAAAAAAATCATAATAATCATAATAATAACGATAATAATAGTAGAGATTATACCATGTACATCATAACATCGCTCACGTTCATCATCGCCACTTAATTAATGTGTGTGTGTTTGTGTTGTCGTCAAACAACACACAAAAAATATAAAAACCGATGAGTTTGCAGTTCGTGGCCCAAGTCGTCTTAAGAGCCCAAGAAATAAAATAGTCCATTTAAGTGAAAAGAGCCCAAGTTTAATGAAAGCCTGGTTAGTTCCTGGGAGTCCAACGAACAAGATAAACAAGCCCAATTATCAGTTTAATGTTCATAATTCGGTTCGTGCATTCAGTAGGTTAACCGTGACATGAAAACGAAAAGTGAGGTCTTTGGTTTATCAATCACTCATCAAAATTGAAGTTTTCTCATCATCGTCTTCAATCTTGTTCCACCATCATTCATCTAATAATTCGCAGGGTTACTGTTCTTGATGGGTTTCATCATCACCGAATAATAGTGACACAAATTGAAAGCTTGGTATGTTGTTGCTTCTAATAACAACGGAAAACATCTGTAGATTATGATGGTAATCTATGGTTCTCGGATAGCAGACCCAATCATTAAAACGGCTCAAAGGTTTTCGGGTTTAGGTTGTATTGGACATCAATGGTGATGTGGTTCTCGAATGTGCAGCAAAACAGAAAGTGATCAGGTTGCAGTTTGTATCAAACAAGAAAACAGAAACAGAAGGTTCAATCAACGTTTGCAGATTGTTCCTAATGGTGGTGATTGTAGGTTCGTAATTAACAAAAAAATAATAATAATATAGCTGTAACACATCAACAACCCAACACCTAAACAGAAACAATTAGCAGTCGTATCATGTAGCATAGTTTATCATTGTTGTTACAGCGAACCAGAAAAGAAAACGAGTAACAGTAGTCGTTAAACATGATCATCGTCTTTATCCATTAGGATCATGATCATCATCATAATCTTACTTCCATCATCACTCTTATCATTGTGGTCCACCAGGAGAAAAAAATCACGTACATTAAATGGATATTTAAGTTATTGGGCCCGGTTATTTTAACATTTGTTTAGTTTAAGTTATAATCATATCCCATTATTGTATGAATCCCACTATCGAATAAATTAGCAAGTGGGGTACTTCCTCCTTGGAAAGTATCGGTTGTATCATAGATATAAATAAACGAATAATAACAATAAAGTCCAAACTTTGTTACATCATCATCTTCGCATGATGAGGAACAGAACTTACACGTCAAATAGTAATTTCTGATGGAGTTTGGGTATTGTTTGCTTAAGGAGAAACATAGCGTGTAGCAGGAACCTTTAATTATCATCATTAGTAGTTCGTTACGGTTTTAAAGTAGAACACGATCATAACAGTAGCTATATCAGGAACAACAAGGTGGTGACTGTGGTGATTTTAGAGTGATGGTAATGAAGGTGATGGTGGTGTAGGTGGTGGCCGGATAAGAGTGGCGGCAGGAGGTGGATGGACGGTGACGGTTGGCTTATAGGTTTTGTTCTTCACAGGTTCTCGAAACAAGAAGTGATAGAATGGTGATAAGGGTTGATCTAGCATGTGTTGTATGTATAGATATGTATATAAGTTTTTAGATAGAATGAAGAAAATAGTAGTTTAATCGAATGAATCAAAATATCAAGAATAGTGATAGGTGGATCGATTATATATATTTAGCTGTAAGTGTGTATGTCTGTAAGTTTATATTTTTATGGCTACGATAGATGTTGTCAAATAAAAATGTCCTGATTGATGAACCCATGATTTGAAAATTATGGAGTAATGAATAAAGAAGGATACTTTAATTATTTTCAGTCACCATCAGCCTGTTTGGCATGTGACATATTGTTGAATATTACTTTTCCAAAACTAACATAAAATAAAATTATATAATAATATTATGGAGTAATTAATAATAATAATTAATAATTAATAGTTTGAAAGTCCTGACGAAAGGTGATGAACGTCTGGACAGTGGATGTTGGAGTTTTTAAGAGATTAATCTTGACACGCTTTACAATCAGCCACACTTAGCTAATGACGGTTACTAAACTAGACACATACTTTATTCTTTAGGTAAAAATATTGCAATTGACCTTATATGTAATTCACATAAATTTCACCCATTTCTTGTTCATATAAATAATATAGTAATAATCATAAACAATGATCAATAGTGAAGCAGCCGTTAACATTGGTTTAAACTTTATTTAATATCGATTGAATGACAAATAAGTGTTACAGTCGTTTACTAAATAGATTCAAAATCACGAAATATATATAATTTATATAGTTTATTTATATACATAGATATATTTTAAATAATAGTTATCATAATATCGTATTTTTATTTTTATTTCACATAATTACTTTTAATAACAGAATATAATAGTTCAAATTATATTTCCACTTATTATTTATATCTACATATATACACACATAACTATTTATAATTAATTGTTCGTGAATCATCGAGAGCAGTCGAAGGGTAATTGAATACATGAACACAGTTCAAAGTTTTCGAGACTCAACATTATAGACTTTGCTTATCGTGTCGGAAACATATAAAGATTAAGTTTAAATTTGGTCGGAAATTCCCGGGTCATCACATGCCAATCTCTTTGATCAAGAATTTTAGCCTAAGTTCATCTAAAGGTTTAGTGAACATGTCAGCTAACTGCACTTTAGTAGGTACAAAGTATAATTCTACATCCCCTTTCTCTACATGGTCCTTAATGAAATGATAATGAATATCTATGTGTTTAGTTTTAGAATGCTGAACCGGGTTGCTTGTTATTACAATAGCACTTTGTGAATCACAATAGATCGGGGTCTTAGAAATCTTAAAGCCATAGTCCAAGAGTTGAGTTTGCATCCACAAAACTTGTGAACAACAGTGAGCTGCAGCAATGTACTCAGACTCAGCTGTTGATAAAGACACACAGTTCTGCTTTTTGGATGACCAACCAACTAGCCTATTCCCCAACATCTGAATTGATCCAGATGTGCTTTTTCTATCAACATGGCAACCACCATGATCCGCATCAGTATAAGCAGTGAGATTGAAATCCGATCCATGAGGATACCAGATCCCAAGGTTAGGTGTACCTTTAAGGTATTGAAAAATCCTAACACCCGCTTTGGAGTGAGATTTCTTAGGGTTGGACTGAAAGCGGGCACAGACAGTTACGGCAAGTGTAATGTCTGGTCGACTTGTAGTCAGATACATTAAAGAACCAACCATGCTTCGATAAAGCGTAATATCAAAGGGTTCCCCATTAGTATCAGTATCCAGTAAAGTCCTCATTGGGGTTGTCATTGGTTTTAAAGCAGTCATTTTAAAACGTTTTAGCATATCATTGATATACTTTGTTTGACTGATAAAAATCCCATTTGGTAATTGTTTTACTTGTAACCCCAAGAAGAAAGTTAACTGGTCAAGCATGCTCATTTCGAATTTGCTAGCCATAAGGTCACCAAATTCTTTGCATAAGGCCAGGGACGTGGAACCAAAAATAATATCATCAACGTAAATTTGAACCAAGAGAATGTGACCGTGGTTTTTACGGATGAATAGTGTTGTATCAATCGTTCCACGAGAGAAGCCATTGTCCAGCAAATACTTTGTTAAGGTCTCGTACCATGCACGCGGTGCTTGCTTCAGACTGTATAAAGCTTTCTCCAAGTAGTAAACGTGGTTTGGATGAATGGGATCAATAAAGCCCTCTGGTTGATCAACATAGACTTCCTCTTGAAGATAACCATTCAGAAAAGCAGTTTTGACATCCATTTGAAACACTGTGAACTTCATATGAGAAGCAAATGCAAGGAAAAGACGAATTGCCTCAATCCTAGCAACCGGAGCAAACATTTCGTCATAATCAATGCCTTCTTATTGTCGATATCCTTTGGCCACAAGACGTGCCTTGTTTCGAACCACAATTCCATCAGAATCTTTCTTGTTCTTGAAAATCCACTTTACCCCTATTGGTCGTTGACCCGTTGGTCTTGGAACTAATCGCCATACTTTCAATCGTTCAAATTGATTGATCTCGTCTTGCATTGCAACTACCCAGTATGGATCTAGTAAAGCTTGAGCAACCGTTGTTGGTTCAATCTTACTAAGAAAGGCTGTGAATAGACACATATTCTGAGTAGCCCTTTGAGTTGACACTGGAGCAGATGCGTCACCAATAATAAGATCTATTGGATGACTTTTAGTCCATCAGGTGTGTGGAAGAGGTTGTACATCAGTGGTATCCATTGAAACATCAACCGTTGTTGACGTTGAGCCTTGATCCGCTGGATCTGATGTAACATTATCTAATGGATTCAATAGAGTTTCTGGAGAAACAGCTGGAGTTGTATCAACTGATGAATCTTGAATTGGTTCAAGATTATCAGTAACAGGAGGTTGGAGGGAGGATGAAGAAGCAACAGGTGAATCAGTTGGTGTTGAATCTTCATCAAAAAGACTTTGAAGAGTCTCCACAGTAGTTGACTGTGATGGTGTAACCGGTATGGCTTGAACATTTGAATCCCGTTGAGGAGTATAAAGACTATCAAACAAGATATCCAGTTCCTCTGATGTAACCGTAGGAACACCCTTCTTCGAGAAAATTGAGTTTTGCGCGGAAGAAGTAATAGCCAGGTTAGGATCGGGTTTTGAACTGAGTTGTTCAAAAGCCATTCCCGAAAATTCATCGAACTTGACGTTAATGCTCTCTTTAATCATCTTTGTCCGCTTATGATAAACACGATAAGCAACTTTGTTCGAGGAATAACCAAGAAATATGGCCTGATCGCCATGAGGATCAAACTTTTCGAGGCTGTCAAAATCGTTAAGCACATATCATATACAACCAAAAACACGGAAATATTTGACATTCGGGCGTCTACCATATAATAACTCATATGGAGTTTTATCAAAACGTTTGTTTACAATACAACGATTTTAGGTATAGCATGCAGTTGAAATGGCCTCCCCCCACATTTTTGGAGGTAATTTGGAGTAGGCAAGCATCGTTCGTGCTGCTTCGCACAACGTACGATTACGTCGTTCGACTACTCCATTTTGTTGGGGGGTCCAAGCAGCAGAGAACTGATGTTAAATGCCTTTGTCTTTCAAATAACTATCAAGCGGGTCATTCTTAAATTCCGTCCCATTATCAGTTCTGATGCTCTTAACATGTTTGTTAAAAGAGCGTTGAATCTTTTTAATGAATTCAATGATAATGGCGGGGGTTTCTGACTTAGTTCGCAAAAGAAAAATCCATGTAAACCGGGTATAGTCATCAACAATGACAAGCACATATTTCTTGCCACCGAGGCTAGAAATACGCATGGGTCCACATAAGTCCATATGCAATAATTGCAAAGACGATGAAGTACTGGGGTTTTGCTTAAGCGGATGATTAGTCCGTTTCAGCTTACCCATCGCACATGATGGACACACATGATGCTTATCATATTGAAAGGTTGGAATACCATCAACTAAATCTTTAGAGAGTAGTCGATTGATACCCTTGTAATTCAGGTGTGACATCCGATGATGCCATAACCATGAATTTTCTTTGGTAGAACGAGTGCCCAAACACATGGTTGCATGTGATGGTGCATCATTGAGGTCAATAGTATATAGTGAAGCACAACGTTTACCAACAAGAAGATCATTCCCTCCGGTGGATTGCACTGAGCATTGTCGACGTTCAAACAAAACTTTGAGATCTCCATCGCAGAATTGGCTCACATTAAATAAACTGCACCCCAAACCTTCAACATATGAAACCCGTTTGATTGTTATGCCATTTTGCACAAAATCTCCGTAACCCATTATTGTTGCAATCTCATCATTTCCGAATGTAACCGTTCCTAGGAATTTGTCAATGACGTTTACAAGAAAGGATTTATCGCCCATCATGTGTCGAGAACAACCGGAATCGATATACCAAACACAGACGTCGAAACCCTGTAAATTTGAATTTCCTAGAGTTTAGGTACCCAAAGTTTTTTGGGTCCTTTTTGGTTAGTACCAACAATAAACTTTGGATTAACAACAAACTTTGGATCAATGATGAAATAATCACGTAAAGCATCATGTAGTTTAGACAATAAAGCATCATTTAAAACCACATTACATGAAGCATCATACGCAATATCAATCTTTACATCGTTATCAGAAGTCTTAACACACAATTTATTCCAAGTAGATGTTTTGTTCACAGACGAAAATTGAAAAACATGAGATGATTTCCTAGGCCGACTAGCAGATTGCTTTGGTTTGGTTGCTACTTTCTTAGTCGTGGACTTAGGAACCCATACAGATTTGTAATTCATGTTTGGATTATGACCTGTGATACGAAAAACACCTTTGTTAGTTAGACGTCCAAACTTTTCAGTTGACACATGAGATGACTGATTTTGCAGAATTTCCGATTTGATTGTACGTTCTTTTGCATCATACTCACTTAAATCAGGTTTAGAACTTGTGTGTGTTGTGGACTTAACTGATTTCTTTAAAAGACTCTCTTTTGAAGTTTTTGTCATAGGAATCATAGGAATCTTTTCAGTTAACACAGAACCATTTGGAGAATGAACCTTTTTAACAATATACTGAGTTGTAGAAACAACTTTCGAACCATGATTGCCAAATTGAGAACGTAGAGGATTTTTAAGAATAGTAATGGGTTTTACATCCTTAGATGTTGTTGTTCCCTTCCCCTTCTTAGTAATCCCACCAGTACATTCAAGCACATTGGTTGCAACATTAGACGTTTGCTTAAGTGTGTTAGCCTGTTTCATTTGAATTATCTTTTGTTTTAAGCTTTTAATCTCAATACATAATTCTTCAGCAGAAACTATCACTTCACCCTCCTTAAAAGCATAAGTACATTCTTTCTTAGGCAGTGAAGGCAATTTATCATACAAAGCAAGCATTTGTTCTAATGATTGGCACTTAAGTTGCAAGTCAATATTCTCCTGTTCAAGTTGAGCTACTATACGATTCAAATTACGTACAGCAGGCAAATGCAAGTAATAATCATGCAAAGGATCAAGTTGACTTTCAAAATCTATCAAAGGTTCAATGTTCAGTTCATCCTGAGGTTCTACATTATCATCTAAAGAATTTTGACCTAAAGAATCTGTCTCAAAGAAGACAGTTAGTTCATGTGCTAGGTCTGCACGGAAAACATCATCTGGACATGCAGGTAAAGTTGGTAGAATTGGTTTCACATCAAAAATTGGTTCATCAAACACCTCATTTACTGCAGTAATGCTAGAACTAGGTTTGTTAAACACTTCATTCTCAAGCATTAAAATGTATTTCTCTAGCATGAGTGTTGGGATATAAACCAGTCTACGCCTAAGCACATAATCTTCACGTTGCATGTTCTTTTCAGTTTCAACAAGATTTTTCAAGAAATCAGGATTCGATTTACCTATCTTAGCATTGATTTTTTCATACATTAAGCTAATTTGATGGTATTTCCTAGATTTACGATTTACAATAATATCATCAAAATTAGCATCAGAAGCATGTACAAAATGCGATGGTAAACCAGCTTGAAAATAATCAGAATGATATAATCCTAGAATCTTTTTGGAAGCATCTTCCAAAATTTTCGGATCTTCATAACCCAACCCCCACTTTTCACCATGAATTGTTTTTGGTCTATTCATGAAAATCATTTGTTTCGAAAGTTCCATATCCATGATAGCTTTGGATTGCTCTGTTCGATAGAGTTTTTCCTCATATCGAGCAAGTTGTGCTTTCATTTGAAAAGATTCTTTTGACAATAAAGAAATTTCAGTATTCTTTTCAATTATGGTGTTTTCCAATTGAACGATTTTCTTGTTTAGTTTTGAAAGTATGGGTTCATGTTGGTTTTTCAAATCAGAAAGATCTTTTTCTAAAAATTGAACTTTTTCTGCAAGTCATTCCGATTTTAAACGATAATCAGTTCTTTCAACTTTAATTGGATGAATTGTCTTTTTCAGATCTTCCAACTCAGTTTCCTTAGAGTTGAGTTGGAGAGTCAATTGTTGCACATCCATTTGCAATTTGGATGAGGAAGGTCTGGTCTCATTCATTTTGATTTTATCTTTTAAAACTTTGTTTTCAGATTTTAAGCCTTTGACTTCTTTTGACATTGAGACCAGATTCTTCATCAAGTCATTTTGCATTTTTATAAAATCAGGTGAGATTTCAGATGATTGTACCTCATCATCATCGGATGTTGAGTCAGAATTCTCCATTGCTTCCTTAGCTTTGATGAGCTTTGTCACCTTGCAAACATTTGCATGTTCCACCTCTGAATCTGAATCGTCAGTCCAGTTAAACCAAGTATCATCAACCGGTTTTAGCTCTCCCCCAGTTTCCACAATCTTAGCCATCAACATTTTCTTCTTGTAGTAAGCTGCGTCCTTCTTCTTAGGCATCTTGCACTCACGAGAGTAATGACCAGCTTTGCCACAATTGAAACAAATTGAATCTTCCTTCTTGGAATCATCAGCACGTTGTTGTTTAGATTGATCAGCTTTCTTGTAGTACGAGGAAGATGACGAGTTTTTGCGTTGATTGCTTGATTTGCCTTTAAACTTGTGTTTGTTCAAGGCTTTTGTGAACATGGCTGCCATCTTGACTAATTCAAGATGAGAATCATCAACATCAGAGAGATTCAAATCTTCTGAATCAGTTGATTCTTCAACAAGCACTTTCTTGGACAAGCTTTTGGAAGACGTCAATGATTTGCTCTTCTTTTTGGAAATTAGGTCAAGTGGATCGCCCGGAGAAGACTCTTTCCTTCCTTCTTGAAGTTTAGACACTTCAGGTTGGTAATGCATAAGAACTCCAACAAACTCATGAATAGTCAACTTGTCAATCTCTTTAGTAGATCGAACAATGGTTTCATAAGGAAGCCAATCAGCATTGAGCTTTTTGAGAAACTTCATGTTGACTTCAGCATTTACTTTTATGATCTTGCACCTTTTCAACTCATTGAGAACACCATTGAAATGACGATAGGTATCCTTGAGTGGTTCATCAGTTTCCTGCTTGAAATCTTCATAGAATCCCAGAGCCTTATTCAATTTAGTAACGTCTGACATGTCATAACCTTCTTGCTGTCGTTTGATCTCATCCCATATATCTTTTGTTGTTGTGTTGCTATCAACATTTTCAAACAATTCATACGGGATAGCTTGCATAACAATATTTTTGCCTCTATGTCACCCTGAGCTCTCTCACGCTTATCACCAGAAAGTTCATAGACTGGAATTGGCATACCAGTATCCGGATGATAATCAACAACTGGACCATCTCTCAGAGAATCCCAAATGTGTTTTGCTTTCTCACCCTTATAGTCTATGTACTGAGTGATACGGTGAAGCCACTGAGTGTATTTGCCATCAAACAACACTGGAGGACGGGAATCTGATCCAATGATCAAAGTATCTTGAGTAGACATCTTGAAAATGAGGTAGATTCAGTAAAGATTCTGTATTACACAAATCTAAGATGAAAAATCACAACAATCTGATCAGAATGTCAGATTCTGTAACAGATTCGGTACTGTAGCAGATTCGGTAAAGTAGCAGATTCGGTAAAGATTCTGTATATCAGATTCTGTAAAAGAAACTGATCAGAAATACAAGAGACACACCCAGATTCAGTATAGATTCGGTAATCACAAGAATTGTAGCCTGTAACCACTTAAAATAATGGATTAAGTGATACAGAAACTCAGATTCTGTATTTGATTCGGTAGTCAGATTCTGTATGAATTTGAAGTTCAAACTCAATTCAATCCTTTTGAATTAGATTCTGTAACCTTGCTGCACAAGGAAACACGTTAGTATCACACAAAATATCAAAGATACCGAAAGTATAGGATACCGAATGTCAACTGTAGCAGTTGACAATACCGAGTCTAAGTTTAAAACTTAGAAATATAACAGAATCCTTTCTCAAACCACAC
This sequence comes from Rutidosis leptorrhynchoides, assembly GCF_046630445.1. NCBI lineage: Eukaryota > Viridiplantae > Streptophyta > Magnoliopsida > Asterales > Asteraceae > Rutidosis > Rutidosis leptorrhynchoides. The sequence goes on along the minus strand of NC_092335.1, from coordinate 546,629,852 downwards.
CAATTAGCTGCGTATAATCAAACCGAATGTGATAGAATCATAATCACACCACAATCTGCAACACTTAAGATGAATTTAAGTAATGAAGCAGACTCGGTATGACAGTTACGATACCGAGTGTTGATCAAATCTTCAAAACTTAATGAATTGAAGAAATTGAACCGTCAGAAATGTGATTTAACATCTCACGAACACAACTGAATCCTTAAATCTTCACAAAAATCCAGAATCAAGCTTGAATTAAGCAATACCGAGAGTTTTAGCCACAAACTCTAAAAATCAACTTGATTCTCCATAATTGAAGTTAAAAAGCTATAATGATGATCGAAACTCTTTCTAAAATACCTAATGCACCTTTGCTGAACTTATCACAAGAATCTGAACGTCAGATTATCAAATTCGATGATACCGAATGTGATTCAAAATACCGAGAGTAATCAGATTCTGTAATCTACAATCTCTGGATCGATATAGTGATGTAGAATCACTTCCTGGAAGCTCTGATACCAAATGATAGGTCAGATCATGTTGAGATTGAGAGAAATGATAAGATAAAGAGAGATTCGGTATGTAAGCACGAGACTCGGTATTAGAGAGAATCGGTACAATTACATTCCACAGCTTCTAGAACTCGGTTACAATGCAATGGCTATCTAATTAGGACTACTTAGGTTCCTTATATAGCCCTCTTCTAAGGAACCTTCATTAAATCTTATTTTCACATTAACACTATACAACTTCGGGGTCCTAACAGATACCATAGACACGTATACAAATATTTTGACATATCATATCGACCCATGTATATATATTATTTGGAACAACCATAGACACTCTATATGCAGTAATGTTTGAGTTAGCTATACAGGGTTGAGGTTGATTCTAAAAATATATATACTTTGAGTTGTGATCTAGCCTGAGACGTGTATACACTGGGTCGTGGATTGATTCAAGATAATATATATTGATTTATTTCTGTACATCTAACTGTGGACAACTAGTTGTAAGTTACTAACGAGGACGGCTGACTTAATAAACTCAAATCATTAAAACGTAATAAAAATATTGTAAATATATTTTGAACATACTTTGATATATATATGTACATATTTGTTATAGGTTCGTGAATCGACCAGTGGCCAAGTCTTACTTCCCGATGAAGTAAAAATCTGTGAAAGTGAGTTATAGTCCCACATTTAAAATCTAATATTTTTGGGATGAGAATACATGCAGTTTTATAAATGTTTTAGGAAATAGACACAAGTAATTGAAACTACATTATATGGGTGAATGATCGAAGCCGAATATGCCCCTTTTGCTTGGTAGCCTAAGAATTAGTAAACCGATCTACTAATTGACGCGAATCCTAAAGATAGATCTATTAGGCCTAACGAACCCCATCCAAAGTACCGGACGCTTTAGTACTTCGAATTCATTTTTTATCATGTCCGATGGATTTCCCGAAATGATAGGGGATATTCTTATATGCATCTTGTTAATGTCGGTTACCAGGTGTTCACCATATGAATGATTTTTATCTCTATGTATGGGATGTATATTGAAATATGAAATCTTGTGGTCTATTATTACGATTTGATAAATATATAGGTTAAACCTATAACTCACCAACATTTTTGTTGACGTTTAAAGCATGTTTATTCTCGGGTGATTATTAAGAGCTTCCGCTGTTGCATGCTAAAATATGGACAAGATTCGGTGTCAGCATGATTGTATAATATTGTTTAAAACTGCATTCGAGATTTACTTTGTTGTAACATATTAATATTGTAAACCAATATGTATTGGTAGTGTGTAAGTGTGATATTTTTTAGATTATCATTTCTTGATAATCTAGGTGGTGTCTTTTTAACCTTGTCGATAAAATAAAGGTTATGGTTTGTTTTAAAAACGAATGCAGTCTTTGAAAAACGTCTCATATAGAGGTCAAAACCTCGCAAAGAGATCAATTAATATGAAACGTTTATAATCGATATGAACGGGACATTTCACTGGTGTCGTAAAACTCGTTTTATTATTGGAACGTGTTAGTTTTACCAAATATAAAATGTTGTGAAAAGTGTTTAGTCTAAAAGTGTCGGGAAGTGGTAGATCTTTAAACGAAAAATGAAAATTTCGGACAGAAGCTGTTGGGGGCTTTTGCGCGCCGCGCACAGGAGGTGGCGCGCGCCGCGCACCCTACTGCCTTATATAAAAAAACAAATTGCTGTGTATTTGGTTGGATAACGGGTTGGGTCGTTACAAAACCCTAAACTCTAAACCCTAAACCCTAAACTCTATACCATAAATTCTAAAAATTAAACCCTAAACTCTAAAGCCTAAACTTTACCCTAAACCCTTAACCTTAAACACTAAACCGTAAACCATATACACTAAACCCTAAACCCTAAAGCATAAAATCTAAAATCTTAACCATGAACCCTAAATATTAAACTGTAACCATAAGCCGTAAACTCTAAATAGCAATTCCTAAACCTTAAACCATTAAATCTCAACGTTAATCCTTTTTATCCATTAAGCTTATATTAGTTGTCAAAATGAATTTAGTTTGTACCATAAGTATATATAATTAGAGATGTACAAATATATTCAAAGGATATTTAACCATAGAACATTTACGTCTCAGTCAAATACGTCTCAAGACTTTCTTATAAACAACATTCTTGGTGGTATTTGAATCATTCACATTGTCGTCCAATATGATTGGCTTTAATCCATTTTTTTGTAGTCAAAAACGCATGTCTGCAATGATTGCTTATTCATTTTATTGAAAGAAGTAAATACATATTAATAATTTTTGTAATATGATGTATATGTTACATGACAAATGTAATGTGTCATTATTATTTTCTATTTTTTGTTGTCATCACAATGTAGGATGGGAAGTATGGTGTAGGAAAATGTTGTGGCTTGAATAATTCAGATTGATAAAAATGTATTAGGTCATATGAAACACAACACCAGGTTGAATGTGTTAATGTGGGTAAAAAGTCAAATTAAAAGGTATTGAATTGGGAAAACTCATTGATTAGGTTATTAGACCAGGATATAAACTAATGAAAAGTATGGTCGACTATTCCAAGTTTTTTTTTTTTTTTTTTTTGTAATGTTGGTCATTGGTTTGTATTCGATCGTTATTGCGTAATTTTCAGAAAAAATTGCATATTTGTTAGAAAAATTGTAATATGTAACTTTTGGGTTGTAATGATAACTTTTGTATAAACATGATTTTAAATGTTTATATAACTACACTTTTTTACACTGTTAATTCAGAAGTATAAAATTGTATCTATAATTGACTAACATTGAACAGATTGTAATATATCATTACATTGACAAAAGTTTGATGAACTCTTAAACATATTACTTTAAAGAGGTAGTTGGGTAACATTGTTCTAAGTACAAAATAAGTGAGATACATCCATGTCATTAGTTTTAAGAGATACAAAATCATAGATTTAGTGGAATTAACAAAATATAGTACCAAAAGAGATGTTGACATTAGCCATTAGTCACTTAACGTCCCCGGCTCCTTTTCACGTTTGTGAGATAAAACTTTGAATTAGTGCAGTTGTAGTAAATCTCACATTCATCACCATCTTCCAGGTCATGATTCCTCTTAAATCAGTCCACTCAGCAGCCCCAATATACTTTGGTTGTTCTTTACCCATATCTTCTTTAACATCCACTTTCACTTCATTGCCTTGTAGATTAACAACGAATATGCTTTCATTTAATTAAACTCCCGCGGAATCCACTAAATATAATATGATACATGCATAACATTAGTATTTCTAATTATACATACTTTTGGTACTGACTTACAATAGTTTGTGTTATTAAAAAAACATTAAATGTAATGAAAAATTATGAAAGGAAAAAATGGTAAATGATGTAAATATCAAAATAATGTATTGAAAATTACCCAGACGTGGGCACAACGAAACGATTAAGCGAAACATTTGGCTAGATATCCTGAACACATACGATGAGCCACCAGTGTTAATTGAGTCATCTACTCGAGCACCAAAAGACGTCATACTGAATATCTGATTGTACGCCCTTATGTTATCCATGAAGCGAGTATTAGCCATCAAAGACTTCATGATCTCAGGTGGATCCGCATTGGTAGCAACTCACACACGACCTTGTTCGTAACAACTGTCGTAGCGCAGTTGCTCGCCCCGAGAACACGATCTAACTCGTTCCTTAAACCAAAAATTAGCATTGATTGCAGCTGGTGCAGGTGTAAATACAGTCTCCTAAATCTTGGTAAAATGATGAAACACCTGATATGCATACCAACATAAGTAAACTAAATAATAACAACCATCATATATCAAATATTCTAGTAGTAAGATGTTAAGCACACTATACCTTCAGCATTAAACACTCAAGCATCGTTATCAATAGGCAATCGATATACATGATTGGCAGAAGTAGATGATAGTTCTGAGCATTCATTATTAGTCATCGCCATATTGCAAAGACTTCAGTAAAAGGCAAAACGAAAAAAAAAAATATCACCATTAAAATACTGAAAATATTAAACATAAAAAAATATACCATATAAAGCAACTCATGACAGCATCTAATGATCTCGCAAACTCCAAGAAGTATTCGAAGAACCAATGGTTTCAAAGACGAATGATAAGAAAACGAACCCGCCATACAATTATGATAACTCAGCATATTTCTAACCGCAGTTTATCTCGAAAACATAGATTACCCGACAACCTTCTTTGGCGTTTCTTAGGAGGCATTATAGTATTATATAACCTAACAACAAACCACCTACAGAGACTGAGGCAAACTACCTGCCAATCTACTCTAAGCACGACTAACACACAGATAACAATAACAATGTATACTAAAATTAGCAAACGAAAATATTGTGTACCACAAAACCAAAATAACAACAAATCAACTGAAAAAAACCAAACTAATTTATTTTAACACAAAACACTGTAAATACGACACTAACTTGACAATAATGAAAACAACTCCGCGTCTAATAACCTGTTATAACAAAATAGAAAACCACACATCAATACAAAACAATTCACGGCTTAAAAAAAACGCAAATAACCAAAAAATTTAACTATGTGAAAGTGAAAACTTAACAATAAAGATAAACAAAAACAACTTAGAGTGAATCATAAGTTGCATACTTCCCTAAACATTAATTAATACATACATCAACACATATACTCAGCAATTTACTAACATTCACATTTGTATATCTTCAATCAGCTTAAAAATCAGGTAAACTATATATGTATATATACGCATATGCTAAGTTGTAGCTGTAGAAATATAGGTTTGAATTTATTATCACGAACGACTACAATAGAAAACACGAAAAAGGAAAATAGTAAATGAAAACAAAATAAACAAACACTCCGTATAAGGGAAAATGGAAACATGAACTTACGTGAGAATAGCAAAAGCAATAACCGCAGAAGAAAAGCCACCACACACGGAGCGCGAGATTTAGCTGTAGCATGCAAAACCAATTAATAAATTAACTTAACGATGATGATGATAATAATAATAAACTAACGGATAACTAAAAAGCACATACCAAAGGCTTTAGTTAACATTTTGAAGAAAACCATTCGTCGAACACTTCAGATGTGGGTCATATTCCATATATCATATCTCATGATTGCAGCTAAAAATTGAAAACAACGTACCTCACAGATTGCAGCTTCAACTTGTATTTGTGCTTCTACATCAAAAGGATCAACATAAAGTAGTGCCTGTTTTTGTCAAAACGATAAATTAGTATAGAGAAAGCTCAAATCCAACATCATTTGTTTTTGCAAGGAGTAATATTTGTATTATAAAATCGTTTTTCACATACAGTGGTTTGCTTGCCGTTAATCATGGCTTGTTTGTCGTTAATCTTTAGTGGTTATAAAAAGACTTATAGTTTTTAAGTAATAAAACACAGATAAAATATACCTAGAAAATGAAGTATTTGAATCCATCATCACTAAATCGCCATCAACGACACCTAAACCACTCAAAGTCTCAGCATTTCTCATATTTTTTCCGTTAAAAGGAAGTTGCTGTTGTTGTTGTTGTAGTGGTCCCCGACTCTATTTAACATAAAAAATATAAAAACTATCAATAGTAATTATATTTTTTTAGGTAAATTAGTATCAATTTTTTTAAACCCTTTTATCGACCTTTTAAATAGAGGTTTTCTGAAATGTCCCGTTCATATCGATTATAAACGTTTCATATTAATTGATTTCGTTGCGAGGTTTTGACCTCTATATGAGACGTTTTTCAAAGATTGCATTCGATTTTAAAACAAACCATAACCTTTATTTTATCGATAAAGGTTTAAAAATATTATGACAATTATCAAATAATGATAATCTAAAATATAACGTTTTCACACGATTATTACATAATGGTTTACAATAATATTACACATCAATTTAAATCTTCGAATGCAGTTTTTAAACAATATTATACAAGCATGCTGACTCCAACTCTTGTCCATAAATTAGCATGCAACAGCGGAAGCTCTTAATAATCACCTGAGAATAAACATGTTTTAAACGTCAACAAAAATGTTGGTGAGTTATAGGTTTAACCTAAATATTTATCAAATCGTAATAATAGACTACAAGATTTCATATTTTCATTTTTCATAAACATCATCCCATACATAGAGATAAAATCATTCATATGGTGAACACCTGGTAACCGACATTAACAAGATGCATATAGAATATCCCCATCATTCCGGGACTCCCTTCGGACATGATAAAATCGAAGTACTAAAGCAGTTCAAATTCTCTGACTGGGGCTTGTTAGTGCCCATAGATCTATCTTTAGGATTCGCGTCAATTAGGGTGTCTGTTCCCTAATTCTTAGATTACCAGACTAAAAAGGGGCATATTCGGTTTAATAAATTCAACCATAGAATGTAGTTTCACGTACTTGTGTCTATCTTGTAAAACATTTATAAAACTGCATGTATTCTCATCCCAAAAATATTAGATTTTAAAAGTGAGACTATAACTCACTTTCACAGATTTTTACTTCGTCGGGAAGTAAGACTTGGCCACGGGTTGATTCACGAACCTATAACAAATGTATATATATATCAAAGTATGATCGAAATATATTTACAAAATTTTTTTTATTACGTTTTAACGATTTAAGTTTGTTAAGTTAGCAGTCCAACGTTAGTAATTTACAACTAGTTGTCCACAGTTAGATGTATAGAAATAAATCAATATATATTATCTCGAATCAATCCACGACCCAGTGTATACAAGTCTCAGGCTAGATCACAACTCAAAGTATATATATTATTTTGGAATCAACCTCAACCATGTATAGCTAACTCTAGCATTACTGCATATAGAGTGTCTATGGTTGTTCCCAAATAATATATATAGATGGGTCGATATGATATGTCAAAACATTGTATACGTGTCTATGGTATCCCAAGATTACATAATATATGTTAGAATACATGTACAATACAATATAAGTTAGTTAAGTTATGATTTGTATAGATTTGTTACAAATTTCACGTAGCTACAACAAGCAAAATTATCCAATCTTGTTTTACCCATAACTTCTTCGTTTTAAATCCGTTTTGAGTGATTCAAGTTGCTATGGTTTCATAATGAACTGAAATTTATGAAAATAAACAGAAAAAGTATAAGTTTATAGTCGAAAATACAGGTTACAAGTCACTTTTTAAAGAGGTAGTCATTTTCGTCGAAAGAACGACATCTTGATGACCATTTTGAAAAATATACTTCAACTTTGTGTTTAACCATGATTTTTGGATATAGTATCATGTTCATATGAAATATTATTTTTCCAGAAAACAAACTTCCAATTCAAAGATTAAGATAGTTTTTATTTTTCTAACCCAAAACAGCCCCCGGTTTCACTATGACGGCGTATGTCCGGTTTTACGGTGTTTTTCGTGTTTCCAGGTTTTAAATCATTAAGTTAGTATATCATATAGATATATAACATGTGTTTAATTGATTTTAAAAGTTAAGTTAGAAGGATTAACTTTGTTTGCGAACAAGTTTAGAATGAATTAAACTATGTTCTAGTGATTACATGTTCAAATCTTCGAATAAGATAGTTTTATATATATGAATCGAATGATGTTATGAACATTATTACTACCTCAAGTTTAGTAGGTAACCCTACTGGAAGTGACAAAAATTGATCTAGCTTCAAATGATCTTGGATGGCTTGAAAGTTCTTGAAGTAGAATCATGACATGAAAACAAGTTCAAGTAAGATTTTTACTCGAATTAAGATAGTTTATAGTTATAGAAATTGAATCAAAGTTTGAATATGAGTATTACCTTGAATTAGAAAGATAACCTACTGTAAGTAACAAAGGTTTCTTGATCTTAGATGATTACTTGGAATGGATTAGAAAGCTTGGTAGTAGACTTGCAAACTTGAAAGTATTCTTGATTTTATGAAACTAGAACTTATAGAATTTATGAAGAACACTTAGAACTTGAAGATAGAACATGAGAGAGATTAATTAGATGAAGAAAATTGAAGAATGAAAGTGTTTGTATGTGTTTTTGGTCGTTGGTATATGGATTAGATATACAGGATGTGTAAGTTTGTTTTCTTATAAATAATTCATGAATGATTTATAATACTTTTGTAATTTTGTGAGATATTTCATGCTAGTTGCCAAATGATGGTTCCCACATGTTTGATCACTCATTAAGGGCTGCTAAGAGCTGATCATTGAATGTATATACCAATAGTATATACGTCTAGGAGCTGGGTATTGTACGAGTACGAATACGGTTGTATACGAGTAGAATTGTTGATGAAAATGAATGGGAATGTAAATGTAAGAATTTTTGTTAAGTATAAGTACTTTGATATGTGTCATTAAGTCTTTCAAAAGTGTACTAATACATCTTAATATACTACATGTATATGCATTTTAACTGAGTCGTTAAGTCATCGTTAGTCGCTACATGTAAGTGTTGTTTTGAAACCTTTAAGTTAACAATCTCATTTAATGTAATTAACCCGTTGTTTATTATATCTAATGAGATGTTAAATTATTACATTATCATGATATTATGATGTATGAATATATCTTAATATGATATATATACATTAAAATGTCGTTACAACGATAATCGTTACATATATCGTTTCGAGTTTCTTAACTTAGTAATCTCAATTTTTATGTATATAACTCATTGTTAATATACCTAGTGAGATACTTACTTATCATAATATCATGTTAACTACATATATATATATATATATATATATATATATATATATATATATATATATATATATATATATATATATATATATCCATATATATATATCCATATATATATATCATCATATAGTTTTTACAAGTTTTAACGTTCGTGAATCGCCGATCAACTCGGGTGGTCAATTGTCTACATGGAACTCATTTCAAATAATCAAGTCTTAACAAGTTTGATTGCTTAACATGTTGGAAACATTTAATCATGTAAATATAATTTTCATTTAATATATAATCATGGAAAAGTTCGGGTCACTACAGTACCTACCCGTTAAATAAATTTCGTCCCGAAATTTTAAGCTGTTGAAGGTGTTGACGCATCTTCTGGAAATAGGTGAGGGTATTTCTTTTTCATCTGATCTTCACGTTCCCAGGTGAACTCGGGTCCTCTACGAGCATTCCATCGAACCTTAACGATTGGTATTTTATTTTGTTTAAGTCTTTTAACCTCACGATCCATTATTTCAACGGGTTCTTCGATGAATTGAAGTTTTTCATTGATTTGGATTTCGTATAACAGAATAGTGAGATCTTCTTTAGCAAAACATTTCTTCAGATTCGAGACATGAAAAGTATTATGTACCCCGGCGAGTTGTTGAGGTAAGTCAAGTCGATAAGCTACTGGTCCGACACGATCTATTATCTTGAATGGTCCAATGTACCTTGGATTTAGTTTCCCCCGTTTACCAAATCGAACAAGACCTTTTCAAGGTGAAACCTTAAGCATGACCATCTCTCCAATTTCAAATTCTATATCTTTTCTTTTAATGTCCGCGTAGCTCTTTTGTCGACTTTGGGCGGTTTTCAACCGTTGTTGAATTTGGATGATTTTCTCTGTGGTATCTTGGATGATTTCTGGACCCGTAATCTGTCTATCCCCCACTTCACTTCAAAAAATCGGAGACCTGCACTTTCTACCATAAAGTGCCTCAAACGGTGCCATCTCTATACTCGAGTGGTAACTATTGTTGTAGGAAAACTCTGCTAATGGTAGATGTCGATCCCAACTATTTCCAAAATCAATAACACATGCTCGTAACATGTCTTCAAGCGTCTGTATTGTCCTTTCACTCTGCCCATCAGTTTGTGGATGATAGGGAGTACTCATGTCTAGACGAGTTCCCAATGCTTGTTGTAATGTCTGCCAAAACCTTGAAACAAATCTGCCATCCTTATCAGAGATAATAGAGACTGGTATTCCATGTCTGGAGACAACTTCCTTTAAGTATAATCGCACCAACTTCTCCATTTTATCATCTTCTCTCATTGGCAGAAAGTGTGCTGACTTGGTGAGACGATCAACTACTACCCAAATAGTATCATAACCACTTGCAGTCCTTGGCAATTTAGTAATGAAATCCATGGTAATGTTTTCCCATTTCCATTCTGAGATTTTGGATTGTTGAAGTAGACCTGATGGTTTCTGATGTTCAGCTTTGACCTTAGAATACGTCAAACATTCTCCTACATATCTAGCAATATCGGCCTTCATACCCGGCCACCAAAAGTGTTTCTTGAGATCGTTGTACATCTTTCCCGCTCCGGGATGTATTGAGTATCTAGTTTTATGTGCTTCCTTAAGTACCATTTCTCTCACATCTCCAAACTTTGGTACCCAAATTCTTTCAGCCCTATACCGGGTTCCGTCTTCCCTAATATTAAGATGTTTCTCCGAACCTTTGGGTATTTCATTCTTCAAATTTCCCTCTTTTAAAACTCCTTGTTGCGCCTCCTTTATTTGAGTAGTAAGGTTAGTACGAATAATTATATTCATAGCTTTTACCCTCATAGGTTCTCTGTCCTTTCTACTCAAAGCGTCGGCTACCACATTTGCCTTCCCCGGGTGGTAACGAATCTCAAAATTGTAATCATTTAACAATTAAATCCATATATGCTGCCTCATGTTCAGTTGTTTCTGATTAAATATATGTTGGAGACCTTTGTGGTCGGTATATATAATACTTTTGAACCCATATAAGTAGTGCCTTCAAGTCTTTAATGCAAAAACAACAGCACCTAATTCCAAATCGTGAGTCGTATAATTTTGCTCGTGAATCTTCAATTGTCTGGACGCATAGGCAATTACCTTCGTTAGTTGCATTAATACAAAACCGAGGCCTTGCTTTGAGGCGTCACAATATATCACAAAATCATCATTCCCTTCAGGCAATGACAATATAGGTGTCGTAGTTAACTTTTTCTTCAACAATTGAAACGCTTTCTCCTGCTCATCCTTCTATTCAAATTTCTTCCCTTTATGCGTTAATGCAGTAAGGGTTTTGATATTTTGGAAAAATCTTGGATGAACCTTCTGTAGTAACCAGCCAGTCCTAAAAATTGGCGTATATGCTTCGGAGTTTTCGGGGTTTCCCACTTTTCAATGGTTTCAATCTTTGCTGGATCTACTTGAATACCTTCTTTGTTCACTATGTGACCGAGGAATTGAACTTCTTCCAACCAAAATGCACACTTTGAAAATTTTGCGTAAAGCTGTTCCTTCCTCAATAATTCTAGCACTTTTCTCAAATGTTCTTCGTGCTCTTGATCATTCTTTGAGTAAATGAGTATGTCATCGATGAAAACAATGACAAACTTGTCAAGATATGGCCAACGCACTCGGTTCATGAGGTCCATGAACACAGTTGGTGCGTTAGTCAATCTAAACGGCATAACCATAAACTCGTAATGACCGTAACGCGTTCTGAAAGCAGTCTTTGGAATATCATCCTCCTTCACCCGCATCTGATGATACCCAGAACGTAAATAGATCTTCGAATAAACCGACGAGCCTTGTAGTTGATCAAATAAGTCGTCGATTCTCGGTAGTGGATAACGGTTCTTGATGGTAAGTTTGTTCAACTCTCGGTAGTCGATACACAATCTGAATGTACCATCCTTCTTTTTGACAAACAAAACAGGAGCTCCCCACGGTGATGTAGTCGAATGAAACCACGCTCTAAAAGTTCTTGTAATTGGCTTTGGAGTTCCTTCATTTCACTGGGTACGAGTCTGTATGGAGCACGAGCTATTGGTGCAGCTCCTGGTACAAGATCTATTTGAAATTCAACGGATCGGTGTGGAGGTAGTTCCGGTAATTCTTTCGGAAATACATCGGGAAATTCTTTTGCGACGGGAACATCATTGTTGTTCTTTTCTTCGGTTTGTACTTTCTCGACATGTGCTAAAACAGCATAGTAACCTTTTCTTATTAGCTTTTGCGCCTTCAAATTACTAATAAGATTTAGCTTCGCGTTGCTCTTTTCTCCATTCACCACCAAGGGTTTTCCTTTTTCCCGTACAATGCGAATTGCATTTTTGTAACATATGATCTCTGCTCTCTCTTTTTTCAACCAGTCCATGCCAATTATCACATCAAAACTTCCTAACTCTACTGGTTAATCAATCTTAAATGTTTCGCTAACCAGTTTAATTTCTCGATTCCGACATATATTATCTGCTGTAATTAATTTACCGTTTGCTAATTCGAGTAAAAATTTATTATCCAAAGGCGTCAGTGGACAACTTAATTTAGCACAAAAATCTCTACTCATATAGCTTCTATCCACACCCGAATCAAATAAAACATAAGCAGATGTATTGTCAATAAGAAACGTACCCGTAACAAGCTCCAGGTCTTCCTGCGCTTCTGCCGCATTAATATTGAAAACTCTTCTGCGGCCTTTTCCATTAATATTCCCTTGGTTTGGGCAATTTCTAATAATGTGGCCCAATTTTCCACATTTATAACAAACTACGGTGGCATTATTTGTTCCGACATTATTTGTTCCTTTAATTATGTTGTTCTTCGGTCCGTAAACCTCACACTTTTCCGCGCTATGACCATTTCTCTTACACTTGGTGCAAAATGTTGTGCAGAACACATTCGGATGGTACTCTGCACACCTTTGATATGGCTGTTTCTGCTGTTTGTTGTTATTGAAATGGTTGTTGTTGTGATTGTTATTATTGTTGGGACGATTGTTGTAGTTGTTGTTGGGATGTTTGTTGTTATTGCGGTTGATGTTGCGGTTGTTGGGATAGTTGTTGCGATTGTGGTTGTAATTATTGTTGTTGTTGTATTGGTGACCCTTGTCACTGGTTTCTTCCCACTTTCTCTTGACTTGTTTCGTGTTGACTTCTTCGGCCGCCTGTTCTTTAATTCTTTCCTCAATTTGATTTATGAGTTTATTAGCCATTCGACTTGCCTTTTGTATGGAGGCGGGTTCGTGTGAACTCACATCTTCTTAAATCCTTTCTGGTAAACCTTTCACAAACGCTTCAATCTTCTCTTCTTCATCTTCGAACGATCTTGGACACAATAGGCACAACTCTGTGAATCGTCGTTCGTAGGTGGTAATGTCGAATCCTTGTGTCCGTAATCCTTTAACCTCTACTTTGAGCTTATTGACCTCGTTTCTGGGACGGTACTGCTCAGTCATCAGGTGTTTGAATGCTGACCACGGTAATGTATAAGCAACATCTTGTCCCACTTGCTCGAGATAGGTATTCCACCATGTTAACGCAGTACCTATGAAGGTATGCATAGCGTACTTTACTTTGTATTCTTCAGTACATTTACTTATGGAAAACACCGATTCAACCTTTTCGGTCCACCGTTTCAATCCGATTGGACCCTCGGTTCCATCGAATTCCAAAGGTTTACAGACAGTGAATTCTTTGTAAGAGCATCCTACACGATTTCTTGTGCAATTAGTTCCACTGCTAGAACCAGAGTTATTGTTGTTATTTTGCATTGCGGCCTGTACTGCGGCTATGTTCGCAGCAATAAAAACACGGAAGTCTTCCTTGAAAGGACCCGTTCATATACATTATAAACGATTCACAATAGTTGATTACATTGCGAGGTATTTGACCTCTATATGATACATTTTACAAACATTGCATTCGTTTTTAAAAGACAAAATCTTTTTACATCAAAAATTGACAGGCATGCATACCATTTCATAATATCCACTATCCAACTATAAATTGATTTAATAATAATCTTTGATGAACTCAATGACTCGAATGCAACGTTCTTCAAAATATACTATGAAAGACTCCAAGTAATATCTTTAAAATGAGCAAATGCACAGCGGAAGATTTCTTTAACACCTGAGAATAAACATGCTTTAAAGTGTCAACCAAAAGGTTGGTGAGTTCATTAGTTTATCATAATCATTTATTTCTATAATTTTAATAGACCACAAGAATTTCATTTTCAGTTCTCATAAATATACGTCCCATGCATAGAGACAAAAATAATCATTCATATGGATTAAACACCTGGTAACCGACATTCACAATATATATATATAAGAATATCCCCATCATTCCGGGATCCTCCTTCGGACATGATATAAATTTCGAAATACTAAAGCATCCGGTACTTTGGATGGGGCTTGTTGGGCCCGATAGATCTATCTTTAGAGTTCTCGTCAATTAGGGTGTCTGTTCCCTAATTCTTAGATTACCAGACTTAATAAAAAGGGGCATATTCGATTTCGATCATTCAACCATATAATGTAGTTTCAATTACTTGTGTCTATTTCGTAAAACAGTTATAAAAACAGCGCATGTATTCTCAGTCCCAAAAATATATATTGCGAAAGCATTTAAAAAGGGAATAATGAAACTCACCATATTGTATTTCGTAGTAAAAATACATATAACATCATTGAACAAGTGTAAGGTTGGCCTCGGATTCACGAACCTATATTAATTATATATATATACATGTTGGTCAATATTTGTCTGACAATTTAAGTTAGTTCATAGTGTACCAAAATCCTAATGCTCGAAACTAATATGCAAAAGTCAACAAAAGTCAATTTGACTCAAAATGATTTCCAAAGTTTATACATGATTATTATATAATTTAAATATCATCGTTTTATATTTTTAAATATTTTTTAAAAGATTTATTTGAGTAAATCATATAATTCATTTATTAATAAATAAAATTTTATATAATAATATACTTTTATATATCTTAAATAATAAAGTTCATTTAATCTCATAAAAATACTATGATAGGTTTTAATAATATAATAATATTATTTGTATTACCTATTTATTTGATAAAATAACATTGATAATAAGAATAAATAAAAATTGTATTACTTTGTAGTAATAATTATTATTTTTCTTATTAGTAAAAATATCAATATTTATATTTACTAAAAAAATGATATTACGATAAAATGATAATTCTAGTTATGAAAACTTTAATATTTACGATACTTTAAAATAACCATTTTATTTAAAATGATAATAATAATGATATTTTATAGTAACAATGACATTTCTATTAAAATGATAATTTTTGTTAAAGATGAAAGTTTTAATACTAACGATACTTTTATTAATGATAATAATGAATAAAATAACAAGAACGATAATTTTTCTAAATCAATATCTTACAATATTTTAATTCCATCATGAAACTCATACTCATTATTTCCTAATCAATATGATAATAGTTTTTAAATCGTCTTTTATACCGCGTTCATTTTAATGATAAAATAGTAATCATAATAATTAAGTATTACTAATAATAATGAATATTATGATAAGGGTAATTACTAATAACTAGTTAAATGATATAAATAATAAGAATAATAATAATACTAATTGTAATTTTTAATGATAATAACGAAAGTAATAATAATTATTAATGGTAATACCTTTTATTAATAATAATAATAATAATAAAAATAATAATAATAATAATAATAATAATAATAATAATAATAATAATAATAATAATAATAATAACAACAATAATTAGATAAAATTTAGAACGACGATAATAATAATCATTTTTAATAATAATACAAAAATTCATTTGACGATAACTTCTAATCCATCCGTCAAAACCATTCGGTATCTAAATGAAAAGTTCTTAATTTTTCGCTAGCTTTCCAAGGACATGCATATCTTATACCTTATCTCAACCACAGGTGTAACTAATTCAAGATTCAACATAACTTATCTAGGGGCAATATCAAAAATACAAATATGCATAATCCTATTTTCTCGAGCACTAGTCAGGGATACACTATTAGTATGTAAAAATTAAATTATGAGTACTCACGTATCAATATTGAGATTCAATATTGCAAGAAGGTACGTAGACGCAACGGAGATGATAAACACTAGTTTGACCTCACGAGCATACCCCCGAACATTACCCACAACCTCCATAGTTATAACCTATAATTTCCTTAGCTCTATCCCACTCATAAAACCCGTTTTGGAATGGCTCGCTCATGACCTCGTCGTAATATTTTATGTATATTTAATACTAATTATACTCCTAATCCTAAGATTAATAATAATATTAATATTAATAATAATAATAATAATAATAATAATAATAATAATAATAATAATAATAATAATAATAATAAAATTAGTATATAAATAAAATAAATAAGTAAATATTACGTAGCAATATGTGATATGTGTGTTTTATGTTTTAAGTGAAATGAATCAAGGATAGAATCCACGGGCTTTATACATGTTTTGTCAAACTGTCGCATGCCCAAAATTTCCAGCTGGTATCCATCTTCTAACTCTGCCGACACCTTTTATTTCTTACATTTCAAATGATACGTAAAATTTATATATTATTTAATATATATTATATTTAATCTTTAGAATTAATTAAATATTATATTATATTTACGCTCATGGTATAAATATAATTTTTACAAAAATGACACGGTCGTGGTCTCACGACTCATGTACCACTTTCGATTTTTCGAGCGCACTTTCGTACGTTTAGAAAACTAGCCTTTTACATTACGCGACGTGTACCTTTTACAAAAATTAGACTTACTTATCAATAATTTATCTTTATAAAAATCTCACTTATAAATTTAGCGTTGTGGTCATTTACTTATTTAAATCAAAGTCTCGTTGTTTATCAAAATATTTTATTTTAAAATAAACATTTTGTGACATGTACCTTTATTAATAGCTAGACTTAAATTAATTAAAAACTAATCCACTCAAAGTGTAACTTACTCTTTTGAGTGTTTTGGTCATTTCCTTTTATAATTCATAATCTTGTTATTTATCAAAGCCTATTTATTAATATTAGTTTAAAATCAAAACGTTTTATGACTAATTTAAAATATAGATATATATTTAAAATTTATCTAATAACATACTAGTTAACTTTTCAAAACCAATTATATTTCAAAGTTTGTTTTATAATCGTTTAGAAAATATTGTAACACGTTTTATTTATTCTTTAAGGCTTTAAATAGATCCAATTTCTTTATGCACTAACATTTTTAAATATCAACCGCATCACTAAGAGAGTGTTACTATCGTGTGCTTAATGAATCTAGAAAACATATATTCTAAATACAAGTCGCAGGTTTTCTATATAGATGACTAATAATCGAAATACCAACTTACGTTATTTAAATAAATATATTTTAATAACCAGTTCTATTATATCGAAAAACATTTTCACACGTTTGAAAATAGATCAATCAATGTATTATGAAATTTAATTCTCCACTAACTTTTGTCTAACTCTCGATAAGTGACACCTTGTTCTTATTTGAAGATCACTTCACCATTATTTCTGAATACCGTTAAAAGTAAGAGTTCTCTAATTCAAAGTGGACCTCATAACAGAGACTCATAATCCTAATTCAATGTATTTGATGATTCAATCATTTATTATTATCTTTTAATCTCGTCGATTAACTTACATCGAACAAATACGTTCATGTAAAGTATTATTCATTCAGTACCTTGATAGCATTTCCAAATTCATAAAATAGATCTCATAGCTTATATTCATATTAACTAATTTGTTCAATGTTTCATTAATATAACTCAATTTAATAATCATACATATGTATAGGTATATCAAATTATTTACACATAATTGTTCGTGAAACGTTAGGCATGGTCAAAGGATATTTGTTTACATGAATATAGTTTCAAAGCTTTCGAGACTCAACATTACAGATTTTTCTTATCGTGTCGGGAACGTATAAAGATTAAAGTTTAAATTTGATCGGAAATTTCCGGGTCATCACAGTACCTACCCTTTAAAAGAAATTTCGTCCCGAAATTTGATAGAGGTCGTCATGGCTAACAGTAAAAATGTTATTATGATGAATATAAGCTGATACACAGAGATTTATCATGATTAAGAAATACGGATAAAATAATTCGATTTCTCGAAGCATATGAGTGAAGCTATCGTAAAGGAGCGAAATGAGTAAATGTAGAATCGTTCTAATTTATGACGTAGTTATGATTGATTTCCGGAATTCATGGGGTTTAAAGAAAATCTTTGTAATAAGATTTGGTTCTTCGGCGATTAAGGAAATCAGGATCTTCTTTGAGTAAATGCAATAATCTATTCCGATTGCTCTGTCAGATATTTTTCTATAAATCCACCCCCGTTGTTTCCTTACAACTCACACCTTCTATTATTTCTCCTCAATTCATACTTTAAAATATCCGTTAATATGCTCCATCCCATTTTGATCCTTGATATACTCTTAATTTTCACATCTGTCATTCTTCTCTTTCATCTACCACCGGAGAATTTTATTTACTTCTACTATTATCTTGGGGTTATAGTGTTATTAATTTTCCCGTGTCTTTATGTTGCTATATGTATCGACATATACGGTTTATAGGTTCTGAGTGGTTGTTATTGGGTTTTATATCTTCCCTTATATTTCGAATCTCTTTGCCATTTTATTCTCCTTTCGATCTCTAGTAAAGCGAGTAATGGTCCAGAATTCGTAAGTATGAATTTTGAAATAAATATAGTTAATATTCTAAAGAGGGAATCGTAATGGCAAAATCTTGATTTGTCAAATTACCAGAATATCCCGAAAAAGACCGAATCATCAAGAAAAATATTTTCTTGATATGTTTAGAGATTAGATAGAATGTAAGAGTCGTGTAAATGGCACATGATGATGGTATGTTCTGTGAATCATCACGTTCCATTTAGAAACTCAGCATGACTTACTGTAATATAATCACATTGATAAAGTGTCATTATATTATACTAATTCATGCTTCAGTTCCCAACACTACTTCAAAATATTCCTATTTTAAACTTGAATGTTTCAGAATTTAGAAACTAAAATAGTTTCTTTTATGATGTAATACAGATAGCGCTAAGAGGTAAATGATTTCAAATAAGAAAAATTAAGAAAATATCTTCAGAAATATGGAGGATATTTATAATGAAAGATATGATGATATTTTAGAATTTCTAATATCAGAGGATGATGAAGAATATTATTCGCAGGGGTTTAGAGTCAAAAGCAAGGTATTCGTTAATGACTTCAGCAGGTACTGAATCATTTGGATCCTTTGAAGTCAGGTTCAGTCTTTGTAATTTGTCCACAGCCTCCTTCCTACTTTGCTCAATCCGTTTTCCAGTTTCAAAACTTCTCTTTTTCTACGCTTTTCCAGCACACTTCATCATTATCATCCAGTTTTTACCGTTTAAAGTCGTTTATAGTTCATTTTTTTTTCGGATAACCAATTCATAGTTCGGAGTGTTTTTCAGAAACTTCACATTCAAATTAAGTCCAGAAGATAGACGTTATATATACACATATGACTGTTGGCGTAGACATGCTGCGAGATTTCAAAATACTGATTGCTAATTCCCAATGATTCGTATGGCAATTCTCATTACAAGATGCGAATGAGTAAATGATGGGGTTTCAATGAATAATTATAATGACTTTTTGGAGAGGCTAAAGTCAAAGGCTAATGAAGTTGTTGGTACATCTGCTAATAATGTGGTGGAATGTAAAAGGTTCCCTGGTAACGATGGTGTATATCTCAAGGTTATAATAAGGTTAGTCTGACTGAAAAGTCGAAGTTGACTTGCTGGAGCTGTGACAAAACTGGCTACTTTGAATAGGAGTCGCAAAGTTATTTTTGCTATTAAATTCCAAAGAATCTGACGCGGATACGTTGTTTAAACTTTTACTTTGGTTTCAAGAGTTTTTCGGGTACATAACTGTGGGTAACATGTGGTTGGATCATCATCTCGATTGCTCATCATTCGAAGTGTCTTCAGAAATTTTCGAAGGGTTTGAACACAGATTGTAATCGTTAACATACATTTGATGTTCTAACACAGTTTTGAAGTCAAAATATAGCTTGTGAAAGATGTAAGGATCTAAGAGTGATGATTTTGGTCATATCTCAAGTTGATTTTTGAGATTTCAAAATCAGAATATGTAATTAAATTTTGAATGAGTATGGTTGTTTTAATTTCTATAAAAGAATGTATATTGTTGTGAAAGTAGGGAGTATAATGGATGATTTGCTGAATCAGATTCGAAGAATGTAACATATTAATTGTGAATTTATATATCTCTCGGGTATTACCTACCCGTTAAAAAAAAATTCACAATTAATATTTTATACAAAAGAATTTTATTACAGTCTTTATGAAAATATATATATATGTATATTTTCTTCAGATGTGTGACGACCCAGAAATTTCTGACTAAATTTAAACTTTATCTTTATATTATTCTGACACGATAAGCAATGTTTGTTAAGTTAAATCTCAAGGATTTTAAACTATGTTTATACATTCATTTAAACCTCGACCAAATTCCAATGATTCACGAACCATTAAATGAACATATATGAATATGTATGTATATGTGTATATATTATAAATTGAAAATGTCAAAAAAGTATTTAAACGTATAATGCTTTACATGAACGTATTTGTTTCAATATGATTATCGACGAAATTAAAAAATATATATTAAATGCTTGAATTATCAGAAACATTGAATTATGATTACAAGTCTCTGTTGAGAGGTCCACTATGATTGAGAAAATCTATTCCTTTTAACGATATTCGGAATAATTTGTAAAGCTATTTATAAATAAAAACAAAAAGTGTCATTTACGAAAGTTAGACAAAAGTTAGTGGAGAATTGGTTTCCATAATATTCTATTAATCTATTTTCAAACGTACAAAAACGTTTTCAGTTTAAAAAGAACTTTATTATTAAAATATATATAACTTTTATAAATATCTAGAATCACTTTTGACAACTCATTACTTAACCAGTATAATAAATATAATGATATTTATATTTTATTTCATTAAATATATATAACGATTTAAATTAATATTATATATATTTATACGCGTATTATACATACATAGTTTTTATACTTTTACTATACTTTAACTTTACCTTTACTTTACTTTTACTTTACTTTAACTTTAATAATTCACTTTAATAATTCACTTTAATAATTCATACTTTAATAATTCACTTTAATAATTCATACTTTAATAATTCACTTTAATAATTCATACTTTAATAATTCACTTTAATAATTCATACTTTAATAATTCACTTTAATAATTCAAAAATCTATTATAAATAGAATTCAATAGGTTTCATTATTTCATAGAAACTTGAAAATATATTTCTCTAAACTCTCTCAATTGATTTACATATATATATATATATTTGCTCTGTATTATTTCAAGATATTATTAGTATACATAAAATATTACGACGGAGTGATGTCCGAGTGATTTCAAAATAGTTTTTTGAATGAGTCGAAGCTAAGGAAATTATGGGTTATAGCTATGGAGGTGATGGGTATGGTTCATGGGTATGCTCGTGAGGTCAATCTAGTGTTTATCATCTCCGTTGCGTCTACGTACTTTCCTGCAATATTGAATCTCAATATTGATACGTTTGTGAATCCGAGGCCAACCTTGCACTTGTTAAATGACGTTATATATATTTTTACTACGAAATACAGTATGGTGAGTTTCATTTGCTCCCTTTTTAATTGCTTTTGCAATATATATTTTGGGCTGAGAATACATGCGCTGTTTTATAAATGTTTTACGAAATAGGCACAAGTACTAAAACTAATTCTACGTGGGTTTAAACCAGAAATATACCCTTAGCTTGGTAACATTAAACTACTTGTCTATGTACGGTAGGCGCGAATCCTAAAGATAGATCTATCGGGCTTAACACCCCCATCCTGTAGGCTGCACTAGACATAAGAGCTAGTGGGCGGATGTTTAGTACTTCGAGGATTATTTATACACTTGCGAGTGTACGTATCCATCTTTGCGAAGATGACTTATTATATTATTGTTAAGGTTGGTTACTGAGGCCTCAACATAAGCAGAACGGTTTTATACACTTGCGAGTGTACATATATTTATAAACGGAAATCTTGTGGTCTATTAATATATTGAAATGATTGTTATGATAAACCTATGAACTCACCAACCTTTTGGTTGACACTTTAAAGCATGTTTATTCTCAGGTTTTAAAGAAATCTTCCGCTGTGCATTAGCTCATTTTAAGGATATTACTTGGAGTCATTCATGGCATATTTTAAAAGACGTTGCATTCGAGTCATTGAGTTCATCAAGATTATTTTTAAGTCAATTATAGTTGGATGTATTATGAAATGGTATGCATGCCGTCAACTTTCGTTGTAAAGAAAGTTTGTCTTTTAAAAACGAATGTAATGTTTGTAAAATGTATCATATAGAGGTCAAATACCTCACGATGTAATCAACTATTATGAATCGTTTATAATGTATATGAACGGGTCATTTCAGTTGGTATCAGAGCAGTGGTCTTAGCGAACCAGGTCTGCATTAGTGTGTCTAACTGATAGTCGTTAGGATGCATTAGTGAGTCTGGACTTCGACCGTGTCTGCATGTCAAAAGTTTTGCTCATCATTCTTGTTAGAAATTACATGCTTATCATTCTTAGTCTAGACACATCTTATTGCATTGATTGCATGAATAGTGTATAGACAAAATTCATATCTTAGCGTATCTGCTAATTCATATCTTAACGTATCTGTTACTGTAAACTTTGCCTGACATATTCTGTAAATTCCTCCGTAATCTACGAAATCTTTTGCGCTATATATATAGATATTCTATGTAATTAGAATACCACCCGATAGCCGAAAAATCATTTCATATCGAAAAATCCTTTATTCAATCGAACGAAATGGAATTCGTCATTAGTTCAAGTCCCTCGAATTCTGATATGGAATCCCACTCAAGCTCCGAAAGTAGTGTGACCGGAATGGATCAACCAATTAGCCATCATCTATTCTGGATGAATTGAGGATAGGTTCGTAGCCTCCTCAATAATTGGAGACAAGAAGAAGGTGATCCCTTCCATCCACCACATTGCCCTCTTGGCGATGAACCTGAAGCACTTATCGGCGAACCGGTCTGAAACACCATTTGCTCTCTCATTTTCAGAGTATCTCGTCATGATTATATACTACATCAAATTCTAGATTTTATTTATCCGCTCGTCCGAACCGACAATCACCCCGGTGTAACAGAAGAAGTCAACGCGCTTCGCGCTCGAGTAGTGGCTTTAGAGAATATGGTGCAAGGGTTACAAACACCAACAAATAATGAAGTATTAATTCATAATTTCAATTTTATTGAATAAATACTCCGTAGAAGTTATGTAATTTCTAAAGTCTTTAGGGATTATTCAGTTCTAGTTTCAACCGTAAATCAAATGAGTTTAATTTAATATTAACTCATTAAATCTATGTTACATCTGAAGAAAATATGCACATATATATTTTCATAAAGACTGTAATAAAATTCTGTTGTACAAAATATTAATTGTGAAAAAAAAAATTTAACGGGTAGGTAATACCCGAGAGATATATAAATTCACAATTAATATGTTACATTTTTCGAATCTGATTAAGCAAATCATCAACTATACTCCCAAAATCTCACAACAATATACATTCTTGTATAGTAATCAAAACAACCATTCTCACCGAAATTTGATTACGCATTCTGATTTTGACAAATTAAAATCCAAGTCATGATTTAACAGAAGACATCACTCTTAGATTCCTACATCTTTCAAAGCTATACTTTGACTTCAAAACTGTGTTAGAACATCATATGTATATTAACGATTACAAACTGTGTTCAAACTCTCTGAAGTTTTCGAAGACACTTCATACAATGAACAATCGAGATGATGATCCAACCACATATTACCCACATTTATGTACCTAAAAAGCTCTCGAAGCCAAAGTCATAGTTCAACGCGTATCCGTGTCACACCCTTTGGCATTTATTAGCTAAAATGACTTTTCAATTCCTTTTCAAAGTAGACAGTTTTGTCACAGCTCCAGCAAATCAACTTCGAATTTTCAGTCGGACTAGTCTTATTATAACCTCGATAAATACGTTGCCCTTTCGCCAACGTTACCGGGGAATCGTTTATATTCACCACATTAGCAATAAACTTACCAACAACTTCACTGATCTTTGACTTTCCAAAAAAAAAAATCATTATAATTATCGAAACCCTATCATATATTTATTCGTACCTTATAACAAGAATTGCCATACCAATTATTGAGAATCAGCAATTAGTATTTTGAAACCTCGCAGCATGTCTACATCAACAATTACATATACACACAATGTCTACCTCCAAGACTTACATTCTTTGAATGAGAAATTTCTGAAAAACACCCTAAACTGCGAACCAGTTCTCGAAATTTTGAAAAATGCTGATGAAGCAACAAAAACTGTAAACGACCTTAACAGTAAAAAGTTGGATTATAAAGGATAGTATATTGGCAAAGCTCAGAAAAAGAGAAGCTTTAGAACTGGAAAACGGATTGAGCAAAGTATGAAGGAGGCTGTGGACAAATCATAAAGGCTGAACCTGCCTTCAAAGGATCCAAATGATTCATTACTTGCTGAAGTCATTAACGAATACCTTGCTCCTAACTTTAAACCCCTGCGGACAATATCCTTCATCATCCTCTGATATTAGACATTCTAAGATATCATCGTATCTTTCATTATAAATATCATCCATACTTCTGAAGATATTTTTATAATTATTCTTATCTGAAATCATTTACCTCTTCGCGCTATCTGTATTATATCATAAAGGAAACTATTTTAGTTTCTAAATTCTGAAACATTCGAGTTTAAAATAGGAATATTCTTGAAGAAGTGTTGGGAGCTGAAGCATGAGTTAGTATAATATAATGACACTTGATCAACGTGATTATATTACAGTAATTCATGCTGAGTTTCTAAATAGAACATGATGATTCACAGATCATAACGTCATCATGTGCTATGTTACACGACTCTTGTATTCTATTTAATCTCTAAAAATATCAAGAATATATTTTCTTGATGATTCGGTCTTTTCAGGGTATTTTGGTAAATTAACAAATCAAGATCGTGTCATTACAATTTCCTTCCTAGAACATTAACAATGTTCATTCCGAAATTTATATCTGCGAATTCTGGACCATTACAAGCGGTGCTTAATCGCAAGAAGAAGAAACGAAAGGACAAAGCTCCGAACTAGAAATGGGAGTATAAATCATAGCAAATAGAAGAGAGCATTAACTGTGGATGACAATGATTATAGAAGAAGCAAGGACTTTGAAATATAAGGGAAGATATAAAACCCAACAACAACCCAGAAATCACAAACCGTATATATCAATGCATATAGCAATATAAAGACACGGGAGAACTAAAAACACTATAAAACCAAGAGTATAGTAGAAGTAAATAGATTCTTCCGGAGGCAGATGAAAAAGAAGAATGACAGATATGAAAGTGAGGAGTATATCGAGAATCAGTACTAGATGAAGCATATTGACAAATACTTTAAAATATGAGTTGAGGGAGAAAGAATAGAAGGTGTGAGTTGTAAGGAAACGAAGGAGGTGAATTTATAGTGAAATACCCGACAGAGAAATCAAGATGGATTATCGTATTAATTCGAAGAGAATCATAATCTCCTTAATCACTGAAGCATCAAATCCAACATAGATTACAAAGATTTTCTTTAAATTTGGAGATCAATTGTGATGACGTCAAAAGATATGACGAATCACTATAATCTTATTTCCTTCATTTACGATAACTTCCCTCATACGCTTCGAGTAATCGAATTATTTTATCCATACTTCTTAGACATGATAAAACTTTATAATCATCATAATAACATTCTCATTGTTAGTCATGACGACCTCTATCAAATTTCGGGGACGAAATTTCTTTAACGGGTAGGTACTGTGACGACTCAGAAATTTCCGACTAAATTTAAACTTTATCTTTATATTATTCTGACACGATAAGCAATGTTTGTTAAGTTAAATCTCAAGGATTTTAAACTATGTTTATACATTCATTTAAACCTCGACCAAATTCTAATGATTCACGAACCATTAAATGAACATATATGAATATGTATGTATATGTGTATATATTATAAATTGAAAATGTCAAAAAAGTATTTAAACGTATAATGCTTTACATGAACGTATTTGTTTCAATATGATTATCGACGAAATTAAAAAATATATATTAAATGCTTGAATTATCAGAAACATTGAATTATGATTACAAGTCTCTGTTGAGAGGTCCACTATGATTGAGAAAATCTATTCCTTTTAACGATATTCGGAATAATTTGTAAAGCTATTTATAAATAAAAACAAAAAGTGTCATTTACGAAAGTTAGACAAAAGTTAGTGGAGAATTGGTTTCCATAATATTCTATTAATCTATTTTCAAACGTACAAAAACGTTTTCAGTTTAAAAAGAACTTTATTATTAAAATATATATAACTTTTATAAATATCTAGAATCACTTTTGACAACTCATTACTTAACCAGTATAATAAATATAATGATATTTATATTTTATTTCATTAAATATATATAACGATTTAAATTAATATTATATATATTTATACGCGTATTATACATATATAGTTTTTATACTTTTACTATACTTTAACTTTACATTTACTTTACTTTTACTTTACTTTAACTTTAATAATTCACTTTAATAATTCATACTTTAATAATTCACTTTAATAATTCATACTTTAATAATTCACTTTAATAATTCATACTTTAATAATTCACTTTAATAATTCATACTTTAATAATTCACTTTAATAATTCATACTTTAATAATTCACTTTAATAATTCATACTTTAATAATTCACTTTAATAATTCATACTTTAATAATTCACTTTAATAATTCACTTTAATAATTCAAAAATCTATTATAAATAGAATTCAATAGATTTCATTATTTCATAGAAACTTGAAAATATATTTCTCTAAACTCTCTCAATTGATTTACATATATATATATATTTGCTCTGTATTATTTCAAGATATTATTAGTATACATAAAATATTACGACGGAGTGATGTCCGAGTGATTTCAAAATAGTTTTTTGAATGAGTCGAAGCTAAGGAAATTATGGGTTATAGCTATGGAGGTGATGGGTATGGTTCATGGGTATGCTCGTGAGGTCAATCTAGTGTTTATCATCTCCGTTGCGTCTACGTACTTTCCTGCAATATTGAATCTCAATATTGATACGTTTGTGAATCCGAGGCCAACCTTGCACTTGTTAAATGACGTTATATATATTTTTACTACGAAATACAGTATGGTGAGTTTCATTTGCTCCCTTTTTAATTGCTTTTGCAATATATATTTTGGGCTGAGAATACATGCGCTGTTTTATAAATGTTTTACGAAATAGGCACAAGTACTAAAACTAATTCTACGTGGGTTTAAACCAGAAATATACCCTTAGCTTGGTAACATTAAACTACTTGTCTATGTACGGTAGGCGCGAATCCTAAATATAGATCTATCGGGCTTAACACCCCCATCCTGTAGGCTGCACTAGACATAAGAGCTAGTGGGCGGATGTTTAGTACTTCGAGGATTATTTATACACTTGCGAGTGTACGTATCCATCTTTGCGAAGATGACTTATTATATTATTGTTAAGGTTGGTTACTGAGGCCTCAACATAAGCAGAACGGTTTTATACACTTGCGAGTGTACATATATTTATAAACGGAAATCTTGTGGTCTATTAATATATTGAAATGATTGTTATGATAAACCTATGAACTCACCAACCTTTTGGTTGACACTTTAAAGCATGTTTATTCTCAGGTTTTAAAGAAATCTTCCGCTGTGCATTAGCTCATTTTAAGGATATTACTTGGAGTCATTCATGGCATATTTTGAAAGACGTTGCATTCGAGTCATTGAGTTCATCAAGATTATTTTTAAGTCAATTATAGTTGGATGTATTATGAAATGGTATGCATGCCGTCAACTTTCGTTGTAAAGAAAGTTTGTCTTTTAAAAACGAATGTAATGTTTGTAAAATGTATCATATAGAGGTCAAATACCTCGCGATGTAATCAACTATTATGAATCGTTTATAATGTATATGAACGGGTCATTTCAAGATGTAACATAGATTTAATGAGTTAATGTTAAATTAAACTCATTTGATTTACGGTTGAAACTAGAATTGAATAATCCTTAAAGGCTTTAAAAAGTACATAACTTTTACGCAGTATTTCTTTAATGACATTGAAATTATGAATCAATACTTCGTTATTTGTTGATGTATGATGTTCGGTTCGTGGAATTCTTGTGAATTTCGCAAAGTACGAATGATGTTATCTGAAAAGTTTCGGGTACATCGATGATGAAAGTGTAAAATCAAATATATACTTGATTTATTATGAATTGGAATTTGTTGAATTGCGACAGAGATTGTAGTTAACGCTGGTTAAGTTGCGGCCGAAGGACGTACATTATTGCATATTTGTAATATGAATTAACCTAGTAGTTAAGATTCACACACAATAGCTTAGCACGGAAAGATTTATTTCAAATATATATATATATATATATATATATATATATATATATATATATATATATATATATATATATATATAATATACATATAATTTCTTCAGAGGGAATGAGTTAATTCTTCATAACTCGTTGATACAATATACACGTTATTGATTCGTAATGATGTCCACAGTGATTCTTGAACTGACGGAGTTTGTGATGTTATCGGTGTTGTTGATTCGGATGTTGACTGTACTGACGATGCTGGTAACGCTGACGGTACTGTTGATGCTGTTGGTAAAGCAAGTTTAGCTTGTTAATCACACACCATTTTTGTCAGGGTTTCTACTCTTCCTTCTATCATTTTGGTTCGCTTAACTGATTTATGGTTAAGGCTAGATTAGATAATCCCTAAGACTTTAGAGATTACATAATCACCGCGGAATGTTTCTCCAATGAAGTTATGAATTAATACTTCGTCAGTTATTGTTGTTGGTACTCCTTGGTATCTATGGTGTGTATGACGTTGATGCTTGTGGGGACAGATTGTGAAGTTGAGGTTTACGACACGGTTGTGATTGGAGGTGGTAATGGTACTGTTGGCGTTGATGATGGTGGTACTGGTTATGCTGCTGATGCTGATGCTGGTGTTTGTAATCTCTGCACCATATTCTCCAAAGCCACTACCCGAGAGCGAAGCTCGTTAACTTCTTCTATTACACCGGGGTGATTGTCGGTTCGGACGAGCGGATAAATAAAATCTAAAATTTGATGTAATATATAATTGTGACGAGATACTCTGGAAATGAGCGAGAAAATAGTGTTTCGGACAGGTTCGCCGGTAAGTGCTTCAGGTTCTTCGTCAAGAGGGCAATGTGGTGGATGGAAGGGATCACCTTCTTCGTGTCTCCAATGATTGAGGAGGCTACGAACCCATCCCCAATTCATCCAGAATAGGTGATGACTGATTGGTTGATTTATTCCGGTCACACTGCTTTCAGAGCTTGAATGGGATTCCATTTCAGAATCTGAGTGACTTGAACTGATGATGAATTCCATTTCGTACGATTGGATAAAGGATTTTTTTTTTTTCGATATGAAATGATTTTGGCTAACGGATGGTATTCTAATTACATAGAATATATATATATATATATATATATCAAAAGATTTCGTAGATTACGGAGGACTTTGTGGGATATGTCAGACAAAGTTTAAAGTAACAGATACGATAAGATATGATTTAGCAGATATGCTAAAATATGAATTTTTGTCTATACACTATTCATGCAATCAATGCAGCAAGATGTGTCTTAGACAAAAAATGATAAGCAGGTAATTTCCTGAGGATGATAAGTAGTTAATTTTCGACACAAAATGATAAGCAAAACTTTTGACATGCAGACACGGTCGAAGTCCAGACTCAATAATGCATCCTATCGACTTATCAGTTAGACACACTAATGCAGACCTGGTTCGCTAAGACAACCGCTCTGATACCAACTGAAAGGACTCGTTCATATACATTATAAACGATTCACGATAGTTGATTACATTGCGAGGTATTTGACCTCTATATGATACATTTTACAAATATTGCATTCGTTTTTAAAAGACAAACTTTCTTTACATCGAAAATTGACAGGCATGCATACCATTTCATAATATCCACTATCCAACTATAAATTGATTTAATAATAATCTTTGATGAACTCAATGACTCGAATGCAACGTTCTTCGAAATATGCTATGAAAGACTCCAAGTAATATCTTTAAAATGAGCAAATGCACAGCGGAAGATTTCTTTAACACCTGAGAATAAACATGCTTTAAAGTGTCAACCAAAAGGTTGGTGAGTTCATTAGTTTATCATAATCATTTATTTCCATCATTTTAATAGACCACGAGAATTTCATTTCCAGTTCTCATAAATATACGTCCCATGCATAGAGACAAAAATAATCATTCATATGGATTGAACACCTGGTAACCGACATTCACAATATATATAAGAATATCCCCATCATTCCGGGATCCTCCTTCGGACATGATATAAATTTCGAAATACTAAAGTATCCGGTACTTTGGATGGGGCTTATTGGGCTCGATAGATCTATCTTTAGAGTTCGCGTCAATTAGGGTGTCTGTTCCCTAATTCTTAGATTACCAGACTTAATAAAAAGGGGCATATTCGATTTCGATCATTAAACCATATAATGTAGTTTCAATTACTTGTGTCTATTTCGTAAAACAGTTATAAAAATAGTGCATGTATTCTCAGTCCCAAAAATATATATTGCGAAAGCATTTAAAAGGGGAATAATGAAACTCACCATACTGTATTTCATAGTAAAAATACATATAACATCATTGAACAAGTGTAAGGTTGGCCTCAGATTCACGAACCTATATTAATTATATATATTTACATGTTGGTCAATATTTGTCTGACAATTTAAGTTAGGTCATAGTGTACCAAAATCCTAATGCTCGAAACTAATATGCAAAAGTCAACAAAAGTCAATTTGACTCAAAATGATTTCCAAAGTTTATACATGATTATTATATAATTTAAATATCATCGTTTTATATTTTTAAATATTTTTTAAAAGATTTATTTGAGTAAATCATATAATTCATTTATTAATAAATAAAATTTTATATAATAATATACTTTTATATATCTTAAATAATAAAGTTCATTTAATCTCATAAAAATACTATGATAGGTTTTAATAATATAATAATATTATTTGTATTACCTATTTATTTGATAAAATAACATTGATAATAAGAATAAATAAAAATTGTATTACTTTGTAGTAATAATTATTATTTTTCTTATTAGTAAAAATATCAATATTTATATTTACTAAAAAAAATGATATTACGATAAAATGATAATTCTAGTTATGAAAACTTTAATATTTACGATACTTTAAAATAACCATTTTATTTAAAATGATAATAATAATGATATTTTATATTAACAATGACATTTCTATTAAAATGATAATTTTTGTTAAAGATGAAAGTTTTAATACTAACGATACTTTTATTAATGATAATAATGAATAAAATAACAAGAACGATAATTTTTCTAAATCAATATCTTACAATATTTTAATTCCATCATGAAACTCATACTCATTATTTCCTAATCAATATGATAATAGTTTTTAAATCGTCTTTTATACCTCGTTCATTTTAATGATAAAATAGTAATCATAATAATTAAGTATTACTAATAATAATGAATATTATGATAAAGGTAATTACTAATAACTAGTTAAATGATATAAATAATAAGAATAATAATAATACTAATTGTAATTTTTAATGATAATAACGATAGTAATAATAATTATTAATGGTAATACCTTTTATTAATAATAATAATAATAATAATAATAATAATAACAATAATTAGATAAAATTTAGAACGACGATAATAATAATCATTTTTAATAATAATACAAAAATTCATTTGACGATAACTTCTAATCCATCCGTCAAAACCATTCGGTATCTAAAGGAAAAGTTCTTAATTTTTCGCTAGCTTTCCAAGGACATGCATATCTTATACCTTATCTCAACCGCAGGTGTAACTAATTCAAGATTCAACATAACTTATCTAGGGGCAATATCAAAAATACAAATATGCATAATCCTATTTTCTCGAGCACTAGTCAGGGATACACTATTAGTATGTAAAAATTAAATTATGAGTACTCACGTATCAATATTGAGATTCAATATTGCAGGAAGGTACGTAGACGCAACGGAGATGATAAACACTAGTTTGACCTCACGAGCATACCCCCGAACATTACCCACAACCTCCATAGGTATAACCTATAATTTCCTTAGCTCTATCCCACTCATAAAACCCGTTTTGGAATGGCTCGCTCATGACCTCGTCGTAATATTTTATGTATATTTAATACTAATTATACTCCTAATCCTAAGATTAATAATAATATTAATCTTAATAATAATAATAATAATAATAATAATAATAATAATAATAATAATAATAATAATAATAATAATAAAATTAGTATATAAATAAAATAAATAAGTAAATATTACGTAGCAATATGTGATATGTGTGTTTTGTGTTTTAAGTGAAATGAATCAAGGATAGAATCCACGAGCTTTATACATGTTTTGTCAAACTGTCGCATGCCCAAAATTTCCAGCTGGTATCCATCTTCTAACTCTGCCAACACCTTTTATTTCTTACATTTCAAATGATACGTAAAATTTATATATTATTTAATATATATTATATTTAATCTTTAGAATTAATTAAATATTATATTATATTTACGCTCATGGTATAAATATAATTTTTACAAAAATGACACGGTCGTGGTCTCACGACTCATGTACCACTTTCGGTTTTTCGAGCGCACTTTCGTACGTTTAGAAAACTAGCCTTTTACGTTACGCGACGTGTACCTTTTACAAAAATTAGACTTACTTATCAATAATTTATCTTTATAAAAATCTCACTTATAAAATTTAGCGTTGTGGTCATTTACTTATTTAAATCAAAGTCTCGTTGTTTATCAAAATATTTTATTTTAAAATAAACATTTTGTGACATGTACCTTTATTAATAGCTAGACTTAAATTAATTAAAAACTAACCCACTCAAAGTGTAACTTACTCTTTTGAGTGTTTTGGTCATTTCCTTTTATAATTCATAATCTTGTTATTTATCAAAGCCTATTTATTAATATTAGTTTAAAATCAAAACGTTTTATGACTAATTTAAAATATAGATATATATTTAAAATTTATCTAATAACATACTAGTTAACTTTTCAAAACCAATTATATTTCAAAGTTTGTTTTATAATCGTTTAGAAAATATTATAACACGTTTTGTTTATTCTTTAAGGCTTTAAATAGATTCAATTTCTTTATGCACTAACGTTTTTAAATATCAACCGCATCACTAAGAGAGTGTTACTATCGTGTGCTTAATGAATCTAGAAAACATATATTCTAAATACAAGTCGCAGGTTTTCTATATATATGACTAATAATCGAAATACCAACTTACGTTATTTAAATAAATATATTTTAATAACCAGTTCTATTATATCGAAAAACATTTTCACACGTTTGAAAATAGATCAATCAATGTATTATGAAATTTAATTCTCCACTAACTTTTGTCTAACTCTCGATAAGTGACACCTTGTTCTTATTTGAAGATCACTTCACCATTATTTCCGAATACCGTTAAAAGTAAGAGTTCTCTAATTCAAAGTGGACCTCATAACAGAGACTCGTAATCCTAATTCAATGTATTTGATGATTCAATCATTTGTTATTATCTTTTAATCTCGTCGATTAACTTACATCGAACAAATACGTTCATGTAAAGTATTATTCATTCAGTACCTTGATAGCATTTCCAAATTCATAAAATAGATCTCATAGCTTATATTCATATTAACTAATCTGTTCAATGTTTCATTAATTAAACTCAATTTAATAATCATACATATGTATACGTATATCTAATTATTTACACATAATTGTTCGTGAAACGTTAGGCATGGTCAAAGGATATTTGTTTACATTAATATAGTTTCAAAGCTTTCGAGACTCAACATTACAGATTTTTCTTATCGTGTCGGGAACGTATAAAGATTAAAGTTTAAATTTGATCGGAAATTTCCGGGTCATCACATTCATCACTCATGTTCAAGTTCTGACGAGTCGTCGGTGCCATTTCCTTCAAAATAGCCAAAAGTATTGAGTTAATCATATAGAATTTAAGAGTGGTCAATAGTATTTCGTAGCATGATATGAACTTATTTATAAAAGCTTTTTCTTCATATTAGCGTTTTATAGTTTTAATTCAGGTTGTACCTACCCGTTAAGTTCATACTTAGTAGCTACTATACAATTCAACTACTACAATTCAATATGAAAAACTGATAATAATATTTCGCGTTCAAACTTTTATACAATATTTTACAAACTTACAATACCGCTATTTTACATATAGCATGAAATATAGCACACAATAACTTTAATACAAGGCAGTTGCGAAGACAATTCTAGTTAATACGCAAGTCGTTCAGCAAAGGCAATAAAGACACGTAATTCATAAGTCCAGAAACAAGTCATGCATTCGGGTTTTACTAGTATTATTTCCCATCCTTGGTCTTGTAGAAAATAACCATTGTGACCGTTGGCTAGGCAGCATGTTGTGACGTTTTCAAAAGGACGGGGGTTACGTAATGCCCAACAGCCCCGTAATAATCTAAAAATCTTATTTCTCACCCCAACTACTGAATCCGTCACTTGTGGGAATGTTTTATTTAGTAGTTGCAATCCTATGTTCTTTTTCTCGATTTGGTGAGAAGCGAACATTACTAACCCGTAGACATAACATGCTTCTTTATGTTGCATGTTTGAAGCTCTTTCTAAAGAACGAAGTCCTATGTTGGGATAGGTAGAGTCAAAATAGGCTCTTAACCCGTAGCGTAAAATTGCATCTGGGTTCCCCGCATTCAATGCTTTAAAGAAAACACGGCGTAACTTATGGTCTCCCCAATGTGATATACCCCATCTATTAAAGGAAAGCCTTTTATAAACTAAGGCATGCTTGGAACGTCTTTCAAATGTTTGACAAACTAATTTCACCATAAATAATTGTGCCGATGAACTCTGACCGACTCTAGACAAGATTTCATCAATCATGTCCCCGGGTAGGTCTTCTAAAATATTCGGTTGTCTATCCTTAACGTCCATTGTGTGTTTTTATACTGTAAAATAGACGAGGATTAGATTCGTAAAAGATAATTAACAAACAATACAAGCAATTTTTACATATAACATGAAAATACAAGCACACTACAATACATATATTACACAACATGATTACAACTCTTTATTTCGACTCACTCGTTTCTTCCTCTTCGGACTTGGTTCGTTTTGCTAATTTCTTAGGGATATATGGTGCTCCCCTAATACGAGCCGTTCTTTTCTCAAATGGTCTAGAAAAACCTGGTAGCTTAGATGTTCCCGAGTTATAATGAAAGTTCAAGAAATACGGGTGTTTACGGTACATCCTATCAGGGTACTTCATGTTAACATAAAGTTCATCGGTTTTGGGCTCGGGTTTTTCTATTTTGATGCCTTTTTCCTTGTTGTTTTCTTTTGCTTTTTCAAATTGGGTCGAGGTAATTTCTATAACATCATCGGAATCCTCATCGGGATCCGATTCATCAGAAAACTGTTAATTTTCTCAATATTTTGCTTCCTTGGCGGAAACACCATTGACTATTTTTAACTTTGGTCCATTGGTTGAGGATTTTTTTTTATTTAACCGGTTTTCTGTAATTATTAATATTTCTTCCTCCGGAACCTCTTCTTCTTCCGGTTCCTCCTCTTCCGGTTCTTCCTCGAGAATTTGTGAATCTTCCCAAAATATATTCGACTCTTCATTATTATTAGGT
This sequence comes from Rutidosis leptorrhynchoides, assembly GCF_046630445.1. Lineage (NCBI taxonomy): Eukaryota > Viridiplantae > Streptophyta > Magnoliopsida > Asterales > Asteraceae > Rutidosis > Rutidosis leptorrhynchoides. The sequence continues at coordinate 546,593,265 of NC_092335.1, read as the reverse complement.
GAGTCGATGGGATTTGTACTAGAGGTAGACATCTATCACACAATATCAAACACGTTAAGAGATTAATATATCACATAATATTTACATGTTAATAATATATAGTTTCCAACAAAAAGTGTTAAGCAATCGTTTTTAAAGAAAACACGATCGAAGTCCAGACTCACTAATGCATCCTAACAAACTCGGTAAGACACACTAATGCAAATTTCTGATTCTCTAAGACCAACGCTCGGATACCAACTGAAATGTCTCGTTCCTATCGATTATAAACGTTCCATATTAATTGATTTCGTTGCAAGGTTTTGACCTCTATATGAGACGTTTTTCAAAGACTGCATTCGATTTTAAAATAAACCATAACCTTTATTTTATCGATAAAGGTTTAAAAATATTACGACGATTATCAAATAATGATAATCTAAAATATAGCGTTTTCACACGATTATTACATAATGGTTTACAATGATATTACACATCAATTTAAATCTTCGAATGCTATTTTTAAACAATATTATACAAGCATGCTGACTCCAACTCTTGTCCATAAATTAACATGCAACAACGGAAGCTCTTAATAATCACCTGAGAATAAACATGCTTTAAACGTCAACAAAAATGTTGGTGAGTTATAGGTTTAACCTATATATTTACCAAATCATAATAATAGACCACAAGATTTCGTATTTCCATTTTTCATAAACATCATCCCATACATAGAGATAAAAATCATTTATATGGTGAACACCTGTAACCGACATTAACAAGATGCATATAGAATATCCCCATTATTTCGAGACTCCCTTCGGACATGATAAAATCGAAGTACTAAAGCAATTCAAATTCTCTGACTGGGGCTTGTTAGTGCCCATAGATCTATCTTTAGGATTCACGTCAATTAGGGTGTCTGTTCCCCAATTCTTAGATTACCAGACTAAAAAGGGGCATATTCGATTTAATAAATTCAACCATAGAATGTAGTTTCACGTACTTGTGTCTATTTTGTAAAATATTTATAAAACTGCATGTATTCTCATCCCAAAAATATTAGATTTTAAAAGTGGGACTATAACTCACTTTCACAGATTTTTACTTCGTCGGGAAGTAAGACTTGGCCACGGATTGATTCACGAACCTATAACAAATGTATACATATATATCAAAGTATGATCGAAATATATTCACAACATTTTTTTATTACGTTTTAACGATTTAAGTTTGTTAAGTTAGCAGTCCAACGTTAGTAATCTACAACTAGTTGTCCACAGTTAGATGTACAGAAATAAATCAATATATATTATCTAGAAATCAATCCAGGACCCAGTGTATACAAGTCTCAGGCTAGATCACAACTCAAAGTATATATATTATTTTGGAATCAACCTCAACCCTGTATAGCTAACTCTAGCATTACTGCATATAGAGTGTCTATGGTTGTTCCCAAATAATATATATAGATGGGTCGATATGATATGTCAAAACATTGTATACGTGTCTATGGTATCCCAAGATTACATAATATATGTTAGAATACATGTATAATACAATATAAGTTAGTTAAGTTATGATTTGTATAGATTTGTTACAAATTTCACGTAGCTACAACAAGCAAAATTATCCCATCTTGTTTTACCCATAACTTCTTCGTTTTAAATCCGTTTTGAGTGATTCAAGTTGCTATGGTTTCATAATGAACTAAAATTTATGAAACTAAACAGAAAAAGTATAAGTTTATAGTCGAAAATACAGGTTACAAGTCACTTTTTAAAGAGGTAGTCATTTCCGTCGAAAGAACGACATCTTGATGACCATTTTGAAAAAACATACTTCAACTTTGTGCTTAACCATTATTTTTGGATATAGTATCATGTTCATATGAAATATTATTTTTTCAGAAAACAAACTTCCAATTCAAAGATTAAGATAGTTTTTATTTTTCTAACCCAAAACAGCCCACGGTTTCACTACGACGGCGTATGTCCGGTTTTACGGTGTTTTTCGTGTTTCCAGGTTTTAAATCATTAAGTTAGCATATCATATAGATATAGAACATGTGTTTAGTTGATTTTAAAAGTTAAGTTAGAAGGATTAACTTTGTTTGCGAACAAGTTTAGAATTAACTAAACTATGTTATAGTGATTACATGTTCAAATCTTTGAATAAGATAGTTTTATATATATGAATCGAATGATGTTATGAACATCATTACTACCTCAAGTTTAGTAGGTAAACCTACTGGAAGTGACAAAAATTGATCTAGCTTCAAAGGATCTTGGATGGCTTGAAAGTTCTTGAAGTAGAATCATGACATGAAAACAAGTTCAAGTAAGATTTTTACTCGAATTAAGATAGTTTATAGTTATAGAAATTGAATCAAAGTTTGAATATGAGTATTACCTTTGATGTCAAAGCAGAGGGGTATAAAATACTATTAATTTTTACAAGGAAAATACTATTAAATACGATACAATTTTACACAAGATATTTATTTATTTATAGAATGGATATACTTAAACCTTGCTACAACACTTATAGGCAGTGTACCTAATCGTACAGTAGTGTAGTTTTTAGTAAGTCCGGTTCGTTCCACAGGGAAATCTTTAAACAAAGCTCAACGCTATATTAGTTTACTTTTATAAAAATACAAATATATATATATGTAATATTATTATTATAAAGGGGGGTTTTTACCGTTTAATGACCGGTTTGTAGATTTTAAGACTTTAGTCGCAGTTAAAACCTAATGTAAAATATAAAATAAATAAAAGACTTAATTTAAAGCGTAAAGTAAATAACGATAATGAAATTGCGAATAATAAAAGTGCGATAAAATAAAATTGCGATAATTAAAAAGTACGATAATTAAAAGTGCGATTAAATAACAATAAATAAAAGTGCGATAATTAGAAGTGCAATTAAATATAAAATGAAGGAAATTAAATATGAAATAAAAGAATTATGCTTATTTAAACTTCCGTAATCATGATGTTTGACGTGTTGATTTTAGTTTTATGCCCATGGGTTAATTGTCCTTTGTCCTGGATTATTTAATATGTCCGTCTGGTTTTTGTCCATAACAGTCCATCAGTCATAAATATAAAGTGCGAGTGTCCTCATCAAATTATTATTATACCCGAAGTTAAATATTCCAACTAATTGGGGATTCGAATTGTAACAAGGTTTTAATACTTTGTTTAATGAATACACCAGGTTATCGACTGCGTGTAAACCAAGGTTTTACTACTTTGCTAACAATTACACCAATTACCCTTGAATGTAATTTCACCCCTGTTTTAATTATTCTAGTGGCTATTAATCCATTCCCGTGTCCGGTTAAATGAACGATTATTCGTACATATAAATACCCCGCCCATCGTGTCCGATCGAGTGTATATGGTAATTTATAGGGACGCCCAATTGTAAATCTTTATATTAACATTAACAAACTTTCATTTAGTTAAACAAATATAAAGCCCATTAATAGCCCATAGTCTAATTTCCACAAGTGTCGTTCTTTTGTCCAAACCCCAATTATGGTACAAAGCCCAATTACCCAATTTTAGTAATTAGCCCAACATCATGATTACTTCGTTTTAAATAAGCATAATAATAACTTAGCTACGAGACATTAATGTAAAAAGGTTGAACATAACTTACAATGATTAAAAATAGCGTAGCGTTACACGGACAGAATTTCGACTTACACCCTTACAACATTCGCTAACATACCTTTATTATTAGAATTATAATTAACATTAAAATTAAAATATAAATTATATATATATATATATCGTATATATGAGAGAAGAGAGAAATAGATTATTATGAATTGTGATCAGAATTCGGTTGGCTTTATAGGGATTTTCGTTTTTTGGGGCTCCGCGACTCGCGGCAAAATCCTCTTCAAACTCCGCGAGTCGTGGAGAATGAATTTACAGCTCACACCCTTGGAGTCTTTCTCTGCCGAAGGTTTTATAATATATATATAATATATATATAATTAATATAATTAATTATATATTATATTATATTTATATACATAGTTAACTTGTAATTTTTAGTCCGTTGCGTCGAGCGTTAAGAGTTGACTCTGGTCCCGGTTCCGGATTTTCGAACGTCCTTGCGTACAATTTTATATTTTGTACTTTGCGTTTTGAATCTTGTACTCTTGTAATTTCGAGACGTTTCTTATCAATAATTGGAACCTTTTTGATTGTCTTTTGTTCTTTTGAGCTTTTTGGTCGTTTGCGTCTTCAATTCGTCGAATCTGTCTTTTGTCTTCACCTTTTATTATTTAAACGAATATCACTTGTAAATAGAACAATTGCAACTAAAAGCTTGTCTTTCTTGAGGAATAATGCTATGAAATATATGTTCGTTTTTAGCATTATCAAATATTCCCACACTTGAGCGTTGCTTGTCCTCAAGCAATATCGTCTTGAAATACTAGAATCACTTCTTTATTCTTCACACTTTGTACATCAGTGATTTCTATACGGCGGTATAAACAATGGTAGTAACGATATGGTTTACAGTCCCACATGACTATAAAAATTTAGATCCATTAAGGAAATTGGATCTTTATGAAAACATTTGATCTTTTGAAAATTAAATCTAGTTTTTACCCTAGATAAGTTTTCCGGGATAACCCTTTACCGGTGTTTGCAAAATATTTTTGTGGGTTTGGTGGGTTTCAGATTTGAAAATTTTAGCTCAAAACTTACGGTTTTGTGTCACCCACTTGCTAACCTTGTATTTGGAAAGCAACACGTCCAGTTTACTTGTCCCATATATTACCTTTCGGTAAACTACCGTCCGGTTGTAAAGGAAAGCGTTGAACAAGCAACTGTTAAGGCAATGTCCCGTGACATGCTTTTGATTATGGTCTATAACATGTCGGACGCACTTACTATCCTTGGTAGGAGCAATAGTAAAGCTCACCCTTATAATTTTTCGGTATGGCACAAGGTCCTGTCTTTGACCATGCTATGCAACCACCGTTCTTACGGTTGACACCCGATTTAGTTCAGGTGACCTAATGAATTCCAGGTGAATTCCTAGGATTTTACGTTCAATGGTAATGAACGCATTGAAAATGGGTTTTCAGAAAACAAATCGGTTTATAATTTTGATCAAAATATTTTCTCGTTCAAGCTCGAGTTTAGATATCATTGAATTCCATGAGTTTGAATTCTCAATCTTTAAGGTCAATCTCTAGGATTGAGTAATATCAGTCTTAAAAGCTGATTTTTAATCTTTAAGGAGATTATCCTTTCTGGGGATCTGATTCATTAGTCTTATCCAGCTAATTTGCATGGTGCCCCCCATTGTACGAGATAAATCCTTCTCATGGTTAGGATAAATCTGACCACTTGGCGACCCTGTTTAATGCTGAGGTCCGTGGATTTCCTGCTGATTTTAGTGATGACTTTTCTAGATTTTTCGTCAACCTACAGCTGGTCTGGACGACAACTTCATGACCTAAATCAAGAAGCGCGTGTCTTTTTTGGAAGACTTTACTTCCTTTTAATGATGGAATTGATTCATCATGTAGATCCATCTCTTCTTTTCTTTCATCGGGTAAAAACAGTTTAGTTTAGTCCAAAGCAAAAGTATTTTCAGTTATTTGTTACAGATATATGTGACATATGTTTAAGATAACTTGGTAAATTTTCCCACACTTGACTTTTATTTTCCTTTTTATCGTCCTCTATTCCATTTTAAATGAATTTTAACATTTTAGTTTGTTTCTTAATTTATGTCCTTTCCGAGGTAACAATAATTTCGGTGTTAAAACCTAGTTTTATCGTTCATAAATATGTATAAACATGATTTTGAATTCATTTAATTGAAAATTTTGAAAAATTTTACTAGAATTGGGTAGTCAGTATATAAGACTAGGGCTGTTCTTTATTATCAGAGAGCACTAGATTCTAATACAACTACTGCTTTACTAGTATTTTTAATGGTAACCAAGTGTTTAAGATAAAAATTTTAAAATCCGAAAGAATTTAACCCCTTCCCACACTTAAGATCTTGCAATGCCCTCATTTGCAAGAAATCAGTAACAATTTAAATTATTGAGGGTGATTTGTGTGAAAATGATTAAATTTTTACCAAAGTTTCCAAATATATTGGCGTTTGTTTGCTGAATGATAAATGGTGCACATCATTTGTTCATTCCGTCTTGTTGTTATTTCACATATATTTTGCATCTTGTCGTCAAAATTAGTTGCTTTTGCTGAACTTAATGCCAGTCTTTGAAAATGCGTTGTTTTACCCTGTTGTGTACATAAGATAAACTGCAAACATATATACATATTTTTGAAGTTTGGTATATTACCCCACATTCAAAAATTATTAAAATCTAAGAATAAAAGTTAGATGATTATAAAAATGATTACAATATTAACAAAAGTATTAAACGTATCAATAATTACAAATTACAAAATAAAATAAAAAATAATAAGTAAACTAAGGATGATATTGGTACTAATAGGGGTTCCAGGCATAACCATAAGTGCTATAGAATGCTTCGGCAGGGTCATACGTAGGATATGGTGGCTGCATCTCTATAGACCAGGGAGGGAAGATGGGTTTCGGTGTAGGAATATAGTTTCTACCTATATGTTGGCAATGAGCTATGATCTGGTTCTGATGAACTTGCCAATCTTCAAATGCTCTCTGTCTAGCATTTTCGTATTCCTGAGAAGCTATAAACCTATGCATTTCTTGCATCTCATTCCCCCCTCCTACATTACCTTGTTGTTGGTTTCTTTCCACCTGTGGATGTCTACCATGGTATCGTACTGCGGCGTTATTTCGCCTCTTCAAAACTTTCGCACCATGGTATACATTTAAACCTATAGTATCGCGGGGTTCCGGCTCTTCTAGTAATAATCCCCCCCGACTTATTTCCACACCGAGATATTCACCAATCAAAGTAATAAAAATACCACCTCCTATTATGCTATGTGGTCGCATCCCCCGAACCATAGCTGATAAATAATAACCCACACAATATGGTATACTTACAGCGCTTTGTGGGTTTTGAATACACATATGGTAAAACAAATCCTGTTCATTTACTTTTTCTTTGTTCTTACCCCTTTGTGTAATCGAATTAGCTAAAAACCTATGTATCACTCTTAATTCGGCTCTATCTATATCTAAATAAGAGTAATTTCCCCCTTTGAAACGGTGATGGCTTGTCATTTGACTCCACACACCGTGTGTATCAAAATTCTCATCTATCTTTCTACCGTTTAGTATCAATCCTCTACAATCGGCAGACGCTAACTCCTCAGGCGTATATATACGTAAAGCCTGAGCCATGTCTAGTAAAGACATGTGGCGCATCGAACCGCCTAACAAAAATCTAATAAAAGAACGATCGGTTAAACTAACTACCCGATCATTCAACTCTATACTACATAACAATTCTTCACACCATACTTTATATACAGGTCTACGTATGGTGAATAAACATATCCAGTCATTAAAAGAAGAATTACCATACCTCTGTACAAGTAATTCCCTAATTGGCCCGGCCAATTCTACAGCTTCTAAGGGTCCCCATTCTATGACCCTCGGTACCTCAACAACCTTAGAATGAAGAGTATGCAAACCCCTTTGATATTTTGGATAATCTATCCAAAGTCTGTCAAATCTCAGGTTCGGGTGCAACTCTTCCAAGTGCATATCAGAAAAGGTCATGACTGGATGAGTGATAATGCTAAAAACGAACATATATTTCATAGCATTATTCCTCAAGAAAGACAAGCTTTTAGTTGCAATTGTTCTATTTACAAGTGATATTCGTTTAAATAATAAAAGGTGAAGACAAAAGACAGATTCGACGATTTGAAGACGCAAACGACCAAAAAGCTCAAAAGAACAAAAGACAATCAAAAAGGTTCCAATTATTGATAAGAAACGTCTCGAAATCACAAGAGTACAAGATTCAAAACGCAAAGTACAAGATATTAAATTGTACGCGAGGACGTTCGAAAAACCGGAACCGGGACCAGAGTCAACTCTTAACGCTCGACGCAACGGACTAAAAATTACAAGTTAACTATATATATAAATATAATATAATATATAATTAATTATATTAATTATATATATATTATATATATATATTTAAAACCGTCGGCAGCAGGAAACTCCAAGGGTGTAAACTGAAAATACCTCTCCGCGACTCGCGGAGTTTGAAGGCCATTTTGCCGCGAGTCGCGGAGCCTCAAAATTCACTTCTGGCTATAAAGCCAACCGAATTCTGATCGAATTTATCATCATATTTTCATCTCTCTCTCAATATATACGAGTAATATATATTTATATTTATAATTTATATTTTAATTTTAATTCTAATAATAAGGGTATGTTAGCGAATGTTGTAAGGGTGTAAGTCGAAATTCTGTCCGTGTAACGCTACGCTATTTTTAATCATTGTAAGTTATGTTCAACCTTTTTACATTAATGTCTCGTAGCTAAGTTATTATTATGCTTATTTAAAACGAAGTAATCATGATGTTGGGCTAATTACTAAAATTGGGTAATTGGGCTTTGTACCATAATTGGGGTTTGGACAAAAGAACGACACTTGTGGAAACTAGGCTATGGGCTATTAATGGGCTTTATATTTGTTTAACTAAATGAAAGTTTGTTAATGTTAATATAAAGATTTACAATTGGGCGTCCCTATAAATTACCATATACACTCGATCGGACACGATGGGCGGGGTATTTATATGTACGAATAATCGTTCATTTAACCGGACACGGGAATGGATTAATAGCCACTAGAATAATTAAAACAGGGGTGAAATTACATTCAAGGGTAATTGGTGTAATTGTTAACAAAGTAGTAAAACCTTGGTTTACACGCAGTCGATAACCTGGTGTATTCATTAAACAAAGTATTAAAACCTTGTTACAATTCGAATCCCCAATTAGTTGGAATATTTATCTTCGGGTATAATAATAATTTGACAAGGACACTTGCAATTTATATTTATGACTGATGGACTGTTATGGACAAAAACCAGACGGACATATTGAATAATCCAGGACAAAGGACAATTAACCCAAGGGCATAAAACTAAAATCAACACGTCAAACATCATGATTACGGAAGTTTAAATAAGCATAATTCTTTTATTTCATATTTAATTTCCTTTATTTTATATTTAATTGCACTTCTAATTATCGCACTTTTATTTATTGTTATTTAATCGCACTTTTAATTATCGTACTTTTAATTATCGCAATTTAATTTTATCGCATTTTTATTATTCGCAATTTCATTATCGTTATTTACTTTACGCTTTAATTTAAAGTCTTGTATTTATATTTTACATTAGGTTTTAACTGCGACTAAAGTTTTAAAATCGACAAACCGGTCATTAAACGGTAAAAACCCCCCTTTATAATAATAATATCACTTATATATATATTTGTATTTTTATAAAAGTAAACTAATATAGCGTTGAGCTTTGCTTAAAGATTTCCCTGTGGAACGAACCGGACTTACTAAAAACTACACTACTGTACGATTAGGTACACTGCCTATAAGTGTTGTAGCAAGGTTTAAGTATATCCATTCTATAAATAAATAAATATCTTGTGTAAAATTGTATCGTATTTAATAGTATTTTCTGCTAAAATTTAATAGTATTTTATACCCCTCTGCTCTGACATCAAGTATTTTTGGCGCCGCTGCCGGGGAATTACTCTTAAAAGCCGGAAGCGCAACGCTAATAAAAAAAAAAAAAGATTTTTATTTACTTTTATTAAAAGTCGTTTTTGTAAAAATTACGTTTTAATCATTCAAAAAAAGAAAGAAAAAACAAAAATATAAGTATTTTTAGGATTTTGTTAAATATTTAAGTTTTATAAGTTTCTTTATTTTTATTTTAGTTTATAAAAATATAAGTTTTAATTTTAATATCTTTTATTTAATTAAAAAACAGAAAACAATAAAAAAAAAAAATAATAAAGAAAAACGCGTAAAAACAAAAGCTGTCAACTGAATTCCTGAACCCCGCGACTCGCGGGGTTTTCCTCTTTATTTGCCGCGACTCGCGGAGGTCTTCTGACACACGGACAAAACCCTAATCACGGGTTATTTTTAATTATTATTATTATTAAAACCTAATTATTATTATTATTATTATTAATTTTAATTTTACTTTTATTTTTTATTTAATTTGTTATATTTAGTATAAATAAGTTTATTAAAATTGTAAAATTAATAGTTTTATTAAATAAATAACATAAAAATAATATTTTTATAAAAATTGTACTTTTTACAACTTTTTGTATATTTTTATATTTTGTACCTTTTTAATCGTTGTAGCGTAATATTTGTATTTTTTAGCTCATAATTAATTTTAAACTTAGTTTTTGCTATAGTTATTTTTACTCCTAGATTTTTAGGCTTTGCCGTAGAATTCCTTAAGTGCTTTTTCTTTAGACTAAGATTTAGGTGCTTTAGAATTTTGCGACGCCTTTTTAAGTTTTAGTTTCTTTTTAAGTTATTTCCATTTGGGATTTAGTTTTTCCTTGTAAGCTTTAATATTTTTAGACCTTTTACTATGTATCAATTATCATTCCAATTAGTAATTTCAATTTGCGATTATAATTTTAAGTTAGTTGTAGTAATAAGGTTAAATTAGTTAAGTATTTTTTTAAGTTTTTATAAGTTTCTTTTATTTGTCCGTCAACTTTTATTTTTCAACCATTATTTTTCTTTTTCGATTTTTTTTCGACGCGCAATCTTTTTCTCTCTTATTTCTCGCTATTCTAGTTTTAGGACTTAGAATTTTATTCTACTTCTTATCTAAATTTCTTAAAATTACGAAAATTTATTTTAAGTGGTTAAATTAATAGACATCAAAATTTTCTGGTTCGTAGTAATAGTTGGAGTTGTACGTGGACCGGGTTATTGGAGCCAAACAGTCCTCAATTATATTGAGACCAAACGAATCCTGCCCCTCTGCTGCATCTTTTGGCTATTCGAAACGTGGGCAAAATCAGAAAAGTCTATTGATTGGATAACTTATTATAATTTTTCTTTCCTTTTAAAAACTAATAGGATATTCTGTGAATGCACCGAGCAAGACGTTCACCACCTTTTGTACGTTCACCACCTGTAACTCGATCAAGACATCGTTTAACAAATATAACCGCCGTTGATTTTTCTTTAGAATCGTCATCCAGTCGACCAAGTACTTCAGTTCAAATTTCCGATAATCCAGTTTTTGAAACAAACCTAACAATTGAGAATCCAGAAAATATTCAGGAACGGTTTGTAGATCCTGAACCATTAAACTTTCCTCCGGAACCACCAATCATTCAAACAGAGATTGTTGAGGAACGAACTATTAAATCAGAACCATCTAGTGATACCGAGTCAACAAATTCAATTATGGAGAATCTGGAACCTTTAAGTATGGAAGACCGAATGAGAGCTAAACGCACTGGCCAAGGTCACGCAATTACTCATCCAGACATTAATGCGCCAGATTATGAAATCAAAGGACAAATTCTACACATGGTGACTAATCAATGCCAATTTAGTGGTGCACCGAAGGAAGATCCAAATGAACATCTACGTACCTTTAATAGGATCTGCACACTATTTAAAATACGAGAAGTGGAGGATGAACAAATATATCTCATGTTATTTCCCTGGACTTTAAAGGGAGAAGCCAAAGATTGGTTGGAATCGTTACCTGAAGGGGCGATCGATACATGGGATGTTTTAGTTGACAAATTTCTTAAACAATTTTTTCCTGCATCTAAAGCCGTAAGACTTCAAGCAGAAATTGTTACGTTCACACAGAAGCCAAATGAAACTCTATATGAGGCGTGGACAAGATATGGAAAGTTACTAAGAGGATGTCCGCAACATGGTTTAGACACCTGTCAAATAGTACAAATATTCTACCGAGGATGCGACATCACTACAAGAAAAGACATAGATATAGCAGCTGGTGGTTCGATTATGAAGAAAACCGAAACTGATGCTTACAAAATTATTGATAATACTGCTTCCCACTCACATGAGTGGCACCAAGAAAAAGATATCATTAGATCATCTAAAGCAGCTAGAGCCGATTCTAGCCATGACTTAGATTCCATTTCCGCAAAGATAGATGCTTTCGAGAGACGAATGGAAAAGATGACTAAAGATATTCATGCTATACGAATTAGTTGTGAGCAGTGTGGAGGACCACATGTGACAAAAGATTGTCTCAGTATTGAATTAACAATGGAACAAAGAGAGAATATTTCATACATAAACCAAAGGCCTGGAAATAATTATCAGAATAATTATCAACCGCCAAGACCGATTTACAATCAAAACCAGAATTATAACCGAAATATTCCATACAACAACCAACAAGGTCCTAGCAATCAACAAGTATCCAATAATACTTACAATCAGCAAAGACCGAATTTTCAAAACAAACCACCACAACAAACCGATGATAAAAAGCCGAATTTAGAAGATATGATGACGAAGCTAGTTGAAACTCAAACGCAGTTTTTCACATCTCAAAAACAAACTAATGAACAAAATGCTCAAGCATTTAGAAATCAACAAGCTTCTATTCAAAATCTGGAACAAGAAGTGAGCAACCTAGCAAGGTTAATAGGTGAAAGAAAACCGGGAAGTCTACCAAGTGATACAAATGCTAACCCCCGGAATGAAACAGCTAAAGCTATTACCACAAGAAGTGGTACAACACTTAAACCACCTGAAATACCTGTAACTTCTGATGAAACTATTCCTACTACACAAGAACCACAACCTGATCAAGATAAGGAAAAAGAACCGGTAGTTGAAAAGGTTAATGAAGATAACACAGTTAAGGATAAACCTTATGTTAAACCATACCAACCACCTCTTCCTTATCCGAGTAAAATGAAGAAAGAAAAACTTGAAGCCGAGCAATCCAAATTCTTGGATATGTTTAAACAGATAAATGTAAATCTTCCTTTCATTGATGTGATTTCAGGAATGCCAAGATATGCTAAATTCTTGAAAGATCTAATCACGAATAGAAAGAAAATGGAAGAACTCTCGGCTGTTACTATGAATGCTAATTGTTCAGCAGTGCTGTTGAATAAGATACCAGAAAAACTATCTGATCCAGGAAGTTTCACAATTCCATGTTTTCTGGGTAGTCTTAGTTCAATAGAAGCATTGGCAGACTTAGGTGCTAGTATAAATCTAATGCCGTATTCACTATACGCTAAACTAGACCTTGGAGAATTGAAACCAACCAGAATAAGCATACAACTAGCCGATAGATCAATAAAATATCCTAGAGGGATAATGGAGAACATGCTAGTTAAAGTTGGTACTTTAGTATTTCCAGTAGATTTTGTTGTTTTGGACATGGAAGAAGATTCTCAAGTTCCTCTCATATTAGGAAGACCATTCTTAAACACGGCTAAAGCAATGATAGACGTGTTCGGTAAGAAACTGACCCTAAGTATAGAGGATGAGAGTGTTACCTTTTCAGTTGATAGAGCAATGCAACAACCACAATCTGCAGATGATACATGTTATTATATTAAAACTATAGATGCACATGCAGAATTATTAGAAGAATTTCCAGAATTACAAGGAACAGGAGAATGTTCTTTAGGAGAAGGAAATGAACCAATTGATGAATCTGAAATGTTAGCTACACTTATAGCTAATGGATATGAACCAACAACAGAAGAAATTCAAATGCTAAAAGAAGAAGACAGATATCGATATAAATCATCGATAGAAGAACCTCCGAAATTAGAGTTAAAGCCACTTCCAAACCATTTGGAATACGCTTATTTACATGGTGAATCTGAATTACCTGTAATAATATCGTCTTCTCTTACTGAAAATGAGAAATCACAACTCATTTCTGTGTTGAAAGCTCATAAACCAGCCATTGCATGGAAGATTCATGATATTAAAGGAATAAGTCCTTCGTATTGCACACATAAAATCCTTATGGAAGAAGGTCATAAAACGTATGTGCAACGCCAACGAAGACTAAATCCTAATATGCAAGATGTAGTTAAGAAAGAGATTATTAAACTGCTAGATGCAGGTTTGATATATCCAATTTCTGATAGTCCATGGGTAAGCCCAGTTCAATGCGTGCCTAAGAAGGGTGGCATGACTGTCATTACAAATGAGAAAAATGAACTTATTCCTACTAGGACTGTAACAGGATGGCGTGTATGTATTGATTATAGAAAATTAAATGACGCCACCAGAAAAGATCACTTTCCCTTACCTTTCATAGATCAAATGTTGGAAAGATTAGCCGGAAATAGTTACTATTGTTTTCTAGATGGATTTTCCGGATATTTTCAAATTCCAATAGCACCCGAAGACCAAGAGAAAACCACATTCACGTACCCTTATGGTACTTTTGCTTACAAACGCATGCCATTTGGACTTTGTAACGCCCCTGCAACCTTTCAAAGGTGTATGATGGCGATTTTTCATGACATGATAGAAGAATGCATGGAAGTATTCATGGATGACTTTTCAGTCTTCGGTGATACATTTAAATCATGTCTAGTTAATCTGGAACGAATGCTAATTAGATGCGAAAAATCAAATCTAGTACTTAATTGGGAGAAATGCCATTTCATGGTTAAAGAAGGCATCGTTCTTGGACATAAAATTTCAAAAGAAGGAATTGAAGTGGATAGAGCTAAAGTAGATGTAATTGCTAAACTTCCACATCCCACCAATGTTAGAGGAGTTAGGAGTTTTCTAGGGCATGCCGGTTTTTACCGACGTTTCATAAAAGATTTTTCTAAAATTGCCACTCCTATGAATAAACTCCTAGAAAAGGATGCGCCATTCATCTTTTCAGATGAGTGTATCAAATCTTTTAATATTCTTAAAGAAAAACTCACTAATGCACCAATCATGATAACACCAAATTGGAATCTACCATTTGAACTAATGTGCGATGCAAGTGATTTTGCAATGGGAGCCGTTTTAGGACAAAGGATTGAAAAACGATTTCAACCTATATATTATGCTAGTAAGACATTACAAGGAGCACAAACGAACTATACAACTACTGAAAAAGAACTCCTTGCTATTGTCTTTGCTTTTGACAAATTTCGATCATATCTCGTTCTAGCAAAAACGGTGGTCTATACTGACCATTCTGCTCTTAGATACCTATTTTCAAAACAAGATGCTAAACCAAGATTAATCCGTTGGATCTTACTCTTACAAGAGTTTGATATTGAAATCAAAGATAAAAAAGGAGCAGAAAATCTCGCCGCTGATCATCTTTCTCGTCTTGAAAATCCCGAATTAGAAGTTCTGAATGAATCGGCCATACAAGACAACTTTCCTGATGAATATCTATTGAAGATAGATTATAAAGAAATCCCATGGTTTGCAGACTATGCAAACTACTTAGTTTGTGGATTCCTTGAAAAAGGATTATCGTACCAAAGACGAAAGAAATTCTTCAGTGATATAAAACACTATTTCTGGGAAGATCCACATCTGTTTAAAAGTTGTCCCGATGGAATAATACGCCGATGTGTATTTGGAGATGAAGCTAGTAAAATTTTAAACCATTGTCACACAGGACCAACAGGAGGGCATTATGGGCCTCAACTAACAGCAAGAAAAATTTATGAAGCTGGATTCTATTGGCCTACAATTTACAAAGACGCACACCTTCTTTGCAAATCCTGTGATGCATGTCAAAGGGCCGGAAGAATAAGTCAACGTGATGAAATGCCACAAAATGTCATCCAAGTATGTGAAGTATTTGACATTTGGGGTATTGACTTTATGGGTCCATTTCCAAAATCTCATAATAATCTATATATACTCGTAGCCATTGATTATGTATCTAAATGGGCGGAAGCACAAGCTCTCCCAACTAACGATGCACGAGTTGTAGTCAACTTTTTAAAACGTCTTTTTGCAAGGTTTGGAACACCGAAAGCTTTAATAAGTGATCGGGGTACTCATTTTTGTAATAATCGACTTGAGAAAGTTCTTAAAAGATATGGAGTAACTCATAAAATCTCCACCGCATATCATCCACAAACAAGTGGACAAGTTGAAAATACAAACCGAGCTTTAAAACGTATTCTTGAGAAAACCGTAGGATCAAATCCAAAGGAATGGTCCATTAAATTGGAGGATGCACTCTGGGCTTTTAGAACAGCCTACAAAACTCCAATTGGAACCACACCTTTTAGACTTGTTTATGGAAAAGCATGTCATCTTCCAGTAGAAATTGAACACAAAGCATTTTGGGCTTTGAAGACATGTAATCTTGATTTACATGAAGCTGGACGTCTACGATTAAGTCAACTAAACGAATTAGAAGAATTAAGACATGAAGCATACGAAAATTCGTTAATCTATAAAGAAAGAACGAAGAAATGGCATGATAAAAGAATCAGAAGTTCAAAAGAATTTAAAGAAGGAGACAGAGTTCTTCTTTTCAATTCACGATTCAAGCTATTTCCTGGAAAATTGAAATCAAGATGGTCTGGACCATTCATAGTCAAAAAAGTTTTCCCATACGGAACGATAGAATTAATAAATTCAAATGGGATTGAATTTAAAGTTAATGGTCACAGAGTTAAACATTACATACATGGTCCGATGGAAG
The DNA here is from genome assembly GCF_046630445.1 of Rutidosis leptorrhynchoides. Taxonomy (NCBI): domain Eukaryota; kingdom Viridiplantae; phylum Streptophyta; class Magnoliopsida; order Asterales; family Asteraceae; genus Rutidosis; species Rutidosis leptorrhynchoides. The sequence continues at coordinate 546,576,592 of NC_092335.1, read as the reverse complement.
TCGACAACGAAGTTAATCACAATTTCGACACCACAGCTAACTAAGTGTGGGGAGAATCAAGTCTTTAAAGGATAATAAGTATTTCTGTTAGAGTTAGATTGTCTGTTTTCGTGTAGTTCTCGAAAATGGAACACGTATGGTCTTTCCCTAGCAGACCCTAAAGAACTAGTCTTCTCCCCCCATTCTGAATTTTTATTTTTTTTAGGTTTTTACAAAATGAAGACTGCCTGTGAATTAAACCATGGTCTAATGCTACACGCTTTGATCACTAAACGAAATAATGACATACTCCCGAGTGAAATAGTATCAGTAATCAGAGAAAGAATGGACGGAGTTAGAAAAGGATCCAGATGCGAAGATAATAAGTTACAATTTGGTAAAGGAAAATCAAAATCCGCAGCGAAAAGAAGAGCACGACACCTAGAAAAATGTCACAAATGCGGAAAATGGTCACATGGAGGTAAATGTTCAAATAATCAAACCTATTCAAATACCGAATTTGTTACTTTATGCAGAGAAGGACCGTTCATGTGTTTAGAAGAAAAGACAATGAATGCTCGAGGTTACGCCTATGCAGCCATGGAAGACCAATTAAACCGACTATCTTATGAATATAATAGATCATATAATTAAGAAATCTATTTCACAGGTATGTCTGTACAGTTTTTATTTTTATTTTTATTTTTAACCTTTTGATAATCAACGCTAATTTGTTCGCTAAAAAGTATTAAATTGATATTAAATAAAATTAGGTTTGGCGACCGAAATTATTGATATCATTCAAAAATTTATTACATCACTGCGAAATTTAACGTTTATTCTTAAGGTATAAATATCTTTAATCAAATCAACCCAAAATATTTCAAAAATTCGTCATGAGTTAAATTAGGTTTTGGAACCGAAATTACTTTACCGAAAAGAGGGGCGCATATTTTTGATAATATTTGATTGATTAAAGTGGGATAAAAAGACAAAAAGATTTTTAATTTTATTTTTACCATGTTTTTAAAAATTAATATTTAAATCTTAAATTAATATTGTAAACTTTGTAAAAACAACATATTTAAAATTGTAAATATTTGAAAAATTAATATAAGTTTGGTATGAATTTATGAATTTTTAAATTAAGTTTGGTGTGAATTTTTAATTTTTAAAATATGAATTTTAATTTTATGCATTTCAAATTTTAAGTTTGGTGTGAATTTTTAATATTAATTTTGAATTTTATATTTATGTTGTGTGAATTTAAAAACAAAAATTTACTTTATCTCATTAAGTTAAAAATATGATTTTAAAATTCGTCGTAAGTTGAAGACTAGGTCTTTGAACCGAAATTGCTTTACCCGAGGAAGGGACGAGAACTTTTATTATCATTATTTTTAATCTTATTAAATTAAAGTATGCCAAAAACATTAAAAAACCCAAAAATTTTAGCTTTTAAAACAATCGCTACAAAAAGACAAATTTTAAAATTTTGTCGAAGGACGGACTAGGACATCAATCCGAAACGACCTCGTCCTAAATAATAAGGGAAACAAAATTTTAAAATTAATTTCTTAATTGTTTATAAGTTAAAGATTATAAAAAAAAAAAAAAAAAAAAAAAAAAAAAATTAATTTCTTAATCATTTTCACACAAATCACCCTCAATAATTTAAATTGTTACTGATTTCTTGCAAATGAGGGCATTGCAAGATCTTAAGTGTGGGAAGGGATTAAATTCTTTCGGATTTTAAAATTTTTATATTAAACACTTGGTTACCATTAAAAATACTAGTAAAGCAGTAGTTGTATTAGAATCTAGTGCTCTCTGATAATAAAGAACAGCCCTGGTCTTATATACTGACTACCCAATTCTAGTAAAATTTTTAAAAAAATTTTTTCAAAATCATGTTTATACATATTTATGAACGATAAAACTAGGTTTTAACACCGAAATTATTGTTACCTCGGAAAGGACATAAATTGAGAAACAAACTAAAATGTTAAAATTCATTTAAAATGGAATAGAGGACGATAAAAAGAAAAATAAAAAGCCAAGTGTGGGAAAATTTACCAAGTTATTTTAAACATATGTCACATATATTTGTAACAAATAACTGAAAATACTTTTGCTTTGAACTAAACTAAACTGTTTTACCCAATGAAAGAAAAGAAGAGATGGATCTACACGATGAATCAATTCCATCATTAAAAGGAAGTAAAGTCTTCCGAAAAAGACACGCGCTTCTTGATTTAGGTCATGAAGTTGTCGTTCAGACCAGCTGTAGGTTGACGAAAAATCTAGAAAAATCATCACTAAAATCAGCAGGAAATCCACGGACCTCAGCATTAAACAGGGTCGTCAAGTGGTCAGATTTATCCTAACCATGAGAAGGATTTATCTCGTACAATGGGGAGGCACCGTGCAAATTAGCTGGATAAGACTAATGAATCAGATCCCCAGAAAGGATAATCTCCTTAAAGATTAAAAATCAGCTTTTAAGACTGATATTACTCAATCCTAGAGATTGACCTTAAAGATTGAGAATTCAAACTCATGGAATTCAATGATATCTAAACTCGAGCTTAAACGAAAAAATATTTTGATCAAAATTATAAACCGATTTGTTTTCTGAAAACCCTATTTTCAATGCGTTCATTACCATTGAACGTAAAATCCTAGGAATTCACCTGGAATTCATTAGGTCACCTGAATCAAATCGGGTGTCAACCGTAAGAACGGTGGTTGCATAACATGGTCAAAGACAGGACCTTGTGCCAGACCGACAAATTATAAGGGTGAGCTTTACTATTGCTCCTACCAAGGATAGTAATTGCGTCCGACACGTTATAGACCATAATCAAAAGCATGTCACGGGACATTGCCTTAAACAGTTGCTTGTTCAACGCTTTCCTTTACAACCGGACGGTAGTTTGCCGAAAGGTAATATACGGAACAAGTAAACTGGACGTGTTGCTTTCCAAATACAAGGTTAGCAAGTGGGTGACACAAAACCGCAAGTTTTGAGCTAAAATTTTCAAATCTGAAACCCACCAAACCCACAAAAATATTTTGCAAACACCGGTAAAGGGTTATTCCGGAAAATTTATCTAGGGTAAAAACTAGATTTAATTTTCAAAAGATCAAATGTTTTCATAAAGATCCAATTTCCTTAATGGATCTAAATTTTTATAGTCATGTGGGACTGTAAACCATATCGTTACTACCATTGTTTATACCGCCGTATAGAAATCACTGATGTACAAAGTGTGAAGAATAAAAAAGTGATTCTAGTATTTCAAGACGATATTGCTTGAGGACAAGCAACGCTCAAGTGTGGGAATATTTGATAATGCTAAAAACGAACATATATTTCATAGCATTATTCCTCAAGAAAGACAAGCTTTTAGTTGCAATTGTTCTATTTACAAGTGATATTCGTTTAAATAATAAAAGGTGAAGACAAAAGACAGATTCGACGATTTGAAGACGCAAACGACCAAAAAGCTCAAAAGAACAAAAGACAATCAAAAAGGTTCCAATTATTGATAAGAAACGTCTCGAAATCACAAGAGTACAAGATTCAAAACGCAAAGTACAAGATATTAAATTGTACGCGAGGACGTTCGAAAAATCGGAACCGGGACCAGAGTCAACTCTTAACGCTCGACGCAACGGACTAAAAATTACAAGTTAACTATATATATAAATATAATATAATATATAATTAATTATATTAATTATATATATATTATATATATATATTTAAAACCGTCGGCAGCAGGAAACTCCAAGGGTGTAAACTGAAAATACCTCTCCGCGACTCGCGGAGTTTGAAGGCCATTTTGCCGCGAGTCGCGGAGCCCCAAAATTCACTTCTGGCTATAAAGCCAACCGAATTCTGATCGAATTTATCATCATATTTTCATCTCTCTCTCAATATATACGAGTAATATATATTTATATTTATAATTTATATTTTAATTTTAATTCTAATAATAAGGGTATGTTAGCGAATGTTGTAAGGGTGTAAGTCGAAATTCTGTCCGTGTAACGCTACGCTATTTTTAATCATTGTAAGTTATGTTCAACCTTTTTACATTAATGTCTCGTAGCTAAGTTATTATTATGCTTATTTAAAACGAAGTAATCATGATGTTGGGCTAATTACTAAAATTGGGTAATTGGGCTTTGTACCATAATTGGGGTTTGGACAAAAGAACGACACTTGTGGAAACTAGGCTATGGGCTATTAATGGGCTTTATATTTGTTTAACTAAATGAAAGTTTGTTAATGTTAATATAAAGATTTACAATTGGGCGTCCCTATAAATTACCATATACACTCGATCGGACACGATGGGCGGGGTATTTATATGTACGAATAATCGTTCATTTAACCGGACACGGGAATGGATTAATAGCCACTAGAATAATTAAAACAGGGGTGAAATTACATTCAAGGGTAATTGGTGTAATTGTTAACAAAGTAGTAAAACCTTGGTTTACACGCAGTCGATAACCTGGTGTATTCATTAAACAAAGTATTAAAACCTTGTTACAATTCGAATCCCCAATTAGTTGGAATATTTATCTTCGGGTATAATAATAATTTGACAAGGACACTTGCAATTTATATTTATGACTGATGGACTGTTATGGACAAAAACCAGACGGACATATTGAATAATCCAGGACAAAGGACAATTAACCCAAGGGCATAAAACTAAAATCAACACGTCAAACATCATGATTACGGAAGTTTAAATAAGCATAATTCTTTTATTTCATATTTAATTTCCTTTATTTTATATTTAATTGCACTTCTAATTATCGCACTTTTATTTATTGTTATTTAATCGCACTTTTAATTATCGTACTTTTAATTATCGCAATTTAATTTTATCGCATTTTTATTATTCGCAATTTCATTATCGTTATTTACTTTACGCTTTAATTTAAAGTCTTGTATTTATATTTTACATTAGGTTTTAACTGCGACTAAAGTTTTAAAATCGACAAACCGGTCATTAAACGGTAAAAACCCCCCTTTATAATAATAATATCACTTATATATATATTTGTATTTTTATAAAAGTAAACTAATATAGCGTTGAGCTTTGCTTAAAGATTTCCCTGTGGAACGAACCGGACTTACTAAAAACTACACTACTGTACGATTAGGTACACTGCCTATAAGTGTTGTAGCAAGGTTTAAGTATATCCATTCTATAAATAAATAAATATCTTGTGTAAAATTGTATCGTATTTAATAGTATTTTCTGCTAAAATTTAATAGTATTTTATACCCCTCTGCTCTGACATCAATGAGGTATATCCTGCTTGTAGTAGTTATCCACCTCCTGTTGTTCCAAATTCTCAGCAGGAGCATTGCGGGCTTGGGATGAAGATTCACCCCTTTCATTCTGCAAAACACATCAAACACAATTTTTGTGCATCCAAATATGCATTAGTGTCAGCAAAATCATCAATCAAAATAATTACAATGACATTATCAATTTATATCAAACTTAAGCTCATTTTCACATTTTTATCAAATCTACACTTTTTCAAATAAGCATATACGAAAATGTTCGCCAAGTTCATAAGCATTCAACTCAAATAACATGTCAAAATAATCATTACTAGCAATTAAACAAGTCTCAAATGGCATTATCTTTCAAAAATCAAGTTCATGAATTTTAGACTTGAAAAAGTCCACTTTAATTCTCAAAATCATGTTTAGGCTCAAAGTTTGGATCATTTAACTACCTAAACATGTTACACTACTTAATTTAGCAACAATTTATGACAAAAATCGGCCATAACCTGTTTATATCAAAAAGCCCCAAATTGCTCAAGAACACAAACCCTAGATTACTCAAAATTTGAAGTTTAAGGCTTCTAATCATGTTAAACAGCATCAATCTAGGTTATACAAGCATAATACATAAACAATTTAAGCATAATTACACTAAAAAGCATCAAAATCAAATTGGGGAAAAAAATAGCTCAAGAACACCAAATTTCGGATTAGATGGTGTTTAGGTGTAGAAATTTACCGTTTTTCTTGAGTAATTCTTAGATAGCATCCTTCTCAACATGATTTTAGCAAAAAATTTGGTGATTAACGGTTAAGAATTGGGATTTTTGGGGGTGTTTTTCGTATATTTTTGGGGTTTTTTCGCTGTGTTCTTCGCAGTGTGTTTTTGTGGGGAGTAAACTGATCTGTTTTTACGTTTTATTTTTTTTCTAGGTTTTGGTCCCTCCGCGAGTCGCGGAGATTTCCCTTTCAAACTCCGCGAGTCGCGGAGTTTGCTTTTTTTTTTTTTTTATAATCTTTAACTTATAAAACAATTAAGTATTTAATTTTAAAATTTTGTTTCCCTTGTTATTTAGGACGAGGTCATTTCGGATCGATGTCCTAGTCCGTCCTTCGACAAAATTTTAAAATTTGTCTTTTTGTAGCGATTGTTTTAAAAGCTAAGATTTTTGGGTTTTTTCAATGTTTTTGGCATACTTTAATTCAATAAGATTAAAAATAATGATAATAAAAGTTCTCGTCCCTTCCTCGGGTAAAGCAATTTCGGTTCAAAGACCTAGTCTTCAACTTACGACGAATTTTAAAAATCATATTCTTAACTTAATGAGATAAAGTAAATTTTTGTTTTTAAATTCACACAACTTAAATATAAAATTCAAAATTAAAAATTAAAAATTAAAAATTCACACCAAACTTAAAATTTGAAATGCATAAAATTAAAAATTAATATTTTAAAAATTAAAAATTCACACCAAACTTAAAATTTGAAATGCATAAAATTAAAAATTAATATTTTAAAAATTAAAAATTCACACCAAACTTAACTTAAAAATTCATATTATAAATTCATACCAAACTTATATTAATTTTTCAAATATTTACAATTTTAAATATATTGTTTTTACAAAGTTTACAATATTTATAAAGGGTTCAAATATTAATTTTAAAAAAAAAACATGGTAAAAATAAAATTAAAAATCTTTTTGTCTTTTTATCCCACTTTAATCAATCAAATATTATCAAAAATATGCGCCCCTCTTTTCGGTAAAGTAATTTCGGTTTCAAGACCTAATTTAACTCATGACGAATTTTTGAAATATTTTGGGTTGATTGTTTAAAGATATTTATACCTTAAGAATAAACGTTAAATTTCGCAGTGATGTAATAAATTTTTGAATGATATCAATAATTTCGGTCGCCAAACCTAATTTTATTCAATACCAATTTAATACTTTTTAGCGAACAAATTAGCGTTTATTATCAAAAGGTTAAAAATAAAAATAAAAATAAAAACTGTACATACATACCTGTGAAATAGATTTCTTAGTTATATGATCTATTCCATTCATAAGATAGTCGGTTTAATTGGTTTTCCATGGCTACATAGGCGTAACCTCGAGCATTCAGTATCTTTTCTTCTAAACATATGAACGGTCCGTCTCTGCATAAAGTAACAAATTCAGTATTTGAATAGGTTTGATTATTTGAACATTTACCTCCATGTGACCATTTTCCGCATTTGTGACATCGTTCTAGGTGTCGTGCTCTTCTTTTCGCTGCGGATTTTGATTTTCCTTTACCAAATTGTAACTTATTATCTTCGCATCTGGATTCTTTTCTAACTCCGTCCATTCTTTCTCTGATTACTGATACTATTTCACTCGGTAGTATGTCATTATTACGTTTAGTGATCAAAGCGTGTAGCATTAGACCATGGTTTAGTTCACAGGCAGTCTTCATTTTGTAAAAACCTAAAAAAATAAAAATTCAGAATGGGGGGAGAAGACTAGTTCTTTAGGGTCTGCTAGGGAAAGACCATTCGGGTTCCATTTTCGAGAACTACACGAAAACAGACAATCTAACTCTAACAGAAATACATATTATCCTTTAAAGACTTGATTCTCCCCACACTTAGTTAGCTGTGGTGTCGAAATTGTGATTAACTTCGTTGTCGACTTCCATCGGACCATGTATGTAATGTTTAACTCTGTGACCATTAACTTTAAATTCAAGCCCATTTGAATTTATTAATTCTATCGTTCCGTATGGGAAAACTCTTTTGACTATGAATGGTCCAGACCATCTTGATTTCAATTTTCCAGGAAATAGCTTGAATCGTGAATTGAAAAGAAGAACTCTGTCTCCTTCTTTAAATTCTTTTGAACTTCTGATTCTTTTATCATGCCATTTCTTCGTTCTTTCTTTATAGATTAACGAATTTTCGTATGCTTCATGTCTTAATTCTTCTAATTCGTTTAGTTGACTTAATCGTAGACGTCCGGCTTCATGTAAATCAAGATTACATGTCTTCAAAGCCCAAAATGCTTTGTGTTCAATTTCTACTGGAAGATGACATGCTTTTCCATAAACAAGTCTAAAAGGTGTGGTTCCAATTGGAGTTTTGTAGGCTGTTCTAAAAGCCCAGAGTGCATCCTCCAATTTAATGGACCATTCCTTCGAATTTGATCCTACAGTTTTCTCTAGAATACGTTTTAAGGCTCGGTTGGTATTTTCAACTTGTCCACTTGTTTGTGGATGATATGCGGTGGAGATTTTATGAGTTACTCCATATCTTTTAAGAACTTTCTCAAGTTGATTATTACAGAAATGAGTACCCCGATCACTTATTAAAGCTTTCGGTGTTCCAAACCTTGCAAAAAGACGTTTTAAAAAGTTGACTACTACTCGTGCATCGTTAGTTGGGAGAGCTTGTGCTTCCGCCCATTTAGATACATAATCAATGGCTACGAGTATATATAGATTATTATGAGATTTTGGAAATGGACCCATAAAGTCAAAACCCCAAATGTCAAATACTTCACATACTTGGATGACATTTTGTGGCATTCCATCACGTTGACTTATTTTTCCGGCCCTTTGACATGCATCACAGGATTTGCAAAGAAGGTGTGCGTCTTTGTAAATTGTAGGCCAATAGAATCCAGCTTCATAAACTTTTCTTGCTGTTAGTTTAGGCCCATAATGCCCTCCTGTTGGTCCTGTGTGACAATGGTTTAAAATTTTACTAGCTTCATCTCCAAATACACATCGGCGTATTATTCCATCGGGACAACTTTTAAACAGATGTGGATCTTCCCAGAAATAGTGTTTTATATCACTGAAGAATTTCTTTCGTCTTTGGTACGATAATCCTTTTTCAAGGAATCCACAAACTAAGTAGTTTGCATAGTCTGCAAACCATGGGATTTCTTTATAATCTATCTTCAATAGATATTCATCAGGAAAGTTGTCTTGTATGGCTGATTCATTTAGAACTTCTAACTCAGGATTTTCAAGACGAGAAAGATGATCAGCGGCGAGATTTTCTGCTCCTCTTTTATCTCGGATTTCAATATCAAACTCTTGTAAGAGTAAGATCCAACGGATTAATCTTGGTTTAGCATCTTGTTTTGAAAATAGGTATCTAAGAGCAGAATGGTCGGTATAGACCACCGTTTTTGCTAGAACGAGATATGATCGAAATTTATCAAAAGCAAAGACAATAGCAAGGAGTTCTTTTTCAGTAGTTGTATAGTTTGTTTGTGCTCCTTGTAATGTCTTACTAGCATAATATATAGGTTGAAATCGTTTTTCAATCCTTTATCCTAAAACGGCTCCCATTGCAAAATCACTTGCATCGCACAATAGTTCAAATGGTAGATTCCAATTTGGTGTTATCATGATCGGTGCATTAGTGAGTTTCTCTTTAAGAATATTAAAAGATTTGATACACTCATCTGAAAAGATGAATGGAGCATCCTTTTCTAGGAGTTTATTCATAGGAGTGGCAATTTTTGAAAAATCTATTATGAAACGTCGGTAAAAACCGGCATGCCCTAGAAAACTCCTAACTCCTCTAACATTGGTGGGATGTGGAAGTTTAGCAATTACATCTACTTTAGCTCTATCCACTTCAATTCCTTCTTTTGAAATTTTATGTCCAAGAACGATGCCTTCTTTAACCATGAAATGGCATTTCTCCCAATTAAGTACTAGATTTGATTTTTCGCATCTAATTAGCATTCGTTCCAGATTAACTAGACATGATTTAAATGTATCACCGAAGACTGAAAAGTCATCCATGAATACTTCCATGCATTCTTCTATCATGTCGTGAAAAATCGCCATCATACACCTTTGAAAGGTTGCAGGGGCGTTACAAAGTCCAAATGGCATGCGTTTGTAAGCAAAAGTACCATAAGGGCACGTGAATGTGGTTTTCTCTTGGTCCTCGGGTGCTATTGGAATTTGAAAATATCCGGAAAATCCATCTAGAAAACAATAGTAACTATTTCCGGCTAATCTTTCCAACATTTGATCAATGAAAGGTAAGGGAAAGTGATCTTTTCTGGTGGCGTCATTTAATTTTCTATAATCAATACATACACGCCATCCTGTTACAGTCCTAGTAGGAATAAGCTCATTTTTCTCATTTGTAATGACAGTCATGCCACCCTTCTTAGGTACGCATTGAACTGGGCTTACCCATGGACTATCAGAGATTGGATAAATTAAACCTGCATCTAGCAGTTTAATAATCTCTTTCTTAACTACATCTTGCATATTAGGATTTAGTCTTCGTTGGCGTTGCACATACGTTTTATGACCTTCTTCCATAAGGATTTTATGTGTGCAATACGAAGGACTTATTCCTTTAATATCATGAATCTTCCATGCAATGGCTGGTTTATGAGCTTTCAACACAGAAATGAGTTGTGATTTCTCATTTTCAGTAAGAGAAGACGATATTATTACAGGTAATTCAGATTCACCATGTAAATAAGCGTATTCCAAATGGTTTGGAAGTGGCTTTAACTCTAATTTCGGAGGTTCTTCTATCGATGATTTATATCGATATCTGTCTTCTTCTTTTAGCATTTGAATTTCTTCTGTTGTTGGTTCATATCCATTAGCTATTAGTGTAGCTAACATTTCAGCTTCATCAATTGGTTCATTACCTTCTCCTAAAGAACATTCTCCTGTTCCTTGTAATTCTGGAAATTCTTCTAATAATTCTGCATGTGCATCTATAGTTTGAATATAATAACATGTATCATCTGCAGATTGTGGTTGTTGCATTGCTCTATCAACTGAAAAGGTAACACTCTCATCCTCTATACTTAGGGTCAATTTCTTACCAAACACGTCTATCATTGCTTTAGCCGTGTTTAAGAATGGTCTTCCTAATATGAGAGGAACTTGAGAATCTTCTTCCATGTCCAAAACAACAAAATCTACTGGAAATACTAAAGTACCAACTTTAACTAGCATGTTCTCCATTATCCCTCTAGGATATTTTATTGATCTATCGGCTAGTTGTATGCTTATTCTGGTTGGTTTTAATTCTCCAAGGTCTAGTTTAGCGTATAGTGAATACGGCATTAGATTTATACTAGCACCTAAGTCTGCCAATGCTTCTATTGAACTAAGACTACCCAGAAAACATGGAATTGTGAAACTTCCTGGATCAGATAGTTTTTCTGGTATCTTATTCAACAGCACTGCTGAACAATTAGCATTCATAGTAACAGCCGAGAGTTCTTCCATTTTCTTTCTATTTGAGATTAGATCTTTCAAGAATTTAGCATATCTTGGCATTCCTGAAATCACATCAATGAAAGGAAGATTTACATTTATCTGTTTAAACATATCCAAGAATTTGGATTGCTCGGCTTCAAGTTTTTCTTTCTTCATTTTACTCGGGTAAGGAAGTGGTGGTTGGTATGGTTTAACATAAGGTTTATCCTTAACTGTGTTATCTTCATTAACCTTTTCAACTACCGGTTCTTTTTCCTTATCTTGATCAGGTTGTGGTTCTTGTGGAGTAGGAATAGTTTCATCAGAAGTTACAGGTATTTCAGGTGGTTTAAGTGTTGTACCACTTCTTGTGGTAATGGCTTTAGCTGTTTCATTTCTGGGGTTAGCATTTGTAACACTAGGTAGACTTCCCGGTTTTCTTTCACCTATTAACCTTGCTAGGTTACTCACTTCTTGTTCCAGATTTTGAATAGAAGCTTGTGATTTCTAAATGCTTGAGCATTTTGTTCATTTGCTTGTTTTTGAGATGTGAAAAACTGCGTTTGAGTTTCAACTAGCTTCGTCATCATATTTTCTAAATTCGGTTTTTTATCATCGGTTTGTTGTGGTGGTTTGTTTTGAAAATTCGGTCTTTGCTGATTATAAGTATTATTGGATACTTGTTGATTGCTAGGACCTTGTTGGTTGTTGTATGGAATATTTCGGTTATAATTCTGGTTTTGATTGTAAATCGGTCTTGGCGGTTGATAATTATTCTGATAATTATTTCCAGGCCTTTGGTTTATGTATGAAATATTCTCTCTTTGTTCCATTGTTAATTCAATACTGAGACAATCTTTTGTCAAATGTGGTCCTCCACACTGCTCACAACTAATTCGTATTGAGTGAATATCTTTAGTCATCTTTTCCATTCGTCTCTCCACAGCATCTATCTTTGCGGAAATGGAATCTAAGTCATGGCTAGAATCGGCTCTAGCTGCTTTAGATGATCTAATGATATCTTTTTCTTGGTGCCACTCATGTGAGTGGGAAGCAGTGTTATCAATAATTTTGTAAGCATCAGTTTCGGTTTTCTTCATAATAGAACCACCAGCTGCTATATCTATGTCTTTTCTTGTAGTGATGTCGCATCCTTGGTAGAATATTTGTACTATTTGACAGGTGTCTAAACCATGTTGCGGACATCCTCTTAATAACTTTCCATATCTTGTCCACGCCTCATATAGAGTTTCATTTGGTTTCTGTGTGAACGTAACAATTTCTGCTTGAAGTCTTACGGCTTTAGATGCAGGAAAGAATTGTTTAAGAAATTTGTCAACTAAAACGTCCCATGTATCAATCGCCCCTTCAGGTAACGATTCCAACCAATCTTTGGCTTCTCCCTTTAAAGTCCAGGGAAATAACATGAGATATATCTGTTCATCCTCCACTTCTCGTATTTTAAATAGTGTGCAGATCCTATTAAAGGTACGTAGATGTTCATTTGGATCTTCCTTCAGCGCACCACTAAATTGGCATTGATTAGTCACCATGTGTAGAATTTGTCCTTTGATTTCATAATCTGGCGCATTAATGTCTGGATGAGTAATTGCGTGACCTTGGCCAGTGCGTTTAGCTCTCATTCGGTCTTCCATACTTAAAGGTTCCAGATTCTCCATAATTGAATTTGTTGAATCGGTATCACTAGATGATTCTGATTTAATGGTTCGTTCCTCAACAATCTCTGTTTGAATGATTGGTGGCTCCGGAGGAAAGTTTAATGGTTCAGGATCTACGAACCGTTCCTGAATATTCTCCGGATTCTCAATTGTGAGGTCGGGTTCAAAAAATGGATTATCGGAAATTTGAACTGAAGTACTTGGTCGACTGGATGACGATTCTAAAGAAAAATCAACGGCGGTTATATTTGCTAAATGTCTTGATCTAGTTACAGGTGGTGAACGTATAAAAGGTGATGAACGTCTTGCTCGGTGCATTCACTGAATATCCTATTAGTTTTTAAAAGGAAAGAAAAATTATAATAAGTTATCCAATTAATAGACTTTTCTGATTTTGCCCACGTTTCGAATAGCCAAAAGATGCAGCAGAGGGGCAGGATTCGTTTGGTCTCAATATAATTGAGGACTGTTTGGCTCCAATAACCCGGTCCACGTACAAATCCAACTATTACTACGAACTAGAAAATTTTGATGTCTATCAATTTAACCACTTAAAATAAATTTTCGTAATTTTAAGAAATTTAGATAAGAAGTAGAATAAAATTCTAAGTCCTAAAAACTAGAATGGCGAGAAATAAGAGAGAAAAAGAGTTCGTCGAAAAAGGTCGAAAAACGAAAAATGGTTGAAAAATAAAAGGTGACGGAAAAATAAAAGAAACTTATAAAAACTTAAAAATACTTGACTAACCTAACCTTATTACTACAACTAACTTAAAATTATAATCGCAAATTGAAATTACTAATTGGAATGATAATTGATACATAGTAAAAGTGTCTAAAAATATTAAAGCTTACAGGAAAAACTAAATCCCAAATGGAAATAACTTAAAAAGAAACTAAAACTTAAAAAGGCGTCGCAAAATTTTAAAGTACCTAAATCTTAGTCTAAAGAAAAAGCACTTAAGGAATTCTACGGCAAAGCCTAAAAATCTAGGAGTAAAAATAACTATAGCAAAAACTAAGTTTAAAATTAAATATGAGCTAAAAATACAAATATTACGCTACAATGATTAAAAAGGGACAAAATATAAAAATATACAAAAAGTTGTAAAAAGTACAATTTTTATAAAAATATTATTTTATATTATTTATTTAATAAAACTACTAATTTTACAATTTAATAAAACTAATTAATACTAAATACATAAATTAAATAAAAAGTAAAAGTTAAAATAAAATTAATAATAATAATAATAATAATTAGGGTTAAATAATAATTATAATTAATAATAAACCGTAATTAATGCTGAATTAGGGCTTCCTGTTCGCGTGTCAGAGAAGCTCCGCGACTTGCGGTATATAATGCTTCAAACCCCGCCACTCGCGGGGTTCAGAAATTCAGTTGACAGATTTAATCTTCGACGCGTTTTTTCTTTATTTATTTATTTTTATTTTCTGTTTTCTATTTTTATATAAATAAAAGATATTAAAATAAAACTTATATTTTTATAAACTAAACTAAAAATAAAGAAACTTATAAAACTTAAATATTTAACAAAATCTAAAAAAAAAATACTTATATTTTTGTTTTTCTTTTTATATTTTTGAATAATTAAAACGTATTTTTACAAAAACGAATTTTTAATAGAAGTAAGCTAAAAAATCTTTTTTATTTTATTTTATTATTATTAGCGTTGCGCTTCCGGCGTTTAAGAGTGTCCCCGGCAGCGGCGCCAAAAATACTTGATGTCAAAGCAGAGGGGTATAAAATACTATTAATTTTTACAAGGAAAATACTATTAAATACGATACAATTTTACACAAGATATTTATTTATTTATAGAATGGATATACTTAAACCTTGCTACAACACTTATAGGCAGTGTACCTAATCGTACAGTAGTGTAGTTTTTAGTAAGTCCGGTTCGTTCCACGGGGAAATCTTTAAACAAAGCTCAACGCTATATTAGTTTACTTTTATAAAAATACAAATATATATATATGTAATATTATTATTATAAAGGGGGGTTTTTACCGTTTAATGACCGGTTTGTCGATTTTAAGACTTTAGTCGCAGTTAAAACCTAATGTAAAATATAAAATAAATAAAAGACTTAATTTAAAGCGTAAAGTAAATAACGATAATGAAATTGCGAATAATAAAAGTGCGATAAAATAAAATTGCGATAATTAAAAAGTACGATAATTAAAAGTGCGATTAAATAACAATAAATAAAAGTGCGATAATTAGAAGTGCAATTAAATATAAAATGAAGGAAATTAAATATGAAATAAAAGAATTATGCTTATTTAAACTTCCGTAATCATGATGTTTGACGTGTTGATTTTAGTTTTATGCCCATGGGTTAATTGTCCTTTGTCCTGGATTATTTAATATGTCCGTCTGGTTTTTGTCCATAACAGTCCATCAGTCATAAATATAAAGTGCGAGTGTCCTCATCAAATTATTATTATACCCGAAGTTAAATATTCCAACTAATTGGGGATTCGAATTGTAACAAGGTTTTAATACTTTGTTTAATGAATACACCAGGTTATCGACTGCGTGTAAACCAAGGTTTTACTACTTTGCTAACAATTACACCAATTACCCTTGAATGTAATTTCACCCCTGTTTTAATTATTCTAGTGGCTATTAATCCATTCCCGTGTCCGGTTAAATGAACGATTATTCGTACATATAAATACCCCGCCCATCGTGTCCGATCGAGTGTATATGGTAATTTATAGGGACGCCCAATTGTAAATCTTTATATTAACATTAACAAACTTTCATTTAGTTAAACAAATATAAAGCCCATTAATAGCCCATAGTCTAATTTCCACAAGTGTCGTTCTTTTGTCCAAACCCCAATTATGGTACAAAGCCCAATTACCCAATTTTAGTAATTAGCCCAACATCATGATTACTTCGTTTTAAATAAGCATAATAATAACTTAGCTACGAGACATTAATGTAAAAAGGTTGAACATAACTTACAATGATTAAAAATAGCGTAGCGTTACACGGACAGAATTTCGACTTACACCCTTACAACATTCGCTAACATACCCTTATTATTAGAATTATAATTAAAATTAAAATTAAAATATAAATTATATATATATATTTATCGTATATATGAGAGAAGAGAGAAATAGATTATTATGAATTGTGATCAGAATTCGGTTGGCTTTATAGGGATTTTCGTTTTTTGGGGCTCCGCGACTCGCGGCAAAATCCTCTTCAAACTCCGCGAGTCGCGGAGAATGAATTTACAGCTCACACCCTTGGAGTCTTTCTCTGCCGACGGTTTTATAATATATATATAATATATATATAATTAATATAATTAATTATATATTATATTATATTTATATACATAGTTAACTTGTAATTTTTAGTCCGTTGCGTCGAGCGTTAAGAGTTGACTCTGGTCCCGGTTCCGGATTTTCGAACGTCCTTGCGTACAATTTTATATTTTGTACTTTGCGTTTTGAATCTTGTACTCTTGTAATTTCGAGACGTTTCTTATCAATAATTGGAACCTTTTTGATTGTCTTTTGTTCTTTTGAGCTTTTTGGTCGTTTGCGTCTTCAATTCGTCGAATCTGTCTTTTGTCTTCACCTTTTATTATTTAAAGGAATATCGCTTGTAAATAGAACAATTGCAACTAAAAGCTTGTCTTTCTTGAGGAATAATGCTATGAAATATATGTTCGTTTTTAGCATTATCAACCTTGAATTAGAAAGATAACCTACTGTAAGTAACAAAGGTTTCTTGATCTTAGATGATTACTTGGAATGGATTAGAAAGCTTGGTAGTAGACTTGCAAACTTGAAAGTATTCTTGATTTTATGAAACCAGAACTTATAGAATTTATGAAGAACACTTAGAACTTGAAGATAGAACTTGAGAGAGATTAATTAGATGAAGAAAATTGAAGAATGAAAGTGTTTGTAAGCATTTTTGTTAAGTAGAAGTACTTTGATATGTGTCATGAAAATCTTTTAAAAGTGTACTAATACATCTTAATATACTACATGTATATACATTTTAACTGAGTCGTTAAGTCATCGTTAGTCGTTACATGTAAGTGTTGTTTTGAAACCTTTAAGTTAACGATCTCATTTAATGTAATTAACCCATTGTTTATTATATCTAATGAGATGTTAAATTATTACATTATCATGATATTATGATGTATGAATATATCTTAATATGATATATATACATTAAAATGTCGTTACAACGATAATCGTTACATATATCGTTTCGAGTTTCTTAACTTAGTAATCTCATTTTTTATGTATATAACTCATTGTTAATATACCTAGTGAGATACTTACTTATCATAATATCATGTTAACTATATATATATATATATATATATATATATATATATATATATTTTACAAGTTTTAACGTTCGTGAATCGCCGATCAACTCGGGTGGTCAATTGTCTACATGGAACTCATTTCAAATAATCAAGTTTTAACAAGTTTGATTGCTTAACATGTTGGAAACATTTAATCATGTAAATATAATTTTCATTTAATATATAATCATGGAAAAGTTCGGGTCACAACAACAACAACAACAACAACAACAACAACAACAACAAAACCCAA
Source organism: Rutidosis leptorrhynchoides (assembly GCF_046630445.1). Lineage (NCBI taxonomy): Eukaryota > Viridiplantae > Streptophyta > Magnoliopsida > Asterales > Asteraceae > Rutidosis > Rutidosis leptorrhynchoides. Next base: position 546,558,739 of record NC_092335.1, on the reverse strand, counting down.
TACCACAATGAGTGGTGTATGGGAGAAGTGAGATGTAGACAATCCTTCCCCTATCCGAGAATAAAAACAAGTCATTTCTCCACCCAGAGTGAAACACTCTCAAGAGTAGAGAAAGTCATCCCTCTCTTTATTCGACGAATAAAGAGATTGCTTCCGAGAGGACCTCCGGCCTTTAAGTAGGAAAAAGTTTTTTTTTTTTTTAAGAAAAATTACTAAAATAAAAATAATAATAGACGCCGTGAAAATGGTAGAATCAAATTTCCATGGGTTTTCAATCCTCTTCGGATCACTACATTTTCAATAATATAAATTGCCTTGGTGACATCCTACAGAATAAAGTTGATTAATGCCAACAATAATATACATATTATCTACGACAATAAATTCAAAATATATATTGTCTTATGATTCGCCTAAAATATTTCAAAAACCCAGAGAGTGGGTGTGTAAGCCTGTACGTGACCTGGAAATGTTCAAAAAGATATGTCAAGTTGAAGTGTACAGAAATTAAGCTGATTATGTTATGAGCATTTATAATATTCAGTTGGCAAAGTGATTCAAGCCAAAACTGACCTACATAGTTAAGTCGAGTTGCTGACCCCTGTAATGTACCCAAGCAATCTCATAACATCCACCCAACAATCTTCTTTCGCATACCTCAACAATCTTCTTTTAAAACATGAGTCCCATCTAAGTGTAAAATCTCTATGAGAGTAAATTTAGAACTCAACACTCATTAGTTAAAACCCAAAGCAATCTTCAGGATGCACTTTTTCTCCTAGTGACGGTCCTGCTAACAATTGGTCCTTTATAATAAATCATCATAAAACTTCTAATAAAAAAATAGAAAACGATGAGCCCGTGCGTTGCACGGCTATCTAAAAAAGCAAAAAATATAGTTCTTAAGTAAGAAAAAATGTGATTAGCACCTTATCTGATATGAAGACTGTAACTGGGTATGATTTTTGTGAAACCCCAAAGCCTCTTCTACTTGGTCTATCCAGTCATAACTGTCTTTTATCGTCCTTCAAGTAATGCCCTGTTTCTATTCTTGATGGAAACTGTAAACAAATTACTTGGATAGCAAAATAAAAGGGTATTCTGACACATCAAAGAATAGTACTGAAATCTGCATTTTTATCCCTAATAATCTTTTAAACTATAAATCACAATGAATGACTCGCTACGATTGACAATCAAACCCCTTTTTAAACAGATGTAGTATTCTTTTATATGATAATCTACCAAATCGACCACTTCGTCTATTGTTTTTATTTTATCTTCTATATAATTAACAGGAGTTACTATATGGAAAATTATACCTGGGTCAGTCAAAAATAAATGTCTGAACTTCAGTGGAATAGTAGCTTCAGCGCTAACAGCAGTCCCAAAAAAACTATTTTCAGTTTGCGAGCTCAATTAGGTTGTTGTTGATGCGGTTGCTTTGCTTCTTGAAAAAATCAAAGACAACTCTTATATTAAAATCATGGATATATAACAGGGATTGATTAAGACTAAAAGTATGGGAAGTTCGAATCAATCCACATATAGTTTTTGACTTCCAATTCAATTAAATATGAATTAGTAACAAAAACATACCCAAAACAAACATCACCCAAACTAAGCATTACTAAATTTGGTTAATATTATTTACAGTAACATAACGTTGAAGAAAGCAACTTTCAAACATTACAAGAAGTATAAATCAATTACTCATAATCAAAAAAGCAATATATAAGTTAACAGATGTTTTACATTGAATCCTACTTGAATATGTTGCATCTTCATTGATTCCACATATTATATAAACAGTCTCAAATAAATAAGTGTTTTAAACAAATATGTAAATCAGATTTGGTGGTTCCTCAAGTATCCGATTTGGTGGTTCCTTAACAACCATTCGTTAGGGTTTAATAAACCTAAATTGTAAACAAAAGTACCAAACAGAACCATCTGAATCAATCATATAATTGAAAATTATGGGGTATGATTTATTGAGCAAAGAGACGTGCAATGATCATCGTTAATGGAGATGAACATAAATAAACATTCGATTTTAAAAAACATGGAACGATAAATGAATTAGAGCATCTAATTTTTTACTTTGATACTGAGAACTGCGTACTAACAAAAAAGAAAAAAGAACAACCTCTAACCTATTTTAAAAAACCTGGAACGATTAAGGAAAAGGGTTAAAACAATTGCACGAAGTACGCTCAAATTATGGGAATCTAAACCCTTAATTTGAAAAAGAGGGAATCTAAACCCTAACATAATGAATTATATGGTGATGAACGAATCCAGAGGAAGAGGATGAACGTCTGGGTTTTTTGTTACGTATGGAGAGCTAGGGTTGAAGGGTGTGAAATAAACACACAATGTTTGAAACCCTAATTTTCAAAGCTCCGTGTTTATTTTAATTTGAAGCGTATTAAGGACAAATAGCTTAGCTGATGGTGATTTATTACCTAATTTTTTATTGGATGACTAAGGACTCTTGGATAAAGGGTATTATAATATAATTTTCTAATCTAATGGTAATTAATGTGGTTTTGAAAACATTTATTAGCTAATCGAGGCTCTCTTTTAATGTATATAGTGATTTAAATCATGTAATTAATTAAGATGTGTAGTCTAGATCTGTTCTCACGAAAAGTTATAATGAGAACGTTCTCATTCGAACGCGCATATATATATATATATATATATATATATATATATATATATATATATATATATATATATATATATATATATATATATATATATATATATATATGGGCAGGATCAATGGGGAGTAACCATTCGGGGGAAGCAAATTTTATTTTTTTTCATTTTTTCTGGAATTTTTTTCCGGCATCAAGATCACACGAAAATATGAACATTTAGAAGCGACACTTCGTGATGAATGTTATTATTTATGCTGAAAAACGATCGACAAAAATAACATTCAAGATAATATTGTTCGTGAAGAATATGAACGTTTTTTTTCTTCATGTTTTGTGAAGTAAAATTTAGCCCGATTTAGAGTTTAGGGTTTAGGGTTTGGTGTTTTGGGTTTATTCCATAAACCCTAAATCCTAAACCCTAAACCCTAAACTCTAAACCGTTCGTGTTAAAAACTCAATCTAAATCCTAAATCTAAACCCTAAACCCTAAACCCTAAATTTCTAAACCCTAATACCTAAACCCTATAAATCATAAATCTAAACCCTAATATCTAAACCCCAATAGCTAAAACCTCAACATACGCTCGAAAAACACGATAATTGTTATATATCACTTCTTCGAGCGTTTTTTCGCCAAAATAAAAACATTTATCACAAAGTGTCTTTAGTAAATGTTCATATTTTCAACCCATCTATAATATTCGTGAACAAAGTTTTTTCGAAAAACGAAAAAAAAAAGTTTTTGCTTCCCTCCAATTGGTTACTTCCCTCTTGATCCTACCACTATATATATATATATATATATATATATATATATATATATATATATATATATATATATACACACACACTGCGGGTAAAGAAAAAAATAGGTTTAAAAAAATTGTAAAAAGTTGATGTTTTTATCCTTTTGATTATATACCAACTATTTATATATATATACATATATATATATATATATATATATATATATATATATATATATATATATATATATATATATATATATATACACTATAATATAATATGAGTAAAAACATAAAAAAAAATTGTTAAAAAATTATAGAAAAGGTTGACAAAAATCATGGTAGTGAGAGGATCTAAATTTTTAAAAATATTAGAAGGGGAAAAACTGAAACATATGGAGAACTAAAATCCGGTTAAAAAATAATGGGGGTTGAAACTGAAAATTTAGAGGAGTAAACCCGGACAAAGTCAGAAGGGGCAATTTGTAATTAAAAAAAAAAAAAAAAAAAAAAAAACAGCTTGATGTGATGTATGGAATAATAACTCCAAAACTTGTAGACAAATCCGAACATGCCACTTGTCAACCAAACATATATCCAAGTCTTTCCCAATTGATACTAACTAGATGTGGAGCCCTCGCTTCGCGGTGGGGGCTCCGTTTTGAATGCGAGTTAAAAAAAAGTCTTGATCTATTTTGTAAAAAAAAAAAAAATTTCGACATCTAACATTGAAGGGTTGTTCCTTTTGTGAAAGTTGCTTCTTTTAGCGTCCGGGTTTTATTTAAAAAAAAAAGTTAGTAAAGTGGGGGTTCGATTTGTATTTTAATAAAAGTTAGGGGGTTAAGTTTGTGAAATTTGAAAAAAATATACGTATAAAGTGGGAGTTCGATTTCTATTTTAATAAAAGTTTGGGGGTTAAGTTTGTGAAAATTGAATATTAGTAATAAAAAAAAAAAGTTAGTAAAGTGGGGGTTCGATTTGTATTTTAATAAAAGTTAGGGGGTTAAGTTTGTGAAATTTGGGAAAAAATATACATATAAAGTGGGGGTGCGATTTGTATTTTAATAAGAGTATAAAGTGGGGGTGCGATTTGTATTTTAATAAAAGTTGGGGGTTAAGTTTGCGAGAAGTGGAAAAAGAAATAGTACTATTCATTTGGCCTTTGCCTAAAAGTTAGGGGGTTAAGTTTGTGAAATTTGGAAAAAAAATATACATATAAAGTGGGGGTGCGATTTGTATTTTAATAAGAGTATAAAGTGGGGGTGCGATTTGTATTTTAATAAAAGTTGGGGGGTTAAGTTTGCGAGAAGTGGGAAAAGGAATAGTACTATTCATTTGGGGGTTAAGTTCGATTTCTATTTTAATAAAAGTTTGGGGGTTAAGTTTGTGAAAATTGAATATTAGTAATAAAAAAAAAAGTTAGTAAAGTGGGGGTTCGATTTGTATTTTAATAAAAGTTAGGGGGTTAAGTTTGTGAAATTTGGGAAAAAATATACATATAAAGTGGGGGTGCGATTTGTATTTTAATAAGAGTATAAAGTGGGGGTGCGATTTGTATTTTAATAAAAGTTGAGGGGTTAAGTTTGCGAGAAGTGGAAAAAGGAATAGTACTATTCATTTGGCCTTTGCCTAAAAGTTAGGGGGTTAAGTTTGTGAAATTTGAGAAAAAATATACATATAAAGTGGGGGTGCGATTTGTATTTTAATAAGAGTATAAAGTGGGGGTGCGATTTGTATTTTAACAAAAGTTGGGGGGTTAAGTTTGCGAGAAGTGAGAAAAAGAATAGTACTATTCATTTGGCCATTATCTTTTAGATATAGGTATATAATGTGGGTAAGAAAAAATTAAAAATAAATTGTTAAAAAATTATAAAAAAGGTTGGCAAAAATTATTGTAGTGAGAGGATTTTAATTTTTTTTAAATAAGGAGGAAAAACTGAAAAATATGGAAGGCTAAAATCGGTTAAAAAATAACGAGGTTGAAACTTAAATTTTAGCGAGGATTAAAACCGGACAAAGTCGGAGGGGACAAAGTGTAAATAACGGAATTAAGAAAAATAGCTTGATGTGATGTATGAAATAGTAACTCCAAATCTTATCTACCAATCCGAACCGGCCACTTGTCACCCAAGCTTATATTCAAGCCTTTCCAAATTGATAATATGTATAATAATAATAATAATAATAATAATAATAATAATTTGTTTATAAGAACTGTCAATATTTAGTCATGTATTTTTTTGAACGACAAACACATACACACATACTATCATTTTATCTACGATGAGGCTCAAACTAACCACAATGTTATATATACGATAAACTAATCATATAATTGATTTACAAATTAATTTAGTTGAATTATTGCAAATGATATAATCATAAAATTGTGTTATTTTATTATATTTTTTCAATTTTTCTACTTTTCTTTCGCGGGAATGCTATGTAAAAGATATGGTTATGTAATTATTCTTTACGTTCTAAAATAATTGTCCAACTTACTATTTTTGTTTTCTAAAAAAATCTCTTTTTTGAAAATAATAATAAAAATCCACTAAAGTTTTAATCATGTTCTTTTCTATTATTGGATATATCAAAATTAAATTAAATTAAATATGACAGCTAGTTAATATTATATTTATCCCTTTTTATAAAATCAATCATATTATTTGTAGTTTACGCTACTAAAATCTCCATCTCCATATCTCCATCTCCATGTCCATCTCCATTCTTCATTCTCCATTCTCCATTTCTCCATCTCCATATCTCCATATCTCCATCTCCATCTCCATATTCTTCATCTTCATATCTCCATCTCCATCTCCATATATCTCCATATATCTCCATATATCTCCATCTCCATCTCCATCTCCATATCTCCATATCTCCATATATATTATAACAAAAGCAATATTAGGAAAGCATTTTGATCAAATGATTACATGACAAAAAGATAACTCTTAGATTAAAAAGTAACTTTGAATTAGGACCATTAGATCAAATTTTGATGATATATTTGCTAATATATAATACACAGTCAAATTTTATCAACTATACCTTATACCCTCACTTAATAAAAAATTTAATTTAATACTCACGTAAGTAATAGTAGATTTCTACAAATCTTCTTAAATAATTAATAAAATGTTAGATAGCATTAACAATACTCCGTATTATTTTAATATAGATTATTATATTATATTTGATCATAACAATAATAATATCATAGGTTACGTGATATTAACATATGTAATGTTTACTTAATATTTAAAATGTTGTCGTATGTTAACAGTTTACATAAAAATATTACACATCCGCAGTGAGCATTTTGATCAAATCATTACATGGCAAAGAGATAACTCTTAGATTGAAAAGTAACTTTGAATTATTACCATTAGATCAAATTTTGATGATATATTTGCTAATATATCTATAAATTATATTAAAATACTAACATGATGATGTCATAAATAGACATTTTTCTTTCATAAAAAAAAATCAAAATAAAAAAGTAAAAATTTGAGATGGGTTAGTGATGTCATTAATTATAAAGAATTAATATATTTATAATAATTACTTTTTTACATCCCCGCATTTTTTTTTTTGAAAGACCAATAGAAATTTTAATAAAATAGAAAGGGATACAACTTGGCATATTAGATAATGCCATTTACAAAGAGAAACAGATGCATAAAAAACTAGAAAACGATAGAAACATGCAAACTAAAGACTGAACATTTATCCTATATCGTTGAATGAGCTCGGATTTGTCAACCATTGCAGCCAAGTTAACGAAAGTTTTCTAGAACGATTTGAGATCCATTCGAAAGATTTGGTTTGAATTTCACTTAGCAACAAGGGACCGTTACCTTTTTTCTTTTTAAAGACCATGTCGTTTCTATTTTTCCATAATAGGTAGCCGGTGATCCACTCGATTGCTTGCCAAAGTTTGGAGTAGATGTTTGGATTTGACGAGCTAGCGGTACCCGAAAACAAGGCACTGTAATTCGAAGTAGAAGAAGGAGTAGAGGACCACCATCTTGAAACACGAGACCAAATATCGACCGCGAAAGTGCATTGAAACAGTATGTGTTCTGAGGTTTCAATGTGACTGCTGCAAATTGAACAAAGCACCGAATCTAGGTCCACTCCTCGTTTGTCTAACTCACTAAGAACCGGTAACCTATTAAGCTTGGAACGCCAAATGGAGATGCCAAGTTTTTGTGGAACTAGATTGTTGCGCATGGTTGCTAAGGATCCATTAGTCCCCGCATTTGAAACGCTTGCTTTTCTATCTAAACCCCAACCTCAATCCCTTCGCACACATCATCTTCTCAAATTAGGGTTTACTAATTCTTCATCTGCTTTTTTCTTTCATCTCTATCGCCATTCCTCTTTCATCAAACCCTAAAAAAAATTCAAGACTATCATCATCGCCTAAACCACCACTGCTTCCGTTCTGCGTATGCATTTATAGGATTTTTTGCGATTTGCATAATCAAGGTTAGTATTCAAAGTCCAATCTATTTATATTTGAAGTTTTGTTTGTATATGTTAGTTGTGTGTTTATATTTGTTTTTGATGCTTCGAGAAAATGCCTATTCTTTTAGAATGAATCTGAATGGATGTTCAAAAGAAGAATATGTTTTGCTTCAGATTAAATGATGGGCTGGATATAATCAAGTTTTTCTTCAGGTAATTTTCTTTTCAGATCCGATTTTTGGTTTTTATTTACTCTTCTTTTGTTTTCTTTCAACATTTATTGGATTTGGTGATTTCCAGGGTTTCAATCCGTGAATTTGTAATCGGGACTTCAAAAATCTTATCTTGGACTCTATATATCTTTGTTTTAATCCCATATTTCTTTTTCTGATTTAATTAGTTTAGGTTTTTTCGTTTGAATTTGTTGGTTCAAAGTTTAGGTTTTTTCATTTGTTATTGTTGTTGTTGTTGTTTGAAGTTTAAGCGTTTGCATGAAATGTCTCAAAGAAATGATATTACGTCAGCAATTTGGCGCAAGTGTTTTGGGATGCTGGTGAGCTTAATTCAGTGGAGGTAATTAGTACTTGATTATCGTAACCATATTTCATCAGTTGCTTTATGTATTTTCATTGTAGTTTGGTAGTTTATTGTTATATTTTTAATTATAATGGCTTTTTGTTACCACAGAGTTATATTCTCTGTTTTATTTAGATGCCAATGCTAATTAATCCAAAGTGTAACTTGGGTATAAGTAGCTTACGAAGAATTAAATAACCAAAAGAGTTACAATGGTGTTCATACACTACTTTCCGCTTTCTGTTTGTATGTAATTATATTTTCTACGAACGTATTAATTAATTAGATGTGAACTGTAATTCAATTGCGGCATTATCTTTTAAATACTACAGGTTACATGGGTCCGACTTTGGTGCATTTGACTAATTTGAGGGTTCAGATTATGTTATGTATGCAATTTTAATTTTATTGGCGAAACAGCCCCTGAATATACATGTACGTATATTATTTATAATTTATTAGACTATATATTCAAATGTTGTCTTGAAGGTTATGTTTGAGTGATGAATACTAAATTTATAATTGTTCAAGTGTTATATTGAAGGTTATATATGAGTGATGGACCGGGACACAAGACAATTTCATTGACCACATTATATACAAATTGGGTAGAAGCGTAAACCAATCTGTAAGCAGGTACATTCGGACTCATTTCACTAAATAGTGTGTTCATTAATTTTAATGCTTATGATCACCTATCCAGTATTTGTTCTAAGAATATAGTATATTATAAAATTACAATTATGGCTTGGAACTGCAAGGTTGTGATCATTGTACAGACGAATCTACAATTTAAAAAGACACACATGAACATACAAATTATAAAAAAAATACGGTCTAATTCATTACTTTGGATGAGTTTATTTCTCAGTCAGTTTTACGTTTCTATTTGATTTGGTTTGAGTTTTATGGAAGAGGTCGAGACCATATAAATCAATAGTAATATTTGATTCTTTTGTGCACATTATCGATGCTATAAATATTCTTAGCAGAGATAGAAAATGGGCTTCAAAGTATCTACGACTCAACCTTACCCGGCCCATATTATTTTGCATGTTACATCGAAATGAAATGTATCAATTTGAACAAACTTTAACATGTTGCCTGGCCTTCCCATTGAAACAGCTCTACCACGAATTAACAGTTTGTGGTGTTTCTTCATCATTTACATTTTACTAAAATTCCACTTCGTATAAGTAACTTCTGAGTTCTATATCGCAGTGAAGCCAGTGGTGTATTGATCAATTTGACCCGTGTAGGAAGACTTCAACAGGTATGCAATTTTACACTTGTATTGAGTTTGTTACATCATGTCTAAGTTTCAGATTTCAGTAATGCAATATTGCAGAGTTTCTACTTAGTATAGTGGTTTTCTTCCTCCTCTCAGCAGTGCTACTTTTGCCTAATCGTGTTGCTCTTTTTATTATCTATAAGTTTTATATGGTATTATACAATCTAATCGTGTTACTCTTTTTAGGATGATGCTCACTGTTTCTAGAGACGATCCCAGGTAAAATGCAATTTTATTAGTGTAAAGTGAGCGATTTTTAGGAAGTATATTAGTAACAATTGCAACTTTTAAACTAGACCAAAAAATGTTGGTTTTAATGATCTACGAATATTGAATCTTACCCATTGTACCAGAAGTAACTTGACCATCATTATTACCATTGAGCACAAACCAATGATTAGGATTATGTGTTCATTAAGAAACCTCATTTTTGTCCTTGCAAAATTGATAAGTGGTTTTTAGTAAAGTGAAAATCTACGCCTTGACCACCATTATGGTTGTTAGTTTCATTTTTTTCTTTTGTGCTTAATAGTGTTGCAAAGTATTGTTTTGGATATATTGAAGTGATTATTCTCGATTCCGACTTGGTGAAATGTCGTATAGCAAACAAGCATAAGTGACTACCAAAAGTTAGATGGATTTAGATATGTATTTTCTAAATTTAGCATGCATTTACCTCCAATTATATTCATCTTGCAGTTTAATGTATTTATTTTTGTAATTTATTTTTTAAGTTTTAACCATCAATTTAACCCATTTTAACTTTACATGTTTCTGTAAGAAAATTATAGAATTTTGTAAGTATATATTCAATGCGATCAATGATCTGCAAGGAGATGTTGCAGGTTTGACTTTTTAGAGTCAATAAAAAGAGAGTGCAAATGAGATGTATTGTGATTTGCTGGGAAATTTGGAATGTGGATATATGGGTAAAAATTATGATTGCAGAGATGTGAAGACGAGGATGAACCTAATGACATGAATTGTAATGAGATGCTTTATGATGTAATTTTTATTTTACTTTTTTTTTTTTTTTCTATTTTCTCTTATGAGATGAGATGAGATGCATTATGATGCAAGTTTTTTGGCACACCAAATGTTGTGCTGTTTGTAAAAAATTGACTATTTAAAGATTTGTCATTTAGTAAACCCGTGATTTCACGGGTCTTTTTACTAGTAACACACAGTCAAATTTTATCAACTATACACCCTCACGTAATAAAAAATTTAATTTAATACTCACGTAAGTAATAGTAGATTTCTACAAATCTTCTTAAATAATTAATAAAATGTTAGATAGCATTAACAATTACTCCGTATTATATATATATATATATATATATATATATATATATATATATATATATATATATATATATATATATACACATATATATATACATACTGTTGTAGACAGCGTCCGTTGCATCCGTTGCGGCGTTTTGGTGACTAAACCGTTTCGACCCCGTCTCGTTTTCTTATAAGCCGGTCAACGGTCAAAAGTCAGGTCAAATGCAGGAAAAATTGGGTCAAAAGTCAGAAATTCTGTTAAAATCGGTCATAAGTCGGTCAAATCAATCAAAATTGACTTAATTTAGTATTCCATTTTGTATTATATTAACGCTAATAGTAATTATAGGTACAAACTTGTCAACAAAGTTTTTTAGCTCTAAAATATGTGTAAATATATATTTATATATATAAGTCAACATTAGTCAACATCCGTTTCGACCTCGTTTCGGCTCCGTTTTTTCCGTTGCGACATTTTGAGGTTGCTACCGTTTCGGCCCCGTCTCGCTTTTTTTTCAACCTTGTATATATATATATATATATATATATATATATATATATATATATATATATAGGGAAGGGATCCCCTGAGAACTCCAATCTTGTGAGAACCTGAGAACTCATAGTCGAGCAAAAAAGTACGCGGCCGAACAAAAAGTTTCATGGTTGAGCAATTTTTTGGCTAGTGAAAATGTAGAACATGCATGTAGAACATGCATGTAGAACAGGAAAATGTAGAATAGAAAGATGTAGCACATGTTCAAATTTTCATTTTTTTTCAAATTAGACCTGATTTTCTTCTAATTATAATTTTGTAGAACATTAATAAGTTCAAATTTCTCCAAATTAGTTCAAATTTCACCATTTTTGTTCGAATTTCACACGTTCTGCATCAAAATCAACTTCTTCTTTTTTTTTTTTTTTTTTTTTGATTTAGCCCGATTTAGAGTTTAGGGTTTAGGGTTTAGGGTTCCGTAAACCCTCAACCCTAAACCCTAAACTCTAAACCGTTCGTGTAAAAAACTCATTCTAAACCCTAAATCTAAACCCCTAAACCCTAAAATCTAAACCCTAAACCCTAAAATCTAAACCCTAAATCTAAACCCTAACTTAATTTGATGAAAATTGATGTAAAACAAGTGTAGAACAGCATGTTCTACATGTGTTCTACATCATGTTCTACATAAAATGTAGAACCAAGAAACAATGCATCTAAAAGACAAAAAATTAAAATTGTTCGGCTAGAACAATTTTTGTTCGGCCGCGTCCAAATTTTTGCTCGACTACCTTAGTTCTCAGAGTTCTCATTCTAAAAATGTTCCCATTTGATCCCTCTAATATATATATATATATATATATATATATATATATATATATATATATATATATATATATATATATATATATATATATATATATATATATATATATATATACACACAATATTATATTTGATTATAACAATAATAATATCATAGGTTACGTGATATTAACATATGTAATGTTTACTTAATATTTAAAATGTTGTCGTATGTTAACAGTTTACATAAAAATATTACACATCGGCAGTGGCGGAACTTGAACTCAAAAACAGATGGGGCGGATGCGAATATTTAATAAAGTTTTCATTTCCAACGGGGGTAAACACTAATAAAAACCTCATTTTTTAGTAGAATTTTTATTTTTAGTGTAAACTTTTTTTTCATGTTAAATTCGGGTGGGGCGGATACCCCCTTTGGATAACACTAAGGTCCGCCACTGAACATCGGTACGGGTCGAGTAAAGAATTTTATTCATTGACGGGTCATAGATGGGTCATGAATATATCATCGCCGCTGCACTTGATCAATACTGCTATAAAAGACTACTTTAAGAGACATTATATTGTAGAATTACAATTACAATAATCAAAGCGTTTTTTTAAAAGTCAAAATTCAAACCATTTTACATATTATTTTTATGGTGTATTCGATTACATGATTATGTAATATCGCTCAATTTAAACTTCACATGTACTTTTATTCGTATTCAAAAAGTTATTAAAAATATGTGCAAATTGATTTTTATATAGATCCCGCAAAATCGCGGGTTATAATCTAGTAATTCATTAAATCAAGAGCAAATCTATTTTAAATTAAACAAAGTCGAACCCCACAATAATTTTGGAGACGGAAGGGATATTACATTTCCATTTATAGTGTATAGTTAAAATTTTAACGGCTTTTCAATGTTATTTTGAGTGAGAAACAATTCTTTTGGATTAGATATAAATAGTAATGTATTCTTATTATGTGGTTTTTAAGTGAGAGAGAATGGAGTACAAGATTACAAGAGTTTAAGCTTATGCTTTAAAACTATGGTTCTTTTAAGACTACAGATCTACTTCATAGAAACCAACCAGGTTTACAAAAATTTATTTGGGGCTTGCAACACTTGAAAAAGCTTACGAGAGTTTAAGTATGTCTTTTAAAACTATATATAAACTCGTTTTTGATATTTAACTAAACCCGGTTTACAGAAGCGTATCCAGATTGTTGCATCTGCTGCAATTTCATGAGCTGCACCTTGACTCTTGTTGCTACAGAGCTTTGGTTAAACTGCTTTAACAAAGTAGGAGTTTAGCCATCATAGATAGACCAAAATGTTCGTCGACTGTTTACATTAAATATAGATCAGGCTAATTAGACCGAGCAAACTTAAGCAGTAGACTAAAATCTACAAGTTCCTTTTTTGTCTAAAAGACCATTTTAAACATCTATCCAAAGGTTCTAAACATCTGCATTTTTTCATAACCATGTGTCAAAAATTGGAGACAGGAAAGGCATTATGTTTAGTTCTGTCCTAAGAACGGTTTTACCAAAATAAATATAACTATAATACACACATAGTTCTGTCCTAAGAACGGTTTTACCAAAATAAATATAACTATAATACACACTCATTTAAGAATACACATTTAAAATCCTCCAAAAAAATCTCCATCGTCACCACTGCTCAAAGACTCGATCAGCTCGTCCTCATCATCGTCATCATCATCACCGCCGTCATCACCATCACTCATAATCTCAAATATCCCACCACCACCAAAGTCAACACCATCCATCACAAAGTCACCATCATCATCATCATCCCCCTCATCATCATCATCATCTAGATCACTCAAACTGTCTTCATCATTACTCATATCATCACCATCTTCATCATTACCTAATAACACATCTTCATCAATATCCTCATCATCCTCATCTTCTTCTTCTTCACTTTCAGCATCATCTGGATCCGAATCATCATCTGTGGGTTTTCGTCTACCAATTTCATAGACTCGAGCGGAAGAGTACATTTCATCTTGATCGTCCATTGTTACCAACCCGACAAACGAGTTGGTCGGCTCACTAGCAAAATCAAGCACGCAACGGTCAACGGGAATAGTGGCAATGTCCGAGTAGTTGACCGCGTCTAATGTACGGAAAGCGGAAAAGAGAGGATGCTTAACACGTCGAGTTTGGAATGCGGTTGTAACTTCGTCTAAATTTCTCCTTAGGATTGCATATATGACATCACCACTAGCATTGAAAGTTATTACTGTTTGATCTAATGATGGTACGCTGCGAAGAAGCCTAAAGTTTCGAAGATCCCACACTTCTGAATTTATAATTACCTGAAATTAAGAGAGTCAACTTTAGAGAATAGTAATTATATGTAAACAAGTGATGCAAGCAATGCACAGTTAATTATTAGGTGGAAATAATGTCACCAGAATCAGAAGTTAACAAAGAAAACAAATTTTAAGTAACCCTAAGTGTATCTTTCATCTATACATCCTTCTAGATCACATTATGCAGTGGCATACGAAAACATACACGTGCGAGAAACAAGATATATAAACGGGGGAAATAGAGAGAGATATTAAATTTTATAAGTTTATGTTGCCATTACTTATGTGAGATGACAAGAAGGTTAGAAATTTCATACCTTAAAGCAAATTAATCTGAAAACTTAAAGAAAAAGACACCACTAACATTGAATTATCGAACCAACTTTGAAATCCCTATAACATATAACTTGATAACTACAAAAATGATATTTTACGGTATGGCTCAAAACTTTGGAGATGACACGAAGATTAGATGAATATCATACTGATATAATAATTGTAATCAAATTCAACACATTGTTCTTTTTGAACGATTGCCCAATTAGCACATGTAATGTTAAAAACTATTTTATAGTAACAATTCAAACATACCTCGTTACCAGCAGGATGAAAACCACCACCACCATAATCAGTAAACTGATCAAAACGGTGAACGGGGCCTGCAACTCGACGATCCCATAATACACCGTTCCACAAAAGCATAATGTCTGAAGGACTAAAGTGAACCTGAGAATAAGCATGTCCTTTGCTAGAAGCAACAGAAGATTGGTCCGTAAGTTTCAAATCAGATTTACACGTCTGCACATCATATAACAAAATCTCACGTCTCGATAACTCAGAAGATAACGCTGCAAACATGGTCCCACAATGACTGAACGTAGCAGCCTTGATACCATCGAACGAGTACTTGGGTCCCGCCGACACCGAAGGCGCATCCCACAATCGCACATCATGTGAACTTGAAGAAAGAAGTAATTGGGTGTCCCCAGAAAAGAACGATTTGACCATAGTCAAAGGAAAATGATGGCCCGGGCTGCTTTCCAACAAATTATTATTATTCGAATCGAATACTTTTAGCTCCCCGGAGTGGCTACCGGCAGCAATTTGGGACGAATCATCAAGAAACGCAATGCAGGTTAACAGGACACCGGTGTCATCCCGACATGTCCGCCAAGGTCGGAATCTACTGTAGACGAACTGGCGGTCCCTACGACTGCCGTGGATCCCACCGTACACGTTTCTAAATTCACGTCTATTGAGACGCGCGGTTATGTTTGAAGGTGCATCTAGGCTACGTTTTGATTCGGGACAAACGTGTGGGTGTAAAAGAGAAAGGGGTGGTAATGTGGTTATTGGAGCCGGGCATTGGCGGTGTTGGTGTTTAAGATATTGCACTACAATTGAATCCAAAGTTAACGACTCGGGATTAAACGATTGTGGGTCGAGTGAAAGACCGTGGTTCTGTACGTTATGATTTTCGTCTGAACTGTCGGGTACACCGATACCGATACTTGCTGGTGTTTTACACAAATGATCCTTAAATGAACTTGATGTGGAGAATAGAGGGGTGTCGGTTTTACGAACCGTGTTTGGCGTTGGACACCCGGGAGAACGGAAAACTAGTTCGCCAGTGTTTAGTCGTTTGCTCGATTGTGATTGCCCAACGTCTCTAAATTCGGTCAGTTTACGCTTTAAAGGCAATATGATTGGAGTTTTTATAACACTATCTGAATCGACCTGGTTTTCTTCTGGTGTGACAGGAGCCGTGGGTGGTTTTTTTGAAGAATTATTGATTCTGTTGCTCGATGGAGAAGGATGCTCGTGGAAATACGAGGTCATTTTTGACTGGCCTCCATGTGCAGATGATATAATTAAGGGTCGTCTTTTTGCTGACAAAGATGAATCCTGTTTTAAATTTAAATCTTCTTGCGGTTTAGATTTTTCGGACGCAAGAAAACCACGAGGAGTGCGCCCAGAGGGCCATTGAATCGGCACTGATAAGTTATCCTGACCAGATGTTTGATATGGTATAGATGATGGAGCGGATAATGATTGAAGAGGTGTTAATTGAGCCTCTTTAAGAAGTGCAGATGCAGCTGTCGATAAACCAGACGCCTGTAGGTGCTGATGAATCAGCAATAAAAGTTCCCTACAAAATTTCGAAAAGAATCGGTCACAATATATCAGAAAATTTATGAGAAGAATAAGATGGGTGTGAAAATTTTAAAAAAGTTTTCTTAAAAAAAAAATAAAAAAAAAAAGGTACTTAGAATGGTATGTGATAGGCGTGGCAGCAGCAATAGCGGCTCTCTCAATACGCCTGAGAGTTGGAGTGGCAGCATCAGTAGCAGCTAATGTACTTGCTCGCCCTGAATGTGTTACAATCTATAATACAAAAAGTAAACATGATTGTTCCAAAATTATAAATAAGAACAAAACCATTACAACCGACCCAATTATTAATATATGATCATAGAAAATTAATGACTAATATTAATAATATACATACCGCCATCAACTCAATTGCCACTTGAGAAAGTTCTGTTTGCCACCTACCCTGTTCACCAACTGGCGTCTGGCTGCCAGAATCCCTTATAAGTTCCGATAACTTCTTCCCAACCTAAAACAAAACAAATAATTTAAATAAATCCCAAAAAAAATCATATAACAAACATCATGCTAGCCTTGTATAGAAGGGATAAATTACAAAACCTGAAGTTTGGTTAAAATGTGAGCAATTGTATCATCTCTTGCTAAACCAAGTAAGACTCTGCATGCCAAAGCACGCAAACAGTCTAACGCAGCGGACGGTGTTATTATTCGTGGCTGAAGAAGTTGGAGTAGGACCTTGATACCGTTATTGGCCCGAACCGCTTCTCGTGCTTGACGGAAACTTTGTTCCATTTGTGCAGCGAGGCCCGCACAACCTGCACCAGCACCTAAAGATATTCTACGATCACCGACTAAACTAGACGGGGTAGATGAGCTACTGATCCCACGATCAACCGCACTAGTTTCTCCATTTCGTTCTCGTGGCTCGTTAAGGTTGTTGACACTACTGACGGGTATCTCGGTAGTAGCGTTTGACGGTTGGCTAGAAGATGTTTGTCCGTGTGCGGGCATAGGTGGTTTATTACTGATTGAAGGTGGAGGGCAAACAAGATTGACTAGAACGTTCAGTGCTGGTTGAATAATCTGTGGATATACATCATTACAATGTATGAGTTGAAAGTATGAGGAACAATAGGACAAGACTAATTCCACATTCATTTTAAGTGATGGGTCAACTAGGCAAAAGTTGTCCAAAATGTTTGTGAAGCATATATCCAACGATGTCATTGGATTCAAAACGGAACATGTAATCATAGATGACACGCTAGATACTTTATATTCAGGAATAAATTAGAAGAAAAAGGAGAGCAAGTGTCCCGGGTTGGACAACCTAAGCTATTTTGACTCATACCCGATATTGGCTTTTGCCCACCCATCTGTCACCATCATAGAAAAAAAAAAGAAACGAAAACTCATGATTTATAAAGGTGCATACCTCGGGGTCAACGAAACCAGCACAATTTGCAGCATCAAGAATGACTGCTATACCCAGACGGTCGTTACTCAAAGTAGCAGTTACAACCGGTTTGCGGCTGGACGGAACCAATGTCACGATGTGCAGAACGCCTAATGCATATTGAAGCAAATCATGCAAATAACGCTCGACAGGTGGGGCCTGATGGTAATAATATAGAAAGAGTTAATCATCTCAACGTGGAAGAAAATAAAGAAAGACATAATTATTGAGATAGTCCATGTTGTTTCACTCAAATTGCTGAAATAGTCCCTAGGGTTTTTTTTTAAAATCTACTTGGTCCTCGTGGTTTTCAAAATGTTGATGAGATGGTCCTTTTGTTACTGAAATAGTCCTTGTGGTTTCACCAAAAAAGGACTATCTCAGCAACATTTTGAAAACTAAGAGGACTATCTCGGTCAAAAAAACCCTAGGGACTATTTCAGCAACTTGGTGCAACCACAAGGACTATCTCAGTAAGTATGTGATAAAGAAATAATAAAGCAAAATCTAAAACTATGAAAAAAGAGCACCTGACATAACTCTAACATGATAATATGCCCCCTGCAAGCAAAAAACTTATCAACTACAGGCCAATGAGCTCTCGCAAACGCGGGACCCAATTTACGATCTTTCTGTATTTGACGAAACACAGCATCAACAGCCTCATTACTAATATCAAGTGGCTTATACGCCGCCCTGGAACTCGGAATATTCCGGGCAGCACTTCGAGTATTCTTACTAGGTTTAATAGAATCCACAAGCATTAAAAGATGTGCTCTAAAATACTGGCGCAGTGCAACAGTAGTGTGGTAAGCAATTTGCTTCTCTGATGATGTCAACACCTCTGGAGGGGTTCGGTCGTTTCGAAGTGCCCCTGAATTGGGAGGGGCCCCTGTCCCTGAGCTGACACCTGATCTTACGGATGCTGCTTCACCTAAGAGTGTTAATAGTTTACGAAGACCGTCTTGTTTATCGAAAGAGTCTAATACAGCTCTGAAAACGAAAGCGGCGGCGAAAAATAAAGCTGCGTTTTTTCTTGCTTGGTCTTGAGAACATTCTAGAAGTTGAAGATCTAATTCGATTAGATCATCAATGACTTTTTCAGGTAGAGCACATACACGTTCCATGATTCCCTAATACATAATCAACATATTATTTAGCAGACAGAAATCAAGATGCACATAGAGAATCTAGTATTAGATGCGCCTAGAGATGGTAATCTCAACCCGGTTGCTTTACAATCGGTGAATTTGGCTCATGTTATATCTCTATTGGTCAAACGGAGAGAATAAAAAATGTTAACCAAACACAGTAACAGCCCAAAATGTATTTTAATTTCCAAAATAAAATTATCAAAGAACTAGATTGTTAATAGCATAACTAACTTTTGTATTTAATAGTTAATACTGACACACTTATCTCTATAAAAAAAAGAATCAGAAACTGGGAAAATTTGTGCCAGGTAAACTGAACAAACTTCTGTTTCACAGCATCCCAAAAACTAGTTGTTTCGACACGAACAGATTTTGGCCCAATTTACAAACCACAAGGTGTAAAAAAAAGCTGTATCTATTTTTTGTCCAAGAGTACCTGAAGTGAACCAATTGCGAATAAACAGGAAGAGAGGCCAAAGTATGTGAGTGCCACTCTCGGGAGTGCAAGAAGCTTTTGTATACCGCCACGATCCACAAATAAGGCAGCAAATTTCCGGTGGGCAGCCAACGCACAGATTAGTTTCAATACATCGGGTAGAAGGACTGCAATCTGTGATGGTTCTTTAAGATCGGAACTATGTTGTAGCAAGGCAAGACAGACGTCTACCCCTTTTTCATGTAACACGGGACCAAGAACCTCGATATATTCTCCCAAAATCTCCAGACACTGAATACAGAACTTTTCTCTTAGCTTTGCTAATGATTCACTATCGGGAATAATGTACTCCTCAACCTCTTCATTGTCCTCGGGCTCTGGCTCTGGCTCTTTTGAATTACCTGACTCACCCACTCCACTACTTTGAGTCCTACAATCAGCCATAATATTTTTTTTTTTTTAAAAACAATAAATTGAAGTAAATCCCATCAAGCTGCTATAATCTAAAAAATGAAATCATTAAGGGTATGTTTGCCAAAACTAGCTTGTAGCTGTTGACTTGTAGCTGGTAGCTTTTTATATGTATTTAAGTGTCTGGCACTAGTTGTATCAATTAAAATAAATAGTAAAATGACAAAAAACTAGGAGCTTTTCTCAAACGAGTTCAATTAACTTTTATCTTCTAGCTTTTTCCCTCCCTCAAAAAGCTTTAAGTTCTTGTAACCAAATGGAGCTTTTTACTTTACTTGATAGAAGCTTTTTTTATAAAAGCTAGAAGCTAATAGCTCCTAAAAGCTCCAAAAAGCTTGTTGTCAAACATGCCCTCAATGCAAAAAAAAACAATAATTACCAACCTAGAAAGTTCGGTAGCATTAGCTGCATCTACTACCGTAGAGGCAGCTCGAGAAGCACATAAAACCGCAGCTTCTTCATCGTTTGTCTTTTTAAATTCCTAGTTTTGTATATCACATTAGTAAGCAAACGAACTTCAAAACAAAACAAAAAAATAATAAAAATGAAACAAAAATAAAAAAATAATAACTTTAAGAAACACACCTCAGTTGCAGCAGTTTTAACAAGTTCAGCAGCAGCATCACCAGCAGCTTTAACAGCTTCTGCAGAAGCATTTGCTGTTCTAGCTTCAGCCTCAGCAGCTCTTACAGCCATTTTCACTAAATCAGAAATATCCTTTGATCCAACTTTACAATCTTGAAAACAATCATCATTATCATCTCGTTCAAGAATCACAGTTTCAGATCCTATCTTTAACGGCTTTTTGATGTCGGGCCCACGTTTTGATTCTAGACTTTTTGTTGAACTTTTATCCTTATTACTCCTTCCTTGTCCTCCAAATCTAATTCCAGATACAGGGGAGCTCAGTATGTGTTCATTCTCTGTAACACCTTCATTAATCTTCCCTTTTCCTCTATATCTTACTGACCCACGATTCGCCCTGTATTCATCTTCACGTACAGATTTACTTCTGTCACTTACCTTTATCTTGCTATCATGTGCTTCATAAGTTTCATTATCATCATCGAACCCATCAGGAGGTTCAGCCCACCTTTTAATATGATCCCTTTCAGAAACTTGATCGTCTGAGGATCCCTCCTCGATTATTCTAGGAGGTTCTAACTGAGATGTCTCAGAAACATGTCTGAACCTACCTCGACTATCTTCTTTAGATCTAACAGAAGTAGCAGCTGATGAACTTTTGTTTTCTAAGTGATAGTTAGATTCTTTTTGACTTGGCTCTCCTAAAACACGGATACGAAGATACCGCATAAGCTTGGCTGATAATCCAGATGTAAGAACGTCTTCAACTACTTGACCTCCACTGCGGTCAACATTACAGAAAGTCAACATTGCAAAAAGTCAACAAAGTTTATCAGGTAAAATATGTTATTCATAAGCAGATGACATGCAAGTAAAAGCAAAAACATACCCAGCCAAACAGACAGCCAAAAGTCCAGTAGAATAAGTCTTCAACATTTCAGAATCTGATGCTTGCCTTAGACCAGACCCGTTCTTTCCCTTATTACCTTCAGTAGAAGGCCTTATTGATCCATCCATAACCCATCCCTTTATTTTATCTAGAACAGTTTCTTCAAAAACATGTGGATACTAGGTATTCCAACAAAACACATTAGAAAACGTTTAATAAAGAAACTAAATCATGAGAATATACATCTTTAAAGTTATAGATCATACCATCCAAGTCAACGAGCAACTGAAGAGAAGTCGTAATGAAGCTGCCTGAACAGCAACTGAATATTGAGTTTCAGACAAAAACTTCACAGATATCAATTCAAAAAACTCGTCATTGTCCTGTAGAAAACACTTGGTCATTTTCTCAAATGAAATAATTACTTACTAAAAAATACTTTAATGAAAACAGACTGCACAACTTTGTCTGGATAACCATAGACGGCAGTTAGAATAATAAAAATTACTGTAAAATGCTAAAAAAAAAAAAAAAATAAGGAAAAAGAACATAAAATACCCGAATTAAGTTCCCTAAACGTCCTATGTTATGGGAAGCCCGACCATTGTTTAAAGATGTATGGCCAGTCTCTTCCATGTACCTACACATACAAATGCATGAGAATTTATTAGCAACTAATAATAGTCTTTCAACATTTTGGGCTCAAATATAACATAAATGGAGGTAGAACTCACTAACAAAATACTATAACTATTACATATCAAAAAGTCACCAAAATTGTTATAATTCACATTAATAGAAAACCTCTCAAAGATCCAAACTGTTGTTTTCCTTAACATATAATATAACCTAGCAGGTATATCAATCTCTATATGACATGTCACTATTTTATCATAGACCCAATATGAGATTATAACTATTAAGCCACTCGGCTAAGCTATTCATCCTCTTAACCTTCCACATCAGCGCCACATCAACACCAAAATCCTGTAACTAACCCATAACTAAACACTCCCTATCATGGCTAAAACAATACTCCTCTTTATATACAATGTACAAGCAATAAAGCATCAAATAAAAACAATTGAAAGCGAATGGACCCCACTATATCTAAGAGCTCTCGCCAGATTCATGGTGAAAACGGGTAACTAACGCGGGTAACTAAGCCGTGCCTTGGTCAATTACGGATAACTACGGGTAACTAGCGGGTAATGACAGATAATGGAACCATAGGGAGTGGTCTTAGCAACCTACATAAAATTATGCGCCCACCCAAGTTCACAAGCTGTATAATACACTCAATTGCAGATTTCTTAATGTATTCAAATATTGTACCTGTTTCGTGCTAGAAATCTTGAACTAAAGTACTAAAATAATCTTGCTTACTTCTACTCATACCATTAAAACTGCAGATGTGCTGGAGAACGAAACAACATAGCAGTTCTATAACACTGAATAAATAGAATAACAACAAGAAGCGCTCATTTACACACACACACACACACACACACACAAAAATTGAACAAATATACATACATTATAACATACCTTTAGATTTACACTAGTTATTAAATGTTTCTTCTTAAAACAAGATAATCAACTAATATATTCATAACATACATCAGCAACACCAGAAAGCCTATTAGATACTGTACTTAAAGAGTATTTTTTGCTGTTACTAACAATTTTCATGCAAATTCCCCTCATTTAGCTTCTCGCCTTCTCTTGAATGTGCAGAAAAAATGACGTAAACATCTCTTCAGGTGGCGGTGGCGCCGCTGGTCCTTGAATGTGCAAATTCCCCTCATTTAGTTAACAATAAAATGTAATCTAATGCTTGAATTTCAAATATTCAGGTAACATATAGCTCTCTTTCTTAAAATGCGTTAAACACAGGTCAGGCAGACGAAATAAACAACTAATTAAAATTGGCTTTCATATTAGCCACAAAAGGAACACACTATAAATATAATACATCACACCTAATTTATTCATAAACAATTATACGTAAATATAAACAATTATACATAAATATAAATTATAATTATGAATATATATAAACCTGGCTTCTTGTGTTTCAAGAATAGTAGCTAAGGCATGGAGACAAGTATATTTAGGGTTATCAGGAGAAGCCGTAATTTTATCAATCAGTCCTTGAGCTTTCAATATCAATATTTCATCTTCATTATTAGCTTCCTCTTCTTCATCTTCATCATCATCATCGTCCTCTTCTTCTTCCTCCCCTTCGTATTCCTCGTCATCTTCGTCTTCTTCCACCGCCGGAATCGGTTCTTCCGGTGGCGGTGGCGCCGCTGGTCCTTGTGATTGAATATCGTCGGCAGCCGCCTCCATTATCAAGAAATACGGTGTTCAGGTGATAAATTAGGTTACGATTGAAGCAGAAAAAAATAAAAATAGATATATTAATCGATGTGTATAAACGAATTGCGCGATTTATTGATTTTGAATGTGAATTGGGTGGTTCGACTGTGTGTGTCTGTGTATTTGAGAGCGTTGTTTGTATTTATATGAGAAAAAAAAGAGAGGCGTGAGAATGTGTATTTGTTTCCCTATACAAGTTTTGGGGTTTTTTTACGCTAGAGGCTTCGTTAACCCGGTTACCCGGATCCGTTAACTCAACCCGAATATATCCATCCAAACCTCTCTATTGGGCTACGGACTGTGGCCTTTATATATTTTGTATAGACAAAAGAACCCTCGCTTCGCGCCGGGGTTCGGTTTTCAATGTATTTTAGTGCGTTTAGTTTGTAAAATTATTTCGTGGCTAAAGTGATGTCGTTGAAGCGCAACTCGAGTCGAACTAAAAGGTATAATCCGTGAAAGATTTAAATGTTATTTTAAATTAACTATATATGTGCATCTCTGCGTTTCGCTATGGAATTTTCGACTTTTAAAAATTTAACGCAAAATCAACGTGTATGAAAAGTACCTCAAATATTTAGCGTCTTTTAAAAAGAGTCCATTTTGCTTATAGTTAGTGACATTGTGTTCCTAAAATTATTTCGAGTTTAACGATGGTGTCGGAAAAATTTAACTCGTTGGGAGCGAGAAGATATGACCCTTTGAATATTTTGGTGGAGTTTAGTAAAGATTTTTTTTATGAAAATGGTTATTTGACACTTTACCCCCTGTTTGGAGAGCCGGTTTTAATTTTTGAACAAAGTTTGGGGATTTTTTGGAAAAAGGAAAAAAAATGTGAAAACAAAAAAAATAAAAAAATGTGAAAGGACGAAATATATTATATACGGAGTAATATTATTATAGTTATAATAACGGAGAGGCAAGTCGGGTCGGGTCGGGGTAAGGGGTAGAGTTGGGGGGTGTTTTGTATTTTCTAGGGGGTGTGGGGTTTTTTAGTAAGATTGAGGAGGGGGCCGATTCGTACGTTGATCAAAGTTTGGGGTCCTTAGTGTGAGATTGAGATAGTCCAAATAGTACTATTCATTTGGACTATGTCAATTAAATATGTAGTATAATACCATTTTTGTATTTTCTAGGGGGTGTGGGGTTTTTTTTAGTAAGATTGAGGAGGGGGCCGATTTGTACGTTGATCAAAGTTTGGAGTATTTAGTGTGAGATTGAGATAGTCCAAATGAATATTTGTACGTTGATCAAAGTTTGGGGTCTTTAGTGTGAGATTGAGATAGTCCAAATAGTACTATTCATGTGGACTATCGCAATTAGATATGTAGTATAATTGTGTGGTAGGTCCATCATGTTTGCATCAAAATGCATTATTAACCTTTATCTTTTTTTTCGACCTAAATGATCCTGAACTATCACTTTTCAGCATAGATGACCCAACCATTAAACCCCGTTAATTTTTGGACGTTAAGTCCGCTCACGTGACAATGCTTGTCAGGGCAATTTTGTCCACACACGTTTTTTTTGTCGCACAAAATAGTGGAGAAGAAAAAATCTTTTTTACTTCATCGGCCGTTTCTTTTTCACTTATTGCAGTTTTTACAACCAGCTCATCCATATCCATATATGAATAAATTCTTGTTTCTTTTAGACCACTCTTATCCATGACACTCCGTCATGGATAAAGTGCGTGACATCAACGCCACATCAGCACCTTCTCTCCTCCTTCATCCCATAACATACCAAAGACTAAACGCTAACATCCATGACATACTCATCACACACTTCCTTACACCCACTAAATTAATTAATTATTTACGGGTACAAGTAATGAGGCAAAATGTACAACAATTTAATACACACCATCCGTCCTCCAAATTGTCATCCCATGAAAATCAGAAGCACGGGTCATCAAAGACTAACCCCATGACGGGTTGCTAACATTGGAGTCTTTGATGACGGATGGCAAAGACGGATGGGAAGGCGGACCGATGAGAACCCTCTTACACTTAACCCTAAAAAAAAAAAAAATTTGTGGAAGGAGTCGAAAATAGCACTCCTCCGGTCCTCCCTAAACAGACCCACTTTTTGACAATAGAATCCTTTTTCACTCATATCTCCTTAACATTGAAATCCACAAACCCTTTTCACTTGTCTCTCTGTACCGTTTCACCATCGTCTTTCCTCCAGTGGCGAGTTTATTTGTATAGCTACGGGGTTACGAGACACCACTAGTCTGAAAATTTTTAGTAGAAAAATACCCTTTAAATTATATAGGACACCACTAAATTTAAACGCAAGACCCCATATATTTTTCAAATTTACAGTTTTTCTTTTAAATTGTTTAGAACACCACTAAATTTAACTACTCGGACACCATATATTTTTCGAGTTTTATGTTTTTTGAAAGTAAATTACCACTAAAACAACATTCAAATATAATTATTAGTGGAAAAAATTTCGGGACCCCATTGCGTTTTAATCCTAGAATCGCCACTGCTTTCCTCTCAACGCCATCTTCGAAGTCACTATATTTGAAGGCATCATCGCTATACCATCTTTCGTCCTGTACGGTAATAACATCCTCGATGTATTTCACGACGCTGTTATCATCATTCTTCACCACCACCAACATCCAAAATTGATTACAAAGGAACAACACTTTTTGCGAGTTTTATAGGTTTCACTTTGAGCTTCAAAGATTTGTTAAATGTCTTCATGTAAAAGTTCTGTACATTTTTTGTTACTCGTATTTGATTGTGGTGCCAATCTGTAGTAAAAATCAAAATTTTTTTAGTAATTGATGAAAGGGGTAATAATTATTGTTGTCAGATCCTTTTGATTTCTTTATTCGTATTTTGTATAATGGTATTATAACATTTGAATCAACTCTTAAGTTGTTGTATTTGATTATCTTGTTAAGATTTGAAGAAAGGATAAAATGGTCATTTTTTCTATTAAGATCATTATGCAGACCTAAAAAAAACAGCATTTACTGAAACAACACGTCTTGTAATCAGACATCAGACAATGATTATGTGTTTAAGGTGAGGAAGATGATGATGAGAGTGATGGATCTGATGATGATGACGTAGAAGATGACAATGACTTGAATTCATTGAAGATTTTGTTGATTTGAAGATGTGCTGCAAATAAAACGTGTGTGGACAAAATTACCCTCACATGCTTGGCACGTGAACGGACTTAACGTCCAAAAACTAACCGGGTTTAATGGTTGGGTCATTCGTGCAGAAAAGTGATAGTTCAGGGTCATCTAGGTCGAAAAAAAAGATAAAGGTTAACCGTACATTTTGATACAAACATGATGGACTATCCGCGCAATTTTATCTTTTGTATATGGTACTTTACTCTCAGTGATGAGGGGCGTGGGTTGGTGGTGTGAGTTGCTTTTTGTACCTTTTTAATGACTAGAATGTGTGGGTTTTTGTGTGAAGTAGTGGTGGTATGGATTTTTGTTATGTGTTAGGAGTATTGTGATGAGTTGTTAAAATATGATTGGGTAAATATTATAAATGGAGTAAAAAAAATATTTTTAGAATAATAAAAAATTAATAAAATCAAAGCAACGGAAGTTGCTTTCTCCGTAGCATTCCAACGGAAGCTTTACCAACGCTTTAAACCAACACACCGATACTCCAAATTGTCCCGTTGCTTAGGTGCCACGATGGATCCAACGGCGTTGGAATCCATCCGATACAACTCGATTAACTAATTTAATAGTCTTTACCTACTTTTGTTTGGTTTTTATATTTTTACCATTATCTTTTACTTATTTTTTTATATTACATGCATAAAGTAATAGTATAAAAGAACTTTACTTTATTATTCTTATCTATTTTTAAAAGTGAACTATTAGTTTGACGCTATCTAAAAAGGAAAACAAACATATTAAATTGAAACGGATAAAGTATTAAATCCGATTATTGTTTCAATTGACATATATTACAGAGGTGTGATAATGACTTTAAGTCATACTTAGATGGAACAACAAAATCATTTGAAGGTTTTGATTTACGTGACTTTCATTTAGCGAAGGTGTTCGAGTTTCTTAAAGAAAAATACCTTTCGTCCGCTCGGATGTTTTGTATTTCGAAGAAGACACGAAGGTCTTCAACATTCCTAAGTATAAAGAAAAATGCTCAAAAATCATATAAAGCGTCAAGCTACGCTATCAAAGAATTGAGTTATATCTTTTATGTATATATGAAAGTCTTGAACGTGAGTACGATAGTGATGGATTTCTAGAATTGAGCCAAGATTCGTTTTATTTCGAAGAC
This sequence comes from Rutidosis leptorrhynchoides, assembly GCF_046630445.1. Lineage (NCBI taxonomy): Eukaryota > Viridiplantae > Streptophyta > Magnoliopsida > Asterales > Asteraceae > Rutidosis > Rutidosis leptorrhynchoides. Next base: position 546,530,244 of record NC_092335.1, on the reverse strand, counting down.
AATTTTTAGGAGATTTTAATTTATATAATCGGATTTCTTAAATATATTTGAATTAATATATTGTTTTAAAAATAATGTAATATTTAAATTTTTGGTCCCCATGGTTGTGTTGCGATATGTAGTGATTTGGTTAATTACTTTAAGGTTCTTGCTCATGCCACGGTTCAGACTTCGAGTTGGTGGTGCTCTTACTTACGTTTTGTATGGCTTGAATTACGGGGCATTCCCACAAAATTCGTGTCGGCCAATAGCATCAAGAAAATTGCGAGCCGCGTTGGTGTGATTTTGAAGGTGGCATGCTATTCGGGTTCCCTTTTAAGCACCAAATCCTCATTTGCTGTCGTTGAAACCCAAATGTGTGAAGCATTTGCACGAACTTGTGCCGGAAAAAATGATTTCATATTCTTTGGTTAATGGTCACATATGGGTTAATGAGGTCGCATGTGCGGCGCTCATTGAGAGATTGAAGAAGGATGCCTTTTCTAAGGATTTTTTTAAGTCTTTCATCGATTCGATTCTGAAGGTGCCTGAAAATGCCGGGTTTAATGATGATGGGGTGATGTAGAATAGTTTACATGTTAGTGAAGAGGTTAACAATGATGATGGTTTTGTTTTGACTCTGGTCAGGACTTGATGTTAATGGTTTATGACAGTTATCTTTCGACTTATCAGAATGGTGTAATTAGATCCAGGTTGAATCCCGGTTTAAAGTTGGTTCGATTCAGTTTGAGGTTCCTTCACTTGGGAGTCAAGAGCAGGAGATTGAAGATGGACGTGGCATTAATCCCTCCGATTTTGACATTCCTTGTTTGTGCTTATAATCATGCCCACATGAGGCATGTTTGGCCCATGTAGAGCCAAGGGAGAGACATTCGGGTGCTAGGACTGAGGATGGACGGGTTGACACTGTGGGCCTGAAGGCCTGGTCGATTGATGGTGGGCCTATGAGTGATGTAATTGTTGTTGATCGTAACAGAGGTGATTCTTTGGAGGTGCTGCCTAGAGGATATGGCATTGGTACATCGTTGGGTAAAGAGGCTAACTTTTTCGAGGAAGCTAGAAAAGATCTCAAAGATACTTGGATTGAAGGGTAAGTGCTTAGTTTGAGAGCGGTGTCAACACAAAAGCAAAGAAGAAAAAAAAAAGAAGACCTAAGTTCCGAAAGGTTCATGGTGAGGAGTTCAGGAAGTTTAATGTTGAAAGGATTTGACACATTAACGAGTGATCAAATAGTTTTTTGTTTGTGTTGTTATCTGGCGTTTTTGTTTCGTGTCACGTATTTATGTTGTGAGATGGTAGTGGTTTTCTTGCGTTGGTCAGTTATTCTCTTAGTTAGCGTAGGACTCGGGTAGTTTAATGTGGTCGTATTTGTAGCTTGAGTTGTTTTTTCGTTGGACGGCTTTGATGCCTTTGGTTGTATTCTTTTCAAGGCTTCATCTTTTCGTTGATTTTCTTCAAGTTTTTATATAAACTAGTTTATAACCCGCGAATTCGCTGGACTTAAATATTGGTGATTTTTAAACATCGGTGAATTTGCATGGACGTTTAAAAAATGTATTCTTGAACATTGTAAAATGAATAACCCAGGTTTGAGTACATGTCATTATCATATAACTCCATAAAGTTCTACTATATGTAGTAAGCAGTGAGAGTTGTGACAATAAGTTGAGCTGCTAATCAAGCTTTAGAAAAGTTACTTGAAATTTAGAACGGATAGCTCTCCAACATAATCAACCATTGCACATTCTACAAATCCACTGCATAAAGTAAAGATTTTAAGAAACTTTGGTAACTATCTATATCTTTTATAATATATCACTAAAAATGTTGAACTATATGTTACCTAACACATGTCAGGTACGGAACTTATTCATAAGGTGTCAAGTAGCATGAAAAATAGTAAATACACATTTTTGAACTGAATATAAAAGATAGTCTCCTTTTTTTGTAAAGCAACTTCTACAAATTAGAAACATAGCTGCAGCAAGACAGGAAGAGGGCATCCAATGAGGACCCAAATGACCAATTAACACAATCACTAATCAACTGGACCAGTTTAATTATTAAAATTAGCTACTACTACATACCTGCTTATTGAAATATAAGCTTCATTATTTTATTTTATCATTTATAATGTTATTACTAACCCAAATCAGAAAAAGACACTGCAAAAGAACTCGTAGTTACATATCGAATAGCTTTCTAGATAGATGATTACAAATCGATTTGTTATAAGGTATAGTCCCAGCCACCGTTTGCCATAAAATGAGCCCAAATCCACACGTGTCAACCTTACGACCATACAGATTCTTTTTATCATCTTGGGTGCCATCCAACGATAAGTTCCTGGATCATCAAATACAACATCAAAATGCCTCTCCTCACAACTTATTCCAGAATCTGCAACATTAAAATGAAAATCGTGGGTGATTAGTATGTTTTCAGACTCTAAACCCTATGAATTACGCCTTGTGAATGAACATATTCCATCCCATGAGCAATGTCTATTGCCATCCTAATAACCTTTTCGAAAGATAAATTCTCTTGTCTTCTACGTTACTTTCCTCGAGTTTATGCAAGTAAGCCCTCAAAGAACCCTTTGAAAGATATTCAGTGATAAAACACAAGGTAGGTGGTTGTGTACACGCTGCTACAAACTGTCACCCCTAATAGTAAATGAAAAAAAATATAGCAAAAAAGTGATTATTTACGGTTTGTAAAAAAGAAATTGCTGTTGTAGCCTTTCTAAAAGAAAGGTTGTGACATGTTTTTTCAAAACGCCCTTATGAAAATGCAAAAGTTACATTGTAAACATAAAAACTCTTACATACCTTGATGACATTTTCGTGTTGCAACGTATCAGTATGAACCCTGTAACATTAATCATAAAATCAAGTCCTCCTACACACAAATCAAGACAGCAAAGATTTCACAAAAAATAATCAGAGTCGATTTCATACAAAAAGTTTAAACTAATAATCCTACAAAAAGTAAGAATCAACATGAATTAGGCCAGTTAATCGATTCAACAAATAATCCTACAAAAAGTACAGTTTAGCCTAATTTAATACTCTAATAGACAATAAGCAACAATAACTCATATATAATTTAAGGTTTCAATGAAGATATCTAAATTCAAGATTATCGTCCTTTCAATCGAACTAGTGGTGCAACCCTTGCGTTGCGACGGATTTGCAAGTCATCAATAGTATACGTATATATAGATCCTTGCATTGTGATGGAAAATAAAGTAATAGGTACACCTTTTTGGGCTGCTTTCCCAAGCCTTCCTTTGAAAAAGCTTTTGTCTTTCTCCTTTCGAGCTTCCATCAAAGCATGGTCATAAGAAGCACTAAACTACGTAAACATGTATGAGAAAGCAAAACCTGATGTCAATAAGGAATATAGTAATGAAGTAAAGTACAACTATCCAATAAAAAAAGCTGCTACATTTGTAAACTCAAAATTTCAAGTAAAACAAATAATAATGAAGTAGAGAATGGAAAATACCTTTTTATCCTTGATCTCACTGGATTGTATCCATGTCTTAATCTGATCTCTATATCTCTGAAGCTATAATAAGTAGACAAACAAATATAAACAAATTATACTTCCAGAATTAACACAACAAATTAAAGATATACCATTTTATGCGGATGGTTGTTCTGCCCGTTGAATTAGACCTCGAAAATCAGCAAGAAGAACCTGAGAGACAAAAAGTAATGAGTTAGATTGATGCTTTCATAAAGTAACTAAATCACTTGACGGTTACATATAAATTATCTCTTTCAGAAACTAATACTTAATCAGCAATATATAACATGATTGTGTTTAATAAAAATAGCAAGAAAAAAAAAATGGAATAACAGCCGTGAGACGTACCTTTTTTTGTCGGACACAACAGGAAGACGTTGATTTACAAATTTCGTAGGATTTATTATCGTTATCAGTCCCATAATATATTGCATCCATAACCATTAGTCGATTCTTAATTAGTAGATTCTGAAAATTGAAAAATAAATAAATAAATAAATAAATAAATAAATAAAACTATTAGGAAATCGAAATCACAATTAATATCGTAGATCCATTCCACGAACTATAAACAATTGGAATTTAAGCGGATTAAAGGTTCATCGCCCGAGAACCTAATTTTTGATTGAAATCCTCATTTGATTCTATGAAAAATCGAAATCAGAAAAACAGATGAGGGTGAAAGATTGTGGTACCGGTGGATGAGGCAAAATAGGACGAAATCAGAAAGAAGAAACATACCTGAGTTCATGGAGGTCGAAGGGATTTTTTTTTTCCTCTCTTTGGTTTGACGAAGATGGCGAGGAAGGTGGAGGCGAAGACGGCGACAACGATGGTGATAACGATTGCTGCAGAAGAAAGCGTCGATGGAAGAGACCCTGAAGTAAATCCATCAGCAGAATTCCAACCCAGCAACGTTCGTGCTAAAGGCATGTAATTGCAAGAAACGTAGTTAGAGTTTAAACATGAAACCATGGAATGTAATGTTTAGCAGGCGTGGGAGGAATTTTTTGAGGAGGAAGAGAGAGTTTTGGAAGGTGAGTGTGGGTAAAGTATTTTAAGAAGGGCGTGGAAGGGTGTGGAAGATGGGGTGGTGAAAAGACGGTGTTACCTTTTTTTACAATTGGAAGTTATGTGGTTGAAGTGTGAAGAGGTAAAACTTTAGTGTAATGTTATGTGTTTGAAGTGTAAAGAGGTAAAACTTTAGTGTAATTTTGTGAGATTTAGAAAGTGGAGTATTCACTTTTCCTATGCCATTTAGAGTATAGGTATAATAGACAACCGAAATTGTTGTTATGAATACGATTTGCATCGAAATCGTTGTATTTCCATCTCAATTTCTAAACTTTGGTAGCTTTTAGTCGATAACAGGCACGAAATGCTTTATAATCAGCGACGAAAAACTCATTGTGTTTCATTGGAAGATGGGTAATACTACAAATGAAACATATTCTTCTTTAATCCAATTTGCAGTGATCTGATAATTGTATAGGGGATTTCAGTGTCAACCGTTAGAAATTTATGTTTCAGAATCGCTTTCATGGTGAAAACTGAAAACATATGTTCGTGAAATAAATTTGGGAACAGTAGGTTTAGCAGTAGAGCAAGGGTTGGTTTGTGATGGGTATAATTGTAAAACTACTTTGCTAGTGACGTTTGTGCGTATAATGATACGTAACAATGTAGATCAACGGTATAGATATAAAATTAATTTTTCATCCAAGGGTGATTACTTTGCCACCTAGGATTTTTTGAAAAAATGTGATGTATTTTAAGTTTTGTTATAATAGATAAAAGAGAAAAGAGATTATAGTTTTTCTGCCAAAAAAAAAAATAATAATAATTCTACTTTTAGAACACTGTCCAAAGGCTAAAGGATTTGTTCCTAAATGAAATTTTGGAAAGTCTCAAGTATTCATGACTTTGTTTTAAATGATAGAGGAGATGAACAACCAACAAATTTAACAAAATTTAGTTAGAAATTCATTGATCCTGGCCATGATAACTTGTAGCAAGGCACCAAGCATATAAGAGGATAAAATACATACATATATATACATACATTAAATTAAAAGAATGTTAGTGAAGGTAAAATCAACATCATGTACGATAAGTTACATAGTACAAACATATTAACTACATAAGGAGCAGTAATACACACATGTCCGTGCTAACCAACTCGTATTTCTTAAACACCATTTGCCTCTACGATGTTTTTTCTTTTTTCTTTTCCTATGTGAAGCAGACGTTGAAGACATCTGCAGACAGCTGCGGTTGAAGATCACATAGAACGTCAGCTCTGCAGTATAGTAACCCAAAAAAGCGACAAAAAAATTCATCACATCATGATATAGCTTTAGGATCTTCGTAACTTGGTAAGAAAATGTTTTAATTACCAACCTAAAAATTGGAACCTACATACCTAAAAATAATGTAATATACAGCCATGTCAGCCTCTAGTTTTTGTTGGGATCGAACCCGCACACATATCATTTTCGAGATCGATCCCCATTACATTAAGAACCACACAACCATGTATAAGTCAAAAATAAACGACAAAACAAAAAGTAATACGCACACAACATTTTACGTGGAAAACCTCTAAAAGGGAGAGTAAAAATCACGGGACCAGCGGCCACTTAAATTTCACTATATACGAACAATATTACAAGAATGAACGCTCATTACAACACTCTTGAATCTTATCACGTACCTCTCAACAACTCTCACAGCGGTTGATTACAATAACGGAATTCGCTCTCATCGTTATTGAATCACCGAGACCACCAAACGGGACGAAGTTAGATGACTCTCATAAACTCTCTATTTTTATCTCTATCTCCTCCACTTTTCTTCCTACACAATGACTACATATTTATAGCCAAAAATTCTCACCAAAATTACTTCCACAAAACTCCCTCTAAAATAATTCCCACCAAAAAAACTCCCACCAAAAATTTCCCACCAAAAAACTCCTACAAAAAACTTCCCACCAAAAAACTCTTACAATATTTAAATAATTTAATTCAATAAATAACATATCCCCCCTTGAATCAAATTCTTTAAATCTCGATCTCGAACGTGGATTGTTAGTCTTCATCTTGTTGCCGCCGACTTTATCTCAATCGGGACACGCCACCAAACAATCTCATTGTTAGGAAGACTTTCGACACAAGGAACTCTCCATGATCAACTCTCCATCGAGCCTCTTCACCTTGAACCTCTTTTCAACAACTCTTCATTTCATACAATTTCAGCAGCAACTTCAGACACATGTATCTCCCAATCTACTCCTTTGATCACCACAAAAATCGATCACAATATAAATCGAAGTGTTTTGAACCCGCTGTCCAAAAATCACTACGATCTAACGGTTAACGAATCTGCAGCACCCATTTCTTCTTAACTGTGCTGAAATCGACGAACCTAACTGTAGCAGGCTTCAGACAATATTATCTCTTGAACGAACACTCTAATCAAAGATCGCAATGGTCAGATCGTGTAACTGCCTCTTATGAACGTACAGTCCAAATTTCACACCGATCCAACGGTTAACGAACCCATACCGTCAATTCTTATGACACTGCGCAGTGTGTGACGAACCGAACTCTTTTTTCTTCACGTATTGACTTCCTCCCGATTATGTGATTCTTCTCCATGAACCCCGCTCTGATACCAGTTTGTTGGGATCGAACCCGCACACATATCACTTTCGAGATGATTACAAGAATGAACGCTCATTACAACACTCTTGAATATTATCACGTACCTCTCAACAACTCTCACAAACAATAACGGAATTCACTCCCATCGTTATTGAATCACCGAGACCACCAAACGGGATGGAGTTATATGACTCTCATAAACTCTCTATTTTTATCTCTACCTCCTCCACTTTTCTCTTCTTACACAATGACTACATATTTATAGTCAAACAATTTCACCAAAATTCCCTCCACAAAACTCCCTCCAAAACAATTCCCACCAAAAAAACTCCCACCAAAAATTTCTCACCAAAAAACTCCTACCAAAAACTTCCCACCAAAAAACTCTTACAATATTTAAATAATTTAATTCAATAAATAAGAGTTTTCACTATTTGTCTGAATGTACTCGTTTAGCCTTGCGACGTGAATGTGTTGGCTTGCTATTTCTGGTGGGTTTCTTCGTCTTTACACTGCATTATAAGAAGAAGAAAAAACAGGACAAGTGATTAGTATTTCATTTAATATACAAATAAAACATGCGAGATTTAAAAAACTTACAAGCCGACAAAATTCGGAACAGAAAGAAGACAGGCAGAGCCAATAAAGCGGAGGCCTGGAAGAGAAAAAAAAAAAACAGATATATATGATTTAAGGTGACAACTTCATCCATATCCATATTTTTACACTATAACTATAGAAAATATTGTTTAAACTTACACCACATCATCTTATTTGTAAATCATATATTTTTTTAAAAATTTAGGTGTAAAATATTTATGTTGGTAGAATTTTGAAAAAAAATGCATGGGAATCGTTAAGGTCACATGCTCAACCGGCTGAATGGTTCTCGGTTGTTTGGTTCCCCAAGTGTATTCCTCGACACTCGTTTATCATGTGGTTGTTAACGGGTGAAAAACTGAAAACACAAGATAAGATGCGGTCGTGGGATTTTGGTGGTCAAAATCGAGGCAATCTCTTATGCACGCTTTGTAAGTCACAACAAGACTCTCATAATCATTTATTTTTTGAATGTAATTTTCAAAGCAAGTTTGGTGCAAGATTAAGAGGTATATCATGATTCCGGGTATTGGTGACACTTGGAAGGAAATTTTGTAACAATTGCTTCCTGTTGCGCATAGAAGAGTTGCTCGTGTTATGTTGGCGAAATTCTTATTTGCAGCTGTTGTTTGCTTTAGTTGGAAAGAGCGCAATGCTAGGCTTTTTAAAGAAGAGACTCGTGATCAGGAACAAGCTGTTCAACATCATCTTTGGAACCGTACGGTTATAGTTGATGTCAGTGAAGTTTAAGGATTTACATTATGTTCGAAAAATGAGGATGAGATGGCAAATATAGTTTTCGTGTGATGTTGTTGGTTTTGTGTGGTTGTTTGGTTTGCTTTGATGTAGCTTTGGTTTGTGGCCTGTTTGCAAGTTTGTTTTTTGTACACATTCATGTAATTTTGTATTATCAATGAAATTTACCGGGTGAAAACCCTTTATCCAAATAAAAATATTTATGTTAGAAATATTTATATTTATATATTTTTATTATAATGTCAACGTTGGTCAACGTCCATATCGACGGATCACAAATTTGACCTTTCAAGGTCCTGACCGACTCATCTCCGTCTTATGTCTTTTTCAACCTTGGTTGGAGGTCAAATGGAACAAAAAATTAATAAAGTGCATTCCATCGCTTACAAGTTACAACCCTACAAAATCCTTCTTTTAAGTTAATAAAACTATAACATTATTTCAATAATATTGTTTTTATTATCATATTTAATAGTAATAGTAACTATAACTAATCATAACTCATAAATACTAAAACAACAATGATAGGACAGCCCAACCCATTTGACTCACACATGGAAGTAACCCATTGATCAAACCAAAATTGTAATTGAAGAAATGGATTCGAGTTTGAGTGCGTGATTTGTGGAAAAGAGTAGATCGAATGTTTTATCTCTAATAATTGTGCAAACCCCGATTTAGAATCTGGATTTCAAGGGCGTAAAACAATCGATGGGATTAACCTTATTCGATTTGGATCTAGTAAGTTAATATCTTAGAGTACAGATTAATTCCGATACTGACCAGAATCTCTATCGGAGTTGTGTTTTGTAACGACCCGGAAATTTCCGATCAAATTTAAACTTAATCTTTTTATGATTTCGACATGATAAGCAAAGTCTGTAATGTTGAGTCTCAAAAATTTTGAACTATGTCATGAATTTATTTGACCTTCGACTATTCCCGACGATTCACGAACCACTATCTGTAAATAAATTCATATATATTTAAATATAAATAGAAACTTATATGATTTAATTCATATGTGTAAATAAAATAATATATGATATTACTATAAATCTATATATATATGAAAAGTATATTGAATATATATATATATATATATATATATATATATATATATATATATATATATATATATATATATATATATGATTTAGAATTTATTTAGTAAACGATAGAAGCACTCGTTTATCATTCGATGGTTATTTAAATAAGTTAAGTTCAAACTTAGGTGATTTTAAAATAAACGGTGATCCAAAAATGAGTAATATAAATTTTAGGCTTACAAAAGTATTTAGGAACTATTTGTTGAATTTTAAAACTTTTTATATTTTACTTGGAGTTGGGAGTGAATAATTAATGTAATTTTTATTTAATAGTTAATGATCGAATTTTATACCATAATGACCAAAATAAATAAATATAGCTAATTTAAAAATATGGAATTTTTTAAAAGACTTTTATCCGCCCCTGATTATCAACGGATCACGAAATTTAGTCCGTAATAGACGACGGCTAACTTAAACACACGTTTACTTCATTTATATTTTTATATTGTATCATCAATCCACTTGTATATGAGATTGATTAGGAGTACTGTTTTTGATTTATCCTCACAACTAGAGATACATATATACATTCATGAACCAACCTCACACCCACTTGCAAAAAAAATTTGTTTCCTATGTTTAAAAGATACCCCACCAAATGAACCAATAAATCATTTATATGTTTATGTTTACTGTAACCAAGAATCACCTATTTCTCTATATATATATATATATACATACGTACATAATCTCAACTCCACACTCCACTCTTTTAATTTGAGAGACCGCTTAAACCACCATAAACCTCCATCACGAATCACCCTCTCCACCTTAAACTGCCGGTTACCACCCTCACCTCACCACCTTCTTTGATCACCACCCTCACACGTTTAAGTTTAACAACCAAACACCATCACCTTGTGCAACCCACAATCTACCCGTTTCTATTAATTGATGTCGCTGGAAAAGACCACTCAACCATCAACCCACCATCACACTCACCAACGGTCACCTTTACCACCTTGTAAACCAAACCCACCACCCTCATACTCACTTCTATTTTCTGTCCGAGGAAATCCCATAAAACAACCGTTACCATGGTGAAACTGCTGCTGCTATTCCACTACTAGAAAATCGATTTTAATGGACGGAGGTTTTTCCGGACGATGGCCATCGTCCGATATGAGCTACTACACGCCAAAAAACGGACCCACTAGCACCTGCATGTTTGACCCACTTTCCCGGACGACTCCAAATAGTCCCGGAAGATATTATTTAATTATTATTTTTTTTGGCTGGAAAATATTTGGCTCCTTTTTGGCTCCTTTTTCTTTCTGGACGATAAATCGTCTGGGAAACCCTTTCCGGACGATCAGCTTCATCAGTCCAATTTTTTGCTATATATACACACCATTTTTATACACAAACACATATCTAAATCATTTTTATCCATATAAATACGAAATTAACATCGAAAATGCCTACCCTTGAGCCGATGATTGTCTCGTTGGAAGTGTATTACGGAAGAGAATTCCGTAATCAAAGGAGAGTTTACGATTATGCCCGTAGTTCTCAGTCTATATTCAGAGAAATTGACGTTCGCCACGCAAGTTTAGAGGACTTGTTTTTCTTTTTGCAGGAAATGGTTCCGTTCGAACACACGGATGTGTTGTATTACGAAGATGACTATGTTCCGGAATTGTCCGCTACGTATCTCCGTACCGAAGAGCAGTGGAACGGTATAAAAGAGACACTGAACTGGCGTTCCAATCGCATTTCTCTCCATTTGATTTTCGAAGATGAAGAAATGTATTTTAATTTCGGTCAACTAAACTGTTAAGTTTAGTTAAGTTTAGTAATATTAGTATCGTTTTATGTTGTATCATTTGTTTTATTGTCATTTTCTAGTTTTCTGGTAGGCCATGTATCGTTTTATAACATATCAAATAAAATTGTCATTTTATTTCAATTTACTATAATTAACACTGGACAAACGAAATTAAATAAATCTAAATCACACATGTAAACACACATGAATTCAATATTATACAAAGACTGTGAATTAATCACTACAGAAGACAAACCGGAAATAAATCACACAATGAAGTTAAAACACACTACGAAATTAAATATTATACAAAGATTGTGAATGACAAATTAAATCACACTACTAACGACGGTGACGAGGATGACTACGAGCATCCGACCGAGTGGACGAATTTCCAGAACCTAAGCTCGATGTTGTCGTAGTTTCAGCAGTAATAGGTACCGTACTTAACATACGAGATCCTAAACGACCATTAACTGCACCAATATTAGTAAATAAACGATTCAGAAACGCTCCATATGGAAGAGGTCTTGTTGAGTTATAAAGCCCGTTCATTCTGGAAGCGACAAAATGAGCAATATTAACTCTAATATTGTGAGTCATGCACCAGTGAATACAAGCTTCAGTCATTGATAAATTATCAACATCTGGTTCACGGTGGTACATGTTACTCGTGATAATTGCATTTCTTGTGACAACTTCAGGACGAAGATAATCGTCAATGATGCCCGTATTTACTATGGTCCTGTATGGAACAACAGTATGGCATAGAAGTGTGGTCATTTCATATTTTGGAATAAAATCAGGAAGACCTTGAAGTTCAAAACCGGGATGATAGATCTTTCTACCATCAAATGGAACGCCCAATAGTGCACCGAATTGTGGGAGAGTATACTCGTGTTGAGCGTTATAGAGTCGAAACCTCACTGTATCTTCATTAATGAACTGAAAGTTTCTATAGAATTTACGCACGAGTGGAGGAAAAAAGTACTTATCAACCTGAATGAAAGGAAGCCAGTCCATTCTTTCGAATTCTTGGACAATTTCTTTGCTCTGCTTTTCCTAATGATGGCCGGGATGGTCGGGGGGCCCGGGGGCCCGGGGGCCGGGGGCCCGGTGTAGTGAACCGAACTTTTCCATGTTTATATATATATTAAATGAAATTGTTATTTACATGATTAAGTGTTTCTAACATGTTAAGCAATCAAACTTGTTAAGACTTGATTAATTGAAATATGTTTCATATAGACAATTGACCACCCAAGTTGACCGGTGATTCAAAAACGTTAAAACTTGTAAAAACTATATGATGACATATATATGGATATATATATAGTTAACATGATACTATGATAAGTAAACATATCATTAAGTATATTAACAATGAACTACATATGTAAAAACAAGACTACTAACTTAATGATTTTTAAACGAGACATATATGTAACGATTATCGTTGTAAAGACATTTAATGTATATATATCATATTAAGAGATATTCATACATGATAATATCATGATAATATAATAATTTAAAATCTCATTTGATATTATAAACATTGGGTTAACAACATTTAACAAGATCGTTAACCTAAAGGTTTCAAAACAACACTTACATGTAACGACTAACGATTACTTAACGACTCAGTTAAAATGTATATACATGTAGTGTTTTAATATGTATTTATACACTTTTGAAAGACTTCAATACACTTATCAAAATACTTCTACTTAACAAAAATGCTTACAATTACATCCTCATTCAGTTTCATCAACAATTCTACTCGTATGCACCCGTATTCGTACTCGTACAATACACAGCTTTTAGATGTATGTACTATTGGTATATACACTCCAATGATCAGCTCTTAGCAGCCCATGTGAGTCACCTAACACATGTGGGAACCATCATTTGGCAACTAGCATGAAATATCTCATAAAATTACAAAAATATGAGTAATCATTCATGACTTATTTACATGAAAACAAAATTACATATCCTTTATATCTAATCCATACACCAACGACCAAAAACACCTACAAACACTTTCATTCTTCAATTTTCTTCATCTAATTGATCTCTCTCAAGTTCTATCTTCAAGTTCTAAGTGTTCTTCATAAATTCTACAAGTTCTAGTTACATAAAATCAAGAATACTTTCAAGTTTGCTAGCTCACTTCCAATCTTGTAAGGTGATCATCCAACCTCAAGAAAAATTTGTTTCTTATAGTAGGTTATCATTCTAATACAAGGTAATAATCATATTCAAACTTTGGTTCAATTTCTATAACTATAACAATCTTATTTCAAGTGATGATCTTACTTGAACTTGTTTTCGTGTCATGATTCTGCTTCAAGAACTTCGAGCCATCCAAGGATCCGTTGAAGCTAGATCCATTTTTCTCTTTTCCAGTAGGTTTATCCAAGGAACTTAAGGTAGTAATGATGTTCATAACATCATTCGATTCATACATATAAAGCTATCTTATTCGAAGGTTTAAACTTGTAATCACTAGAACATAGTTTAGTTAACTCTAAACTTGTTCGCAAACAAAAGTTAATCCTTCTAAATTGAATTTTAAAATCAACTAAACACATGTTCTATATCTATATGATATGCTAACTTAATGATTTAAAACCTGGAAACACGAAAAACACTGTAAAACCGAATTTACGCCGTCGTAGTAACACCGCGGGCTGTTTTGGGTTAGTTAATTAAAAACTATGATAAACTTTGATTTAAAAGTTGTTATTATGAGAAAATTATTTTTCTTATGAACATGAAACTATATCCAAAAATCATGGTTAAACTCAAAGTGTAAGTATGTTTTCTAAAATGGTCATCTAGACGTCATTCTTTCGACTGAAATGACTACCTTTACAAAAACAACTTGTAACTTATATTTCCGACTATAAACCTATACTTTTTCTGTTTAGATTCATAAAATAGAGTTCAATATGAAACCATAGTAATTTGATTCACTCAAAACGGATTTAAAATGAAGAAGTTATGGGTAAAACAAGATTGGATAATTTTTCTCATTTTAGCTACGTGAAAATTGGTAACAAATCTATTCCAACCATAACTTAATCAACTTGTATTGTATATTATGTAATCTTGAGATACCATAGACACGTATACAATGTTTCGACCTATCATGTCGACACATCTATATATATTTCGGAACAACCATAGACACTCTATATGTGAATGTTGGAGTTAGCTATACAGGGTTGAGGTTGATTCCAAAATATATATAGTTTGAGTTGTGATCAATACTGAGATACGTATACACTGGGTCGTGAATTGATTCAAGATAATATTTATCAATTTATTTTTGTACATGTAACTGTGGACAACTAGTTGTAGGTTACTAACGAGGACAGCTGACTTAATAAACTTAAAACATCAAAATGTATTAAAAGTGTTGTAAATATATTTTGAACATACTTTGATATATATGTACATATTTGTTATAGGTTCGTGAATCGACCAGTGGCCAAGTCTTACTTCCCGACGAAGTAAAAATCTGTGAAAGTGAGTTATAGTCTCACTTTTAAAATCTAATATTTTTGGGATGAGAATACATGCAGGTTTTATAAATGATTTACAAAATAGACACAAGTACGTGAAACTACATTCTATGGTTGAATTATCGAAATCGAATATGCCCCTTTTTATTAAGTCTGGCAATCTAAGAATTAGGGAACAGACACCCTAATTGACGCGAATCCTAAAGATAGATTTATTGGGCCTAACAAACCCCATCCAAAGTACCGGATGCTTTAGTACTTCGAAATTTATATCATATCCGAAGGGTGTCCCGGAATGATGGGGATATTCTTATATATGCATCTTGTTAATGTCGATTACCAGGTGTTCACCATATGAATAATTTTTATCTCTATGTATGGGATGTATATTGAAATATGAAATCTTGTGGTCTATTGTTACGATTTGATATATATAGGTTAAACCTATAACTCACCAACATTTTTGTTGACGTTTTAAGCATGTTTATTCTCAGGTGATTATTAAGAGCTTCCGCTGTCGCATACTTAAATAAGGACGAGATTTGGAGTCCATACTTGTATGATATTATGTAAAAACTGCATTCAAGAAACTTATTTTGTTGTAACATATTTGTATTGTAAACCATTATGTAATGGTCGTGTGTAAACAGGATATTTTAGATTATCATTATTTGATAATCTACATAAAGCTTTTTAAACCTTTATTGATGAAATAAAGGTTATGGTTTGTTTTAAAATGAATGCAGTCTTTGAAAAACGTCTCATATAGAGGTCAAAACCTTGCAACGAAATCAATTAATATGGAACGTTTTTAATCAATAAGAACGGGACATTTCAGAATAGTATCAGAGCCACTCATGTGCCGTTGGGGGTGCTGGGGCAAACCTCATTGAGGACGATGTTGAGATTGATATTTACATGATTAAATGTTTCCAACATGTTAAGCAATCAAACTTATTAAGACTTGATTAATGGAAATATGTTTCATATAGACAATTGACCACCCAAGTTGACCGGTGATTCACGAACGTTAAAACTTGTAAAAACTATATGATGACATATATATGGATATATATATAGTTAACATGTTATTATGATAAGTAAACATATTATTAAGTATATTTACAATGAACTACATATGTAAAAACTAGACTACTAACTTAATGATTTTTTAAACGAGACATATATGTAACGATTATCGTTGTAAAGACATTTAATGTATATATATATATATATATATCATATTAAGAGATATTCATACATGATAATATCATGATAATATAATAATTTAAAATCTCATTTGATATTATAAACATTGGGTTAACACCATTTAACAAGATCGTTAACCTAAAGGTTTCAAAACAACACTTACATGTAACGACTAACGATGACTTAACGACTCAGTTAAAATGTATATACATGTAGTGTTTTAATATGTATTTATACACTTTTGAAAGACTTCAATACACTTATCAAAATACTTCTACTTAACAAAAATGCTTACAATTACATCCTCGTTCAGTTTCATCAACAATTCTACTCGTATGCACCCGTATTCGTACTCGTACAATACACAGCTTTTAGATGTATGTACTATTGGTATATATACTCCAATGATCAGCTCTTAGCAGCCCATGTGAGTCACCTAACACATGTGGGAACCAACATTTGGCAACTAGCATGAAATATCGCATAAAATTACAAAAATATGAGTAATCATTCATGACTTATTTACATGAAAACAAAATTACATATCCTTTATATCTAATCCATACACCAACGACCAAAAACACCTACAAACACTTTCATTCTTCAATTTCCTTCATCTAATTGATCTCTCTCAAGTTCTATCTTCAAGTTCTAAGTGTTCTTCATAAATTCTACAAGTTCTAGTTACATAAAATCAAGAATACTTTCAAGTTTGCTAGCTCACTTCCAATCTTGTAAGGTGATCATCCAACCTCAAGAAATCTTTGTTTCTTACAGTAGGTTATCATTCTAATACAAGGTAATAATCATATTCAAACTTTGGTTCAATTTCTATAACTATAACAATCTTATTTCAAGTGATGATCTTACTTGAACTTGTTTTCGTGTCATGATTCTGCTTCAAGAACTTCGAGCCATCCAAGGATCCGTTGAAGCTAGATCCATTTTTCTATTTTCCAGTAGGTTTATCCAAGGAACTTAAGGTAGTAATGATGTTCATAACATCATTCGATTCATACATATAAAGCTATCTTATTCGAAGGTTTAAACTTGTAATCACTAGAACATAGTTTAGTTAATTCTAAACTTGTTCGCAAACAAAAGTTAATCCTTCTAACTTGAATTTTAAAATCAACTAAACACATGTTCTATATCTATATGATATGCTAACTTAATGATTTAAAACCTGGAAACACGAAAAACACTGTAAAACCGAATTTACGTCGTCGTAGTAACACCGCGGGCTGTTTTGGGTTAGTTAATTAAAAACTATGATAAACTTTGATTTAAAAGTTGTTCTTCTGAGAAAATTATTTTTCTTATGAACATGAAACCTTATCCAAAAATCATGGTTAAACTCAAAGTGTAAGTATGTTTTCTAAAATGGTCATCTAGATGTCGTTCTTTCGACTGAAATGACTACCTTTACAAAAATGACTTGTAACTTATATTTCCGACTATAAACCTATACTTTTTATGTTTAGATTCATAAAATAGAGTTCAATATGAAACCATAGCAATTTGATTCACTCAAAACGGATTTAAAATAAAGAAGTTATGGGTAAAACAAGATTGAATAATTTTTCTCATTTTAGCTACGTGAAAATTGGTAACAAATCTATTCCAACCATAACTTAATCAACTTGTATTGTATATTATGTAATCTTGAGATACCATAGACACATATACAATGTTTCGACCTATCATGTCGACACATCTATATATATTTCGGAACAACCATAGACACTCTATATGTGAATGTTGGAGTTAGCTATACAGGGTTGAGGTTGATTCCAAAATATATATAGTTTGAGTTGTGAACAATACTGAGATACGTATACACTGGTTCGTGGATTGATTCAAGATAATATTTATCAATTTATTTCTGTACATCTAACTGTGGACAACTAGTTGTAGGTTACTAACGAGGACAGCTGACTTAATAAACTTAAAACATCAAAATGTATTAAAAGTGTTGTAAATATATTTTGAACATACTTTGATATATATGTACATATTTGTTATAGGTTCGTGAATCGACCAGTGGCCAAGTCTTACTTCCCGACGAAGTAAAAATCTGTGAAAGTGAGTTATAGTCCCACTTTTAAAATCTAATATTTTTGGGATGAGAATACATGCAGGTTTTATAAATGATTTACAAAATAGATACAAGTACGTGAAACTACATTCTATGGTTGAATTATCGAAATCGAATATGCCCCTTTTTATTAAGTCTGGTAATCTAAGAATTAGGGAACAGACACCCTAATTGACGCGAATCCTAAAGATAGATCTATTGGGCCTAACAAACCCCATCCAAAGTACCGGATGCTTTAGTACTTCGAAATTTATATCATATCCGAAGGGTGTCCCGGAATGATGGGGATATTCTTATATATGCATCTTGTTAATGTCGATTACCAGGTGTTCACCATATGAATAATTTTTATCTCTATGTATGGGATGTATATTGAAATATGAAATCTTGTGGTCTATTGTTACGATTTGATATATATAGGTTAAACCTATAACTCACCAACATTTTTGTTGACGTTTTAAGCATGTTTATTCTCAGGTGATTATTAAGAGCTTCCGCTGTCGCATACTTAAATAAGGACGAGATTTGGAGTCCATGCTTGTATGATATTGTGTAAAAACTGCATTCAAGAAACTTATTTTATTGTAACATATTTGTATTGTAAACCATTATGTAATGGTCGTGTGTAAACAGGATATTTTAGATTATCATTATTTGATAATCTACATAAAGTTTTTTAAACCTTTATTGATGAAATAAAGGTTATGGTTTGTTTTAAAATGAATGCAGTCTTTGAAAAACGTCTCATATAGAGGTCAAAATCTCGCAACGAAATCAATTAATATGGAACTTTTTTAATCAATAAGAACGGGACATTTCAGTTGGTATCCGAGCGTTGGTCTTAGAGAACCAGAATTTTGCATTAGTGTGTCTTATAGAGTTTGTTAGGATGCATTAGTGAGTCTGGACTTCGACCGTGTTTACTTGAAAAATGATTGCTTAACAAATTTTGTTGGAAACTATATATTTTTAACATGTGAATATTATGTGATATATTAATCTCTTAACGCGTTTGATATTATGTGATAGATGTCTACCTCTAGAACAAGTCCCATTGACTCACCTAATAATAATGAAGAGTCAAATGTAAATTGGAATGATTCATGGACTGATTCACAAGTTCCCGAAGAGGAACCGGAAGAAGAGTCGGAACCAGAAGAAGAATCGGAACCGGAAGAAGAGTCGGAACCGGAAGAAGAATCGGAACCGGATGAAGAAATAGAACCGGTGGGGGAAATAATAAAACGGTTAAGTAAAAGAAAATCCTCAACCAACCGACCAAGGTTAATTAAGGTCAATGGTGTTTCCGCCAAGGAAGCAAAATATTGGGAGGATTACCAATTCTCCGATGAATCGGATTCCGACGAGAATTCCGATGATGTTATAGAAATTACCCCAACTGAATTTAAAAAGGCAAAAGAAAATAATAAGGGAAAGGGCACAAAAATAGAGAAATCTAATTCCAACCCCGATGAACTTTATATGTATCGTCAACCCCCGAAGTCCTTAAGTTGTAACAATGACCCGGGAACCTCTAAACCACCAGGTTTTTCTAAACCAATGTGAAAAACGACGGCTCGTATTAGGGGAACATCATATATCCCTAGAAACTTGGCAAAACGAACCAAAACCGAAGAAGAAGAAACAAGCGAGTCGGAATAAGATAGTTGTATTCGTGTGGTGTAATATATGTAATATAGTGTGCTTATGCTTTATGATATATGTAAAAATTGCTTGTATTAATAAGTATTTTTTTTATGAATCTAACTCTTGTCTATTTTACAGTATAAAAACAAAAAATGGATAGACAACCCAATATTTTAAGAGACCTACCCGGAGACATGATTGATGAAATCTTGTCTAGAGTCGGTCAGAATTCTTCGGCACAACTATTTAAGGCGAGATCAGTTTGTAAGACATTCGAAGAACGTTCCAAGAATGCCTTGGTTTATAAAAGGCTTTCGTTTGAAAGATGGGGGATATCACATTGGGAAATCCATAAGTTACGATGTGTTTACTTTGACGCATATATTGCGGGGAACCCAAACGCTATTTTAAGCAATTGGTTAAGAAATTATTTTGACTCAATATATCCGAATATTGGACTTCGTGATTTAGAAAAAGCTGCTAACATGCAACATAAAGAAGCATGTTATGCTTACGGATTAGTAATGTTCGCTTCTCACCAAAGTGAGAACAAGAACATCGGGCTACAACTATTAAACAAAACGTTCCCACAAGTGACGGAGCCGGTAATTGGGGTAAGAAATGAGGTTTTTAGATTGTTACGGGACTGTTGGACATTATGTAACCCTCGTCCCTTTGACGATGTTACAACACGTTGTCTTATCAACGGCCATAACGGTTATGTTCCACAAGACCAAGGATGAGAAGTAGTCCTAGTAAAACCAGAATGCATGACTTGTTTCTGGACGTATGAATTACGTGTCTTTATTGCCTTTGCTGAACGACTTGTGTACTAGCTAGAATTATCTTCACAACCATCTTGTATCAAATTTATTGTGTGCTATATTTCATGCTATATGTAAAATAAGCGGTATTGTAAGTTTGTAAAATATTGTGTAAAAGTTTGAACGCGAAATATTATTATAATCAGTTTTTCATATAGAATTGTAGTAGTTGAATTGTATATTAGCTACTAAGTATGAACTTAACGGGTAGGTACTACCCGAATTTAAACTTATAAAACGCTAATATGAAGAAAAAGCTTTTATAAATGAGTTCATATTATGCTACGAAATACTATTAACTACTCTTAATATTCTATATGATTAACTTGTTCCATTTGACTATTTTGAAGGAAATGGCACCGACTACTCGACACACCGTGAATATGAATGAAGAGGAATTCCGTACTTTTCTAGCTTCAAACATAGCCGCAGTACAGACTGCGCTACATACCAACAATAACCTTGGATCTAGCAGTACAGGAAATCGTGTAGGATGCACCTACAAAGAATTCACTGCCTGCAAACCTTTGGAATTTGATGGAACCGAAGGACCGATCGGATTGAAACGGTGGACCGAGAAGGTCGAATCGGTGTTTGCCATAAGTAAGTGTACTGAAGAGGACAAAGTGAAGTACGCTACGCATACCTTCACAGGTTCTGCGTTAACATGGTGGAATACCTATCTAGAGCAAGTGGGACAAGACGATGCATACGCACTACCGTGGTCAGCATTCAAGCACTTGATGAACGAGAAGTACCGTCCCAGAACCGAGGTCAATAAGCTCAAGACAGAACTTAGATGGTTACGAACTCAAGGATTTGATATTACCACGTACGAAAGACGATTCACAGAATTGTGCCTATTGTGTCCGGGAGCGTTCGAAGATGAGGAAGAGAAGATCGACGCGTTTGTGAAAGGATTACCGGAAAGAATCCAAGAAGATATAAGTTCACACGAGCCCGCCTCCATACAACAGGCATGTAGAATGGCTCACAAACTAGTGAACCAGATTGAAGAAAGAATTAAAGAACAGACTGCTGAAGAGGCCAATGTGAAGCAAGTCAAAAGAAAGTGGGAGGAAAACGGTGATAAGAATCACCAATACAACAACAACAACAATTACAACAATAATCGCAACAATTAACCCAACAATCGCAACATCAATCGCAACTACAACAAACGGACCAACAACAACAACAACAACAACAACAACAGCAACTACAACAATCATCCCAGCAACAATAATAACCGCAACAACAACAACAGTCAGAAGCAGCTATGCCAAAGGTGTGAAAAGTATCACTCGGGGTTCTGCACCAAATTTTGCAACAAGTGTAAAAGAAATGGTCATAGCGCGGTGAAGTGTGAGGTCTACGGACCAGGGGTTAATAGAACGAAAGGAACAAATGGTGTCGGAACGAGTAATGGCGGAGCAAGTTGTAGTGACCCGAACATTTTCATGTTTATATATATATATTAAATGAAATTGTTATTTACATGATTAAGTGTTTCTAACATGTTAAGCAATCAAACTTGTTAAGACTTGATTAATTGAAATATGTTTCATATAGACAATTGACCACCCAAGTTGACCGGTGATTCACGAACGTTAAAACTTGTAAAAACTATATGATGACATATATATGGATATATATATAGTTAACATGATACTATGATAAGTAAACATATCATTAAGTATATTAACAATGAACTACATATGTAAAAACAAGACTACTAACTTAATGATTTTTAAACGAGACATATATGTAACGATTATCGTTGTAAAGACATTTAATGTATATATATATCATATTAAGAGATATTCATACATGATAATATCATGATAATATAATAATTTAAAATCTCATTTGATATTATAAACATTGGGTTAACAACATTTAACAAGATCGTTAACCTAAAGGTTTCAAAACAACACTTACATGTAACGACTAACGATGACTTAACGACTCAGTTAAAATGTATATACATGTAGTGTTTTAATATGTATTTATACACTTTTGAAAGACTTCAATACACTTATCAAAATACTTCTACTTAACAAAAATGCTTACAATTACATCCTCGTTCAGTTTCATCAACAATTCTACTCGTATGCACCCGTATTCGTATTCGTACAATACACAGCTTTTAGATGTATGTACTATTGGTATATACACTCCAATGATTAGCTCTTAGCAGCCCATGTGAGTCACCTAACACATGTGGGAACCATCATTTGGCAACTAGCATGAAATATCTCATAAAATTACAAAAATATGAGTAATCATTCATGACTTATTTACATGAAAACAAAATTACATATCCTTTATATCTAATCCATACACCAACGACCAAAAACACCTACAAACACTTTCATTCTTCAATTTTATTCATCTAATTGATCTCTCTCAAGTTCTATCTTCAAGTTCTAAGTGTTCTTCATAAATTCTACAAGTTCTAGTTACATAAAAATCAAGAATACTTTCAAGTTTGCTAGCTCACTTCCAATCTTGTAAGGTGATCATCCAACCTCAAGAAATCTTTGTTTCTTACAGTAGGTTATCATTATAATACAAGGTAATAATCATATTCAAACTTTGGTTCAATTTCTATAACTATAACAATCTTATTTCAAGTGATGATCTTACTTGAACTTGTTTTCGTGTCATGATTCTGCTTCAAGAACTTCGAGCCATCCAAGGATCCGTTGAAGCTAGATCCATTTTTCTCTTTTCCAGTAGGTTTATCCAAGGAACTTAAGGTAGTAATGATGTTCATAACATCATTCGATTCATACATATAAAGCTATCTTATTCGAAGGTTTAAACTTGTAATCACTAGAACATAGTTTAGTTAATTCCAAACTTGTTCGCAAACAAAAGTTAATCCTTCTAACTTGACTTTTAAAATCAACTAAACACATGTTCTATATCTATATGATATGCTAACTTAATGATTTAAAACCTGGAAACACGAAAAACACTGTAAAACCGAATTTACGCCGTCGTAGTAACACCGCGGGCTGTTTTGGGTTAGTTAATTAAAAACTATGATAAACTTTGATTTAAAATTTGTTCTTCTAAGAAAATTATTTTTCTTATGAACATGAAACTATATCCAAAAATCATGGTTAAACTCAAAGTGTAAGTATGTTTTCTAAAATGGTCATCTAGACGTCGTTCTTTCGACTGAAATGACTACCTTTACAAAAACGACTTGCAACTTATATTTCCGACTATAAACCTATACTTCTTCTGTTTAGATTCATAAAATAGAGTTCAATATGAAACCATAGCAATTTGATTCACTCAAAACGGATTTAAAATGAAGAAGTTATGGGTAAAACAAGATTGGATAATTTTTCTCATTTTAGCTACGTGAAAATTGGTAACAAATCTATTCCAACCATAACTTAATCAACTTGTATTGTATATTATGTAATCTTGAGATACCATAGACACGTATACAATGTTTCGACCTATCATGTCGACACATCTATATATATTTCGGAACAACCATAGACACTCTATATGTGAATGTTGGAGTTAGCTATACAGGGTTGAGGCTGATTCCAAAATATATATAGTTTGAGTTGTGATCAATACTGAGATACGTATACACTGGGTCGTGGATTAATTCAAGATAATATTTATCGATTTATTTCTGTACATCTAACTGTGGACAACTAGTTGTAGGTTACTAACGAGGACAGCTGACTTAATAAACTTAAAACATCAAAATATATTAAAAGTGTTGTAAATATATTTTGAACATACTTTGATATATATGTATATATTGTTATAGGTTCGTGAATCAACCAGTGGCCAAGTCTTACTTCCCGATGAAGTAAAAATCTGTGAAAGTGAGTTATAGTCCCACTTTTAAAATCTAATATTTTTGGGATGAGAATACATGCAGGTTTTATAAATGATTTACAAAATAGACACAAGTACGTGAAACTACATTCTATGGTTGAATTATCGATCGAATATGCCCTTTTTTATTAAGTCTGGTAATCTAAGAATTAGGGAACAGACACCCTAATTGAAGTGAATCCTAAAGATAGATCTATTGGGCCTAACAAACCCCATCCAAAGTACCGGATGCTTTAGTACTTCGAAATTTATATCATATCCGAAGGGTGTCCCGGAATGATAGGGATATTCTTATATATGCATCTTGTTAATGTCAGTTACCAGGTGTTCACCATATGAATGATTTTTATCTCTATGTATGGGATGTGTATTGAAATATGAAATCTTGTGGTCTATTATTATGATTTGATATATATAGGTTAAACCTATAACTCACCAACATTTTTGTTGACATTTTAAGCATGTTTATTCTCAGGTGATTATTAAGAGCTTCCGCTGTTGCATACTAAAATAAGGACAAGATTTGGAGTCCATGTTTGTATGATATTGTGTAAAAACTGCATTCAAGAAACTGATTTCGATGTAACATTTGTATTGTAAACCATTATGTAATGGTCGTGTGTAAACAGGATATTTTAGATTATCATTATTTGATAATCTACGTAAAGCTTTTTAAACCTTTATTTATGAAATAAAGGTTATGGTTTGTTTTAAAAATGAATGCAGTCTTTGAAAAACGTCTCATATAGAGGTCAAAACCTCGCAACGAAATCAATTAATATGGAACATTTTTAATCAATAAGAACGGGACATTTCAGTTGGTATCCGAGCGTTGGTCTTAGAGAACTAGAATTTTGCATTAGCGTGTCTTATCGAGTTTGTTAGGATGCATTAGTGAGTCTGGACTTCGACCGTGTTTACTTGAAAAATGATTGCTTAACAAATTTTGTTGGAAACTATATATTTTTAACATGTGAATATTATGTGATATATTAATCTCTTAACATGTTTGATATTGTGTGATAGATGTCTACCTCTAGCATAAATCCCATTGACTCACCTAATAATAACGAAGAGTCGAATATATATTGGACTGATTCACAAGTTCCTGAAGAGGAACCGGAAGAAGAATCAGAACTGGAAGAAGAATCAGAACCGGAAGAGGAGGAACCGGAGGAGGAAATAAAACCGGTGGGGGAAATAATAAAACGGTTAAGTAAAAGAAAATCCTCAACCAACCGACCAAGGTTAATTATGGTCAATGGTGTTTCCGCCAAGGAAGCAAAATATTGGGAGGATTACCAATTCTCCGATGAATCGGATTCCGACGAGAATTCTGATGATGTTATATAAATTACCCCAACTGAATTTAAAAAGGCAAAAGAAAATAATAAGGGAAAGGGCATAAAAATAGAGAAATCTAATTCCAACCCCGATGAACTTTATATGTATCGTCAACCCCCGAAGCCCTTAAGTTGTAACAATGACCCGGGAACCTCTAAACCACCAGGTTTTTCTAAACCGTTGTGGAAAACGACAGCTCGTATTAGGGGAACATCATATATCCCTAGAAACTTGGCAAAACAAACCAAAACCGAAGAAGAAGAAACGAGCGAGTCGAAATAAGATAGTTGTATTCGTGTGGTGTAATATATGTAATATAGTGTGCTTATGCTTTATGATATATGTAAAAATTGCTTGTATTAATAAGTATTTTTTTATGAATCTAACTCTTGTCTATTTTACAGTATAAAAACACAAAATGGATAGACAACCCAATATTTTAAGAGACCTACCCGGAGACATGATTGATGAAATCTTGTCTAGAGTCGGTCAGAATTCCTCGGCACAACTATTTAAGGCGAGATCAGTTTGTAAGACATTCGAAGAACGTTCCAAGAATGCCTTGATTTATAAGAGACTTTCGTTTGAAAGATGGGGGATATCACATTGGGAAACCCATAAGTTACGATGTGTTTACTTTGACGCATATATTGCAGGGAACCCAAATGCTATTTTACGCAACGGGTTAAGAAATTATTTTGACTCAATGTATCCGAATATAGGACTTCATGATTTAGAAAAAGCGGCTAACATGCAACATAAAGAAGCATGCTATGCTTACGGGTTAGTAATGTTCGCTTCTCACCAAAGTGAGAAAAAGAACATCGGGCTACAACTATTAAACAAAACGTTCCCACAAGTGACGGAGTCGGTAATTGGGGTAAGAAATGAGGTTTTTAGGTTATTACGAGACTGTTGGTCATTACGTAACCC
Source organism: Rutidosis leptorrhynchoides (assembly GCF_046630445.1). NCBI lineage: Eukaryota > Viridiplantae > Streptophyta > Magnoliopsida > Asterales > Asteraceae > Rutidosis > Rutidosis leptorrhynchoides. The sequence continues at coordinate 546,503,345 of NC_092335.1, read as the reverse complement.
TCGTCCCTTTGACGACGTTACAACACGCTGTCTTATCAACGGCCATAACGGTTATGTTCCACAAGACCAAGGATGGGAAGTAATCCTAGTAAAACCAGAATGCATGACTTGTTTCTGGACGTATGAATTACGTGTCTTTATTGCCTTTGCTGAATGACTTGTGTACTAGCTAGAATTATCTTCACAACCATCTTGTATCAAATTTATTGTGTGCTATATTTCATGCTATATGTAAAATAAGCGGTATTGTAAGTTTGTAAAATATTGTGTAAAAGTTTGAACGCGAAATATTATTATAATCAGTTTTTCATATAGAATGGTAGTAGTTGAATTGTATATTAGCTACTAAGTATGAACTTAACGGGTAGGTACTACCCGAATTTAAACTTATAAAATGCTAATATAAAGAAAAAGCTTTTATAAATGAGTTCATATTATGCTACGAAATACTATTAACTACTCTTAATATTCTGTATGATTAACTTGTTCCATTTGAATATTTTGAAGGAAATGGCACCGACTACTCGACACACCGTGAATATGAATGAAGAGGAATTCTGTCACGACCCGAAAAATTTCGCCTAATTTTAAACTAAACTCTCGATACGAATTTAATATTTTCAACGCGATAAGAAAAGTCTGTTAGGTTGAGTCTCAAAAATTTTGAACTGATTCATATATTCATTTGACCTTCGACCATTCCCGACGATTCACGAACAATTATTTGTAAATATATATATATAAATATTATTTGTAAAAAAATGTAAAATTATATTAAATCTAATTGTTTAAAATTATATAACATATATTTATGTGGTAAACTTGTTATTTAAAAACTAATTATATGTATATATTGAGAGAAAATGTAAAATGAATGATTTCGAGCTTAAATGGTGAACGTCTGTAACACTCGGTTGACTTTTCGTTAGTGTTCATATGGATATAATATATATATACAAAGGATTAAGATAAAAGTTAAACTGTAAATTGATTACGAATATTTTAGATTTGTTAAAAATATTTTTACCTTTTAAAGTTTAAATATTAGTATCCGTACATATAAATTGGAACATAAAATAAATAATTATTTAACCTTTTTAATCAGGTTTTCAACAGGTAATGAGTGAAATATTTAAATATATTAAATCTAAAAATTTGAGATTTTTAGGAACACTTTTATACGTTAAATGTTTAGCAATGGAACGCTCCGAGAAACTGTCGGTATAATAAACCAAGAATTTTGACTGGTGTACTGTTAAATCACGTTTCAATTACAATTGAATTATGATTGATTGTAATATGTTAATTATTAAAGTTATGTTTTTCTTTTGTCTGCCATTTATCAACATCCATATCTAAAATATCTCTTACTCTATATATACATAACATATATGTATATCGATATAGCAATTCAAATAGCAACCAAGAAATGAACCATCTTCTTCCTGCATTTTTTTGAACCAACCCTCAACTTCACCTACACATAGCCGTCTCCATAACCAACTCATCTTATACGTATATATACACCAATATACCGTTGAAAACAACAACCTCACCACCAATCAACTTGATGATCACCTCTACCACCACGTCTAACGTCTATAACCTCCAATACTACGACAACCACCTTCATCAACCACCTTCACTATGGAACACCACAAACTACCAACTTCATTAATTCAAACTGCTGCTATGTTTGGTACTTCTGTCCGGTTCTGTTTACTAGCCGAAACCGCCATCTCTCTACTTCTCTTCTCTATCTACTAAACGTGTTCATCGATTAACTTGTGATCAAACACCAACACTTAACTTCCATCGTTGTTACTGCTGCTTTATAAGGCCTGTTTGTTTCTTGAACTCTTAAAACTCACCATCACAAAACACAACACCATATCGCCATCTTTAAATCCAATTAATCAATATTAAAACCACCATCGATCATCATTAATCAACACTTTATCACCTTATTGATAAAACCTTCACCACACTTGACACCTTGATTATCACCACAGCTACTCTTTTCGTTTTGATACAACAGCTCGACAACACCACAAAACCGGACCAAACTACTTCTGTTTTGTTACTTGAAAAACTGCAGCTGCTACTCCACTTAATATCTTCTGTTTCCATTTGATTCATGAGCTCAAGAAGAAGCTGCAAGTCTTCTGTTAGTTGTTCAGTCCCAACCCACCATATGCAGCTGTCCATGCTACTACTCCTGCTGTGATTCTGCTACTGCTGTGAGAACGTTTCTATTTCAATGAACCAAGAAAAATAAGCGTATGAATGATGATTATGTTTAAGTGGAACGTTAATTTAAGGAACCAAAGGAGACCCACCCACTAAACCTAATCCTTTTTATATAAAGAGTATCCAAGGTATTAGGTGTATACATGGCATCGGCATTTACCAACTTGCACACTTACAAATCCCACGCATGGTCCCCTTTAACATAAAATAATGGAAGTGATTAGTTAGTTGCTTATAAAACTACAAATTTCTTGTTCTTCCTTTTGATGTTGTGGCCGACAACAAGGTATTCAAACAAACCACTTGATTTTAATATTCGCTTGCATTACTCGATTAAAATCCTCAGCCGACACTCCCCACTAGTTCTTTTCCTTAAATATAAGATAAAAGAAAGGATTACTGGATTGCCAACCGGTTTGCTACTAAATTACAGTGGGGCCGTATTTTATTTGGACCGAGAATTAGTTTTTTTTTAAGTTAGGACATATTAAAAATCCATAAATCGTTTGATTACAACTATTCGATTATCACTCAGTCTTGGGTTTCTAATTTACGTATGCACGATGATGATGATAGGATTATAATATGGTTATGAGATGATGAATATGATAAACGATGATAATGACGATTAGGGTTAATGTAAGTTATTGACGTCGATGATGATGGATGTTATGATTTAAGGATGAAGATAAGTATGATTGCGTATTAACCTGGTTGATACCCATTTTTGCCATTCAAAATATAGCAGATTAAAAGCCACCAGATTCCTTTTGTATTGGGCTTGCATTGGGCCATTTTAGACTGTTGGGCTTGAACACACTAACGGGTTAAATAGAAATGGACCACGAAATAAAACAGAAAATAGAATCGGAGTAGATGGTTAGTAGGGGTTGCGGTTTAGCGGGAGGTTGCAGGTTCAAGCCTTGGCAACAGTGTTTTTTTTTTAGGCTTATACATTAAGGTAGCTTTTTTTTTAACATTTTTATTATTATTATTACTATTATTATTATTATCAACATAAGTATTATTATTATTAAAAATTATTATCATTATTATCATTTTTATTAAAATTATTATTATTTTACTATCATTAAAATTATCATTTTTGTTATTATCGGTATTATATATATCAATAATATTTTTTTTTAAAATAATCATGATTACTAAAATAAAAGTTTTAATAATGTACTTAAAGTTATAATTATGAAAATAAAGATTATATATATGTAAATATATTTTGTACACATAATTTAACTATATTAACATTTATATATATAACATGAAAATATATAAATAAATAATGAGACATATAACTTATTAAATATATAAATTACATCACTAATAATAATATATATATCTATTTGATTACGATTACGATTATATATATTAATGATTATATAAATGATATAGGTTCGTGAATTCGAGGCTAACCCTACACTTGTTCAGTGCTGTCATATGTATTTTTACTACAAAATACAGTATGGTGAGTTTCATTTGCTCCCTTTTTAATTGCTTTTGCAATATATATTTTTGGGCTGAGAATACATGCGCTGCTTTTATAAATGTTTACGAAATAGACACAAGTACTTAAAAATATATTCTACGTTGAGTTGTACCACTGGCATATTTCCCTGTAGCTTGGTAACTACTATTTACGTGGGTATTGTAAACGTGAATCCTGTTGATAGATCTATCGGGCCTGACAACCCCAACCGGACTGGACGACCAGTATTCAACGGTTGCACAGTACTTCGTTCGTGACTACACTTGGTACGGTGTAGTGAGATTTCATAATAAAGGGAATATGCGACGTTGATTAAATGTTAAGTATGGTTACCAAGTGCTCAACCACTTAGAATAATATTATTAAAATGTTTATGTATATGAAATCTTGTGGTCTATTAACATATTGAAATATTATTACGATAAACCTATGAACTCACCAACCTTTTGGTTGACACTTTTAAGCATGTTTATTCTCAGGTACGAATTAAGTCTTCCGCTGTGCATTTGCTCATTTTAAGGACATTACTTGGAGTCTATCATCGCAAGGGGACCAGATGTTGATGACTTCGTCCAGGGGGATAAGGACGGGTTGTTACAGTTGGTATCAGAGCGTTGGTCCTAGCGAACCAGGTCTTGCATTAGTGTGTCTAACTGATAGTTATTAGGATGCATTAGCGAGTCTGGACTTCGACCTTAGCTGCATATTATAAGTATTGTTTATCATTTCTAGTGGAAAACTACCTGCTTATCATTCCTAAGTCTAGACACGACTTCCTGCACTTATTTGATAGATAGTGTATAGATAAATTCATATCTTAGCGTATCTGTTACTGTAGACTTTATCTGACACGTTTTCTTAAATCCCTTCGTAATCTACGGGATCTTCTGTACTATGTATAGGTATTCTATATAATTAGAATACCATCCGATATCCGAAAATCATTTCATATCGAAAAATCCTTTATTCAATCGTACGTAATGGAACTCACCATTAGATCAAGTCTCTCGGATTTCGATATGGAGTCCCACTCCAGCTCCGAAAGCAGCGTCACCAGAATGAATCAATCAATCAGCCATCCTCAATTTATCTGATGGGTTCGTAGTCGACTTAACTAATGGAGACGAGAAGAAGGCGATCCCTTCCACCAACCGAATTCACCTTTTGGCGAAGAACCTGAATCACTTACCGACGAATCAATCCGAAACACCATTTTCACCCTCATTTCCCAAATATCTCAACACGATTATATTTTTTTTTAAAATTCTAAACCTTATTCATCCGCTCGTTTCGACCGCCAATCATCCCGGAGTAATAGAAGAAGTCAACGAGCTTTGCGCTCGAGTAGTAGCTTTGGAGAATATGGTGCAGAACCTACCAGCTTCAGCAACATCACCAGCACCAACAGTACCACCAACAACCCAAGTTTCAACATCACATGCCTCAACATCTCATTCTATACCTTGAGCATAATCATCATTCTACGTATCGTTCTATCTACTTTATCTTCGTTTTACATATCGTTCTACATCGATTATCTTCGCTCGACATGGCGATTATGTAATTTCTAAAGTTTTAGAGATTATGTAATCTAGTTCCAACGATAAATCAAATGAGTTTAATATCTTATTAACTCATAAAATCCATGATTACATATAAAGAAAATATATATATGTATGTATATTTTCATAAAGATTGTAATTAAAAATTCTTTCGTACAAACTGTTAATGGTGAATATATTTTAGCGGGTAGGTAATACCCGAGGAATATTTAGATTTCACATTAATAAGTTGCACTGTACATTCATCGAATCTGATTCAACGGTCATTTACTATCCTATGTACAACCACCGATATATGTATCCGTTCACCACAGAATAACCATTTCCATTTAAATTTCATATTTGGATTTTTACCTATCAGAATTCAACAAGTGGCATAATGAAGAAAACATTGGACAAAATAAAATTTGTTAGAAACAAACGAATTAACTAATTGAAATTTTGTTAAGAATCCACGCTAACTGTTCCAGCTAACTGTTCCTAGCTAACTGATTACATTTTATTTATCGCAATTTAATTATCGCAATTTTATTTATCGTCATTTAATTTCTGTTATTTACTTTACGCATTTAATTTATCGTCATTTAATTTCTATTATTTATTTTACGCACTTTAAATATCGAGACACGTATACAAGGTTTTGACATATCATATCGACGCATCTATATATATTATTTGGAATAACCATAGACACTCTATATGCAGTAATGCGGGAGTTAGCTATACAGGGTTGAGGTTGATTCTCAAATAATATATATACTTTGAGTTGTGATCGAGTCTGAGACATGTACACGGGTCACGATACGTATTAATTAATTCGAATATTATAAATTAAATTATATATGAATTATTGGACTGTTAACTGTGGACTATCGATTGGAACTATCAACATTGGACAATTAAAAAAATGAATTAAAATATTAATTATAACATATGAAACTAAACAATTCTTCAAGTTTGCCACTTGATTTCATCTTAAACCTCATTCGTATCTTGACGATTACAATCTGCGTTCAAACCTTTCACGATTCTTGAAAACACCTCGATCGAGAGGATGAACCAGCCGCACTTCATCTACGGAAGAAAAGATTGATGCATATAGTTATACACCTGAAAAACCCTCGAAAACTGAGTAAACGTTTAACACGTAGCTGTACTAATTCCTTTAGTGTTATTATTACCCAAAATGATTTGGTAATCCCTTTCAAAGTAGCAAATTTTATCACAGCTCCAGCAAGTCAACTTCGACTTTCTATTTGAAATAACCTTAATATAACCTTGATATATATGCGTACTCTTTATTGTTACTGGAGAATCTTTTATATTCCACCATATTACCATCAGCGTTTAATCATCTAAAAATACAATTCTCCTGAAACCACCTCAGTTTGATAACCGATGACCCAGATCCATTAACTTTGAAAATACTGACGAAGTAGCATGTTGTAGATGGTCTTAATGGCCAATAGTTGATGATAAAGAAGGAAGTGTTAGGAACGCTCGATAGAAAATTTGGTACTGAAAATCGGATTGAGCACACCGTGAAGGAAACAAAGAACAAATACAAGTACCAAACCCTATATTCAAAGAATCCAGGTAATTCTGGATCCGATGAAATCTTTTGAGAATATCTTGCTCCAAAGTCATGTTAAAATCTTGCGAAAAATCTTTCTTCATTCACCTTCGAACTTAGAAATTCCAAAATATCATCATAAATATCTTCGATATTTCTGAGGATATTTACATAAATATTCTTGTCCGAAATTATCTACCTCTCCGTGTTTCCAGTATCCCATTATATTGGAAACTCCGGTAAAATCCAAGTATAAATTATGAATGAATTGAGGAGAAGTGTTGGGAACTGAAGCATGAGTTAGTATAATATAATGCACTTGGCCAACGTGATTATATTACAGTAAGTCATGCTGAGTTTCTAATGAAATGTGATGATGGTTCACAGTAGATTATACCATCATCATGTGTCATATTACCTAACTCTTTCATTCTACATAACCTCCGAACATATCAAGAAGAATATATTCTTGACAGTTCTATCTTCAGTAATTTTGATAAATTTGAAAATCAAATCGTGCTATCATGTTCCTTCCTGCTTAGAACATTATAATCATTCAAAATTCTATATCTACGAATTCTGGACCATTATTCGCTTGACTAGAAGCCGGGAAGAGAAAACAAAAGCATAGAGCTCCAAAATATAAGAGGAAATATAAAGCCCAATAACAACACGGAGGTTACAAACCGTGAATATTAATACGAATAGCAATATAAAGACACGGTATAATTAAGAATAGTATCACCCAAGGTAATAGTAGAAGTAAATAGATTTTTCTGGTGGAAGAGGGGAATGACAGAATTAATAATTAGAAAAATATCAAGGATTAGAATGGGATTAAGCATTTTCGCAATCTTTTGGATGTATGAACTAAGAAAGAAAGTATGGGAGTGGTGGGAAGTAATGAAACGAAAGAAGTCAATTTATAGTAAAAATACTAGACAACGAAATCAAGACAGATTTTCGCATTTAATTACAGAGATCTTAATTTCCTTATTCGTCGAAAAATCAAATCTTCTAGATTTCGAAGACTTTCCCTAAATCCCTGGAATTCCGGAATTCAACAATTACCACGTCAAAAGTTAATACGAATCTTTGATTCCTAATTTCACTCTTTTGTGATAGCTTCATTTGTACTCTTCGAGTAATCGAATTATTTTATCCATATTACTCAATGACGAGAAAATTCTATTTATCAACTCATATTCGTCATAAAAACATTTTTATTGTTAGCCATGACGACCTCGATCAAATTTCGGGACGAAATTTCTTTAACGGGTAGGTACTGTCACGACCCGAAAAATTTCGCCTAATTTTAAACTAAACTCTCGATACGAATTTAATATTTTCGACGCGATAAGAAAAGTCTGTTAGGTTGAGTCTCAAAAATTTTGAACTGATTCATATATTCATTTGACCTTCGACCATTCCCGACGATTCACGAACAATTATTTGTAAATATATATATATAAATATTATTTGTAAAAAAATGTAAAATTATATTAAATCTAATTGTTTAAAATTATATAACATATATTTATGTGGTAAACTTGTTATTTAAAAATTGATTATATGTATATATTGAGAGAAAATGTAAAATGAATGATTTCGAGCTTAAATGGTGAACGTCTGTAACACTCGGTTGACTTTTCGTTAGTGTTCATATGGATATAATATATATATACAAAGGATTAAGATAAAAGTTAAACTGTAAATTGATTACGAATATTTTAGATTTGTTAAAAATATTTTTACCTTTTAAAGTTTAAATATTAGTATCCGTACATATAAATTGGAACATAAAATAAATAATTATTTAACCTTTTTGATCAGGTTTTCAACAGGTAATGAGTGAAATAATTAAATATATTTAATCTAAAAATTTGGGATTTTTAGGAACACTTTTATACGTTAACTGTTTAGCAATGGACACGCTCCGAGAAACTGTCGGTATAATAAACCAAGAATTTTGACTGGTGTACTGTTAAATCACGTTTCAATTACAATTGAATTATGATTGATTATAATATGTTAATTATTAAAGTTATGTTTTTCTTTTGTCTGCCATTTATCAACATCCATATCTAAAATATCTCTTACTCGATATATACATAACATATATGTATATCGATATAGCAATTCAAATAGCAACCAAGAAATGAACCATCTTCTTCCTGTATTTTTTTGAACCAACCCTCAACTTCACCTACACATAGCCGTCTCCATAACCAACTCATCTTATACGTATATATACAACAATATACCGTTGAAAACAACAACCTCACCACCAATCAACTTGATGATCACCTCTACCACCACGTCTAACGTCTATAACCTCCAATACTACGATAACCACCTTCATCAACCACCTTCACTATGGAACACCACAAACTACCAACTTCATTAATTCAAACTGCTGCTATGTTTGGTACTTCTGTCCGGTTCTGTTTACTAGCCGAAACCGCCATCTCTCTACTTCTCTTCTCTATCTACTAAACGTGTTCATCGATTAACTTATGATCAAACACCAACACTTAACTTCCATCGTTGTTACTGCTGCTTTATAAGGCCTGTTTGTTTCTTGAACTCTTAAAACTCACCATCACAAAACACAACACCATATCGCCATCTTTAAATCCAATTAATCAATATTAAAACCACCATCGATCATCATTAATCAACACTTTATCACCTTATTGATAAAACCTTCACCACACTTGACACCTTGATTATCACCACAGCTACTCTTTTCGTTTTGATACAACAGCTCGACAACACCACAAAATCGGACCAAACTACTTCTGTTTTGTTACTTGAAAAACTGCAGCTGCTACTTCACTTAATATCTTCTGTTTCCATTTGATTCATGAGCTCAAGAAGAAGCTGCAAGTCTTCTGTTAGTTGTTCAGTCCCAACCCACCATATGCAGCTGTCCATGCTACTACTCCTGCTGTGATTCTGCTACTGCTGTGAGAACGTTTCTATTTCAATGAACCAAGAAAAATAAGCGTATGAATGATGATTATGTTTAAGTGGAACGTTAATTTAAGGAACCAAAGGAGACCCACCCACTAAACCTAATCCTTTTTATATAAAGAGTATCCAAGGTATTAGGTGTATACATGGCATCGGCATTTACCAACTTGCACACTTACAAATCCCACGCATGGTCCCCTTTAACATAAAATAATGGAAGTGATTAGTTAGTTGCTTATAAAACTACAAATTTCTTGTTCTTCCTTTTGATGTTGTGGCCGACAACAAGGTATTCAAACAAACCACTTGATTTTAATATTCGCTTGCATTACTCGATTAAAATCCTCAGCCGACACTCCCCACTAGTTCTTTTCCTTAAATATAAGATAAAAGAAAGGATTACTGGATTTCCAACCGGTTTGCTACTAAATTACAGTGGGGCCGTATTTTATTTGGACCGAGAATTAGTTTTTTTTAAGTTAGGACATATTAAAAATCCATAAATCGTTTGATTACAACTATTCGATTATCACTCAGTCTTGGGTTTCTAATTTACGTATGCACGATGATGATGATAGGATTATAATATGGTTATGAGATGATGAATATGATAAACGATGATAATGACGATTAGGGTTAATGTAAGTTATTGACGTCGATGATGATGGATGTTATGATTTAAGGATGAAGATAAGTATGATTGCGTATTAACCTGGTTGATACCAATTTTTGCCGTTCAAAATATAACAGATTAAAAGCCACCAGATTCCTTTTGTATTGGGCTTGCATTGGGCCATTTTAGACTATTGGGCTTGAACACACTAACGGGTTAAATAGAAATGGACCACGAAATAAAACAGAAAATAGAATCGGAGTAGATGGTTAGTAGGGGTTGCGGTTTAGCGGGAGGTTGCAGGTTCAAGCCTTGGCAACAGTGTTTTTTTTTAGGCTTATACATTAAGGTAGCATTTTTTTTAACATTTTTATTATTATTATTACTATTATTATTATTATTATGAACATAAGTATTATTATTATTAAAAATTATTATCATTATTATCATTTTTATTAAAATTATTATTATTTTACTATCATTAAAATTATCATTTTTGTTATTATCGGTATTATATATATCAATAATTTTTTTTTTAAAATAATCATGATTACTAAAATAAAAGTTTTAATAATGTACTTAAAGTTATAATTATGAAAATAAAGATTATATATATGTAAATATATTTTGTACACATAATTTAACTATATTAACATTTATATATATAACATGAAAATATATAAATAAATAATGAAACATATAACTTATTAAATATATAAATTACATCACTAATAATAATATATATATCTATTTGATTACGATTACGATTATATATATTAATGATTATACAAATGATATAGGTTCGTGAATTCGAGGCTAACCCTACACTTGTTCAGTGCTGTCATATGTATTTTTACTACAAAATACAGTATGGTGAGTTTCATTTGCTCCCTTTTTAATTGCTTTTGCAATATATATTTTTGGACTGAGAATACATGCGCTGCTTTTATAAATGTTTACGAAATAGACACAAGTACTTAAAAATATATTCTACGTTGAGTTGTACCACTGGCATATTTCCCTGTAGCTTGGTAACTACTATTTACGTGGGTATTGTAAACGCGAATCCTGTTGATAGATCTATCGGGCCTGACAACCCCAACCGGACTGGACGACCAGTATTCAACGGTTGCACAGTACTTCGTTCGTGACTACACTTGGTACGGTGTAGTGAGATTTCATAATAAAGGGAATATGCGACGTTGATTAAATGTTAAGTATGGTTACCAAGTGCTCAACCACTTAGAATAATATTATTAAAACGTTTATGTATATGAAATCTTGTGGTCTATTAACATATTGAAATATTATTACGATAAACCTATGAACTCACCAACCTTTTGGTTGACACTTTTAAGCATGTTTATTCTCAGGTACGAATTAAGTCTTCCGCTGTGCATTTGCTCATTTTAAGGACATTACTTGGAGTCTATCATCGCAAGGGGACCAGATGTTGATGACTTCGTCCAGGGGGATAAGGACGGGTTGTTACAAATTCCGTACTTTTCTAGCTTCAAACATAGCCGCAGTACAGGCTGCGCTACATACCAACAATAACCTTGGATCTAGCAGTACAGGAAATCGTGTAGGATGCACCTACAAAGAATTCACTGCCTACAAACCTTTGGAATTTGATGGAACCGAAGGACCGATCGGATTGAAACGGTGGACCGAGAAGGTATAATCGGTGTTTGCCATAAGTAAGTGTACTGAAGAGGACAAAGTGAAGTACGCTACGCATACCTTCACAGGCTCTGCGTTAACATGGTGGAATATCTATCTAGAGCAAGTGGGACAAGACGATGCGTACGCACTACCGTGGTCAGCATTCAAGCACTTGATGAACGAGAAGTACCGTCCCAGAACCGAGGTCAATAAGCTCAAGACAGAACTTAGAGGGTTACGAACCCAAGGATTTGATATTACCACGTACGAAAGACGATTCACAGAATTGTGCCTATTGTGTCCGGGAGCATTCGAAGATGAGGAAGAGAAGATCGACGCGTTTGTGAAAGGATTACCGGAAAGAATCCAAGAAGATATAAGTTCACACGAGCCCACCTCCATACAACAGGCATGTAGAATGGCTCACAAACTAGTGAACCAGATTGAAGAAAGAATTAAAGAACAGACTATTGAAGAGGCCAATGTGAAGCAAGTCAAAAGAAAGTGGGAGGAAAACGGTGATAAGAATCACCAATACAACAACAACAGCAATTACAACAATAATCGCAACAATTATCCCAACAATCGCAACATCAATCGCAACTACAACAAACGGCCCAACAACAACAACAACAACAACAACAACTACAACAATTATCCCAACAACAATAATAACCGCAACAACAACAACAATCAGAAGCAGCTATGCCAAAGGTGTGAAAAGTATCACTCGGGGTTCTGCACCAAATTTTGCAACAAGTGTAAAGGAAATGGTCATAGCGCGGCGAAGTGTGAGGTCTACGGACCAGGGGTTAATAGAACAAAAGGAACAAATGGTATCGGAACGAGTAATGGTGGAGCAAGTAGTGTCGGAGCAAGTTATGCCAATGTAGTTTGTTATAAATGTGGAAAACCGGGCCACATTATTAGAAATTGCCTGAACCAGGAGAACACGAATGGACAAGGCCGCGGAAGAGTTTTCAATATTAATGCGGCAGAGGCACAGGAAGACCCGGAGCTTGTTACGGGTACGTTTCTTATTGACAATAAATCTGCTTACGTTTTATTTGATTCGGGTGCGGATAGAAGCTATATGAGTAGAGATTTTTGTGCTAAATTAAGTTGTCCATTGACGCCTTTGGATAGTAAATTTTTACTCGAATTACCAAATGGTAAATTAATTTCAGCAGATAATATATGTCGGAATGGAGAAATTAAACTGGTTAGCGAAACATTTAAGATTGATTTGATACCAGTAGAGTTAGGGAGTTTTGATATGATAATCGGTATGGACTGGTTGAAAGAAGTGAAAGCAGAGATCGTTTGTTACAAAATGCAATTCGCATTATACGAGAAAAAGGAAAACCCTTAATGGTGTACGGAGAAAAGGGCAACACGAAGCTACATCTTATTAGTAATTTGAAGGCACAAAAACTAATAAGAAAAGGTTGCTATGCTGTTCTAGCACACGTCGAGAAAGTACAAACTGAAGAAAAGAGCATCAATGATGTTCCCATTGCAAAAGAATTTCCCGATGTATTTCCGAAAGAGTTACCGGGATTACCCCCACATCGATCCGTTGAATTTCAAATAGATCTTGTACCAGGAGCTGCACCAATAGCTCGTGCTCCTTACAGACTCGCACCCAGCGAGATGAAAGAACTGCAAAGCCAATTACAAGAACTTTTAGAGCGTGGTTTCATTCGACCAAGCACATCACCGTGGGGAGCTCCTGTTTTGTTTGTCAAGAAGAAAGATGGTACATTCAGGTTGTGTATCGACTACCGAGAGTTGAACAAACTTACCATCAAGAACCGCTACCCACTACCGAGAATCGACGACTTATTTGATCGACTACAAGGCTCGTCTATTTATTCAAAGATTGACTTACGTTCCGGGTATCATCAAATGCGGGTGAAAGAAGATGATATTCCAAAGACTACTTTCAGAACACGTTACGGTCATTACGAGTTTATGGTCATGCCGTTTGGTTTAACTAATGCACCAGCTGTGTTCATGGACCTTATGAACCGAGTGTGTGGACCATACCTTGACAAGTTTGTCATTGCTTTCATTGATGACATACTTATTTACTCAAAGAATGACCAAGAACACGGTGAACATTTGAGAAAGGTGTTAGAAGTATTGAGGAAGGAAGAATTGTACGCTAAGTTTTCAAAGTGTGCATTTTAGTTGGAAGAAGTTCAATTCCTCGGTCACATAGTGAACAAAGAAGGTATTAAGGTGAATTCGGCAAAGATAGAAACTGTTGAAAAGTGGGAAACCCCGAAAACTCCGAAACACAAATGCCAGTTTTTTTGGACTAGCTGGTTACTACAGAAGGTTCATCCAAGACTTCTCCAGAATAGCAAAACCCTTGACTGCATTAACGCATAAAGGGAAGAAATTTGAATGGAATGATGAACAAGAGAAAGCGTTTTAGTTATTGAAGAAAAAGCTAACTACGACACCTATATTGTCATTGCCTGAAGGGAATGATGATTTTGTGATTTATTGTGACGCATCAAAGCAAGGTCTCGGTTGTGTATTAATGCAACGAACGAAGGTGATTGCTTATGCGTCTAGACAATTGAAGATTCACGAACAAAATTATACGACGCATGATTTGGAATTAGGCGCGGTTGTTTTTGAATTAAAGACTTGGAGGTACTACTTATATGGGGTCAAAAGTATTATATATACCGACCACAAAAGTCTTCAATACATATTTAATCAGAAACAACTGAATATGAGGCAGCGTAGGTGGATTGAATTATTGAATGATTACGACTTTGAGATTCGTTACCACCCGGGGAAGGCAAATGTGGTAGCCGATGCCTTGAGCAGGAAGGACAGAGAACCCATTCGAGTAAAATCTATGAATATAATGATTCATAATAACCTTACTACTCAAATAAAGGAGGCGCAACAAGGAGTTTTAAAAGAGGGAAATTTAAAGGATGAAATACCCAAAGGATCGGAGAAGCATCTTAATATTCGGGAAGACGGAACCCGGTATAGGGCTAAAAGGATTTGGGTACCAAAATTTGGAGATATGAGAGAAATGGTACTTAGAGAAGCTCATAAAACCAGATACTTAATACATTCTGGAACGGGGAAGATGTACAAGGATCTTAAGAAACATTTTTGGTGGCCAGGTATGAAAGCCGATATTGCTAAATATGTAGAAGAATATTTGACGTGTTCTAAGGTCAAAGCTGAACATCAGAAACCATCAGGTCTACTACAACAACCTGAAATCCCGGAATGGAAATGGGAAAACATTACCATGGATTTCATTACTAAATTGCCAAGGACTGCAAATGGTTATGATACTATTTGGGTAATAGTTGATCGTCTCACCAAGTCAGCACACTTCCTGCCAATAAGAGAAGATGACAAGATGGAGAAGTTAGCACGACTGTATTTGAAGGAAGTCGTATCCAGACATTGAATACCAATCTCAATTATCTCTGATAGGGATGGCAGATTTATTTCAAGATTCTGGCAGACATTACAGCAAGCATTGGGAACTCGTCTAGACATGAGTACTACCTATCATCCACAAACTGATGGGCAGAGCAAAAGGACGATACAAACACTTGAAGACATGCTACGAGCTTGTGTTATTGATTTCGGAAACAGTTGGGATCGACATCTACCGTTAGCAGAATTTTCCTACAACAACAGCTACCATTCAATCATTGAGATGACGCCGTTTGAAGCACTTTATGGTAGAAAGTGCAGGTCTCCGATTTGTTGGAGTGAAGTGGGGGATAGACAGATTACGGGTCTGGAGATAATACAAGAAACTACCGAGAAAATCATCCAAATTCAACAAAGATTGAAAACCGCCCAGAGTCGACAAAAGAGCTACGCGGACAGTAAAAGAAAAGATATAGAGTTTGAAATTGGAGAAATAGTCATGCTTAAGGTTTCACCTTGGAAAGGCGTTGTTCGATTTGGTAAACGGGGGAAACTAAATCCAAGGTACATTGGACCATTCAAGATTATAGATCGTGTCGGACCAGTAGCTTACCGACTGGAGTTACCTCAACAACTCGCGGCTGTACATAACACTTTCCACGTCTCAAATTTAAAGAAATGTTTTGCTATAGAAGATCTCACTATTCCGTTGGACGAAATCCAAATCAATGAAAAACTTCAATTCATTGAAGAACCCGTCGAAATAATGGATCGTGAGGTTAAGAGACTTAAACAAAACAAGATACCGATTGTTAAGGTTCGATGGAATGCTTGTAGAGGACCCGAGTTCACCTGGGAGTATGAAGATCAGATGAAGAAGAAATACTCGCATTTATTTCCAGAAGATACGTCAACACCTCCAACTGCTTAAAATTTCGGGACGAAATTTATTTAACGGGTAGGTACTGTAGTGACCCGAACTTTTCCATGTTTATATATATATTAAATGAAATTGTTATTTACATGATTAAGTGTTTCCAACATGTTAAGCAATCAAACTTGTTAAGATTTGATTAATTGAAATATGTTTCATATAGACAATTGACCACCCAAGTTGACCGGTGATTCACGAACGTTAAAACTTGTAAAAACTATATGATGACATATATATGGATATATATATAGTTAACATGATACTATGATAAGTAAACATATCATTAAGTATATTAACAATGAACTACATATGTAAAAACAAGACTACTAACTTAATGATTTTTAAACGAGACATATATGTAACGATTATCGTTGTAAAGACATTTAATGTATATATATATCATATTAAGAGATATTCATACATGATAATATCATGATAATATAATAA
The DNA here is from genome assembly GCF_046630445.1 of Rutidosis leptorrhynchoides. Taxonomy (NCBI): domain Eukaryota; kingdom Viridiplantae; phylum Streptophyta; class Magnoliopsida; order Asterales; family Asteraceae; genus Rutidosis; species Rutidosis leptorrhynchoides. The sequence goes on along the minus strand of NC_092335.1, from coordinate 546,486,395 downwards.
TTTAAAATCTCATTTGATATTATAAACATTGGGTTAACAACATTTAACAAGATCGTTAACCTAAAGGTTTCAAAATAACACTTACATGTAACGACTAACGATGACTTAACGACTCAGTTAAAATGTATATACATGTAGTGTTTTAATATGTATTTATACACTTTTGAAAGACTTCAATACACTTATCAAAATACTTCTACTTAACAAAAATGCTTACAATTACATCCTCGTTCAGTTTCATCAACAATTCTACTCGTATGCACCCGTATTCGTACTCGTACAATACACAGCTTTTAGATGTATGTACTATTGGTATATACACTCCAATGATCAGCTCTTAGCAACCCATGTGAGTCACCTAACACATGTGGGAACCATCATTTGGCAACTAGCATGAAATATCTCATAAAATTACAAAAATATGAGTAATCATTCATTACTTATTTACATGAAAATAAAATTACATATCCTTTATATCTAATCCATACACCAATGGCCAAAAACACCTACAAACACTTTCATTCTTCAATTTTCTTCATCTAATTGATCTCTCTCAAGTTCTATCTTCAAGTTCTAAGTGTTCTTCATATATTCTACAAGTTCTAGTTACATAAAATCAAGAATACTTTCAAGTTTGCTAGCTCACTTCCAATCTTGTAAGGTGATCATCCAACCTCAAGAAATATTTGTTTCTTACAGTAGGTTATCATTCTAATACAAGGTAATAATCATATTCAAACTTTGGTTCAATTTCTATAATTATAACAATCTTATTTCAAGTGATGATCTTACTTGAACTTGTTTTCGTGTCATGATTCTGCTTCAAGAACTTCGAGCCATCCAAGGATCCGTTGAAGCTAGATCTATTTTTCTCTTTTCCAGTAGGTTTATCCAAGGAACTTAAGGTAGTAATGATGTTCATAACATCATTCGATTCATATATATAAAGCTATCTTATTCGAAGGTTTAAACTTGTAATCACTAGAACATAGTTTAATTAATTCTAAACTTGTTCGCAAACAAAAGTTAATCCTTCTAACTTGACTTTTAAAATCAACTAAACACATGTTCTATATCTATATGATATGCTAACTTAATGATTTAAAACCTGGAAACACGAAAAACACCGTAAAACCGGATTTACGCCGTCGTAGTAACACTGCGGGCTGTTTTGGGTTAGTTAATTAAAAACTATGATAAACTTTGATTTAAAAGTTGTTATTCTCGGAAAATAATTTTTATTATGAACATGAAACTATATCCAAAAATTATGGTTAAACTCAAAGTGGAAGTATGTTTTCTAAAATGGTCATCTAGACGTCGTTCTTTCGACTGAAATGACTACCTTTACAAAAATGACTTGTAACTTATTTTCTCGACTATAAACCTATACTTTTTCTATTTAGATTCATAAAATAGAGTTCAATATGAAACCATAGCAATTTGATTCACTCAAAACAGATTTAAAATGAAGAAGTTATGGGTAAAACAAGATTGGATAATTTTTCTCATTTTAGCTACGTGAAAATTGGTAACAAATCTATTCCAACCATAACTTAATCAACTTGTATTGTATATTATGTAATCTTGAGATACCATAGACACGTATACAATGTTTCGACCTATCATGTCGACACATCTATATATATTTCGGAACAACCATATACACTCTATATGTGAATGTTGGAGTTAGCTATACAGGGTTGAGGTTGATTCCAAAATATATATAGTTTGAGTTGTGATCAATACTGAGATACGTATACATTGGGTCGTGGATTGATTCAAGATAATATTTATCGATTTATTTCTGTACATCTAACTGTGGACAACTAGTTGTAGGTTACTAACGAGGACAGCTGACTTAATAAACTTAAAACATCAAAATATATTAAAAGTGTTGTAAATATATTTTGAACATACTTTGATATATATGTATATATTGTTATAGGTTCGTGAATCAACCATTGGCCAAGTCTTATTTCCCGACGAAGTAAAAATCTGTGAAAGGGAGTTATAGTCCCACTTTTAAAATCTAATATTTTTGGGATGAGAATACATGCAGGTTTTATAAATGATTTACAAAATAGACACAAGTACGTGAAACTACATTCTATGGTTGAATTATCGAAATCGAATATGCCCCTTTTTATTAAGTCTGGTAATCTAAGAATTAGGGAACAGACACCCTAATTGACGCGAATCCTAAAGATAGATCTATTGGGCCTAACAAACCCCATCCAAAGTACCGGATGCTTTAGTACTTCGAAATTTATATCATATCCGAAGGGTGTCCCGGAATGATGGGGATATTCTTATATATGCATCTTGTTAATGTCGATTACCAGGTGTTCACCATATGAATAATTTTTATCTCTATGTATGGGATGTATATTGAAATATGAAATCTTGTGGTCTATTGTTACGATTTGATATATATAGGTTAAACCTATAACTCACCAACATTTTTGTTGACGTTTTAAGCATGTTTATTCTCAGGTGATTATTAAGAGCTTCCGCTGTTGCATACTAAAATAAGGACAAGATTTGGAGTCCATGTTTGTATGATATTGTGTAAAAACTGCATTCAAGAAACTGATTTCGATGTAACATTTGTATTGTAAACCATTATGTAATGGTCGTGTGTAAACAGGATATTTTAGATTATCATTATTTGATAATCTACGTAAAGCTTTTTAAACCTTTATTTATGAAATAAAGGTTATGGTTTGTTTTAAAAATGAATGCAGTCTTTGAAAAACGTCTCATATAGAGGTCAAAACCTCGCAATGAAATCAATTAATATGGAACGTTTTTAATCAATAAGAACGGGACATTTCACCCGGGGGCCCGGGGGGACGGGGGGGACGGGGGCCAAAATAATCGGGGTAAACGAGGAAAAACACAAAACATAGGTTTGCGAAAGTTGAGGAATGCTCATGGAAAACTCACGATTGACTTTGATATTAAGTTGAAAACCATTAATCCGATAGGCGACAATAGTTCAATGTTTGTTAATTTGATATCTAGTGTTGTTCGGAAACCGAGCTTCCCAAAATATTACAAGTGTTGGGCGGATGTGCCATCATCTTTCAAAGACGACGTCTGGGTTGATATACGCGTAAGTTTAATTAATTACTACTTATACTTATATATATATACACTTATATATATATACACTTATATATATACACTTATATATATATATACACTTATATATATATATATACACTTATATATATATATATATAAGTATATATGTATGCGTTTCTTATATATAATCTTTTAATATATTTATTACTTTTTATCGTAGAATTACTTTCAAATTGATACATGGCTAGAAGGTGAGCATGCAGCTGAAATCCGAACGGGTATTAACAAGATTGCGGCGGGACGATGGAAAAACGCAAAAAGTGAGTATTTTGGTTATTACGAATTCCTCGAAGAAGCACATCCGGATGATATAAATTTCATTCGTACGAACCCACCCGAGGATTGTGAAGCCCAAGAGTGGGAGCCTTTTGTTGACATGATGCTTGACGAAGCATATCGAAAGCATTGTGCTCAAAATAAAAAAAAACTGGGCTGAAGTCAAATACAACAGTTTGCATGGTGCCAAATCGATAGTTAAACATTTGGTAAATTACTTACACCTACTTGTTTTTAATGTTTTATATAAATGATAAAATGTAAGAAAATGGGTTATTTGATTTTATACATTTAAGTTATTTATTTGTGTGTTTGTAGAACGAAAATCAAGCCAAGAATGCGGAAATCGGTCCTATAAAAAATTACAAGATCTTGCACAAATCCAAGGATCGTACCAAGTGGAATGATTCGTTCATACCGAAAATTAATTACGTAAGTGATACATTTTTATAGATTATGGTGTACTTCTTATAAATATAAGTATAAGTCAATTGGTGTACTCCCGATATATATATATATATATATATATATATATATATATATATATATATATATATATATATAATAATGGTCTTGTAAGTGATACATTTTTATACGTATGTATGTATATATAAATAATGATATGTTAGTAATATTTATATTTTTTTAACTTTGTAGAAACGAATGAAGACGTTGTTAAGACAATTTCCCGGCACCGACGAGGAAGTTATCATGGAACGAGTTTTGGGCCCACGACCGGGACACCAACGCGGATTGGGCCCGAAGATGCCAAAGTCGGTAACTAATTCTGAATCTTCATCGTCTACCGGTCGGAGTCGTCAACCCGAAATACCACCACAAACATACTACACGGCGGCCGACATTGAACGAATAATTGCTTTTAATAATATGCAAATCCCGGACGATGTTCGACCAAGATTTGGCTATCCTCCCGGTACTTCCACTACCGGTACTTCCAATATCGGTACTTCCACTACCGGTACTTCCAATACCGGTACTTCCACTTCCGGTACCCCGAGCTCGAACCATGACTTTGATAACGATTTGTATAATGATGGATATGACGGTTTGTAATTTGTTTGGTGTGCGTCAAGACAATTATGAAATGGTTGGTACGTTTTGTAAACGATATTTTATTTTGTAGTTTTTCGGATATTGTAATGCATGTTTGGATAAGTGTATGTTTCAAGACTTTTGTTTAGTGTTATTATGGTATTTTGTGAATTCGTAATCGTTATTATATAGCAGGTTTTTAATTTGTAAATGTGCTGGAAACTGCAGAATTTGTGCCGTTTTATTCGGCTGGAAATGCAGAAACCAAATCTGCTAAAACTGCAGATACTGGCTTTCCCAGATGATAAGTCGTCTGGGATTAGTCGTCCGGGAAAAGTTATGACGTCGTCATTATTCCAGCATTGTTTAATGATTGAATAAAATAAATATTAGTTTAATATTAAAACGGAGAAACGACTTCTCGTCCGGGAAAAGTCGTCCGGGAAAACCTTCCACGAATGCAGCGTTGAAAGTCAAAGTGGGGCCCACGTATGTGTCAGGGAAAAAAAGTCGTCGTCCTGGAATACTTTCAAGGACGAACTTTCCTAGACGACCATTCAGGGACGAAAAGTCGTCCGGGATCACTTTCGGGGACGACTTATTGTCTGGACTGTTCGTCCGGGAAGACCTCGTTTCTAGTAGTGTTCAGCTCCTGTTTCAGATGTAGAATCAACCATTAATAAACACCACCACCATCATGATCATCGTCAACATACTACTAGATTTATTATTGTTACCACCTATTTGATCAACAACCTCACCATTAACTAAACTATCAGTGATCACCAAAATAATAACCTGCTACTATCCTATTCCTATCCTAACTGCTATTTTGCTACTGTTGCAGCTGTAAACCATGTAGTGACCCGAACTTTTCCATGTTTATATATATTAATTGAGATTGATATTTACATGATTAAATGTTTCCAACATGTTAAGTAATCAAACTTTTTAAGACTTGATTAATTGAAATATGTTTCATATAGACAATTGACCACCCAAGTTGACCGGTGCTTCACGAACGTTAAAACTTATAAAAACTATATGATGACATATATATTGATATATATATATAGTTAACATGATACTATGATAAGTAAACATATCATTAAGTATATTAACAATGAACTACATATGTAAAAACAAGACTACTAACTTAATGATTTTTAAACGAGACATATATGTAACGATTATCGTTGTAAAGACATTTAATGTATATATATCATATTAAGAGATATTCATACATGATAATATCATGATAATATAATAATTTAAAATCTCATTTGATATTATAAACATTGGGTTAACAACATTTAACAAGATCGTTAACCTAAAGGTTTCAAAACAACACTTACATGTAACGACTAACGATGACTTAACGACTCAGTTAAAATGTATATACATGTAGTGTTTTAATATATATTTATACATTTTTGAAAGACTTCAATACACTTATCAAAATACTTCTACTTAACAAAAATGCTTACAATTACATCCTCGTTCAGTTTCATCAACAATTCTACTCGTATGCACCCGTATTCGTACTCGTACAATACACAGCTTTTAGATGTATGTACTATTAGTATATACACTCCAATGATCAGCTCTTAGCAGCCCATGTGAGTCACCTAACACATGTGGGAACCATCATTTGGCAACTAGCATGAAATATCTCATAAAATTACAAAAATATGAGTAATCATTCATGACTTATTTACATGAAAACAAAATTACATATCCTTTATATCTAATCCATACACCAACGACCAAAAACACCTACAAACACTTTCATTCTTCAATTTTATTCATCTAATTGATCTCTCTCAAGTTCTATCTTCAAGTTCTAAGTGTTCTTCATATATTCTACAAGTTCTAGTTACATAAAATCAAGAATACTTTCAAGTTTGCTAGCTCACTTCCAATCTTGTAAGGTGATCATCCAACCTCAAGAAATCTTTGTTTCTTACAGTAGGTTATCATTCTAATACAAGGTAATAATCATATTCAAACTTTGGTTCAATTTCTATAACTATAACAATCTTATTTCAAGTGATGATCTTACTTGAACTTGTTTTCGTGTCATGATTCTGCTTCAAGAACTTCGAGCCATCCAAGGATCCGTTGAAGCTAGATCCATTTTTCTCTTTTCCAGTAGGTTTATCCAAGGAACTTAAGGTAGTAATGATGTTCATAACATCATTCGATTCATACATATAAAGCTATCTTATTCGAAGGTTTAAACTTGTAATCACTAGAACATAGTTTAGTTAATTCTAAACTTGTTCGCAAACAAAAGTTAATCCTTCTAACTTGACTTTTAAAATCAACTAAACACATGTTCTATATCTATATGATATGCTAACTTAATGATTTAAAACCTGGAGACACGAAAAACACCGTAAAACCGGATTTACGCCGTCGTAGTAACACCGCGGGCTGTTTTGGGTTAGTTAATTAAAAACTATGATAAACTTTGATTTAAAAGTTGTTATTCTGAGAAAATGATTTTTATTATGAACATGAAACTATATCCAAAAATTATGGTTAAACTCAAAGTGGAAGTATGTTTTCTAAAATGGTCATCTAGACGTCGTTCTTTCGACTGAAATGACTACCTTTACAAAAACGACTTGTAACTTATTTTTCCGACTATAAACCTATACTTTTTCTATTTAGATTCATAAAATAGAGTTCAATATGAAACCATAGCAATTTGATTCACTCAAAACGGATTTAAAATAAAGAAGTTATGGGTAAAACAAGATTGGATAATTTTTCTCATTTTAGCTACGTGAAAATTTGTAACAAATCTATTCCAACCATAACTTAATCAACTTGTATTGTATATTATGTAATCTTGAGATACCATAGACACGTATACAATGTTTCGACGTATCATGTCGACACATCTATATATATTTCGGAACAACCATAGACACTCTATATGTGAATGTTGGAGTTAGCTATACAGGGTTGAGGTTGATTCCAAAATATATATAGTTTGAGTTGTGATCAATACTGAGATACGTATACACTGGGTCGTGGATTGATTCAAGATACTATTTATCAATTTATTTCTGTACATCTAACTGTGGATAACTAGTTGTAGGTTACTAACGAGGATAGCTGACTTAATAAACTTAAAACATCAAAATATATTAAAAGTGTTGTAATTATATTTTGAACATACTTTGATATATATGTATATATTGTTATAGGTTCGTGAATCAACCAGTGGCCAAGTCTTACTTCCCGACGAAGTAAAAATCTGTGAAAGTGAGTTATAGTCCCACTTTTAAAATCTAATATTTTTGGGATGAGAATACATGCAGGTTTTATAAATGATTTACAAAATAGACACAAGTACGTGAAACTACATTCTATGGTTGAATTATCGAAATCGAATATGCCCCCTTTTTTATTAAGTCTGGTAATCTAAGAATTAGGGAACAGACACCCTAATTGACGCGAATCCTAAAGATAGATCTATTGGGCTTAACAAACCCCATCCAAAGTACCGGATGCTTTAGTACTTCGAAATTTATATCATATCCGAAGGGTGTCCCAGAATGATGGGGATATTCTTATATATGCATCTTGTTAATGTCGGTTACCAGGTGTTCACCATATGAATGATTTTTATCTCTATGTATGGGATGTGTATTGAAATATAAAATCTTGTGGTCTATTATTATGATTTGATATATATAGGTTAAACCTATAACTCACCAACATTTTTGTTGACATTTTAAGCATGTTTATTCTCAGGTGATTATTAAGAGCTTCCGCTGTCGCATACTTAAATAAGGACGAGATTTGGAGTCCATGCTTGTATGATATTGTGTAAAAACTGCATTCAAGAAACTTATTTTGTTGTAACATATTTGTATTGTAAACCATTATGTAATGGTCGTGTGTAAACAGGATATTTTAGATTATCATTATTTGATAATCTACATAAAGCTTTTTATACCTTTATTGATGAAATAAAGGTTATGGTTTGTTTTAAAATGAATGCAGTCTTTGAAAAACGTCTCAAATAGAGGTCAAAACCTCGCAACGAAATCAATTAATATGGAACATTTTTAATCAATAAGAACGGGACATTTCAGTTGGTATCCGAGCGTTGGTCTTAGAGAACCAGAATTTTGCATTAGTGTGTCTTATCGAGTTTGTTAGGATGCATTAGTGAGTCTGGACTTCGACCGTGTTTACTTGAAAAATGATTGCTTAACAAATTTTGTTGGAAACTATATATTTTTAACATGTGAATATTATGTGATATATTAATCTCTTAACGCGTTTGATATTATGTGATAGATGTCTACCTCTAGAACAAGTCCCATTGACTCACCTAATAATAATGAAGAGTCAAATGTAAATTGGAATGATTCGTGGACTGATTCACAAGTTCCCGAAGAGGAACCGGAAGAAGAGTCGGAACCAAAAGAAGAATCGGAACCAGAAGAAGAATCGGAACCGGATGAAGAAATAGAACCGGTGGGGGAAATAATAAAACGGTTAAGTAAAAGAAAATCCTCAACCAACCGATCAAGGTTAATTATGGTCAATGGTGTTTCCGCCAAGGAAGCAAAATATTGGGAGGATTACCAATTCTCCGATGAATCGGATTCCGACGAGAATTCCGATGATGTTATAGAAATTACCCCAACTGAATTTAAAAAGGCAAAAGAAAATAATAAGGGAAAGGGCATAAAAATAGAGAAATCTAATTCCATCCCCGATGAACTTTATATGTATCGTCAACCCCCGAAGTCCTTAAGTTGTAACAATGACCCGGGAACCTCTAAACCACCAGGTTTTTCTAAACCAATGTGGATAACGATGGCTCGTATTAGGGGAACATCATATATCCCTAGAAACTTGGCAAAACGAACCAAAACCGAAGAAGAAGAAACAAGCGAGTCGGAATAAGATAGTTGTATTCGTGTGGTGTAATATAAGTAATATAGTGTGCTTATGCTTTATGATATATGTAAAAATTGCTTGTATTAATAAGTATTTTTTTTTATGAATCTAACTCTTGTCTATTTTACAGTATAAAAACACAAAATGGATAGACAACCCAATATTTTAAAAGACCTACCCGGAGACATGATTGATGAAATCTTGTCTAGAGTCGGTCAGAATTCTTCGGCACAACTATTTAAGGCGAGATCAGTTTGTAAGACATTCGAAGAACGTTCCAAGAAGGCCTTGGTTTATAAAAGGCTTTCGTTCGAAAGATGGGGGATATCACATTGGGAAATCCATAAGTTACGATGTGTTTACTTTGACGCATATATTGCGGGGAACCCAAATGCTATTTTACGCAATGGGTTAAGAAATTATTTTGACTCAATATATCCGAATATTGGACTTCGTGATTTAGAAAAAGCGGCTAACATGCAACATAAAGAAGCATGTTATGCTTAAAGATTAGTAATGTTCGCTTCTCACCAAAGTGAGAACAAGAACATCGGGCTACAACTATTAAACAAAACGTTCCCACAAGTGACGGAGTCGGTAATTGGGGTAAGAAATGAGGTTTTTAGATTGTTACGGGACTGTTGGACATTACGTAACCCTCGTCCCTTTGACGACGTTACAACACGCTGTCTTATCAACGGCCATAACGGTTATGTTCCACAAGACCAAGGATGGGAAGTAGTCCTAGTAAAACCAGAATGCATGACTTGTTTCTGGACGTATGAATTACGTGTCTTTATTGCCTTTGCTGAACGACTTGTGTACTAGCTAGAATTATCTTCACAACTATCTTGTATCAAAGTTATTGTGTGCTATATTTCATGCTTTATGTAAAATAAGCGGTATTGTAAGTTTGTAAAATATTGTATAAAAGTTTGAACGCGAAATATTATTATAATCAGTTTTTCATATAGAATTGTAGTAGTTGAATTGTATATTAGCTACTAAGTATGAACTTAACGGGTAGGTACTACCCGAATTTAAACTTATAAAAAGCTAATATGAAGAAAAAGCTTTTATAAATGAGTTCATATTATGCTACGAAATACTATTAACTACTCTTAATATTCTGTATGATTAACTTGTTCCATTTGACTATTTTGAAGGAAATGGCACCGACTACTCGACACACCGTGAATATGAATGAAGAGGAATTCCGTACTTTTCTAGCTTCAAACATAGCCGCAGTACAGGCTGCGCTACATACCAACAATAACCTTGGATCTAGCAGTACAGGAAATCGTGTAGGATGCACCTACAAAGAATTCACTGCCTGCAAACCTTTGGAATTTGATGGAACCGAAGGACCGATCGGATTGAAACGGTGGACCGAGAAGGTCGAATCGGTGTTTGCCATAAGTAAGTGTACTGAAGAGGACAAAGTAAAGTACGCTACGCATACCTTCACAGGTTCTGCGTTAACATGGTGGAATACCTATCTAGAGCAAGTGGGACAAGACGATGCGTACGCACTACCGTGGTCAGCATTCAAGCACTTGATGAACGAGAAGTACCGTCCCAGAACCGAGGTCAATAAGCTCAAGACAGAACTTAGAGGGTTACGAACCCAAGGATTTGATATTACCATGTACGAAAGACGATTCACAGAATTGTGCCTATTGTGTCCGGGAGCATTCGAAGATGAGGAAGAGAAGATCGACGCGTTTGTGAAAGGATTACCGGAAAGAATCCAAGAAGATATAAGTTCACACGAGCCCGCCTCCATACAACAGGCATGTAGAATGGCTCACAAACTAGTGAACCAGATTGAAGAAAGAATTAAAGAACAGACTGCTGAAGAGGCCAATGTGAAGCAAGTCAAAAGAAAGTGGGAGGAAAACGGTGATAAGAATCACCAATACAACAACAACAGCAATTACAACAATAATCGCAATAATTATCCCAACAATCGCAACATCAATCGCAACTACAACAAACGGCCCAACAACAACAACAACAACAACAGCAACTACAACAATCATCCCAATAACAATAATAACCGCAACAACAACAACAATCAGAAGCAGCTATGCCAAAGGTGTGAAAAGTATCACTCGGGGTTCTGCACCAAATTTTACAAGAAGTGTAAAAGAAATGGTCATAGCGCGGCGAAGTGTGAGGTCTACGGACCAGGGGTTAATAGAACGAAAGGAACAAATGGTGTCGGAACGAGTAATGGCGGAGCAAGTAGTGTCGGAGCAAGTTATGCCAATGTAGTTTGTTATAAATGTGGAAAACCGGGCCACATTATTAGAAATTGTCCGAACCAGGAGAACACGAATGGACAAGGCCGCGGAAGAGTTTTCAATATTAATGCGGCAGAGGCACAGGAAGACCCGGAGCTTGTTACGGGTATGTTTCTTATTGACAATAAACCTTCTTACGTTTTATTTGATTCGGGTGCGGATAGAAGCTATATGAGTAGAGATTTTTGTGCTAAATTAAGTTGTCCATTGACGCCTTTGGATAGTAAATTTTTACTCGAATTAGCAAATGGTAAATTAATTTCAGCAGATAATATATGTCGGAATCGAGAAATTAAACTGGTTAGCGAAACATTTAAGATTGATTTGATACCAGTAGAGTTAGGGAGTTTTGATGTGATAATCGGTATGGACTGGTTGAAAGAAGTGAAAGCAGAGATCGTTTGTTACAAAAATGCAATTCGCATTATACGAGAAAAAGGAAAACCCTTAATGGTGTACGGAGAAAAGGGCAACACGAAGCTACATCTTATTAGTAATTTGAAGGCACAAAAACTAATAAGAAAAGGTTGCTATGCTATTCTAGTACACGTCGAGAAAGTACAAACTGAAGAAAAGAGCATCAATGATGTTCCCATTGCAAAAGAATTTCCCGATGTATTTCCGAAAGAATTACCGGGATTACCCCCACATCGATCCGTTGAATTTCAAATAGATCTTGTACCAGGAGCTGCACCAATAGCTCGTGCTCCTTACAGACTCGCACCCAGCGAGATGAAAGAACTGCAAAGCCAATTACAAGAACTTTTAGAGCGTGGTTTCATTCGACCAAGCACATCACCGTGGGGAGCTCCTGTTTTGTTTGTCAAGAAGAAAGATGGTACATTCAGGTTGTGTATCGACTACCGAGAGTTGAACAAACTTACCATCAAGAACCGCTACCCACTACCGAGAATCGACGACTTATTTGATCAACTACAAGGCTCGTCTATTTATTTAAAGATTGACTTACGTTCCGGGTATCATCAAATGCGGGTGAAAGAAGATGATATTCCAAAGACTACTTTCAGAACACGTTACGGTCATTACGAGTTTATGGTCATGCCGTTTGGTTTAACGAATGCACCAGCTGTGTTCATGGACCTTATGAACCGAGTGTGTGGACCATACCTTGACAAGTTTGTCATTGTTTTCATTGATGACATACTTATTTACTCAAAGAATGACCAAGAACACGTTGAACATTTGAGAAAGGTGTTAGAAGTATTGAGGAAGGAAGAATTGTACGCTAAGTTTTCAAAGTGTGCATTTTGGTTGGAAGAAGTTCAATTCCTCGGTCACATAGTGAACAAAGAAGGTATTAAGGTGAATCCGGCAAAGATAGAAACTGTTGAAAAGTGGGAAACCCCGAAAACTCCGAAACACATACGCCAGTTTTTAGGACTAGCCGGTTACTACAGAAGGTTCATCCAAGACTTTTCCAGAATAGCAAAACCCTTGACTGCATTAACGCATAAAGGGAAGAAATTTGAATGGAATGATGAACAAGAGAAAGCGTTTCAGTTATTGAAGAAAAAGCTAACTACGGCACCTATATTGTCATTACCTGAAGGGAATGATGATTTTGTGATTTATTGTGACGCATCAAAGCAAGGTCTCGGTTGTGTATTAATGCAACGAACGAAGGTGATTGCTTATGCGTCTAGACAATTGAAGATTCACGAACAAAATTATACGACGCATGATTTGGAATTAGGCGCGGTTGTTTTTGCATTAAAGACTTGGAGGCACTACTTATATGGGGTCAAAAGTATTATATATACCGACCACAAAAGTCTTCAACACATATTTAATCAGAAACAACTGAATATGAGGCAGCGTAGGTGGATTGAATTGTTGAATGATTACGACTTTGAGATTCGTTACCACCCGGGGAAGGCAAATGTGGTAGCCGATGCCTTGAGCAGGAAGGACAGAGAACCCATTCGAGTAAAATCTATGAATATAATGATTCATAATAACCTTACTACTCAAATAAAGGAGGCGCAACAAGGAGTTTTAAAAGAGGAAAATTTAAAGGATGAAATACCCAAAGGATCGGAGAAGCATCTTAATATTCGGGAAGACGGAACCCGGTATAGGGCTGAAAGGATTTGGGTACCAAAATTTGGAGATATGAGAGAAATGGTACTTAGAAAAGCTCATAAAACCAGATACTCAATACATCCTGGAACGGGGAAGATGTACAAGGATCTCAAGAAACATTTTTGGTGGCTGGGTATGAAAGCCGATGTTGCTAAATACGTAGGAGAATGTTTGACGTGTTCTAAGGTCAAAGCTGAGCATCAGAAACCATCAGGTCTACTTCAACAACCCGAAATCCCGGAATAGAAATGGGAAAACATTACCATGGATTTCATCACTAAATTGCCAAGGACTGCAAGTGGTTTTGATACTATTTGGGTAATAGTTGATCGTCTCACCAAATCAGCACACTTCCTACCAATAAGAGAAGATGACAAGATGGAGAAGTTAGCACGACTATATTTGAAGGAAGTCGTCTCCAGACATGGAATACCAATCTCTATTATCTCTGATAGGGATGGCAGATTTATTTCAAGATTCTGGCAGACATTATAGCAAGCATTAGGAACTCGTCTAGACATGAGTACTGCCTATCATCCACAAACTGATGGGCAGAGTGAAAGGACGATACAAACTCTTAAAGACATGCTACGAGCATGTGTTATTGATTTCGGAAACAGTTGGGATCGACATCTACCGTTAGCAGAATTTTCCTACAACAACAGCTACCATTCAAGCATTGAGATGGCGCTGTTTAAAGCACTTTATGGTAGAAAGTGCAGGTCTCCGATTTGTTGGAGTGAAGTGGGGGATAGACAGATTACGGGTCCGGAGATTATACAAGAAACTACCGAGAAGATCATCCAAATTCAACAACGGTTGAAAACCGCCCAAAGTCGACAAAAGAGCTACGCTGACATTAAAAGAAAAGATATATAATTTGAAATTGGAGAGATGGTCATGCTTAAAGTTGAACCTTGGAAAGGCGTTGTTCGATTTGGTAAACGAGGGAAATTAAATCCAAGGTATATTGGACCATTCAAGATTATTGATCGTGTCGGACCAGTAGCTTACCGACTTGAGTTACCTCAACAACTCGCGGCTGTACATAACACTTTCCACGTCTCGAATTTGAAGAAATGTTTTGCTAAAGAAGATCTCACTATTCTGTTAGATGAAATCCAAATCAACGAAAAACTCCAATTCATCGAAGAACCCGTCGAAATAATGGATCGTGAGGTTAAAAGACTTAAGCAAAACAAGATACCAATTGTTAAGGTTCGATGGAATGCTCATAGAGGACCCGAGTTCACCTGGGAGCGTGAAGATCAGATGAAGAAGAAATACCCGCATCTATTTCCCGAAGATTCGTCAACACCTTCAACAGCTTAAAATTTCGGGACGAAATTTATTTAACGGGTAGGTACTGTAGTGACCCGAACTTTTCCATGTTTATATATATTAATTGAGATTAATATTTACATGATTAAATGTTTCCAACATGTTAAGTAATCAAACTTGTTAAGACTTGATTAATTGAAATATGTTTCATATAGACAATTGACCACCCAAGTTGACCGGTGCTTCACGAACGTTAAAACTTGTAAAAACTATATGATGACATATATATTGATATATATATAGTTAACATGATACTATGATAAGTAAACATATCATTAAGTATATTAACAATGAACTACATATGTAAAAACAAGACTACTAACTTAATGATTTTTAAACGAGACATATATGTAACGATTATCGTTGTAAAGACATTTAATGTATATATATCATATTAAGAGATATTCATACATGATAATATCATGATAATATAATAATTTAAAATCTCATTTGATATTATAAACATTGGGTTAACAACATTTAACAAGATCGTTAACCTAAAGGTTTCAAAACAACACTTACATGTAACGACTAACGATGACTTAACGACTCAGTTAAAATGTATATACATGTAGTGTTTTAATATGTATTTATACATTTTTGAAAGACTTCAATACACTTATCAAAATACTTCTACTTAACAAAAATGCTTACAATTACATCCTCGTTCAGTTTCATCAACAATTCTACTCGTATGCACCCGTATTCGTACTCGTACAATACACAGCTTTTAGATGTATGTACTATTGGTATATACACTCCAATGATCAGCTCTTAGCAGCCCATGTGAGTCACCTAACACATGTGGGAACCATCATTTGGCAACTAGCATGAAATATCTCATAAAATTACAAAAATATGAGTAATCATTCATGACTTATTTACATGAAAACAAAATTACATATCCTTTATATCTAATTCATACACCAACGACCAAAAACACCTAAAAACACTTTCATTCTTCAATTTTATTCATCTAATTGATCTCTCTCAAGTTCTATCTTCAAGTTCTAAGTGTTCTTCATATATTCTACAAGTTCTAGTTACATAAAATCAAGAATACTTTCAAGTTTGCTAGCTCACTTCCAATCTTGTAAGGTGATCATCCAACCTCAAGAAATCTTTGTTTCTTACAGTAGGTTATCATTCTAATACAAGGTAATAATCATATTCAAACTTTGGTTCAATTTCTATAACTATAACAATCTTATTTCAAGTGATGATCTTACTTGAACTTGTTTTCGTGTCATGATTCTGCTTCAAGAACTTCGAGCCATCCAAGGATCCGTTGAAGCTAGATCCATTTTTCTCTTTTCCAGTAGGTTTATCCAAGGAACTTAAGGTAGTAATGATGTTCATAACATCATTCGATTCATACATATAAAGCTATCTTATTCGAAGGTTTAAACTTGTAATCACTAGAACATAGTTTAGTTAATTCTAAACTTGTTCGCAAACAAAAGTTAATCCTTCTAACTTGACTTTTAAAATCAACTAAACACATGTTCTATATCTATATGATATGCTAACTTAATGATTTAAAACCTGGAGACACGAAAAACACCGTAAAACCGGATTTACGCCGTCGTAGTAACACCGCGGGCTGTTTTGGGTTAGTTAATTAAAAACTATGATAAACTTTGATTTAAAAGTTGTTATTCTGAGAAAATTATTTTTATTATGAACATGAAACTATATCCAAAAATTATGGTTAAACTCAAAGTGGAAGTATGTTTTCTAAAATGGTCATCTAGACGTCGTTCTTTCGACTGAAATGACTACCTTTACAAAAATGACTTGTAACTTATTTTTCCGACTATAAACCTATACTGTTTCTATTTAGATTCATAAAATAGAGTTCAATATGAAACCATAGCAATTTGATTCACTCAAAACGGATTTAAAATAAAGAAGTTATGGGTAAAACAAGATTGGATAATTTTTCTCATTTTAGCTACGTGAAAATTTGTAACAAATCTATTCCAACCATAACTTAATCAACTTGTATTGTATATTATGTAATCTTGAGATACCATAGACACGTATACAATGTTTCGACCTATCATGTCGACACATCTATATATATTTCGGAACAACCATAGACACTCTATATGTGAATGTTGGAGTTAGCTATACAGGGTTGAGGTTGATTCCAAAATATATATAGTTTGAGTTGTGATCAATACTGAGATACGTATACACTGGGTCGTGGATTGATTCAAGATACTATTTATCGATTTATTTCTGTACATCTAACTGTGGACAACTAGTTGTAGGTTACTAACGAGGACAGCTGACTTAATAAACTTAAAACATCAAAATATATTAAAAGTGTTGTAAATATATTTTGAACATACTTTGATATATATGTATATATTGTTATAGGTTCGTGAATCAACCAGTGGCCAAGTCTTACTTCCCGACGAAGTAAAAATCTGTGAAAGTGAGTTATAGTCCCACTTTTAAAATCTAATATTTTTGGGATGAGAATACATGCAGGTTTTATAAATGATTTACAAAATAGACACAAGTACGTGAAACTACATTCTATGGTTGAATTATCGAAATCGAATATGCCCCTTTTTATTAAGTCTGGTAATCTAAGAATTAGGGAACAGACACCCTAATTGACGCGAATCCTAAAGATAGATCTACTGGGCTTAAAAAACCCCATCCAAAGTACCGGATGCTTTAGTACTTCAAAATTTATATCATATCCGAAGGGTATCCTGAAATGATGGGGATATTCTTATATATGCATCTTGTTAATGTCGGTTACCCGGTGTTCACCATATGAATGATTTTTATCTCTATGTATGGGATGTGTATTGAAATATAAAATCTTGTGGTCTATTATTATGATTTGATATATATAGGTTAAACCTATAACTCACCAACATTTTTGTTGACGTTTTAAGCATGTTTATTCTCAGGTGATTATTAAGAGCTTCCGCTGTCACATACTTAAATAAGGACGAGATTCGGAGTCCATGCTTGTATGATTTTGTGTAAAAACTGCATTCAAGAAACTTATTTTGTTGTAACATATTTGTATTTTAAACCATTATGTAATGGTCGTGTGTAAACAGGATATTTTAGATTATCATTATTTGATAATCTACGTAAAGCTTTTTAAACCTTTATTGATGAAATAAAGGTTATGGTTTGTTTTAAAATGAATGCAGTCTTTGAAAAACGTCTCATATAGAGGTCAAAACCTCGCAACGAAATCAATTAATATGGAACGTTTTTAATCAATAAGAACGGGACATTTCAAACCATAGCCCAAACACAACACTTGCAACTCATTTAAATTGCTCCACGATTTCCTTTCTTGCTTGACACAACAAACGCATTAAAAACTATAAATTCCGCTATTGTTTCGGTTCAAATCATTACCACTTGAAACTTTGAAACCCACTTCATATTCTTTCTGTTTTCTGTTTAATCAAATGCAGCTACTGCTGCATAGTTGCTCCTATTTTGACGTTCTTGTCCAACCGTGAAACCACAACAACCGTCACCTTTATCCACACCTTCTATATACTCCCTCTGTCCCATCAGAAGTGTCCACTTTGACTTTTAACAGTCTTTATTTATCAACTTTGACTATAAATATTTATGTCCGTGTTATATAATATTTGATGAAAATTATATGAATGAATTGAGTTTTAATTGTGTTTTCATTGATATAACTTTCATAAAATATTATATAACACCAACAAAAATATCTAAAGTCAAATTTGAATAAGGAAGACTGAAAAAAGTCAAGGTGGACACTTCTGGTGGGACGGAGGGAGTATTTTTTTTCTCTCTTTTCTTTTCTTGATCTTGAAAATGATGAACAGTGGAAGACGAAAGTGATGAATGATGAAGGTGATGAATTAATTGAATGAACCTCGATGAACGATTATGATATTACGTGAAATTGATGATGATTAGGAAACATATAAATACGTGTTAAATATAATTGGTGTACCATTTATTTCAAAAAAGATAGATAGATCAGATGGATAAGGGGTGTTGGTATTAAGTAAGAGGTCTCGGGTTCAAGCCCTGTCTGAGGCATTTCCTTTTAGGAAACCTTTTTAAAGGTAGTTTCATTTTTTTTTTAAATTTATGATGATTATTATTATTGTTATTATTATTGTTATTATTAGTAATATAGTTATTATTATTATTATTATCATAGTTATAAGTATTATAACCATTATTATTATTATTATTATTATAAGTATTACTAATGTTGTTGTTGTTGTTATTATTATTATTATTATTATTATTATTATTATTATTATTATTATTATTATTATTATTATTATTATTATTATTATTATTATTAATATGATTATTAGTATTGTTATTATTAAACTTATTATCATTATTATCATTAGTAGAAAAATTAATATTTTTATAGTTATTATTATTATTATTATTATTATTATTATTAAGTAGTATTATTGTCATTATAGTTATTGATAAAAATATTAGTATTATTATTATTAATAAAATTATTATTTTTATAGTTATTATTATTAGTATTCATTATTATTAAAAGTATCATTTTTATAAAAATTACAATTTTTATTATAATAATAATAATAATAATAATAATAATAATAATAATAATAATTATTATTATTATTATTATTATTATTATTATTATTATTATTATTATTATTATTATTATTATTATTATTATTATTATTATTATTATTATTATTATAGGATGAAACAACTTTTTATTTATTATTATCAATATTATTTTATCAAATTATATTTACTACATATAACATAACTATATTAATATTTTTATAATAAATATTAATAAATGTAATTAATTAGGTTATTAATGAAATACATAATTAAGATAACAATTAATTCACTAATAATACATAAATTTGTTCGATTACCATTATATATGTTAACATATATAAAAATGATATAGGTTCGTAAATTCGAGGCCAAACCTGCAATGTTCAGTTCGTCGTATGCATATTTTTACTTCAAAATATCGTATTGTGAGTTCATTTGATTCCCTTTTACTCTTTACATTTTTGGGACTGAGAATACATGCGCTGTTTTTATAATTGCTTTATTAAATGCTTTTGAAATATATTTTTGAACTGAGAATACATGAAATGCTTTTATAAATGTTTGACGAGATAGACACAGGCAAAACATTCCTCGAATGAATTATTATGCAGACAGAAGTTATGTGAATTATTATTGAATTAGTTGGACGTGATAATTGCCACTAATTGTTGTGAATATTTTCCCCTGATTATTATTGCTTGGTAACCTAAGAATTAGAAACGGGTATGGCCCTAATTCACGCGAATCCTAAAGGTAGCTACCGGGTTTAACACCCCCACCCAGAATGTTCACTAGACGGAAGAGCTAGTGAGCGTGGTGTTTAGTACTTCGCAGTTTATATATTATACAGACGAGATGTTCTATTTTGGGGATATTATTGATGCGCATTATATGTTAAGGTCGGTTACCATGTTGAGCAATGAAATCAAATTGAATGTTATGTATCGAGAGAATGATTTTTATACACAGGTTATGTGTATTATATTTTGTGCACGAGATATGTGTACGGTTATTAAAAATCGCGAGGCAACCTACGGGGGAGAAAAGGATACGAACCTACTCTGCTAAGCATTATGAAAAATGGTTTTGTACACGAGATAGGTGTACTGTATTTAAATCTTGCGGTCTATCAAAATGATGAAAATTTATTGCTTATGATAATCCTATGAACTCACCAACTTTTTGGTTGACACTTGAAAGCATGTTTATTCTCAGGTATGAAAGAAATCTTCCGCTGTGCATTTTGTAACAACCCAAACCATACCGCGTATAAAACCCCGTTAAATTTCATGACAAAAAAAAAAAATTTTGCTGACTGACCCATTTGCGCGGCGCGCCGACAGGTTGCGCGGCGCGCAGAACCTGTCTGGCAGCCCGCTGTCCCGTTTTACTTAAAATGCCAAAATGTTTGACCCGTTCCCGACGTTTTTAGCCAAAACGCTTTTAACCATGAATTCATACATATAAAACTAACACGTTTAATTAATAAAATTAAGTTTACGAAGCGGGTCCCACATCGACCCATTTTACCACCTTAAGTACCAAAATACAATTTTCGACTTTAAGACTTTAATACAACACAAAGCCGAGCATGGCGATCGGGGATACGCTACCCAATCCTAAACGATCCAAAAGCAAGTCTCTAAAGCAAGCTATGAAAGTCTTCTAGTCCTCGCACTTACCCGAGTCACCGTCCGCATGAAATCTATAAAAATAATCAACAACGAGAGGGTAAGCTAGTGCTTAGTGAATGATAATATACTACATACATATATATGTATAAAATGAATACGCCACACAAAACAAATACCGCATACCGAAGCATCCAAGTATAAAGCGTCTACACTAAGCATACCGTACGATCTAAGCAACGAGCTAAAGATACAACACAAAAGCTAGTCCACCAACGACAAAGTAAACATCGCCAAATAGCTACACCCGGAGGGTTAGCTACAACACAACAACACATTAATATATATATAACAATATAAACGAACAAGGTTAACCCCTTAACCTCAAACACACGAACATTGGCCGAACAACCCGAGCCTTGTGAATTCGCACAACCCGAAATTCACTTCTCAACCATAAGATGACCGAACAACCCGAGTCATCATGAATCCGCACTACCCGAGATTCATTACCTCCAATAAGGTGACCGAACAACCCGAGTCACCATGAATCCGCACTACCCGAGATTCATTTCACAATACTAAAACCCACGGTCACGGGATTATAAAATCCACCACACAACCATATCAACCCTTCGCCATTAGGGTTATAACAACCAAATCACAACCAAGTGTGATAACGTGCACACAAACGTGTACTTCGCCAAAGATGGTCAACCAAGACGCACAAACGTGCCAATTGGACTCATACACAAGTCCTTCAAATCCACCTATATGTGAAGTGAGCTCTATAACCGAGAATCACCTCACCCGACCCGCACCCATCCTACACATACATATGCATATAGGATATTATCACTCACCTTGAAGTCTTGATGAAAGCTTCCAAATAATCTGCAACTCGCCAATGGAAAATACCTATTCCATTATCATAATTACAACAATACACTTAGAATGGATTCACAAATCAACCCAAATTGACACTTAGCGCAAATTTGACCCAAATGCACTTCCAAGTACAAAACGCGCCCAAAATTAACCAATAATCACTAACACAAGTGAGAATGGTCATAATATGCCAATTAAACCCGAACTCAAGTGTTAAACACGTGTCATACCCATTTTGACACTTAAACCCTAATTTTGACCCATAAAGGCCAAAATCTCATCCTTTACAAGTTTTGACACCAAAACACATTTAACTCGGTTCTATACTTCAACTTAATCCATTTTAAGTTTATAAACCTCATTAAATCGCCAATCGGGTCATAGTCACCACCAAACCCTAATTTGACCCAAAGTCAAAGTTAGTCAACCAAACAACCTCCAATGGGTTCCAATACTTCCATAATCGCTAACTAAAGTGATTAAACTAAATTTCAAGTTCTAAACATGGCCAATTTGTTCACCAACCCAAAATCCACCAACAATTAACAATAAACCCGATTACTAGCATCACTAAACCCATTTCATCACCTAAAAGGGTATTACAACAAATTAACTCAAAACCCTAACTTGAATATCAAATTAAATAAATGAAATTCGGAGTTTGAGCTTACCAATACTATCACCGCGTAGCCGAGAACGAAAGGAACAACTTTAAAACCCGAGACTTTGATCGATTCGAGCTTCTTCTTCCCCAAAACCTCAAATCTCTCTCTAGACCTCTCTCTCTCTCTAAGAATGGATGAGGATGATGAATGGATGTGAAATGATCCAAAGTTGGATCTAAACCAACTGATAATGCCCACAAATCCGGCCCCCATGTGAAATTACCCAAATACCCTTCATTTAAAATAAATAAAACAAGATAGGTTCTGTCAGCGCGTTTGCGCGGCGCGCGGCCGCTTTGCGCGGCGCGCAGATTGACAGATTCAGCTCTTTTCCAATTTTAATATATATAAATATTCAACGAAGCCCGATCTCATATGCCTTTAATAAACAAATATACAAAATAAATATTCGGGTCTTACAACTCTCCCCCACTTAAACTCGATCACGTCCTCGTGATCCTCATCACTTAACCAAACAGACCTCACCCTACGGTCCTCGACATAAGTCTCAATCCGACTTCCTAAGCAATTCTTTCCAACGAATCGCCTTCCACAACTAAATCGTCACCCGCGACTTCTCAAGTCCACAATCCGAGCACTAAAACCATGCTCTTACCCTAACATCGGGAAAACTCAACTAATCTCGTACCGGGATGTCAATCCCTTAGCATACTAATACCGAGTACAACTCTAAAAGCAACCAAGTCTCAACCTAAGGTCAACGACCCGAAACAATGAAGACCGAACCAAAAGAATCCTTACGGATACCACCAATCACGAATCATCCATTGTAGTGCGCAATTCGACCCATACGCAACTACCGTAACAACACAATCCACGGTTAGAAACCGATAGCGCCCAAAGCGGCTATGGGAACACAAATCCCAAGGTGTACGAAATCGTCCATCGTCACACCCGTAACAAACATGTGAGCGAAACACGGCTATCGCATCACTAATCATACCACGTGGTCCTCACGACCCCACCATCGACGCATAAAACGACCGATAGTTCCCACAACATGGTCCTTACGACCCCACCATTGGTGTATCAAACAACCAATAGATTACAACTCAACATGGCCGAAACAACCCGAGCCAAAACACATATGGAGGATGGTCGAAACAACCCGAACCTTAGTGAATTCGCACAACCCGAAATCCAAAAAACCCAATCCATATATCTCACAACGAAATGACCGCACAACCCGAGTCATCGTGAATACGCGCAAACCGATATTCACTACCACCGCCACATAGTATAACCGAGGATGGCCGTACAACCCGAGCCTTAGTGAATCCGAACCACCCGACATTCACTACCTCAAACTATGAGCCCAACCAACAGGGACAATCGTACTACCCGAAATATTGTGAATACGAACAACCCGATATTCACGTCCCACAACACAACTCTCTTGATGAAGTCAGCGGACCCCGAAGGTCATGCTCCACCAATCTCAATACCGGATGAAGTCAGCGGACCCGAAGATCATGCTTCACCGATCTCAACACCACGCTCATGAGGAAGTCAGCGGACCCTAAAGATCATGCTCCATCAATCACGTACTCCCATGATGAAGTCAGCGGACCCTAAAGATCATGCTCCATCACGTAACCATACTATAATGAAGTCAGCGGACCCGAAAGTCATGCTTCATTAATCCACAATACTACGATGAAGTCAGCGGACCCCGAAGGTCATGCTTCATCAACCACATACCATAATCGAGCAAGAACCACCTATATCAAACATAGGTACCGAACAAGAATTCTCCAAAAGAGAACCCGACACACACCTTCCTTAACCGAAGGATTTCACCTTGCTCACCAAACACGACCATTATCTCTCAACGAGGTTTACCACATTACCACCTCGGTGGTAATTCCAATCTAAACCATAAGTACAATTTATCCGAAATCGTACTCTACCACAAATCGACCAAAACTAGGTCTCGACAAAGTGTCCGGATCTACCAAAAGCATCATCCGAAATATCACACTAAAACTTCCTCGTGCGGGAGTGCGACTCCCCCACTTGGAACCACGTTCCTATATCACAACTCGTACACCCGTACGATGCTACCAAAGGTAGACTTTACCAACAATTGGGTACACACGACCCATCACCACACCTTGCTCTAATCTTGAGCACGCGAAGGATTTCAATCAATCCTTAAACACTTCGAACGAAAAGTGTATCACGATTACACAAACCATACCCTCGCAATTATCCAATTGCTTTAGTTTGTCAAGTTTCACCTAGTCACTCATGTACCTACGGGTTTCTCCCGGGACCCTAAGTACAATGTAACCACAACACAATCGGAGTCGACACCACGCTAGTAGGTATAAAAGAGGCACCTAATGTCGCGTCATAAAGACTCCATTACCAGCACACATCGAGATTTTAAACACTCGATCTCAAAGGTTCCAATCACCCGGCGAACCTCATGGTTCATCACTTCAACACCAAAAGCGAACACGCGCTTAACAATCTAACACCAAAACCATTTCCGTGGCTTGTAGAAACATTTCCCAAATACTAAGGGATGCTTGGTTACACCAAGTCTTACGCCCTTCGTCCAACAACCAAACATCACCATAGGGTACTTCCGTTAGGAACGTCACCCTTAACCATAACATGCAAATCACTATGCAATTAACAAGTCCGATCATAAACGCCACATAAATAAATATTCAAAGACATATTTATCAAAATGAAACGTACCTCAACGTCTCCTTGCGGCATTCACCGCCGCCAACTCGGGACAATCCGGCTTGCGATGTCCCTCTTTATGACAATAGTAGCACATTCCGCCTTCACTTCTCGGCATCGTGCATTCCCACAACTTGTGACCCCTAACGCCACAATTGAAACATCTAGGCGCACGAGATTCCACCGCGCCCTTTACCACTTTACTCGTACTCGCACTCGGACCCTTAGTCCTCTTACTCGGAGCACCATAAGAAACAACCCTTCCCTCACTTGAAGGTTCGTCCTTTTTCGATCGCGTATAAGACTCGAAACCTCTAGCCACCGCAAATAACTCCGCAAACGACTTCGCGTAACCCCGGCTAATTTTGCTTTTCAAGTCATCGCTCAAAGTTCGATAGAAATCCTCCATCAACAAACGATCGTTCCCCAAATATTCCGGGCAAAAACGAGCCTTCGACATAAAAGTCGTCTTTAAAGTATTCAAGTCCATAGAACCCTGTTGCAAATTTCGCAACTCACAACGCAATTCCGATAAATCGGCTGAAGTTCGGAACTCCTCGAAGAATTCCTCCTTAAATTCGTCCCATGATAATGCCATAAACGTCTCACCACCGACAAGATCAATCTTGCCATCCAACCAATCCTTCGACCTACCCCGCAACAAACTAGTAGCGAGTCTCGTCTTTTTCTCGGGAGGGCATTCCATAGTACGAAAACACCCTTTGACATCCGAAACCCAAGTTGTACTCACCAAAGGATCCGGTTTCCCATCATACATCGGGGGTCTAGTCCTCATGAAGCTCTTAAGACAACGCTACATTTCACCCCTATTTTGGAATTCGGAATACTTCCCATCCATTTCTTCTCGAAACGCTCTCATTTGCTCCGCAACGGCGGCCACAACTCTAGCGTTAAATTCTGTGTCATTCGTCTCGGTCTCGTTTCGCGTCGTCATTCTAAAGAATGCAAAACGATTAGTCCACGCACGTATAAAACGACACGCACAACACCACCCCATCTTGCTAAACACTCGTCGTACATCACTTGTTAGACACGATTTGCACCCGTAATAAGGTCTGCAAGTTCTTATTACGCACGCACGCCGCATCAACTCGTTAGTACAACGACCGCCTCGCTCGATGCTATAAACAAACACAAACAAAATTCTACGCGACAGAAGCACACGCGAGATTTACACCACAACACAAATAATATATTAATAATATCCGCATTACTAATATAAACGTTAGTCGACCTATAAACAAGGCACTAACTAAACCCGTTCCTGACCCGTAATCCTACAAGTCCCGCAATAAATTACGCGCACACAAAAGTCTAAGTCTAGGCACCTATCTCAAGTCACCTAAATCCCTTAGACCAGGCTCTGATACCACTTGTAACAACCCAAACCATACCGCGTATAAAACCCCGTTAAATTTCATGACAAAAAAAAAAAATTTTGCTGACTGACCCATTTGCGCGGCGCGCCGACAGGTTGCGCGGCGCGCAGAACCTGTCTGGCAGCCCGCTGTCCCGTTTTACTTAAAATGCCAAAATGTTTGACCCGTTCCCGACGTTTTTAGCCAAAACGCTTTTAACCATGAATTCATACATATAAAACTAACACGTTTAATTAATAAAATTAAGTTTACGAAGCGGGTCCCACATCGACCCATTTTACCACCTTAAGTACCAAAATACAATTTTCGACTTTAAGACTTTAATACAACACAAAGCCGAGCATGGCGATCGGGGATACGCTACCCAATCCTAAACGATCCAAAAGCAAGTCTCTAAAGCAAGCTATGAAAGTCTTCTAGTCCTCGCACTTACCCGAGTCACCGTCCGCATGAAATCTATAAAAATAATCAACAACGAGAGGGTAAGCTAGTGCTTAGTGAATGATAATATACTACATACATATATATGTATAAAATGAATACGCCACACAAAACAAATACCGCATACCGAAGCATCCAAGTATAAAGCGTCTACACTAAGCATACCGTACGATCTAAGCAACGAGCTAAAGATACAACACAAAAGCTAGTCCACCAACGACAAAGTAAACATCGCCAAATAGCTACACCCGGAGGGTTAGCTACAACACAACAACACATTAATATATATATAACAATATAAACGAACAAGGTTAACCCCTTAACCTCAAACACACGAACATTGGCCGAACAACCCGAGCCTTGTGAATTCGCACAACCCGAAATTCACTTCTCAACCATAAGATGACCGAACAACCCGAGTCATCATGAATCCGCACTACCCGAGATTCATTACCTCCAATAAGGTGACCGAACAACCCGAGTCACCATGAATCCGCACTACCCGAGATTCATTTCACAATACTAAAACCCACGGTCACGGGATTATAAAATCCACCACACAACCATATCAACCCTTCGCCATTAGGGTTATAACAACCAAATCACAACCAAGTGTGATAACGTGCACACAAACGTGTACTTCGCCAAAGATGGTCAACCAAGACGCACAAACGTGCCAATTGGACTCATACACAAGTCCTTCAAATCCACCTATATGTGAAGTGAGCTCTATAACCGAGAATCACCTCACCCGACCCGCACCCATCCTACACATACATATGCATATAGGATATTATCACTCACCTTGAAGTCTTGATGAAAGCTTCCAAATAATCTGCAACTCGCCAATGGAAAATACCTATTCCATTATCATAATTACAACAATACACTTAGAATGGATTCACAAATCAACCCAAATTGACACTTAGCGCAAATTTGACCCAAATGCACTTCCAAGTACAAAACGCGCCCAAAATTAACCAATAATCACTAACACAAGTGAGAATGGTCATAATATGCCAATTAAACCCGAACTCAAGTGTTAAACACGTGTCATACCCATTTTGACACTTAAACCCTAATTTTGACCCATAAAGGCCAAAATCTCATCCTTTACAAGTTTTGACACCAAAACACATTTAACTCGGTTCTATACTTCAACTTAATCCATTTTAAGTTTATAAACCTCATTAAATCGCCAATCGGGTCATAGTCACCACCAAACCCTAATTTGACCCAAAGTCAAAGTTAGTCAACCAAACAACCTCCAATGGGTTCCAATACTTCCATAATCGCTAACTAAAGTGATTAAACTAAATTTCAAGTTCTAAACATGGCCAATTTGTTCACCAACCCAAAATCCACCAACAATTAACAATAAACCCGATTACTAGCATCACTAAACCCATTTCATCACCTAAAAGGGTATTACAACAAATTAACTCAAAACCCTAACTTGAATATCAAATTAAATAAATGAAATTCGGAGTTTGAGCTTACCAATACTATCACCGCGTAGCCGAGAACGAAAGGAACAACTTTAAAACCCGAGACTTTGATCGATTCGAGCTTCTTCTTCCCCAAAACCTCAAATCTCTCTCTAGACCTCTCTCTCTCTCTCTAAGAATGGATGAGGATGATGAATGGATGTGAAATGATCCAAAGTTGGATCTAAACCAACTGATAATGCCCACAAATCCGGCCCCCATGTGAAATTACCCAAATACCCTTCATTTAAAATAAATAAAACAAGATAGGTTCTGTCAGCGCGTTTGCGCGGCGCGCGGCCGCTTTGCGCGGCGCGCAGATTGACAGATTCAGCTCTTTTCCAATTTTAATATATATAAATATTCAACGAAGCCCGATCTCATATGCCTTTAATAAACAAGTATACAAAATAAATATTCGGGTCTTACACATTTGCTCATTTTAGAGATATTACTTGGAGTCATTCATGACATATTTCAAAAGATGTTGCATTCGAGTCATTGAGTTTATCAAGATTATTATTAAGTCAATTATAGTTGGATATATTATGAAATGGTATGCATGCCGTCAACTTTCGATGTAATGAAAGTTTGTCGTTTAAAAACGAATGCAATGTTTGTAAAATGTATCATATAGAGGTCAAGTACCTCGCGATGTAACCAAATGTAATGTATTCGTCCAGATGGATTAGGACGGGTTGTTAAATATTTTCAGCTAGAGAATGCTACAATAAGAAATATGGGCAGAGTAACATTAATTCATCCAGTGTTGTGTAATGAATGATCTTGTGTGTGTATTTATAGGTGTTATGAGGAAATGATGAGGTGACATATGTCTCTTTCATGGTTATAACAAACTTCACTAATTTCTAGGGTTGACGTGGCACCTGTCCCATTCATTGAAATAACAAACAGATAATAACAATCTTTTCTAGATTCGTGGGCTGACGTGGCAACCCAAAACCCACAAACGTGCCAATTGGACCCTAACTTACAAGGTTCATCATCCCACACAAGTCTAGAATGAACCCGAATGCACAAGGATCACTCTACCCCACCCATACCCATCTTATGCATACATACGCATATAATATATCTACAGTCACCTTGTTGCCTTGATGAATGCAAAACGAATCAGCAATCTGCAAATGGAAAGTACCTATTCCATTTATCACATAACAAACAACACAATTAGGGTGAATTACAAACCAACGACCAAATTGACACTTAGTGCAATTTTGACCCAATTGCACTTCCAAGCATAACCAAAGCCCAAACTAACCAATAATCACTTAACGCTAGTGAAAATGGTCCTATAAAGCTAATTAAACCAAAACACAAGTGTTAAACACTTACTTGTCTTCCCCAAATTACACACAAACCCTAATTTTGACCCATTTTCAAAATCAAGCTTCCAAACACACCCATTTGGGGTCCAACATCAACAAAATAACTAACACCAGTGATTATACCCAAATTACAAGACCTAACATGGCCAATTAGTCATCCAACCCAAAACCCACCAACAAGGGTCTACAACACCAATTACTAGCTTCAAACTTCCATTAATGAGCTAGATGAGTTTTCTCAAGAACTTACAAGTTCAAACCGTAACATGAACATCAAAACAAACAAATGGAATTCGGATTTAGAACTTACTACCACTACCACAACGTAGCTAGGAACGAGATGAGCAACTTTAACACTTGCACATTCACCAGATTCACTCTTCTTCTTCTTCTTCTTCCTTGATTTGAGTTTTCTCACTCTAAAATGGGGTCTCTCTCTAGATAAGATGAGAGAGTTTGAGTGGGTGAAATGAGATCCAAAACTGAGTTTGAATCAGTTTTAATGGTCCCAAATCGTCCACCAAGTGAAATGACCAAAACACCCCCAACTATCCCTTTTAAAAAATAATATTTCAGCATTTTGCCAAGCCTTGAGGCGCGTCGCGGCTCCTAGGCCCGCAGTGCGGACCTTAGTGTATTTTGTTAACAGAACTTTGCCATTATTCCAACCTTTAGCTCACGCACAAAGGCGCGACGCGCCTCTCTTAGCCGTGGCGCGGCTGTAGGTGAAAACCAGATTCTGATGTAAATTTTGAAATTACATATGTATAGGTAGACTTTTACTGACGCTTTCTGAGGACACTCTCTGGTGACACTTTCTGGTGACACTTTCTGATTTATAAAATTCAGGGTCTTACAACAGTGTCACTACATTTACATTTGTTTAATCGAATTTAACAAAGCAATCCTAGCGAGGTGAATTGATTCTAAGTGGATACTCTTGTCTCCATTGAATTCTTGTTTATTTACTTTACGCGTTGTTTTAGTTTAATTCAATTTTATTTAAAAACCCCTAATCTATTTAGGATAATTATTAGTTTTAAACTCTTAATTACCTGCTCCCAGTGGAACAAACCAGGACCTACTATTAGCTGCTACTACACGGATAGGGTAGTTGCCTATATATGTGATAGTTTTAGTGGTATTTTCTAGTTAAAATTTAAAAGTTAAATTTCACACATCAGAGATATAGACGAAGGTTATATATATCCTACAAGGCATCCTTAGTGAGGCTAACACCTTAGTCCATCACACATAGCCAAAGCATTGTAAAGTAGTTCAAGGAAGTTGTGAAAATACTTATTTTTGAATTTTTGACTATTTCTCTCAATCTTCTTACTATCTTCATACAATCTTTATACACATTCATACGATATTCATACTTTGGGATCCAACATTTGGTTTCAGAGCGTGTGCTTGATCTCTTCTAGTCTCGGTCTATATCAAATATCGTGTTTGTGTGTAAATTTGCCTGATTTTCACCTCTGTCCATTTTTTTATCATCAAATCGTGTTTGTGTGTGAATTTGCCTGATTTTCACCTCTGTCCATTTTTGATCATAAAAAAATGGACACCCTCCAAAAACATCAAATCGAATCTCATCAATGAAAAATATCTTTTGATTATCATATCACTTTCATATTACATTCAGATTCACAAAAATCAGAAAATCGGAAATTTCAGCTCATCGTCTTCATCTTCAACCTTCATCGTCTTCAAACTCAAATTTAGGTGTTTCAAAATTCGAAGATAAATCAACAAAAGAAGCTGAGATTCATGATCTAGAAAAGAAACCGAATCTTCTACAACAATCAGATTCCATTTTCATCAACAAACGAGTTCCAATTCAAAGATTCAAGTTTAAGAGCTCAAAACAT
Source organism: Rutidosis leptorrhynchoides (assembly GCF_046630445.1). Lineage (NCBI taxonomy): Eukaryota > Viridiplantae > Streptophyta > Magnoliopsida > Asterales > Asteraceae > Rutidosis > Rutidosis leptorrhynchoides. The sequence goes on along the minus strand of NC_092335.1, from coordinate 546,454,185 downwards.
CATAAATTCAATTCGAGCTAATTTGTGGATTTCAGTGCTTGAAAGTGATTCACGAGCATTAGAAAAAAGAATTTGGAACAAATTTCGTTCGAAAATCATCTTCAAAATCGCATCAGATTTCAAGTTTGGATTTCATGTTCATAAGTTGAAAAATGTCAATGTTCTTCATTGATTTTGGAGATTTGAAGCTGCTTTGTATCGTGATTCTTTGCACTAAGTTTATTTTGCAGCTACAGGGATCAAGTGGAGTTGTTTTTCTTTCTTAATTCTAACGAATTTTGAATTGCAGTGGTCTCACTTGCAGGTTCAAGAACAAAAATGGACAACAACAGTTACTGTTCCAAAAACGGACAAGAATAGTTAATGTAGCAAAAACAGACAAAAGCATTTACTGCAGAAAATGGACACATAAAACGGACAATAATTCGTCTGATTTTTGATATCTGTCCGATAGTTTACATCTGTCTGATTTTTGATACTCTGTCCGCTTTTTGATAACTGTCCGCCTTTGACTATCAGATAGTTCTGACTATCCGCTTTTACCTACCATATTCTGACTGTCCGATTTTAACTATCAGATTCTGATTTTCCACTTTTACCTGTCAGATTCTGACTGTCCAGCTTTTACCTGTCAGATTTTGAATGTCCGCTTTTAAGTGTCAGGTTTTGATTGTCCAAATTACCTGACCGATTTACACTGTCAGATTCTGATTCTGACTGTCCGGTTTTAATTGTCCAATTTACCCGCCCGATTTTGGGATTTTCATCTGTCCGATTTACTTGACCGATTTACTTGGAGAGAAATGTGGACTTGGAGAGCAAGAAGAGCTTGGTGGCCAAGTTGTGCTTGGCGACTAAGTTAAACTTGGTGACCAAGTTGAAATTAGCCATATTAAGGAGTGTTAAGCCCTCATTCAATGACATCAATACACTTTAAGTTTCGAGTCATGTTTACTTCTCTTGTCTAAGAGTAGTGTATAGGGTCAAATCTTTGGAGAATGTAGTTAGTTTAAATAGAGTGATCGGCTTATGTCATTGTAACAATTTGTTATATAGTAGAAATTCTCTCTTTGGGAGCCCGTGATTTTTCTTCGATTTCGGAGTTTTCACTTAAATATTTGTGTTGTTAATTTCTCTATTGTTTGTCATCGAGATAGGCTGAGAACTAAGTGGGGCCGTTTTCCTCTACACCAAGTGTTTAGCGAACTGGGATAGGGATAGTAGTTTTTCTCCATATTCGGCGAAGGATATAGATTTTTCATCATAGGTTTTTATCTTTACATCGAACTGATAAGTAAGTAGCAATTCTATTACTAATTCTTTGTAGATGATTTCATTGATGTTGAATAATTTTATCCAGTCAGAATGGTTGTCATTTCCAGCTTTATTAAGGCCTTGAATGCCTTCTTTGTTAAGGATTTTGACCGCAATAGACAACAATGTGCGACCAACTCTCACTTTTAACCACTTATTTTACCTGCGTACCTAGTTTGCTACAATACAAAAGCAAAAAATCTTACGTAGTTTACACAATTACATTGCCAAAAGATCCTGATTAGTGTTGGAAGACCACATAAAGTCTCAATCGGAATGTTGACAACCTTGTCTCCGTGTAGTTTCTAGGGAAAGAGCTTGTCAAACAGGAATTGCACCTTGTTTATAGAATGGTTTCAGTATAACAATGTGCATACATTTTAAAGGACTTTAATACAAATTCAAAGGACTAAAACAAAACCATATAAACAAAAGGATATTGTTGACGGTTAGGTAATTGCAATATTCCTTCCTATTTGACACATCCAGAATGTTAGAAAATGGGTATGAATTGACTGCCCAGATTGATTCTTGAATCGTGTGTTCACTTTATCTATAAAGTATTTCGACCCAACGATTGCCTTGGTTGCACGAAATCTTTACAGCTATAAGACAAGAATGCAATCAGTGTTTTTGGCAATGAAATGACTGATCAAATTATCTGAGAGATTGTGTGTTTTTCTGTTCATTTGAATGAATGCAGAATGAACCAAGAAACGTTCATAGAACTGTTATAGAAAATAGTTAGAAAACGAAAGGGTGTATCCCTTCGGTTTGGCGGGAAAAGCTGTCGCTTTTCACTGAAAAGGTATAACTATTCCCTGAAAGGGTTCGAATGCACTTTTCCTAAGTAACGAATAGTGCAATTTTGGTTGAGGTTTCGAGGCGCTGCCCCTTGGACCCCGCCAGGGGCGCTGCCCCCTAGACCCCTGCCCGCTCACCCGGGAGAGGGACCCTAACCAGGGGCGCTGCCCCTTGGACCCCTGTAATTATGCGTTAGTTAGTAGCCAACTCTTACGGGCGTGTACTCCACACTCTCTGAACCCGTTGTTAAGTAAAACTAACTAACTCTAGCATTCAAGTAAATTGCAACTAACTAAAATGCATGTTAGATGACACTAAAATCACCAACAAATTTCCCCCATTTTAGTGTAATCCTTGATTTACTAAAATAATAAACAAACAGAACAAACTAATGCATAAATGAAAATGTTTCAGAAATTGATTTTTTACTTAGTATAATATTTACGAGAATTCGAGAATCATGGTGTTTCAGAAATTGAACCTTCAACTCATATGAAAACTATAAAATAATATACACATCAGTTTCTTGCATATCCCTAAGACAATCTTGACACTATTATAAGCCATGTGTCCCAATCCTTCAGTGAACATATTGGCAGCTAAGTCCAAAGCTCCATTGAAGCGGCAAAACTTCATGCTCACATATGTAGTCCTTTTACATCTTGCACATGCATATGCAATTTTTTAAAAGAACTATTAAGAAGAATAACTTCAACCTAACTCAACTTGTAGGTCTAAACACATACTTTAGGATCAGAATTTTTATGTGTTTCAATCTTCCGAAAGTAAGCTTACCTCATTAAATTCAGCTTCTAGCGTTGTACTAGAAGGGAATTGGGTGTCTCACTTTGGAAGATTTATGCGGACTTCAATTCCACTCCAATAGCCGACTTATGTACTAAGTCTCGGGCTAATGCTTTAGTAAAGTGATCCGCTAAATTTTGTTGTGATCTAACAAAACTTACGGATATCACTCCATGTGAAATCAGCTCAGGAATCATACTGTGTCTAACACCTAAGTGTCTAGACTTTCCATTGTAGATTTGGCTATAAGCCTTAGTGAAAGTAGCTTCACTGTCACAACAGATGGAAATAGGAGATATTGGCTTTGGCCACAAAGGAATTTCATAAATTAAATTCCTCAATCAATCAGCTTCCTTACCAGCTGCAGTAAAGCTACAAATTCAGACTCCATGGTTGAATTTTTAATACATGTTTTCTTCTTAGAAGCCCATGATATAGCACCTCCTCCAAGTAGGAATATCTAACCAGTCATAGATGAATGATCTTCGACGTTGGTTATCCAACATGCATCCGAATATCCTTCTAAAACTGAAGGAAACCCAGTATAAGTGATACCATAATCCATAGTACCCTTTTGAAAGGACCCGTTCATATACATTATAAACGATTCACAATAGTTGATTACATCGCGAGGTATTTGACCTCTATATGATACATTTTACAAACATTCCATTCGTTTTTAAAAGACAAACTTTCTTTACAACGAAAGTTGACGGCATGCACACCATTTCATAATACATCCAACTATAATTGGCTTAATAATAATCTTGATGAACTCAATAACTCGAATGCAACGTCTTTCAAAATATGCCATGAATGACTCCAAGTAATATCCTTAAAATGAGCTAATGCACAGCGGAAGATTTCTTTAATACCTGAGAATAAACATGCTTTAAAGTGTCAACCAAAAGGTTGGTGAGTTCATAGGTTTATCATAACAATCATTTCAATATATTAATAGACCACAAGATTTCCGTTTATAAATATATGTACACTCGCAAGTGTATAAAAGTATTCTATAAGTTGTAGGCACCCGGTAACAAGCCTTAACGTTCATGTTTTACCCTCTGAAGTACACCAGATCAGGTGTGTTTAAAATAACCTCGAAGTACTAAAGCATCCCATAGTCAGGATGGGATTTGTCAGGCCCAATAGATCTATCTTTAGGATTCGCGCCTACCGTACATAGACAAGTAGTTTAATGTTACCAAGCTAAGGGTATATTTCTGGTTTAAACCCACGTAGAATTAGTTTTAGTACTTGTGCCTATTTCGTAAAACATTTATAAAAACAGCGCATGTATTCTCAGTCCCAAAAATATATATAAAAGGGAGCAAATGAAACTCACAATACTGTATTTCGTAATAAAAATACATATAACGTCATTTAACAAGTGCAAGGTTGGCCTCGGATTCACGAACGTATCAATATTGAGATTCAATATTGCAGGAAAGTACGTAGACGCAACGGAGATGATAAACACTAGATTGACCTCACGAGCATACCCATGAACCATACCCATCACCTCCATAGCTATAACCCATAATTTCCTTAGCTTCGACTCATTCAAAAAAACTATTTTGAAATCACTCGGACAGCACTCCGTCGTAATATTTTATGTATACTAATAATATCTTGAAATAATACAGAGCAAATATATATATATATATATATATATATATATATATATATATATATATATATATATATATATATATATATATATATATATATATATATATATATATATATATATATATATATATATATATATATATATATAAATATATATATAAATCGATTGATAGAGTTTAGAGAAATATATTTTCAAGTTTCTATGAAATAATGAAACCTATTGAATTCTATTTATAATAGATTTTTGAATTATTAAAGTGAATTATTAAAGTGAATTATTAAAGTATGAATTATTAAAGTGAATTATTAAAGTATGAATTATTAAAGTGAATTATTAAAGTATGAATTATTAAAGTGAATTATTAAAGTATGAATTATTAAAGTGAATTATTAAAGTGAATTATTAAAGTATGAATTATTAAAGTGAATTATTAAAGTATGAATTATTAAAGTTAAAGTAAAGTAAAAGTAAAAGTAAAGTAAATGTATAGTTAAAGTATAGTAAAAGTATAAAAACTATGTATGTATAATACGCGTATAAATATATATAATATTAATTTAAATCGTTATATATATTTAATGAAATAAAATATAAATATCGTTATATTTATTATACTGGTTAAGTAATGAGTTGTCAAAAGTGATTCTAGACATTTATAAAAGTTATATACGTTTTAATAATAAAGTTCTTTTTAAACTGAAAACGTCTTTGTACGTTTGAAAATAGATTAATAGAATATTATGGAAACCAATTCTCCACTAACTTTTGTCTAACTTTCGTAAATGACACTTTTTATTTTTATTTATAAATAGCTTTACAAATTATTCTGAATATCGTTAAGAGGAATAGATTTTCTCAAATCATAGTGGACCTCTCAACAGAGACTTGTAATCATAATTCAATGTTTCTGATAATTCAATCATTTAATATATATATTTTTTTAATTTCGTGGAAAATCATATTGAAACAAATACGTTCGTGTAAATTATTATACGTTTAATACTTTATTAATATTCTCAAGTTATAATATATATATACATAACATATCTATTTATATATAACGGTTCGTGAATCGTCGGAATTTGGTCGAGGTTATAATGAATGTATGAACACAGTTTAAAATTCTTGAGATTTAACTTAACAAACTTTGCTTATCGTGTCGGAATAATATAAAGATTAAAGTTTAAATTTGGTCGGAAATTTCCGGGTCGTCACAGTACCTACCCGTTAAAGAAATTTCGTCCCCGAAATTTGATAGAGGTCGTCATGACTAACAATGAGAATGTTATTATAACGATTATAGAGTTTTATCATGTTCAAAAAGAATGGATAAAATAATTCGATTACTCGAAGCGTGTGAGTGAAGTTATCGTAAATGAATGAAATAAGATAATAGTGATTCGTTGTATCTTTTAACATCATCACGATTGATCTCCGAAAAGAAAATTTTTGTAATCTATATTGGATTTGATTATTCGGCGATTAAGGAAATTATGATCCTCTTCGAATTAATGCGATAATCTATTTTGATTTCTCTGTCGGATATTTCACTATAAATCCACCTCATTTGTTTTCTTACAACTCACACCTTCTCAACTCATATTTTAAAGTATTTGTCAATATGCTTCATCCAGTGCTGATTCTTGATATACTCCTCACTTTCATATCTGTCGCTCTTCTTTTTCATCTGCCTCCGGAAGAATCTATTTACTTCTACTGTACTCTTGGTTTTATAGTGTTTTTAGTTCTTCCGTGTCTTTATATTGCTATATGCATTGATATATACGGTTTTTGATTTCTGGGTTGTTGTTGGGTTTTATATCTTCCCTTATATTTCAAAGTCCTTGCTTCTTCTATAATCATTGTCATCCACAGTTAATGCTCTCTTCTATTTGCTATGATTTATACTCCCATTTCTAGTTCGGAGCTTTGTCCTTTCGTTTCTTCTTCTTGCGATTAAGCACCGCTTGTAATGGTCCAGAATTCACAGATATAAATTTCGGAATGAACATTGTTAATGTTCTAGGAAGGAAATTGTAATGACACGATCTTGACTTGTCAAATTACCAGAATACCTCAGAAAAGGCCGAATCATCAAGAAATATTTTCTTGATATTTAGAGATAAAAGAGAATACAAGAGTCGTGTAACATAGCACATGATGACGTTATGATCTGTGAATCATCATGTTCCATTTAGAAACTCAGCATGAATTACTGTAATATAATCACGTTGATCAAGTGTCATTATATTATACTAACTTATGCTTCAGCTCCCAACACTTCTTCAAGAATATTCCTATTTTAAACTTGAATGTTTCAGAATTTAGAAACTAAAATAGTTTCTTTTATGATATAATACAGATAGCGCGAAGAGGTAAATGATTTCAGATAAGAATAATTATAAAAATATCTTCAGAAGTATGGATGATATTTATAATGAAAGATACGATGATATCTTAGAATGTCTAATATCAGAAGATGATGAAGGATATTATCCGCAGGGATTTAGAGTCAGGAGCAAGGTATTCGTTAATGACTTCAGCAAGTACTGAATCATTTGGATTCTTTGAAGGCAGGTTCAGCCTTTGTGATTTGTCCACAGCCTCCTTCATACTTTGCTCAATTCGTTTTCCAGTTCTAAAGCTTCTCTTTTTCTGAGCTTTGCCAATATACTATCCTCTATCTTCCAACTTTTTACTGTTAAGGTCGTTTACAGTTTTTGCTGCTTCATCAGTATTTTTCAAAATTTTGAGAACTGGTTCGCAGTTTAGGGTGTTTTTCAGAAATTTCTCATTCAAAGAATGTAAGTCTTGGAGGTAGACGTTGTGTGTATATGTAATTATTGATGTAGACATGCTGCGTGGTTTCAAAATACTGATGGCTGATTCTCAATAATTGGTATGGCAATTCTTGTTATAAGGTACGAATGAGTATATGATAGGGTTTCGATAATTATAATGATTTTTTTTTGAAAGTCAAAGATCAGTGAAGTTGTTGGTAAGTTTATTGCTAATGTGGTGAATATAAACGATTCCCCAGTAACGTTGGCGAAAGGGCAACGTATCTATTGAGGTTATAATAAGACTGTTTTGATTGAGAAGTCAAAGTTGATTTGCTGGAGATGTGACAAAACTGTCTATTTTGAAACGGAATTGAAAAGTTATTTTAGCTAGTAAATGCCAAAGGGTCTAACACGGATACGTGTCGAACTATGACTTGGGTTTTGAGAGTTTTTCAGGTGTATAACTGTGGGTAACATGTGGTTGGATCATCATCTTGATTGTTCCTTAGTTGAAGTGTCTTCAGGAATTTTGAAGGGTTTGAGCACATATTGTAATCGTTAATACATATGATGTTCTAACACAGTTTTGAAGTCAAAGTATAGCTTTGAAAGATATAGGAATCTAAGAGTGATGATACTGGTTATATTTCGAATTGAATTATGCGATTTCAAAATCAGAATATGTAATTGAATTTGAATGAGTATGATTGTTTTGATTTATATGAAAGAATGGATATTGTTGTGAAAGTAGGGAGTATAGTTGATGATTGCTGAATCAGTTTCAAAAAATGTAATATATTAATTGTGAATTTATATATCTCTCGGGTATTACCTACCCGTTAAAAAATTTTCACAATTAATATTTTGTACAAAAGAAGTTTATTACAGTCTTTATGAAAATATATGTGTATATTTTCTTTAGATGTAATATAGATTTAATGAGTTAATATTAAATTAAACTCATTTGTTTTATGGCTGGAACTAGAATTGAGTAATCCCTAAAACTTTATAAATTGCATAAGTATTTCTTCAATAATATTGAAATTATGAATCATTACTTTGTTATTTGTTGGTTTTCGTGAAATTCTTGTGAACTTCGCAAGGTACGAATGATGTTATTTGAAAAGTTTCGAGTACATCGATGATGAAAGTGTAAAATCAAACATATATTCGAATAATACACTTGATTTATTATGAATTGGATTTTTATCGAATTGAGACAGAGATTGTAATTAACGATGGTTAAGTTGCGAGCGAAGGACGTACATCATTGCATATTTGTAATATGAATTAACTGAGTAGTTAAGATTCACACATAATAGCTTAGTACGGGAAGATTTATTATGGTTTAAAAATTTATACATATAAAATATACATATAAATCTTTCAATTGGAAATGAGTTAATACTTCATAACTCGTTGATACAATATATTTGTTGTTGACTCGTAATGATGTCCACAATGATTCTTGAACTGACAGAGTTTGTGATGTTACAGGTGCTGTTGATTCTGACGATACTGACGGCACTGACTGTGTTGATGATGCTACGGTCCTGTTGATGTTGTTGGTAAAACAAATCTAGCTTGTAAATCGTACACCATTTTCGATCAAAGTTTCTACTCTACCATCTCCGTTCACTCATCCGATTTACGGTCCGAATTAAATAATCTCTAAGATTTTGGAGATTACATAACTGCCGCAGAGATATCTCTTCAATGAAGTTTATGAATTAATACTTCATCGTTTGTTGTTGTTGATATTCCTGGATATTTACAGGGGGTATGACGTTGATGTTTGAGATACAGATTGTGATGTTGCGGTGTGGGATGTGGATGCTGTTATTGGTGGTGGTGATGGTACTGTTGGTGTTGCTGATGGTGGTACTGTTTATGCTGCTGGTGCTGCTGCTGGTGTTTGTAACCTTTGCACCATATTCTCCAAAGCCACTACCCGAGCGCGAAGCTCGTTCACATCTTCTATTACACCGGGGTGATTGTCGGTTCGGACGAGCGGATAAATAAAATCTAGAATTTGGTGTAGTATGTAATCGTGACGAGATACTCTAGAAATAAGAGAGAAAATGGTGTTTCGGATAGGTTCGCCGGTAAGTGCTTCAGGTTCTTCGCCAAGAGGGCAATGTGGTAGATGGAAGGGATCACCTTCTTCTTGTCTCCAATGATTAAGGAGGCTACGAACCCATCCTCAATTCATCCAGAATAGATGATGACTAATTGGTTGATCCATTCCGGTCACACTGCTTTCGGAACTTGAGTGGGATTCCATTTCGGAATCCGAGGGACTTGAACTAATGACGAATTCCATTTCGTACGATTGAATAAAGAATTTTTCGATATGAAATGATTTTCCGGCTATCGGGTGGTATTCTAATTATATAGAGCAAAAGATTTCGTAGATTACGGAGGAATTTACGGAATATGTTAGGCAAAGTTTACAGTAACAGATACGCTAAGATATAAATTAGCAGATACGCTAAGATATGAATTTTGTCTATACACTATTCATGCAATCAATGCAATAAGATGTGTCTAGACTAAGAATGATAAGCAGGTAATTTTCGACAAGAATGATGACCAAAACCTTTGAAATGCAGACACGGTCGAAGTCCAGACTCACTAATGCATCCTAACGACTATCAGTTAGACACACTAATGCAGACCTGGTTCGCTAAGACCACCGCTCTGATACCAACTGAAAGGACCTGTTCATATACATTATAAATGATTCACAATAGTTGATTACATCGAGAGGTATTTGACCTCTATATGAAACATTTTACAAACATTGCATTCGTTTTTAAAAGACAAACTTTCTTTACAACGAAAGTTGACGGCATGCACACTATTTCATAATACATCCAACTATAATTGGCTTAATAATAATCTTGATGAACTCAATACCTCGAATGCAACGTCTTTCAAAATATGCCATGAATGACTCCAAGTAATATCCTTAAAATGAGCTAATGCACAGCGGAAGATTTCTTTAATACCTGAGAATAAACATGCTTTAAAGTGTCAACCAAAAGGTTGGTGAGTTCATAGGTTTATCATAACAATCATTTCAATATATTAATAGACCACAAGATTTCCGTTTATAAATATATGTACACTCGCAAATGTATAAAAGTATTCTATAAGTTGTAGGCACCCGGTAACAAGCCTTAACGTTCATGTTTTACCCTCTGAAGTACACCAGATCAGGTGTGTTTAAAATAACCTCGAAGTACTAAAGCATCCCATAGTCAGGATGGGGTTTGTCAGGCCCAATAGATCTATCTTTAGGATTCGCGCCTACTGTACATAGACAAGTAGTTTAATGTTACCAAGCTAAGGGTATATTTCTGGTTTAAACCCACGTAGAATTAGTTTTAGTACTTGTGCCTATTTCGTAAAACATTTATAAAAACAGCGCATGTATTCTCAGACCCAAAAATATATATAAAAGGGAGCAAATGAAACTCACAATACTGTATTTCGTAGTAAAAATACATATAACGTCATTTAACAAGTGCAAGGTTGGCCTCGGATTCACGAACATATCAATATTGAGATTCAATATTGCAGGAAAGTACGTAGACGCAACGGAGATGATAAACACTAGATTGACCTCACGAGCATACCCATGAACCATACCCATCACCTCCATAGCTATAACCCATAATTTCCTTAGCTTCGACTCATTCAAAAAAACTATTTTGAAATCACTCGGACAGCACTCCGTCGTAATATTTTATGTATACTAATAATATCTTGAAATAATACAGAGCAAATATATATATATATATATATATATATATATATATATATATATATATATATATATATATATATATATATATATATATATATATATATATATACATAAATCGATTGATAGAGTTTAGAGAAATATATTTTCAAGTTTCTATAAAATAATGAAACATATTGAATTCTATTTATAATAGATTTTTGAATTATTAAAGTGAATTATTAAAGTATGAATTATTAAAGTGAATTATTAAAGTATGAATTATTAAAGTGAATTATTAAAGTATGAATTATTAAAGTGAATTATTAAAGTATGAATTATTAAAGTGAATTATTAAAGTATGAATTATTAAAGTGAATTATTAAAGTTAAAGTAAAGTAAAAGTAAAAGTAAAGTAAAGGTATAGTTAAAGTATAGTAAAAGTATAAAAACTATGTATGTATAATACGCGTATAAATATATATAATATTAATTTAAATCGTTATATATATTTAATGAAATAAAATATAAATATCGTTATATTTATTATACTGGTTAAGTAATGAGTTGTCAAAAGTGATTCTAGACATTTATAAAAGTTATATACGTTTTAATAATAAAGTTATTTTTAAACTGAAAACGTCTTTGTACGTTTGAAAATAGATTAATAGAATATTATGGAAACCAATTCTCCACTAACTTTTGTCTAACTTTCGTAAATGACACTTTTTGTTTTTATTTATAAATAGCTTTATAAATTATTCTGAATATCGTTAAGAGGAATAGATTTTCTCAAATCATAGTGGACCTCTCAACAGAGACTTGTAATCATAATTCAATGTTTCTGATAATTCAATCATTTAATATATATATTTTTTAATTTCGTGGAAAATCATATTGAAACAAATACGTTCGTGTAAAGTATTATACGTTTAATACTTTATTAATATTCTCAAGTTATAATATATATATACATAACATATCTATTTATATATAACGGTTCGTGAATCGTCGGAATTTGGTCGAGGTTATAATGAATGTATGAACACAGTTTAAAATTCTTGAGATTTAACTTAACAAACTTTGCTTATCGTGTCGGAATAATATAAAGATTAAAGTTTAAATTTGGTTGGAAATTTCCGGGTCGTCACACCTTTAATCAAAATAGAATCATTAGGTTCTATCACATAAAACCTATAAGCTTTGGAATGCTCAGCATATCCAATAAAGATGCAATCAATACCTCTTTCACCCAAAGTTTTCCTTTTGGGTTCGGTTAGTCTTACAATTGCCCGACAACCCCAAACTCGTAAATAATGCAAGTTTGGTTATTTCTTGTACCAAAGTTTATAAGGAGTCGTAGTTCCTCTTTTATTAGAAACTCTATTCAAAATGTGACAAGTCGTTAACATGGCTTCTCCCCAAAATCCGTGACCCAAACCCGAGTACGTCATCATGGAATTAACCATTTTTTTGAGAGACCTATTTTTCCTCTCCGCTACACCATTTTGTTGTGGTGTATACAGAGCTGTAGTTTGATGAATAATCGATACAGATTGGAAATACATCGGATCATAATACTCACCAACTCTATCGGTGCGCAACGTATTAAATAAACCATTTTGTTGTAATTCCACTTCAGTCTTATATATTTTAAATTTGTCTAAGGCCTCATCTTTAGCATGCAAAATGTTGGTTAGTAATTCGATATTAATATTCAAATATTAAACACTTTGTTTTAATGATGACACCAAGTCTTGTGTGCTTACACCAAGGTATAGAACAACATAAGTTCATAAGCCTACACTATCTCTAGCAAACGACCAATACACAAAACTAAAAAGTCAAAAGAGTCATTTGAAAAACACTGAAGGATGCACGGTTGGGTCCACGGTCGATCGTAGGTCAGACTGTGGATGTCCTGACCTTTGTATTTCGAAACAAGGTACACGGACGACTCCACGGTTAGCCGTGGGTCGACCGTAATTTTTCACTGTTCGAATTTTTGATCGAAAAATGTTTGACTACTTCAGGGCATCTATAATTTACAAAACTTGTTTAAACATACTTAGAATAGTTGCCCCCTTCATACGCAAATGAGTTTTGGTCACTAAAATACTAATTTTAGTTAATCACACACTTAATGACACTTTAGTGACACTTTTAGCTTATGATTAAGATTAAACATTCAAGTATGGCCAACACTTCTTTTTCAATATATATTTACATGAAAAGTAATAAAACTTAAAAATGGTCATTAAGTCCCAATTAAAGCCATGATCTCCACTTAATTAATCATTAAGCATTAATTATGTGTTTAATAAGAGTTTAGTGTAAACTCCCAAAAGTCTTCACATAAAAACAAGGTAGTCTAAATTGGAAGCTTGCAAGTAGCCAATAAGAGCACATACTTGCAAAACTAGTATTGACAAAAGAGTTGAAGACTTGTGACTTGAAGTTTGGAAGCATATGTTGTCATGGGATCAAAATTCTGCATTTGCCTTAAAAGTAAATCAATGACACACCTCTAGTACAAAGTGACTTACCCCTACAAGCCAAGGTCAACTTCAAAGAATGCCTCCAAGACAAAAGGGGTAATGCAGGTCTTTTCAGATGTTTTTGGCATCTAATTTCATTCATCTAATAAGGGAAAAAGTCAAAGTTAAGGATCTTAAACGGCTATAAAATTCAGAGAACAGAGCTGCACGGTTGACCCACGGTCGACCTTGGGGTGAGCCGTAGACATCTGGGTTTGAATTTCTCTTACCTATAAAAGCCAAACCTTGGAGCACTTGAAGACTCACCTCTTGCACTTACATTTCAATATATTTACTGATATCATTCAAATCTCATCGTATTCAATTTAGGGTGATTCAAGCAAGAGTGTGTGTAAACTTAGTTGTGAGTTTACTTCTATATTATCTTCTTAGAGGGATCTAGAAGACAAGTGAGGTTTCACTTAAGTGATAGCATTAGGATCTTGTGGTAAGAGCATTTGGTGATTGTGAATTATTCAACGGGACATAAGGGTTCATAAGTTGCGGCTTATCAAAAAGCAAGTGTTGTATCCGGACACTCCACCGAGTTTGGAGCATCATAGTGAAACTAACTCTCAATTCGTTAGAATTGAGGAGTGGATTAATGAAGATTAGGTAACATCTTCCCAAACCACTATAAATCTCCGTGTTTATTCTTTTATCCTTTATTTGCTTATTTATTATACTTATGAACAAACTATTCAAATTACACTATAGTATTCTCAAGTTCTAAATCGTAAAAAGTTTTAAAATTATGCTAAGTAACTATTCACCTCCTCTCTAGTTACTTACAATTGGTATCTGAGCGGTTACTCTAAACGTTTTGCTAAAATTACTATTTTTGAGATAAAGATTAATTTTTGCAAATTTTTAAGTTAAAGATCATGAAACAAAAATTTGAAAACTTGAGCTATAGTTAAGATTGCTAATATCGTCTAAAAAGTCACGATTTTACCCCCGATATTGAGTCCCAAAATCATAAAGTTCCAAACTTTATCGACAAAATAATCGTTTTTCGATTAAATTTGTAGATTAAGTAATTACGAAGATGATGCAAAAAGAATCAAGAGAATCGGAGCTAAACGAAGATTATAGAGCAAAAACGGGAAAGACGAGAAACCAAGTTACGATCCCGTAAAATCAGCAAACCAGGGCAGGCTAAACGGCTTGCCAAACGGCCTGCCATAAGGGAAAACGGCCTACAATACGGTCTAGGAAAACGGGCATAAAAACAGCTGACTAGTGCAAACGGGGAGGCCAAATCCACTTCTATTTAAAGGCTTGTTCTCATCCATTTTCAACACACCTCTCTTCACTCTCTCACTACAATACACTTTCTCTCACTAGATCTTTCAAGTTATTCTCACCTCCAAGCGGAAAATTAAGTACTCG
Organism: Rutidosis leptorrhynchoides; assembly: GCF_046630445.1. NCBI lineage: Eukaryota > Viridiplantae > Streptophyta > Magnoliopsida > Asterales > Asteraceae > Rutidosis > Rutidosis leptorrhynchoides. The sequence goes on along the minus strand of NC_092335.1, from coordinate 546,439,167 downwards.
GAGGCGAATGCCGAAGATTGTACTAGGAGCGGTCTAGAGGATGTCAGCACTTGTAATGGTCCAGATCTCGTCTGTAAACGGTGAACGCTTTCCTTAATTTAATAAAGTTATCTTGTTACTTTAAGTTGCTTTCATCTTGCATGCTTATCTATCCGTTACAAATGTTTATTATATGTTGAATATCTTATCTCAAACTTAGGCTATTGTTATGCTGAAACCTTGACGGTCTAGAAGTCTAATTTACGGATCAACCTTTCTGCTTATTCACGTGGCTATAACCTAGTATTAGGACTTGATCAACCCTAGGATACGAGGTAGGTAGTTATGTGTGCTTAAAGTCACGATATGGATATAGTACCCGCGTACGGTTAATTATTTATCCGTCAAAGAAGAGCTGCCCATTTTGGTTGTGATTAGAGAAGGCAATATAGAGTTCAGTGAACACTGGCTTACTCAAAAGCATGATTCGCATCAGAAGCAATGTTCTTGAGATGTTGTAAGATGATCCAGGGTTGAGTAAGTGATCGCAAAAGAGAGACCTCTAATCCAGTTAGCAGTACCTTAGAATGCCTAAGATTACACATCTGTTAATGTTAAGGCATAACTTAGTGTTAAGTGGTGGAATGTTACTATAGTTAGACCAACTAGGATTAAGAAAAGCCGAGACTTTCCTTTAGGGATATACCACTTTATTCATGTACCTAGGATTCTGCCCACAAGGTCATTTAAACCCTCTAAGGTCAACGTTGGGAGTAGGGATATCCGTCTTAGCCAGAATCTTCAAAGCCTAAACTCTTAGTGACAAATAGATTAGGTTCATAGCCAGCTGATTGAGGTTTAGTGTTTATTCTAGGAAGTTAAACTCTTGTAATAGTCCCCCATCAGTAGTCTATTCTTCATACCTATCTCATTTTATCTTTCTAGTTTATATTACCTTTAGTTAGTCATAATATATCACCACTTGTCACTAGGATTGACTATATAGGCACTTTTATATCATGTTACTGAGCAAACATACAAAAATACGAACCTGAGTTATAATTACCACTTACTCGTTAAAAGGAAGACAAGTAGGTGAACTATAGCTAGGAAACCCAGCTAAATATAAATAATAAAACCATTACTCTCTTTTAGTAATTAATTCGGACATTTTGCGACCTAATTACACCGCACAAATAAAACCGTCCGTTTTGGCCATATCATAAGTAGGAGTAAGTTTTTGGGGCCGCTGCCGGGGATCGAATTTTCTGTTTGTTAAGGTAATCGTTTATTCTGTCAGGATATCTGAGATTCTTGAGTGGTGTCTAAGAAAGACAATTATACACAGACTTGGTTGTTGGATTTTCCGAACAGTCTCCAATTATATTTGAACCAAAAGGATCCTGCCTCTCCGTTGTCGGCCTGGCCACTTGTTGAAGCGACCCCTCCTAATCCATCCGGACGAAGTCCATATCGATTATAAACAATTCACAATAGTTGATTACATCGCGAGGTATTTGACCTCTATATGATACATTTTACAAACATTGCATTCGTTTTTGAAAAGACAATCTTTCATTACATCGAAAGTTGACAACATGCATACCATTTCGTAATATATCTTACTATAATAGACTTAATAATAATCTTGATGAACTCAACGACTCGAATGCAACGTCTTTTGAAATATGTCATGAATGACTCCAAGTAATATCTCTAAGATGAGCAAATGCACAGCGGAAGATTTCTTTCGTACCTGAGAATAAACATGCTTTAAAGTGTCAACCAAAAGGTTGGTGAGTTCATTAGTTTAACATAAATAATCATTTCATAATTTTAATAGACCACAAGATTTCATACTTCCATTTCTCATAATCATACGTCCCATGCATAGAGACAAAAATATCATTCATATGGATTGAACACCTGGTAACCGACATTCACAATATGCATATAAGAATATCCCCATCATTCCGGGATCCTCCTTCGGACATGATATAAATTTCGAAGTACTAAAGCATCCGGTACTTTGGATGGGGCTTGTTGGGCCCGATAGATCTATCTTTAGGATTCGCGTCAATTAGGGTGTCTGTTCCCTAATTCTTAGATTACAGACTAAAAAGGGGCATATTCGATTTCGATCATTCAACCATATAATGTAATTTCCATTACTTGTGTCTATTTCGTAAAATAGTTATAAAAACAGCGCATGTATTCTCAGTCCCAAAAATGTAAAGAGTAAAAGGGAGCAAATGAAACTCACAATAATGTATTTTGTAGTAAAAATACATATGACGACATTGAACAATGTAGGGTTGGACTCGGATTCACGAACCTATATCATTCATATATCTATTAAGACACATACTTGTAATCGAACAAATATATTTATTTATATTATTATTAGTGATGTAATTTATATATATAGTAGACTAATAGGTTCATTATATATATTTTCATTATATATATAGATATATTAGTATAGTTAAGTTATGTGTATTAAATATATATTTATGTATAAAATCTTTATTTTTATGTTTATAATTTTAATAACGTCTTTAAAACTTTTATTTTTCATAATCGTAATTATTTTAATAATAATGACATAGATAATACTGATATCAATAATAATGATAGTTTTAGTAAAAAATAATACTAATAATAATAATGGTAATTTTTAATAGTTTTAATAGAAATTTTCAGTAATTATACAATATCACTAATATTAATGTTTAAATGATAAGTCTATTAATGATACTTTGTAATATTAATAATAATGATGATAATACTAATAATAATACCTATGTGGATGATAATAATAACACTAACAATTATAAAATGTTACAAGTACTAATATTAATGAAAATAATAATAATTTGTATCATTCTCATAATAATAATAATAATCATAATCATAATTATAATAATAAATTATAGTCTTTATAATAATACTTGTATTAGTAATAATAAGTGTTCTAAAAATAACCATAATAATAATAATCACAATACTAATAATAATAATAATTTTGGTAATGAAATCTACCTTCCAAAGCCTTTCTAAAAAAAATATGCCCTGAACCAGGTTTGAACTAGAGACCTCCCGCTCACCCGCAAACACACTTAACCATTCCCTCTGTCTTGTTTATCTGATTTATAAGGCAACCCAAACTATATATCTAGTATTTCATTTAGCCATGTTCATCATCTTCTTCACCAAGTTTAAAATCAAACGGGGGAAAAAACTCAACAACAATCGAACGGGTTTTCATTTATGACTTGTAAACAACATGAAGCAAAAAAAAAAATGTGTTCATGATATATATAAAAAAAATGAGAAAAAAAAACAAAAAAAAAAATCCTACTGCTTGCTGGTAGCCAATAAAAAAAAAATTGTTTTCAATTTTGAGTTCGTTTTGGACAATCTTTACAACATGAAACATGTTTCAAATCATTTCTAAAATCTATCTAAATCATCAATTTAACTGGAAACTTCAACACGATTACGAATTTCGCGATGAACACTTTCTTTGACTTTTGACAAAATAACTTTGACTCGCAAATTCGATTTCGTTATTAAGAATTGGAACTTGAGATTTTACAAGAAGTTTAAGTAAATGATTCCTAACAACTCTACATTTCTAGTTTTTGAAATTTGTTTCGAATTCTCGTTAGTGTATATCACTGTGAAGAACTCAAGAACTCAAAAATTGATTTTTAGATTAAGAGTATTATAGGTTATGATTACAACATGAATTGTGTTGCAAATCATTCCTATAAACTTTATGGATCATCAAATTAACTGGAGATATCAAAACAAACTCGAATTTGATTCAAGAACACTTAGTTGACTTTGAAAACCAAAACTTTGACTCTCAAATTAGAAATTGATAGAAAGAATTGAAGATTGAAAAATTACAGATAGTTTAGATAGACGATTCCTAACAAGACTGCATTATTACATTTTGGAAATTCATTCGAAATCAAAATATGGTGAAAAAGATGAATGTACAGAGTGTCGAGTTTATTTTGTGATTTTTATGTTTTAGTTAATGAATTTCAGAATAATTCTTTTATAGAGTGATTGCATTGATCCTAATTGAGTTGTGAAATGGACATCTAACAGATTACAGATAGAAAATAAAATTTGAAAAAGTTGGATTGAAATGGGTAACGGAATGGTACTAGTTCTTGACTTTTTTTTTTAATTAGATTAATATTAATAATTAATAATAATAATAATAATAATAATAATAATAATAATAATAATAATAATAATAATAATAATAATAATAATAATAATAATCATCATCATCATCATCATCATCATCATTATATCCATAATAATAATAAGTAATAATGATACAAAAATCATAAAAAATGATAATAATATTATTAATGATAAAAAATAATGGTTTCTTTAATAATAATATCTAATTCATGGAGTATTATATTGTATCCATTGCTAAACAGTTAACATATAAAAGTGTTCCTAAAAATCCCAATTTTTTAAATTAAGTTTATTTATTTATTCTGGTCATTAACTGTTTAAAACCAGATCAAAAAGGTTCATTATTTATTTATTTTTTGTTCCAATTAATATGTACGGAGTGCTAAGATTTAAACTAAAAATGTAAAAATATTTCCGTCAATCCTGTAATATTCGTAATTCGATATACAGTCCAACTTTTATTTTAATACTTCATATATATGTATTAGATCTATATGAAAATTAATGAGATGCCAACCGAGTGTTACTGATGTTTACTAATTAGGCCGGAATCATTCATTTTTAATATATATTCCCTTTTCATATATAAACAATTTTAAGTAGCAAGTTTAACTACTAATTAAATAAAATATATTATATATTTTTAAACAATTAGATTTAATATAATTTTATATATTTACAAGTAATATCTATACACACATATATATTTATATATTTATAATAATGGTCTTCATTACATCGCATTTTATTTTACATATTTATTTCCAACAATTTAATCATTTCTTATTTCAAATAATATTTCAAATTATTATATATATATTTTTAAATATATATGTATCTATTTACAAATAATGTTCGTGAATCGTCGGGACTGGCCAAAGATTAATTGAATGTATAACAATAGTTCAAAATTTTTAAGACTCAACATTACAGACTTTTCTTATCGTGTCGGAAATATCAATTCATGTGAAGATTCAAGTTCAAATTAAGTCGAAATTTTCCGGGCAGTTACACTTGTTTCACAGATTTGATAAGGAACACACATGCTTAACAAATAGGGAGTTTATTGGTATAGAATTTAAAGTTTCCATTATAGTAAACCCTTTTAAACTATAAAAACAAAATATTAATTATAGTATTAATTTCTGTAGTTTTCAATTCAAACTTATCCGATTACGAAGAAAGTGCGAAATGCAGTTACTCTCCCACGACTTTGGAAAGCGGAGAAGTTTTTCTTTATAAACATAAAAACGAAACGAATCTAAACCCTAATGAGACTCTCAAGAATTAATTCTTGATCCTTGTAGTCCAAGAATCCGGATAACTACATTCGACTTGGAGATTTCATTTCTTTTGGATAAGTTTTACTCAAATGAACCAGGATTCGACCCTCTTCACGATCCAAAAGGGAGGTTCAGTCTTAATGAACTCCTCATTATGGAAGATGAAATACGGGAAGAACACCCAACTATTTCAAATATCCGGACTTGTTTGAATATGTTCCAAAAGAGAAACGACACATTGATGAGTCAAAAGCTCCGTTTACTGGAAATCTGTTAAATCCTAGCAGAAGGTTAGACGTCTATAAAGAATTCATTAGGCACCTCTATTCCTCGGATTTTCTGTTTTCGAAATTCCAAATAAATATACTAAAAGAGCTGCGTAATCAAGTTCGTTCGCATCACAAACTGTTAAAGGAATGTGGGGATAATATTTTTGTCAAGTTTCGGGATGCAGAAATTGTAGTGACCCGAACTTTTCCATGTTTATATATATTAATTGAGATTGATATTTACATGATTAAATGTTTCTAACATGTTAAGCAATCAAACTTGTTAAGGCTTGATTAATTGAAATATGTTTCATATAGACAATTGACCACCCAAGTTGACCGGCGATTCACGAACGTTAAAACTTGTAAAAACGACATGACGATATATATATGGATATACATATGGTTAAAATGAGATTATGATAAGTAAGTATCTCCATAAGTATATTAACAATGAGTTATATACATATAAACAAGACTACTAACTTAAGGATTTCGAAACGAGACATATATGTAACGATTATCGTTGTAACGATATTTAAATGTATATATATCATATTAAGATATATTAATATATCATAATATCATGATAATATAATAATTTAACATCTCATTAGATATAATAAACAATGGGTTAACAACATTAATTGAGATCGTTAACTTAAAGGTTTCAAAACAACACTTACATGTAACGACTAACGATGACTTAACGACTCAGTTAAAATGTATATACATGTAGTGTATTTAGATGTATTAAAATACTTTTGGAAGACTTCAAGACATATATCAAAACACTCATACTTAACGAAAATGGTTACAGTTACTTTCCCATTCTTTTCTTTCATCAAGAATTCTAGTTGTATTCTTACCCGTATTATACACAGCTTCAAAACGTACTTACTATGGGTATATACCAATAGGAACTAGCATGGGATTCGACTCTTGATTATGTCATGTATGACTAATCAATTTTAACTTCTACCATGAGCTAGTCAACTAACTAGAACTCCTTTTAACCCCACTCACCACTCACCAATTACCACTCATCATTCACTCCATTTCACTTCCAATTCTCTTTCTAATTCTCTCTCAACACACACACACTATTATGAATGTATTTTTCCAGTAGTTAATCATCATCTTCATCAAAAATCACTTCAAGAATCAAGCTATAATCATCATAGGAAGAACACTTCAAGAACACTTCAAAAATCCCTTCAAGTTTACTAATTTACTTCCAAGCTTTCTAATCCATTCCAAGTAATCATCTAAGATCAAGAAAACTTTGTTATATACAGTAGGTTATCTTTCTTATTCAAGGTAATATTCATATTCAAACTTTGATTCAATTTCTATAACTATAAACTATCTTAATTCGAGTAAAAATCTTACTTGAACTTGTTTTTGTGTCATGATCCTACTTCAAGAACTTTCAAGCCATCCAAGATCCTTTGAAGCTAGATCATTTCTTGTCACTTCCAGTAGGTTTACCTACTAAACTTGAGGTATTAATGATGTTCATAACATCATTCGATTCATATATATAAAACTATCTTATTCGAAGGTTTAAACTCGTAATCACTAGAACATAGTTTAGTTAATTCTAAACTTGTTCGCAAACAAAAGTTAATCCTTCTAACTTGACTTTTAAAATTAACTAAACACATGTTCTATATCTATATGATATGCTAACTTAATGATTTAAAACCTGGAAACACGAAAAACACCGTAAAACCGGATTTACGCCGTCGTAGTAACACCGCGGGCTGTTTTGGGTTAGTTAATTAAAAACTATGATAAACTTTGATTTAAAAGTTGTTATTCTGAGAAAATGATTTTTATTATGAACATGAAACTATATCCAAAAATTATGGTTAAACTCAAAGTGGAAGTATGTTTTCTAAAATGGTCATCTAGACGTCGTTCTTTAGACTGAAATGACTACCTTTACAAAAATGACTTGTAACTTATTTTTCCGACTATAAACTTATACTTTTTCTGTTTAGATTCATAAAATAGAGTTCAATATGAAACCATAGCAATTTGATTCACTCAAAACGGATTTAAAATGAAGAAGTTATGGGTAAAACAAGATTGGATAATTTTTCTCATTTTAGCTACGTGAAAATTGGTAACAAATCTATTCCAACCATAACTTAATCAACTTGTATTGTATATTATGTAATCTTGAGATACCATAGACACGTATACAATGTTTCAACCTATCATTTCGACACATCTATATATATTTCGGAACAACCATAGACACTCTATATGTGAATGTTGGAGTTAGCTATACAGGGTTGAGGTTGATTCCAAAATATATATAGTTTGAGTTGTGATCAATACTGAGATACGTATACACTGGGTCGTGGATTGATTCAAGATAATATTTATCGATTTATTTCTGTACATCTAACTGTGGACAACTAGTTGTAGGTTACTAACGAGGACAGCTGACTTAATAAACTTAAAACATCAAAATATATTAAAAGTGTTGTAAATATATTCTGAACATACTTTAATATATATGTATATATTGTTATAGGTTCGTGAATCAACAGTGGCCAAGTCTTACTTCTCGACGAAGTAAAAATCTGTGAAAGTGAGTTATAGTCCCACTTTTAAAATCTAATATTTTTGGGATGAGAATACATGCAGGTTTTATAAATGATTTACAAAATAGACACAAGTACGTGAAACTACATTCTATGGTTGAATTATCGAAATCGAATATGCCCCTTTTTATTAAGTCTGGTAATCTAAGAATTAGGGAACAGACACCCTAATTGACGCGAATCCTAAAGATAGATCTATTGGGCCTAACAAACCCCATCCAAAGTACCGGATGCTTTAGCACTTCGAAATTTATATCATATCCGAAGGGTGTCCCGGAATGATGGGGATATTCTTATATATGCATCTTGTTAATGTCGGTTACCAGGTGTTCACCATATGAATGATTTTTTTTATCTCTATGTATGGGATGTGTATTGAAATATGAAATCTTGTGGTCTATTATTATGATTTGATATATATAGGTTAAACCTATAACTCACTAACATTTTTGTTGATGTTTAAAGCATGTTTATTCTCAGGTGAATATTAAGAGCTTCCGCTATTGCATACTAAAATAAGGACAAGATTTGGAGTCCATGTTTGTATGATATTGTGTAAAAACTGCATTCAAGAAACTGATTTCGATGTAACATAATTGTATTGTAAACCATTATGTAATGGTCGTGTGTAAACAAGATATTTTAGATTATCATTATTTGATAATCTATGTAAAGCTTTTTAAACCTTTATTTATGAAATAAAGGTTATGGTTTGTTTTAAAAATGAATGCAGTCTTTGAAAAACGTCTCATATAGAGGTCAAAACCTCGCAACGAAATCAATTAATATGGAACGTTTTTAATCAATAAGAACGGGACATTTCAGTTGGTATCCGAGCGTTGGTCTTAGAGAACCAGAATTTTCTATTAGTGTGTCTTATCGAGTTTGTTAGGATGCATTAGTGAGTCTGGACTTCGACCGTGTTTACTTGAAAAATGATTGCTTAACAAATTTTGTTGGAAACTATATATTTTTAACATGTGTATATTATGTTATATATTAATCTCTTAACGCGTTTGATATTATGTGATAGATGTCTACCTCTAGAACAAGTCCAGTTGACTCACCTAATAATAATGAAGAGTTAAATGTAAATTGGAATGATTCGTGGACTGATTCACAAGTTCCCGAAGAGGAACCAGAAGAAGAGTCGGAACCAGAAGAAGAATCGGAACCGGAAGAAGAATCGGAACCGGATGAAGAAATAGAACCGGTGGGGGAAATAATAAAACGGTTAAGTAAAAGAAAATCCTCAACCAACCGACCAAGGTTAATTATGGTCAATGGTGTTTCCGCCAAGGAAGCAAAATATTGGGAGGATTACCAATTCTCCGATGAATCGGATTCCGACGAGAATTCCGATGATGTTATAGAAATTACCCCAACTGAATTTAAAAAGGCAAAAGAAAATAATAATGGAAAGGGCATAAAAATAGAGAAATCTAATTCCAACCCCGATGAACTTTATATGTATCGTCAACCCCGGAAGTCCTTAAGTTGTAACAATGACCGGGGAACCTCTAAACCACCAGGTTTTTCTAAACCAATGTGGAAAACGACGGCTCGTATTAGGGGAACATCATATATCCCTAGAAACTTGGCAAAACGAACCAAAACCGAAGAAGAAGAAACAAGCGAGTCGGAATAAGATAATTGTATTCGTGTGGTGTAATATATGTAATATAGTGTGCTTATGCTTTATGATATATGTAAAAATTGCTTGTATTAATAAGTATTTTTTTTTATGAATCTAACTCTTGTCTATTTTACAGTATAAAAACACAAAATGGATAGACAACCCAATATTTTAAGAGACCTACCCGGAGACATGATTGATGAAATCTTGTCTAGAGTCGGTCAGAATTCTTCGGCACAACTATTTAAGGCGAGATCAGTTTGTAAGACATTCGAAGAACATTTCAAGAATGCCTTGGTTTATAAAAGGCGTTAGTTCAAAAGATGGGGGATATCACATTGGGAAATCCATAAGTTACGATGTGTTTACTTTGACGCATATATTGCGGGGAACCCAAATGCTATTTTACGCAATGGGTTAAGAAATTATTTTGACTCAATATATCCGAATATTGGACTTCGTGATTTAGAAAAAGCGGCTAACATGCAACATAAAGAAGCATGTTATGCTTACGGATTAGTAATGTTCGCTTCTCACCAAAGTGAGAACAAGAACATCGGGCTACAACTATTAAACAAAACGTTCCCACAAGTGACGGAGTCGGTAATTGGGGTAAGAAATGAGGTTTTTAGATTGTTACGGGACTGTTGGACGTTACGTAACCCTCGTCCCTTTGACGACGTTACAACACGCTGTCTTATCAACGGCCATAACGGTTATGTTCCACAAGACCAAGGATGGGAAGTAGTCCTAGTAAAACCAGAATGCATGACTTGTTTCTGGACGTATGAATTACGTGTCTTTATTGCGTTTGCTGAACGACTTGTGTACTAGCTAGAATTATCTTCACAACCATCTTGTATCAAATTTATTGTGTGCTATATTTCATGCTATATGTAAAATAAGCGGTATTGTAAGTTTGTAAAATATTGTGTAAAAGTTTGAACGCGAAATATTATTATAATCAGTTTTTCATATAGAATTGTAGTAGTTGAATTGTATATTAGCTACTAAGTATGAACTTAACGGGTAGGTACTACCCGAATTTAAACTTATAAAACGCTAATATGAAGAAAAAGCTTTTATAAATGAGTTCATATTATGCTACGAAATACTATTAACTACTCTTAATATTCTGTATGATTAACTTGTTCCATTTGACTATTTTGAAGGAAATGGCACCGACTACTCGACACACCGTGAATATGAATGAAGAGGAATTCCGTACTTTTCTAGCTTCAAACATAGCCACAGTACAGGCTGCGCTACATACCAACAATAACCTTGGATCTAGCAGTATAGGAAATCGTGTAGGATGCACCTACAAAGAATTCACTACCTGCAAACCTTTGGAATTTGATGGAACCGAAGGACCGATCGGATTGAAACGGTGGACCGAGAAGGTCGAATCGGTGTTTGCCATAAGTAAGTGTACTGAAGAGGACAAAGTAAAGTATGCTACGCATACCTTCACAGGTTCTGCGTTAACATGGTGGAATACCTATCTAGAGCAAGTGGGACAAGACGATGCGTACGCACTACCGTGGTCAGCATTCAAGCACTTGATGAACGAGAAGTACCGTCCCAGAACCGAGGTCAATAAGCTCAAGATAGAACTTAGAGGGTTACGAACCCAAGGATTTGATATTACCACGTATGAAAGACGATTCACAGAATTGTGCATATTGTGTCCGGGAGCATTCGAAGATGAGGAAGAGAAGATCGACGCGTTTGTGAAAGGATTACCGGAAAGAATCCAAGAAGATATAAGTTCACACGAGCCCGCCTCCATACAACAGGCATGTAGAATGGCTCACAAACTAGTGAACCAGATTGAAGAAAGAATTAAAGAACAGACTGCTGAAGAGGCCAATGTGAAGCAAGTCAAAAGAAAGTGGGAGGAAAACGGTGATAAGAATCACCAATACAACAACAACAGCAATTACAACAATAATCGCAACAATTATCCCAACAATCGTAACATCAATCGCAACTACAACAAACGGCCCAACAACAACAACAACAACAACAACAACAGCAACTACAACAATCATCCCAACAACAATAATAACCGCAACAATAACAACAATCAGAAGCAGCTATGCCAAAGGTGTGAAAAGTATCACTCGGGGTTTTGCACCAAATTTTGCAACAAGTGTAAAAGTAATGGTCATAGCGCGGCGAAGTGTGAGGTCTACGGACCAGGGGTTAATAGAACGAAAGGAACAAATGGTGTCGAAACGAGTAATGGCGGAGCAAGTAGTGTCGGAGCAAGTTATGCCAATGTAGTTTGTTATAAATGTGGAAAACTGGGCCACATTATTAGAAATTGTCCGAACCAGGAGAACACGAATGGACAAGGCCGCAGAAGAGTTTTCAATATTAATGCGGCAGAGGCACAGGAAGACCCGGAGCTTGTTACGGGTACATTTCTTATTGACAATAAATCTGCTTACGTTTTATTTGATTCGGGTGCGGATAGAAGCTATATGAGTAGAAATTTTTGTGCTAAATTAAGTTGTCCATTGACGCCTTTGGATAGTAAATTTTTACTCGATTTAGCAAATGGTAAATTAATTTCAGCAGATAATATATGTCGGAATCGAGAAATTAAACTGGTTAGCGAAACATTTAAGATTGACTTGATACCAGTAGAGTTAGGGAGTTTTGATGTGATAATCGGTATGGACTGGTTGAAAGAAGTGAAAGCAGAGATCGTTTGTTACAAAAATGCAATTCGCATTATACGAGAAAAAGGAAAACCCTTAATGGTGTACGGAGAAAAGGGCAACACGAAGCTACATCTTATTAGTAATTTGAAGGCACAAAAACTAATAAGAAAAGGTTGCTATGCTGTTCTAGCACACGTCGAGAAAGTACAAACTGAAGAAAAGAGCATCAATGATGTTCCTGTCGCAAAAGAATTTCCCGACGTATTTCCGAAAGAATTACCGGGATTACCCCCACATCGATCCGTTGAATTTCAAATAGATCTTGTACCAGGAGCTGAACCAATAGCTCGTGCTCCTTACAGACTCGCACCCAGCGAGATGAAAGAACTGCAAAGCCAATTACAAGAACTTTTAGAGCGTGGTTTCATTCGACCAAGCACATCACCGTAGGGAGCTCCTGTTTTGTTTGTCAAGAAGAAAATGGTACATTCAGGTTGTGTATCGACTACCGAGAGTTGAACAAACTTACTATCAAGAACCGCTACCCACTACCGAGAATCGACGACTTATTTGATCAACTACAAGGATCGTCTGTTTATTCAAAGATTGACTTACGTTCCGGGTATCATCAAATGCGGGTGAAAGAAGATGATATTCCAAAGACTGCTTTCAGAACACGTTACGGTCATTACGAGTTTATGGTCATGCCGTTTGGTTTAACTAATGCACCAGCTGTGTTCATGGACCTTATGAACCGAGTGTGTGGACCATACCTTGACAAGTTTGTCATTGTTTTCATTGATGACATACTTATTTACTTAAAGAATGACCAAGAACACGGTGAACATTTGAGAAAGGTGTTAGAAGTATTGAGGAAGGAAGAATTGTACGCTAAATTTTCAAAGTGTGCATTTTGGTTGGAAGAAGTTCAATTCCTCGGACACATAGTGAACAAAGAAGGTATTAAGGTGGATCCGGCAAAGATAAAAACTGTTGAAAAGTGGGAAACCCCGAAAACTCCGAAACACATACGCCAGTTTTTAGGACTAGCTGGTTACTACAGAAGGTTCATCCAAGACTTTTCCAGAATAGCAAAACCCTTGACTGCATTAACGCATAAAGGGAAGAAATTTGAATGGAATGATGAACAAGAGAAAGCGTTTCAGTTATTGAAGAAAAAGCTAACTACGGCACCTATATTGTCATTGCTTGAAGGGAATGATGATTTTGTGATTTATTGTGACGCATCAAAGCAAGGTCTCGGTTGTGTATTAATGCAATGAACGAAGGTGATTGCTTATGCGTCTAGACAATTGAAGATTCACGAACAAAATTATACGACGCATGATTTGGAATTAGGCGCGGTTGTTTTTGCATTAAAGACTTGGAGGCACTACTTATATGGGGTCAAAAGTATTATATATACCGACCACAAAAGTCTTCAACACATATTTAATCAGAAACAACTGAATATGAGGTAGCGTAGGTGGATTGAATTGTTGAATGATTACGACTTTGAGATTCGTTACCACCCAGGGAAGGCAAATGTGGTAGCCGATGCCTTGAGCAGGAAGGACAGAGAACCCATTCGAGTAAAATCTATGAATATAATGATTCATAATAACCTTACTACTCAAATAAAGGAGGCGCAACAAGGAGTTTTAAAAGAAGGAAATTTAAAGGATGAAATACCCAAAGGATCGGAGCAGCATCTTAATATTCGGGAAGACGGAACCCGGTATAGGGCTGAAAGGATTTGGGTACCAAAATTTGGAGATATGAGAGAAATGGTACTTAGAGAAGCTCATAAAACCAGATACTCAATACATCCTGGAACGGGGAAGATGTACAAGGATCTCAAGAAACATTTTTGGTGGCCGGGTATGAAAGCCGATGTTGCTAAATACGTAGGAGAATGTTTGACGTGTTCTAAGGTCAAAGCTGAGCATCAGAAACCATCAGGTCTACTTCAATAACCCGAAATCCCAGAATGGAAATGGGAAAACATTACCATGGATTTCATCACTAAATTGCCAAGGACTGCAAGTGGTTTTGATTCTATTTGGGTAATAGTTGATCTTCTCACCAAATCAGCACACTTCCTGCCAATAAGAGAAGATGACAAGATGGAGAAGTTAGCACGACTGTATTTGAAGGAAGTCGTCTCCAGACATGGAATACCAATCTCTATTATCTCTAATAGGGATGACAGATTTATTTCAAGATTCTGGCAGACATTACAGCAAGCATTAGGAACTCGTCTAGACATGAGTACTGCCTATCATCCACAAACTGATGGGCAGAGCGAAAGGACGATACAAACGCTTGAAGACATGCTACAAGCATGTGTTATTGATTTCGGAAACAGTTGGGATCGACATCTACCGTTAGCAGAATTTTCCTACAACAACAGCTACCATTCAAGCATTGAGATGGCGCCGTTTGAAGCACTTTATGGTAGAAAGTGTAGGTCTCCGATTTTTTGGAGTGAAGTGGGGGATAGACAGATTACGGGTCCGGATATTATACAAGAAACTACCGAGAAGATCATCCAAATTCAACAACGGTTGAAAACCGCCCAAAGTCGACAAAAGAGCTACGCTGACATTAAAAGAAAAGATATAGAATTTGAAATTGGAGAGATGGTCATGCTTAAAGTTGCACCTTGGAAAGGCGTTGTTCGATTTGATAAATGAGGGAAATTAAATCCAAGGTATATTGGACCATTCAAGATTATTGATCGTGTCGGACCAGTAGCTTACCGACTTGAGTTACCTCAACAACTCGCGGCTGTACATAACACTTTCCACGTCTCGAATTTGAAGAAATGTTTTGCTAAAGAAGATCTCACTATTCTGTTAGATGAAATCCAAATCAACGAAAAACTCCAATTCATCGAAGAACCCGTCGAAATAATGGATCGTGAGGTTAAAAGACTTAAGCAAAACAAGATACCAATTGTTAAGGTTCGATGGAATGCTCATAGAGGACCCGAGTTCACCTGGGAGCGTGAAGATCAGATGAAGAAGAAATACCCGCATCTATTTCCAGAAGATTCGTCAACACCTTCAACAGCTTAAAATTTCGGGACGAAATTTATTTAACGGGTAGGTACTGTAGTGACCCGAACTTTTCCATGTTTATATATATTAATTGAGATTGATATTTACATGATTAAATGTTTCCAACATGTTAAGTAATCAAACTTGTTAAGGCTTGATTAATTGAAATATGTTTCATATAGACAATTGACCACCCAAGTTGACCGGCGATTCACGAACGTTAAAACTTGTAAAAACAACATGACGATATATATATGGATATACATATGGTTAAAATGAGATTATGATAAGTAAGTATCTCCATAAGTATATTAACAATGAGTTATATACATATAAACAAGACTACTAACTTAAGGATTTCGAAACGAGACATATATGTAACGATTATCATTGTAACGACATTTAAATGTATATATATCATATTAAGATATATTAATATATCATAATATCATGATAATATAATAATTTAACATCTCATTAGATATAATAAACAATGGGTTAACAACATTAATTGAGATCGTTAACTTAAAGGTTTCAAAACAACACTTACATGTAACGACTAACGATGACTTAACGACTCAGTTAAAATGTATATACATGTAGTGTATTTAGATGTATTAAAATACTTTTGGAAGACTTCAAGACATATATCAAAACACTCATACTTAACGAAAATGGTTACAGTTACTTTCCCATTCTTTTCTTTCATCAAGAATTCTAGTTGTATTCTTACCCGTATTATACACAGCTTCAAAACGTACTTACTATGGGTATATACCAATAGAAACTAGCATGGGATTCCACTCTTGATTATGTCATGTATGACTAATCAATTTTAACTTCTACCATGAGCTAGTCAACTAACTAAAACTCCTTTTAACCCCACTCACCACTCACCAATTACCACTCATCATTCACTCCATTTCACTTCCAATTCTCTTTCTAATTCTCTCTCAACATACACACACTATTATGAACGTATTTTTTCAGTATTTAATCATCATCTTCATCAAAAATCACTTCAAGAATCAAGCTATAATCATCATAGGAAGAACACTTCAAGAACACTTCAAAAATCCCTTCAAGTTTACTAATTTACTTCCAAGCTTTCTAATCCATTCCAAGTAATCATCTAAGATCAAGAAACCTTTGTTATATATAGTAGGTTATCTTTCTTATTCAAGGTAATATTCATATTCAAACTTTGATTCAATTTCTATAACTATAAACTATCTTAATTCGAGTAAAAATCTTACTTGAACTTGTTTTTGTGTCATGATCCTACTTCATGAACTTTCAAGCCATCTAAGATCCTTTGAAGCTAGATCATTTCTTGTCACTTCAAGTAGGTTTACCTACTAAACTTGAGGTAGTAATGATGTTCATAACATCATTCAATTCATATATATAAAACTATCTTATTCGAAGGTTTAAACTCGTAATCACTAGAACATAGTTTAGTTAATTCTAAACTTGTTCGCAAACAAAAGTTAATCCTTCTAACTTGACTTTTAAAATTAACTAAACACATTTTATATATCTATATGATATGCTAACTTAATGATTTAAAACCTGGAAACATGAAAAACACCGTAAAACCGGATTTACGCCGTCGTAGTAACACCGCGGGCTGTTTTGGGTTAGTTAATTAAAAACTATGATAAACTTTGATTTAAAAGTTGTTATTCTGAGAAAATAATTTTTATTATGAACATGAAACTATATCAAAAAATTATGGTTAAACTCAAAGTGGAAGTATGTTTTCTAAAATGGTCATCTAGACGTCGTTCTTTCGACTGAAATGACTACCTTTACAAAAATGACTTGTAACTTATTTTTCCGGCTATAAACTTATAATTTTTCTGTTTAGATTCATAAAATAGAGTTCAATATGAAACCATAGCAATTTGATTCACTCAAAACGGATTTAAAATGAAGAAGTTATGGGTAAAACAAGATTGGATAATTTTTCTCATTTTAGCTACGTCAAAATTGGTAACAAATCTATTCCAACCATAACTTTATCAACTTATATTGTATATTATGTAATCTTGAGATACCATAGACACGTATACAATGTTTCGACCTATCATGTCGACACATCTATATATATTTCGGAACAACCATAGACACTCTATATGTGAATGTTGGAGTTAGCTATACAGGGTTGAGGTTGATTCCAAAATATATATAGTTTGAGTTGTGATCAATACTGAGATACGTATACACTGGGTCATGGATTGATTCAAGATAATATTTATCGATTTATTTCTGTACATCTAACTGTGGACAACTAGTTGTAGGTTACTAACGAGGACAGCTGACTTAATAAACTTAAAACATCAAAATATATTAAAAGTGTTGTAAATATATTCTGAACATACTTTAATATATATGTATATATTGTTATAGGTTCGTGAATCAACAGTGGCCAAGTCTTACTTCTCGACGAAGTAAAAATCTGTGAAAGTGAGTTATAGTCCCACTTTTAAAATCTAATATTTTTGGGATGAGAATACATGCAGGTTTTATAAATGATTTACAAAATAGACACAAGTACGTGAAACTACATTCTATGGTTGCATTATCGAAATCGAATATGCCCCTTTTTATTAAGTCTGGTAATCTAAGAATTAGGGAACAGACACCCTAATTGACGCGAATCCTAAAGATAGATCTATTGGGCCTAACAAACCCCATCCAAAGTACCGGATGCTTTAGTACTTCGAAATTTATATCATATCCGAAGGGTGTCCCGGAATGATGGGGATATTCTTATATATGCATCTTGTTAATGTCGGTTACCAGGTGTTCACCATATGAATGATTTTTTTTATCTCTATGTATGGGATGTGTATTGAAATATGAAATCTTGTGGTCTATTATTATGATTTGATATATATAGGTTAAACCTATAACTCACCAACATTTTTGTTGACGTTTAAAGCATGTTTATTCTCAGGTGAATATTAAGAGCTTCCGCTGTTGCATACTAAAATAAGGACAAGATTTGGAGTCCATGTTTGTATGATATTGTGTAAAAACTGCATTCAAGAAACTGATTTCGATGTAACATAATTGTATTGTAAACCATTATGTAATGGTCGTGTGTAAACAGGATATTTTAGATTATCATTATTTGATAATCTACGTAAAGCTTTTTAAACCTTTATTTATGAAATAAAGGTTATGGTTTGTTTTAAAAATGAATGCAGTCTTTGAAAAACGTCTCATATAGAGGTCAAAACCTCGCAACAAAATCAATTAATATGGAACGTTTTTAATCAATAAGAACGGGACATTTCAGAAATCGGCCTCAAATTTGATTTAAAGTCATTTGTCAGTTTTCTACCCCATATCAATGATAAGGAATTTTCTCAAATTCACATCAACCGTTATGTCGCCGCAATGATTTCAGAATTAGAATTTTAGATTGAAAGCAAAACACCTAATCCTAATTCAAAATATGGAGATCGAGATTTCTTCTACTTTGATCCAGCCTCATTTCTCATCAAACGATTAATTGAAGTTTTTCCGGATTCAACCGAGGAAAGAATACATAAAAATTTCTTCGCAAAAATTAAAGGATATACATTCTGAACTCGTACAGATCCTCACTATGTCAAAATTTCCATTTAAAACCCTGCAAAGAAAGGTCATTCAAGAAATATATGAAAACTTTAAATTTACTATCGGTGATCCTGACTGCGCGGAAGATCTTTTATTTCAAGACACATTGTCAAAACTTCCTTTCGAACTTAATTACCGAGATACTGGACCAAGGGATGGAATTTCAAACATTAAGAAAGTTAGAAGAGCCTTGGTTAAACTTATGGACGACATCGGAGATTTACAAAAGTGTGAGCGTAAAATGCTAAGTTGTGACGACCCGGAAATTTTCGACCAAATTTAAACTTTAATCTTTATATTATTCCGACACGATAAGCAAATTTTGTTAAGTTAAATCTCAAGAATTTTAAACTGTGTTCATACATTCATTATAACCTCGACCAAATTCCGACGATTCACGAACCGTTATATATAAATAGATATGTATTTGTATATATATATATATATATATTATAACTTGAGAATATTAATAAAGTATTAAACGTATAATACTTTACACGAACGTATTTGTTTCAATATGATTTTCGACGAAATTAAAAAAATAATATTAAATGATTGAATTATCAGAAACATTGAATTATGATTACAAGTCTCTGTTGAGAGGTCCACTATGATTTGAGAAAATCTATTCCTCTTAACGATATTCAGAATAATTTGTAAAGATATTTATAAATAAAAACAAAAATGTCATTTACGAAAGTTAGACAAAAGTTAGTGGAGAATTGGTTTCCATAATATTCTATTAATCTATTTTCAAACGTACAAAGACGTTTTCAGTTTAAAAAGAACTTTATTATTAAAATGTATATAACTTTTATAAATATCTAGATTCACTTTTGACAACTCATTACTTAACCAGTATAATAAATATAACGATATTTATATTTTATTTTATTAAATATATATAACGATTTAAATTAATATTATATATATTTATACGCGTATTATACATACATAGTTTTTATACTTTTACTATACTTTAATTTTACCTTTACTTTACTTTTACTTTACTTTAACTTTAATAATTCACTTTAATAATTCATACTTTAATAATTCATACTTTAATAATTAGCTTTAATAATTCATACTTTAATAATTCACTTTAATAATTCATACTTTAATAATTCACTTTAATAATTCACTTTAATAATTCAAAAATCTATTATAAATAGAATTCAGTAGGTTTCATTATTTCATAGAAACTTGAAAATATATTTCTCTAAACTCTCTCAATCGATTTATATATATAAATATATATATTTGCTCTGTATTATTTCATGATATTATTAGTATACATAAAATATTACGACGGAGTGCTGTCCAAGTGATTTCAAAATAGTTTTTTTGAATGAGTCGAAGCTAAGGAAATTATGGGTTATAGCTATGGAGGTGATGGGTATGGTTCATGAGTATGCTCGTGAGGTCAATCTAGTGTTTATCATCTCCGTTGCGTCTACGTACTTTCCTGCAATATTGAATCTCAATATTGATACGTTCGTAAATCCGAGGCCAACCTTGCACTTGTTAAATGATGTTATATGTATTTTTACTACGAAATACAGTATTGTGAGTTTCATTTGCTCCATTTTATATATATTTTTGGGACTGAGAATACATGCGCTATTTTTATAAATGTTTTATGAAATAGGCACAAGTACTAAAACTAATTCTACGTGGGTTTAAACCAGAAATATACCCTTAGCTTGGTAACATTAAACTACTTGTCTATGTACGGTAGGCGCGAATCCTAAAGATAGATCTATTGGGCCTGACAAACCCCATCCTGACTATGGGATGCTTTAGTACTTCGAGGTTATTTTAAACACACCTGATCTGGTGTACTTCAGAGGGTAAAACATGAACGTTAAGGCTTGTTACCGGGTGCCTACAACTTATAGAATACTTTTATACACTTGCGAGTGTACATATATTTATAAACGGAAATCTTGTGGTCTATTAATATATTGAAATGATTGTTATGATAAACCTATGAACTCACCAACCTTTTGGTTGACACTTTAAAGCATGTTTATTCTCAGGTATTAAAGAAATCTTCCGCTGTGCATTAGCTCATTTTAAGGATATTACTTGGAGTCATTCATGGCTTATTTTGAAAGACGTTGCATTCGAGTCATTGAGTTCATCAAGATTATTATTAAGCTAAATTATAGTTGGATGTATTATGAAATGGTGTGCATGCCGTCAACTTTTGTTGTAAAGAAAGTTTGTCTTTTAAAAACGAATGCAATGTTTGTAAAATGTATCATATAGAGGTCAAATACCTCGCGATGTAATCAACTATTGTGAATCATTTATAATGTATATGAACGGGTCCTTTCAGTTGGTATCAGAGTATAAAAGTATTCTATAAGTTGTAGGCAAGTGTATAAAAGATTTTCATTTATAAATATATGTAATCAACTGTTGATGCTGTTAGTAAAACAATTCTAGCTTGTAAATCGTACACCATTTTGATCAAAGTTTCTACTCTACCATCTCTGTTCACTCATCCGATTTACGGTCAGAATTAAATAATCTCTAAGATTTTGGAGATTACATAACTGCCGCAGAGATATCTCTTCAATGAAGTTTATGAATTAATACTTCATCGTTTGTTGTTGTTGATATTCCTGGATATTTACAGGGCGTATGACGTTGATGTTTGAGATACAGATTGTGATGTTGCGGTGTGGGATGTAGATGTTGTTGTTGGTGGTGGTGATGGTACTGTTGGTGTTGCTGATGGTGGTACTGTTTATGCTGTTGGTGCTGCTGCTGCTGCTGGTGTTTGTAACCTTTACACCATATTCTCCAAAGCCACTACCCGAGCGCGAAGTTCGTTGACTTCTTCTATTACACCGGGGTGATTGTCGGTTCGGACGAGCGGATAAATAAAATCTAGAATTTGGTGTAGTATATAATCGTGACGAGATACTCTAGAAATAAGAGAGAAAATGGTATTTCGGATAGGTTTGCCGGTAAGTGCTTCAGGTTCTTCGCCAAGAGGGCAATGTGGTGGATGGAAAGATCACCTTCTTCTTGTCTCCAATGATTAAGGAGGCTACGAACCCATCCCCAATTCATCCAGAATAGATGATGAATAATTGGTTGATCCATTCCGGTCACACTACTTTCGGAACTTGAGTGGGATTCCATTTCGGAATCCGAGGGACTTGAACTAATGACGAATTCCATTTCGTACGATTGAATAAAGAATTTTTCGATATGAAATGATTTTTCGGCTATCGGGTGGTATTCTAATTATATAGAGCAAAAGGTTTCGTAGATTACGGAGGAATTTACGGAATATGTCAGGCAAAGTTTACAGTAACAGATACGCTAAGATATGAATTAGCAGATACGCTAAGATATGGATTTTGTCTATACACTATTCATGCAATCAATGCAATAAGATGTGTCTAGACTAAGAATGATAAGCTGGTAATTTCCAACAAAAATGATGAGCAAAACTTTTGACATGCAGACACGGTCGAAGTCCAGACTCACTAATGCATCCTAACGACTATCAGTTAGACACACTAATGCAGACCTGGTTCGCTAAGACCACCGCTCTGATACCAACTGAAAGGACCCGTTCATATACATTATAAACGATTCACAATAGTTGATTACATCGCGAGGTATTTGACCTCTATATGATACATTTTACAAACATTGCATTCGTTTTTAAAAGACAAACTTTCTTTACAACGAAAGTTGACGGCATGCACACCATTTCATAATACATCCAACTATAATTTGGCTTAATAATAATCTTGATGAACTCAATGACTCGAATGCAACGTCTTTCAAAATAAGCCATGAATGACTCCAAGTAATATCCTTAAAATGAGCTAATGCACAGCGGAAGATTTCTTTAATACCTGAGAATAAACATGCTTTAAAGTGTCAACCAAAAGGTTGGTGAGTTCATAGGTTTATCATAACAATCATTTCAATATATTAATAGACCACAAGATTTCCGTTTATAAATATATGTACACTCGCAAGTGTATAAAAGTATTCTATAAGTTGTAGGCACCCGGTAACAAGCCTTAACGTTCATATTTTACCCTCTGAAGTACACCAGATCAGGTGTGTTTAAAATAACCTCGAAGTACTAAAGCATCCCATAGTCAGGATGGGGTTTGTCAGGCCCAATAGATCTATCTTTAGGATTCGCGCCTACCGTACATAGACAAGTAGTTTAATGTTACCAAGCTAAGGGTATATTTCTGGTTTAAACCCACGTAGAATTAGTTTTAGTACTTGTGCCTATTTCGTAAAACATTTATAAAAATAGCGCATGTATTCTCAGTCCCAAAAATATATATAAAAGGGAGCAAATGAAACTCACAATACTGTATTTCGTAGTAAAAATACATATAATGTCATTTAACAAGTGCAAGGTTGGCCTCGGATTCACGAACGTATCAATATTGAGATTCAATATTGCAGGAAAGTACGTAGACGCAACGGAGATGATAAATACTAGATTGACCTCACGAGCATACCCATGAACCATACCCATCACCTCCATAGCTATAACCCATAATTTCCTTAGCTTCGACTCATTCAAAAAAACTATTTTGAAATCACTTGGACAGCACTCCGTCTTAATATTTTATGTATACTAATAATATCATGAAATAATACCGAGCAAATATATATATTTATATATATAAATCGATTGAGAGAGTTTAGAGAAATATATTTTCAAGTTTCTATGAAATAATGAAACCTACTGAATTTTATTTATAATAGATTTTTGAATTATTAAAGTGAATTATTAAAGTGAATTATTAAAGTATGAATTATTAAAGTGAATTATTAAAGTATGAATTATTAAAGCTAATTATTAAAGTATGAATTATTAAAGTATGAATTATTAAAGTGAATTATTAAAGTTAAAGTAAAGTAAAAGTAAAGTAAAGGTAAAATTAAAGTATAGTAAAAGTATAAAAACTATGTATGTATAATACGCGTATAAATATATATAATATTAATTTAAATCGTTATATATATTTAATGAAATTAAATATAAATATCGTTATATTTATTATACTGGTTAAGTAATGAGTTGTCAAAAGTGAATCTAGATATTTATAAAAGTTATATACATTTTAATAATAAAGTTCTTTTTAAACTGAAAACGTCTTTGTACGTTTGAAAATAGATTAATAGAATATTATGGAAACCAATTCTCCACTAACTTTTGTCTAACTTTCGTAAATGACATTTTTGTTTTTATTTATAAATATCTTTACAAATTATTCTGAATATCGTTAAGAGGAATAGATTTTCTCAAATCATAGTGGACCTCTCAACAGAGACTTGTAATCATAATTCAATGTTTCTGATAATTCAATCATTTAATATTTTTTTTTAATTTCGTCGAAAATCATATTGAAACAAATACGTTCGTGTAAAGTATTATACGTTTAATACTTTATAAATATTCTCAAGTTATAATATATATATATATATACATATACATATCTATTTATATATAACGGTTCGTGAATCGTCGGAATTTGGTCGAGGTTATAATGAATGTATGAACACAGTTTAAAATTCTTGAGATTTAACTTAACAAAATTTGCTTATCGTGTCGGAATAATATAAAGATTAAAGTTTAAATTTGGTCGAAAATTTCCGGGTCGTCACATAAGTGATTTTGAAATATTTTCAGTACACTCCGCTGACTTACTCTGGATGGTTAAAGAAGCTTTAAATTTATCTTTCTTTCCGCGTCATTTCTGGAACTTAGTTGTAGAACCTGTGTAATTTGTGTTATTAATAAAATAAGAATCTTTATTTTACTCTGTCTGTTTGTCTTTTTATTTTTAAATTTTCGTTTAATTAATAAAAATAACCGGATTAAAATCCGAAGCAAAATTTTATAAATCCTTTATTAATTTAATGATAAAATTTAAAATTTTAAAATATGAAAAAAATCACGAGTCGGGTCGGGGAAATAAGCCCGTGTCCCACACGGGCCCAACCTTTTCTCCTTTTCTTTCTTCTTTCCCTTTCTTTTTCCTTTTCTTTTTTCTCTTCTTCTTTCCTCCTCCCTCTCGTGGCCGACGGTTCAAGAACACACACACACACATCAATTTTTGATCAAATTAAACTATTCGAAGCACTAATCTAAGTCTCTCGTACCTTCTAAACGCATTCCCGCTGTCAATTTCGCACAAAAAGTACATTTTCACAGTTAAAAATCAAGTTTTTGCTTAAAGTCAAAATTTTGACTTTTGTAAAAATTCATGTTTTATGCCCAATTTTGATTCCCTACATGCTTAGTTAGACAATGTGATTGATATGTTTTAGTTTTTAGGTCCAATTGAGGCATTTTAGTTCACTTCTAGCTTTCGATTCATGAGTTTGAGTTTTAGGCTAGAAATTGGTGAAATTTTTGGAAATTTGATATTTTAATTTAGGATTAGTGATTCATCTAGTACACTTAGAAACTAGTTTTGAAACAATTTAGGATTGTTTGATTGAAAATTGAAGCTTTGATAGTAATGTACGAATTTAGGCTTTAGGTTTTTCCTTACATTAAAACATTTTTAAAACTTAGGATAACTTGAAAACTCGTCTAAATTAAGATATCGTTGACTTACAAATAAAATTGGAACCTAGCCTTTGATTTTTCTTATTTTGTATGTTTTAATTAAAATGAATATTTTTCGATAAAAATAGTCTTAAACCTTGACTTAAGGACGTTATAGGCAGAGTTTGATATTTAAAAATATTTAAGGTAATTAAAATGGTCATTAGAATCATTGTATGCTTAAAAATCATCTTATTTTGATCAAAATTGCTTATTACGACTAACTCACTATAATTATTATTTTTAGCATTATTTGTTGCAATCACGGGTACGATCTGAATTTTGCTTAGAAATAAGTTTATAGTAAGTTTTGATATTGTTTACAGTAATTTTGGCTATAATTGACAATAACAAGAATATGAAAAATGCCATTTTTAAAGCCCTCATTTCGAATTTTTTTTAGAAAAATATAAGCATTTTTCATTTCGAAGTGTTTTTATAAGTCTTATTGTTTTGGAACATAACCTACATTGTTTGACTCCTGCAGATGGCTAGCTATCTTCCAGAAGAATACGAGTTGCCCCACTCCATTCACGGACAAGATAACCCGGGAGAATACGAGCCGTTTATGCGTAATTGGATAAATAGGCAAAAGGGTCACAACAAGTAAATCAACTGGGAAATAATGGAACAGTGCGGGTGGGTAGATGAGTTGAGAAGAATCTTAAGTTTTACAGCAAATGGAAAAACTCACAGCGCCTGGAAAAAGCTGTTTGAGATTAACGAACGGGTGTATCAGGAACCGTTAACTGAGTTTATGGCAACATGGAATTTCGAAGCAAACGTTGACCCAGAGGAGTACAACAGTCGTCTTTGCATCCATTTCCGCAACCAAAACAACTTGCATCACCTCACTCTTGCACAATTCGTCATTCACCTAGAACTGTACAAGACAACTCATGTTAACCACTCCGTGTTCAAAAGAGGGTACACTACTTTGGACCCAATCGATCGTCAAATCTTTTGGCAAACCCACACCACCGATCAGGAAGCCTGGAGGTCAAGTAAAAAGGCCTCCAGTTTTATTAACCCCGTTCATCGCATCCTCCACCACCTTATCGTCAAGACTCTTCATCCGAAAACCCAACATAGCGGAGCTGTCACAATTGCTGACATGCGCCTTATGCACGCCTTGATCCACAACCAGAACATGCATGTTGCATATCTTCTGGCCCAGGCATTCACTAATGAAAGGAATGCACCGTGTTCATTTGCACCAGTCTTAGGAGCCGTTGTCACCAGACTTCTTCGTCGGATGTATATTTTGTGCAATATTGAGGGATTAGGTTATCGAAGGGTAACTGAGTCAGTGGAGATCGGGTATAAATTCTTACACAACTGGTAGTTGATTCGGGTACAAGATCAGCATTTGATAGTTTTAGCTAATCCGGCAATTCCAGACACGGTAGATCGGATAGTACCTGGTGTGACAATTAGGAATTTTAGACCTGACCCAAGGACGAGGGATGGTAGGAGGCGACGAGGTTCACAGGAGCCGAGGGATGAGGATGATCCCACAATGTATGGTGGTCTCACTAATACTGACACCCACCGACGCTCATCAGTACGTCAGGAAGATGAGCCACGCTTTGAGCCGTATCATTATCCCATGGGGGATTTGCCTGGGCAGGAGAGATGGTTAGCTGAGGCTGCTATATTTCAGAATCTGGATCAATTCACGCATTATGCAGGCAGACAACTTAATGTCCAACCGTATCCTCACTAGTATGCATTGATGTTCGCCCATAGAGACCCTAGTGATGCAGTGACTAGCTATCAGTATCCACGACCTCCTCCTCCTCCTCAGTAGCGCTACACTCGGCACACAGTCATCACATCTCCACCAATGGAGCAGAGCACAGGGTACGAGGACTTGGCCAACAACATTTTTGGCTAGAACTGCATCAGCACACACATAGACACATCTACCGCTGCTCAGACTAATGCATGGGATCTGGCTGCGAGCCAGAGTATAGCTGAGGATGTGACACAGGGTTTAGGAGGAATGGGTGTGCATAACGATTGATGTCGAGATCTGATGGAAGGACAAGGATGGAGTACGGGGCCCATGATTCATACCAGCACCTCATCACTCACCGGACAGATTGCACGTTCAGACGAGGTTTGTTTAAGAATATCCTCAGGCGTGAACACTTCAGAATTGGCATGATAGTTCACCACCGACGAGGAAATAGCCGACGAAGGACAATTAGCTCTAAGACACCCAAGACAACCCCGCACGAGTGTATCATACTCTTTCCCTCCGCACTAGCCAGATCAACCATGATTCTCCCTATCTCTTTATTTTATTTTATGATCACATGTTATGCTATGATACATTATTACATTATGTCTGTACGCCCAATCTTGGGCATAACTACTTTTTATGTTTTAAGGTTGTATGATATTGGTAGAATAAAATTGCATGAATAAATGTCAAAAAACAAATGACGATCAAGACCATACAAGGTGGAAGCACGACTTGGAGCAAGGACGCACTGAACGAGAATGGCGCCACCATGAGATTAGAAGAAACCATAATCGGCGAACCATCCATACACGTCTTGCGACCATAGGGGAGTACTACATCTTCACCACTTTTCCAATAGAATATACGCAATATATTAGACCACTTAAACACTAAGTGTAGGATTAGCAACCCCATCAACACCAACTTTTAATAACAAAATGTCTTTTTCAAAACCTAAGTGTGGGATATGCCGTATCCTTAACATTGAGGACAATGTTATTTTAAAGTGTGGAATAACAAATATTGCACATAATGATTCTCGCAAAAATCCTCAAGTGTTTATAAAACTAAATTTTTCACAAAAATTTAAAACTTTTCGAGCCATAAAACACTTATGATTACAAAATTCTATAAATGATCAATAAGTTTTTGTTACAAAATAGACAAAAGTGTAAAATAAGGTCAAAACTTTTTGCGAAAACCAAACCAAATTTTCCAAAAGAGCATTGCATAACGAAAGATGCAATTCGACCCATTATAATTGTTGTAAGGCACCCCAAATAAAGGCCTAACAAGCACTCATTTTTAGTGCTTCACTATATTTCCATTGAGTGCGCCGATGTTAGCATCTCTGAATTAGAACTTGCTCTTGATCTACATTTCGGAATCACACCTTTTGACGAGAACTACTAAGTTAGAAACCTCGGCTATTCGTGAAGACTAAACACCCCCATCAAACACCTTCATTTCCATTTTCACTCCAAGCCACCAAAAATTGCATCCATCGCTACTTATTCGTTTCATTCGCTTCATAAATAAAGAAATAAAATCCCAAAAAAATCTTAAATTCCGGGAATTCCTCTATGAAACCGCATTAGAAAAAATGCGAGCATCCAATCAAGTATCAAGGAGACCGCCGATAAAAGGAGACCTCGAAGAGAAAAGCAAAAGATGCTTGCCTAAAAAAAAGCATATATATATTTTTGATGAATAAAGGTTATGAGAAAAGGAGCAGAACCGAAAAGATTCGAGAAAAGAACCTCCAAAGTCACCATCTCTTCACGATATAAGCTAAGTCTATAATTGAAAATTCTCTCAAATAAGTGATGGAGATTTGAGTCTTGATCAAGCCTATGATGAGGAATGCAAGCATGACTGGCTATGAGCGATTTTATTTCTTAGAACTATAGGACACCCGATACACTTAAGTGAATTGAGTGACCCGAGTGAGATAGCCTCAGTTATGTAATCTCCTCTCATGCTTGCGGAAAAGGGTTTGGGAATAGCAAAAAGAGTAAAACCAAGTTTTCTCTCCTACGTCTTGTGAAATAAAGATCACTTGATCACTACGAATAAAAATCTTCTATGCTAAAAGCTCAAAAGTTTGCTTGAGGACAAGCAAAGTCCAAGTGTGGGACATTTGATATCGGCTAAAAAAGTCACGTTTTTACCCCTGATATTGAGTCCCAAAACCATAAACTTCCAAACTTTATTGGCAAAATAATCATTTTTCGGTTAAATTTGTAGATTAAGTAATTACGAAGACGATGCAAAAAGAATCAAGAGAATCGAAGCTAAAACGAAGATTCTAGAGCGAAAACGGTGAAAGACGAGAAACCAAGTTACAATCCAGTAAAATCAGTAAACCAGGGCAGGCCAAATGGCTTGACAAACGGCCTGCCATACGTCCCAGGCAAACGGGCATTAAAAAAGGCTGACCAGTGTAAACGCGCTTACCAAACGGCTTACCAGCCGTTTACAGGCCAAATCCACTTCTATTTAAAGGCTTTTTGTCATCCATTTTCAACACACCCCTCTTCACTCTCTCACTACAAAATACTTTCTCTCACTAGAGCTTTCAAGGCCTTCTCACCTCTGATATCGGCTAAAAAGTCACGTTTTTACCCCCGATATTGAGTCCCAAAAAGCATAAAGTTCAGAGCTTTGTCGGAAAAATAATCGCTTTTCTGTTAAATTTGTAGGTAAAGTAATTACGAAGACGATGCAAAAAGAATCAAGAGAAACGGAGCTAAAACGAAGATTCTAGAGCGAAAACGGTGAAGGACAAGAAATCAAGTTACGATCCAGTGAATCAAGGCTGACCAGACCAAAAACGGCCTGCCATACCGCCTGCCATACCACCTGCCAGTATGTAAACGGCCTTCCAAATACGGCCCACCAAACGGCCTGCCATACGGCCTGCCAAGCAAACGGCCTGCCAAATACGGCCCACCAAACGGGCTGCCATACGGCCAGCCAGCCATTTTCTGGCAGTTTCCTAGTCTATTTAAAGGGCTTTTTATCATCCATTTTCCACACACCTCTCTTCACTCTCTCACTACAATACACTTTCTCCCGCTAGAGCTTTCAAGGCCTTCTCACCTCCGAGCGGGAAATTAAGTACCCGGAGGCGAACGCCGAAGATTGTACTAGGAGCGGTTTAGAGGTTGTCAGCACTTGTAATGGTCCAGATCTCGTCTGTAAATGGTGAACGCTTTCCTTAATTTAATAAAGTTATTATCTTGAGTTGCTTTCACTTTGCATGATTATCTATCTGTTACAATTGTTTATCATGTGTTAAATATGTTATCCGAAACTTATCATATTGTTATGCTGAAACCTTGACGGTCTAGAAGTTTAATTTAAGGATCACCTTTTCCGCTTATTCACGTGGCTATAACATAGTATTAGGACCTGATCAACCCTAGGATACAAGGTAAGTAGTTATGTGTGCTTAACGTCACAATAGGGATATAGTACCTACGTATGAATAATCACTTATTCGTCATAGAAGAGCTGCCCATTTAGGTTGTGGTTAGAGTTAGCAATAGAGAGTTCAGTGAACACTAGCCTACTCAAAAGCATGATTCGCGTCAGAAGCAATGATCTTGAGATATTGTAAGATGATCCGGGGTTGAATAAGTGATCGCAAAAGGAGAGACTTCTATTCCAGTTAACAGTACCTTAGAATATCTAAGATTGAACATCTGCTAATGTTAAGGCATAGCATAGTGATTGAGTGGTAGGATATTGCTTTAGTTAGACCAACTAGGATTAAGAAAAGCTGAGACTTTCCTTTATGGGTAGACCACTTTGTTCATGTACCTAGGATCCATTCCATAAGGTCGTTTAAACCCTTTAGATTAACGTTGGGAGTAGGGATATCCGTCTTAGCCAGAATCTTCAAGGCCTAAACTCTTAGTGACAAATCAGTTAGGATCATAGCCCAGTTGATTGAGGTTTAGTGTTTATCCTAGGAAGTTGAACTCTTGCGATAATTCCCCTTCAGGATTCTATTCTTCATACCTATCTATCTGTACTTTTATAGTTAAATTACTATTCTACTTCGTTAAACTTAATCTATCACCTCTTGTCATTAGGGTTAACTATATAGGCATTTTTGTCCCACATTACTGAGCAAATATACAAAAATACGAACCTGAGTTATATTTACCACTTACTCGTAAAAAGGAAGACAAGTAGGTGAGTTATAGCTAGGAACCCCAGCTAAATATAAATAATAAAACCATTACTCTCTTTTGGTAGCTAAATTCTGACGTGTTGCGACCTAATGACACCGCACAAATAAACCTTCCGTTTTGGCCATATCATAGGAAGAAGTAAAGTTTTTGGCGCCACTGTCGGGGAACTTATTTTCTGTATGTTAAGGTAATCGTTGATTCTATCGAGATATCCGAGATTCTTGAGTGGTGTCTAAGAAAGAAAATTATACACGGACTTGGTTGTTGGATTTTTCGAACAGTCTCCAATTATATTGGAACCAAAAGGATCCTACCTCTCCGTTGTCTGCCTGGCCACTTGCTTCAAAGATAAATTGACAAGAATCACACATGCTTAATAAGCAGAGAGTCTTTCGGTATAGGAATTAAAGTCGCCATTATAGTAAACCCTTTTCAAATTATAACAACAAAATATTAATTATGGTTTTAATTTCTGTAGTTTCCAGTTAAAACTTAACCGACTACGAAGAAAGTGCGAATGGCAGTTGCTCTCCTACAACTTCAGAAACCGGCGAAGTTTTTCTTTATAAACCTAAAACAAATATAAACCCTGATGAATCTCATCAAGACTTAATTCTTGATCCTTGTAGTCCAAGAAGCCGGATAATTTTATCTGACTTAGAGATTTCATTGCTTTTGGATAAGTTTTACTCAAATGAACCAGGATTCGACCCTCTTCATGATCCAAAAGGGAGGCTCAGTCTTAACAAACTCCTGATTATGGAAGATGAGATACGAGAAGAATATCCAACTATTTTCAACTATTCGGACTTGTTTGAATTTGATCCCAAAGAGATACGACGCCCTGATAAAACAAAAGCTCCATTTATTGGAAATCTGTTAAATCCTAGCAGAAGGTTAGACGTCTATAGAGCATTCATTAGGCACCTCTATTCCTCAGACTTCCCATTTTCAACATTTCAAATCAATCTGTTAAAAGAGATGCGTTCTCAGATGCGTTCTCTTCACAAACTGTTAAAAGAATGTGGGGATGACCTTTTCGTCAAGTATCGGGATGCAGAAATTGATTTCAAATTCGATTTAGAGTCATTCGTCAGTTTTCTCCCTCACTTCACCAATAAGGAAATTTCTCCAATTCATATAAACCGTTATGTCTCGGCAATGATCTCGGAATTAGAATTTTGGAATGAAAGCAAGAAACCTAACCCTATTTCAAAATATGGAAACCGAGATTTCTTCTACTTTGATCCAGCCTCATTTCTCATCAAAAGATTAATTGAAGTTTTTTCGGATTCTACCAAGGAAAGAATACATCAGAATTTCTTCGCAAAAAGAAAGGAAATACATTCAGAACTCGTGCAAATCCTCACTATGTCAAAATTTCCATTTACAACTTCACAAAGGAAGATCATTCGGGAAATATCTACAAATTTTAAATTTACTATCGGTGATCCTGACTGCGCGGAAGATCTTTTATTTTAAGACACAGTGTCAAAACTTCTTTTCGAACTTAATTATAGAGATACTGGGCCAAGGGATGGAATTTCAAACACTAAGAAAGTTAAAAGGGCTTTGGTTAAACTTATGGACGATATCGGAGATTTACAGAAGCGCGAGTGCAAGATGTTAAGTGATTTCGAAATATTTTCAGTACACTCCGCTGATTTACTCTGGATGGTCAAAGAAGCTTTAAACTTGTCTTTCTTTCCACGTCATTTCTGGAATTTTGTTGTAGAACCTGTGTAATTTGAGTTTTTAATAAAAACAAAATATTTTAATTTTACTCCATGTATTTGTCTTTTTTTTTAGATAGTTATATAAAAATAACCGGATTAAAATCCGAGGCAAAATTTTATTTATCTTTTCTTAAACCCTTTTAAATTTTAAAATCTTAAAAAGTTAAAAATTTTTGCTAGTCGATCGGGGAAATAAGCCCGCACGCCACACGAGCCACTTTCTTTTCTCTTTTTCTTTCCTTTCTCCTTCTTTTTTCTTTTTTGTGTTCTTCTTTCTCCTCCCTCCTGCTTCCCCTTCGACGCACACACACACCACCACACAAACCTCAAAACTCAACCATTTTCAATAAATCGAAGCTCAAATCTTATTCTCTCGTGCCTCCTAAACTCGATTCCATCATCATTTGACATAAAAGGTACTCTTCCTTGGTTAAAATTCGAATTTTCTTTAAAAGACAAATTTTGACTTTTTAGAAAAACTTTGTTTTTGACCCAATTTTGGATTCCTTTATGCTTAGATAGATAATGTGATTACTTTGTGTTAGTTTTTAGGCTTGATTGAGGCATTTTTGATAGTTTTTGGCTCTCGATTCACTAGTTGAGGTTTTAGGGTAGAATTTGGTGAAATTCTTGGAAATTTGATGTTTTTCTAGCTTAGTTAGGCTTAGTGATGCATTAGGAATGTTTAGAAACTGATTTTGGAACAAAGTGGGCTTGTTTGCTTAAATTTGGCATTTTGATCAAAACTACACGTAATTAGGATTACGGTTTTTTCCTATAGTTAAAACGTTTTTAAAACTTAGAATTGCCTTAAAACTAGTTCAAATGATGATATCATTGATTTTCTCGTGAAAATGTAGCTTACTCTTTGATTTTCCTTATTTTGTACGTTTTGAACAAAATGAATATTTTTAGGATAAACGGCTTTAATCTTTGACTTTAAGATGTTATAGCTCAAGTTTGATGATTAAAAATAATTAAGGTAATTAAAAATGGTCATTAGAATCATTGTATGCTTAAAAATCATCACATTTGGTTCAAAATTGCTTGTTACGACTAACTTGCTATAATTATTATTTTTAGCATTATTTATTGTAATCACGGGTACACTTTAAATTTTGCTTAGAAGTAAGTTTATAGTTCGTTTGAATGTTGTTTGTGATAATTTTAGCTATAACAGGAATTTGGAAAATGCCATTTTTAAAGCCCTCATTTCGAATTTTTTTCAAAAAAATATATGCATTTTTTTTCTAAGTCTTAATTTTTGGAACATAACCTATGTTACTTGATTTCTGCAGATGGCTAATCGTTTACAACACGAGTATGAGTTGCCCCATTATCTGCGCGGGCAAGATAACCCGGCTGATAATGAGCCGGGTATGAAAGTTTGGATTAATCGGCCTAAAACGGGTAACAAATATATCAATTGAACGATCTTGGAACAATGTGGATGGGCCGATGAGCTTAGGGGACTTTTAGCCTTTCAAGTTGAGGGTAGAACACACCGAGCCTGGCAACATTTGTTTGAGTTAAATGAGACGACATACAATGAGTCGTATGCGGAATTTATGGCTACTTGGAGTTTTGATTCGGATGTTGACCAGGAAGATTATAATGATCAAGAGTGTATCCATTTTCGACACCAAAACCATACGTATAACCTAACTCTCGCACGATTTGCGAGATACTTGGAGTTGTATAAACCTTCGCAGCTAAACCGGTCAATATTCAAGAGGGGATCCACCACCTTGAATAACATAGATCACCAAGCTTTTTGGCGCGATTACACCACTGATAATGGGCCATGGAAATCGAAAAAGGCATCTAAATTCACAAACCCCATATACTGAATCCTCCACCACCTCATCACCAAAACCCTCCACCCTAAAGCCCAACATGGTGGCGCTGTTACGATTGGCGATATGAGCCTAATGCACGCCATGATACATAAACAAAATATGCAGGTAGCACATCTCCTGGCTTAGGCTCTCACTAATGAGAAGAATTCGGCAAGAACAGTTGTGCCAGTTTTAGGGGGCGTTGTTACTAAGCTGCTTCGTAGAATGCGTGTCTTGGGAGATGTAGAACGATTTAACTATAGAATCGGGGCCATGTCAGAGGAAATAGTGTGACGACCCGGAAATTTCCGACCAAATTTAAACTTAATCTTTATATGGTTTCGACATAATAAGCAAAGTCTGTAAAGTTGAGTCACAAAATTTTGGAACAGTTTACATTAATGCAATTGTCCTTTGACTATTCCTGACGATTCACGAACCTTTAATTATAGATAGATATGTGTGTGTGTGTGTATATATATATATATATATATATATATATATATATATATATATATATATATATATTAATTTGAAATATTATATATTGCTCTTATTAAAGGTAATTATGTAAAATAAAATAAAAATGATATTATGATAATTATTATTTAAAAACATATCTATATATATAAATAAAGTATATTAAATATATATTTTGTGATTTCGAATCTATTTAGTAAACGACTGTTACACTCAATTGCCATTCGATGGATATTACATGAGTAAAATACGAACTAATATTATTTTAAAAAAATAAACGGTGATCCGAAAATGAGTTCTATAAATTTTAGGCTTACTAAAATTGTATTTAGGATTTAGTTATTTAATTTTAACACTTTTTATATTTTCCTCATAAATGAGAGGGACAATTAATGTAATATTTATTTAATAGTGAATGATCGAATTTTATGCCTTAATGACCACAATAAATAAATGGACCCAAATTTAAAATTTGGGATTTTTAGAAACACTTTTGTATATTACTGATTAACAATGGAGCATGAAATAGCGGTCCAAAATAAGAGTTAAGTGTGTATGTTGCTAGTAATTTGGAACATGAAAGTGATACTCTATAATAAACATAAGGACCTAAACGTGTACACATGTACACCCAAATTAGAGATCACAATCTCACTTTAATAATTGCAATAAACTAGTATTAGGGTCAAGAACAAGTGGGATGACTTCTGTATATTCACGGATGAAAAAACTGTGTCTCCTTTAAAACCAACTTGACATATATCATATATTGTATATATATAATATATATGATCACACATACACGATTCACCCTCACTAACTTCATTACCGCCATCTCCTTATGCATCCACAACCCCCACTTTTTGCTTCAGGTTCTCTTCCATTACCAACCCAAACTACCACCATTACTACAACCCTCAACTATCACATCTCCATCACCTCCTTTGGTCTTTCTTTTTGTTTCAACCTTCGAATCACCAAGAGTCATCATCAAACCCATCACATAAGTCAACTGTTTGCTTTGCAGCCGTCCTTTGTTTTTATTTCTTCAACTACCAAGAAGCACACCTTCTTCTTCCTCGACAACCCTCCACCACCTCACCACACACAACCATCGGTTACCATCAAAAAGACCACCCAACTATTTGAACCAATGTTCTGTGTTTCTCTTCGACTCTTTCTGTTTTCTAGACGAACACACCCCAACATCATCACATATGGAGTACCATACACAACTATCAAACCCGTCACCAACACCTACAAACAATGACCACTTTACCATCACTTTTCGTTTATGTTTATGTCCGAGAACAAACCTTTAGCCATGTTTTTCTGCTACAGTTCTGGGTTTACACTTTTGAATGAAGAATCACCCAAACCACCACCATAGCAGGTTGTTCCTGCTACTGCTCGAATCTTCTGTTTTGTGATCAACGAGTCATCACCAGACTGTGCTAAAATTACTTCGGTACATTTCTGTTTCTGTTCGAATTAATAAAAGAAAAACCTACATAATTACAACCGCTAGTTAGACTTCTAAATCTTCTTTGATATCGCTACAGTTAAATGAGAACCCCACAGCCACATTCATCGAACCACCTGCAAACTAATTACTGTTTCTTTTCCTTCTCTTTCTGATCAAACACGTACCGCCAATCACCACCATATCATTCTTCTGTTCCTACGACTGTAAATAACCGTCAATCACCACCAGAGAATCACCTCTCACCATCATTCATCATCAATCAACCCACCCAACTTACTAACTGCTTCTGTTGTATCCGATACAAACCAGACCCAAACATCATCAACTATTATTCGTTGCTGCTACTTACTATATTTATTTTTAACGAAACAAACCACCACGATCTCTATTAAATACTACTACCTTTATGTTGCTGTTACTTCTCGCGTTTAAGCTGCTGTGCAGCTACACATATTTCTGTTTCTTTTAGTACGTGATGGGGTCTTGAATTGGAATGGTGGTGACGAATGTTTGACTGATTATGTCGACATATTAATTAAAAAAAAGTTGAGAATGATATTATACTATAAATAAGATAATAAAAGCTGCTGTATAAAGCTGTCGATGGAATCCATCTGGTGTTTCTGTTTTCTTTTCGAAGCCGTCTCCCCACAGGATTCACATACGAGATTCCACAATTTTAATTGGGTTTTGCAAATCACTTGGGCCGTATTTTTCTGTTTGTTGGGCCTAGAAACTTCATATGG